>NW_001820834.1:661971-1297076 GCF_000146945.2 Sclerotinia sclerotiorum 1980 UF-70 | reverse complement strand
ACAACACTATTAAGATTTCTCATTGCCTGAAAGTAACATTAGTAAAAGACATTAATCCCAAACACACATCTCCCCCCTCACCCCAAAAAAACAAGAAAAAAGGAAAAAAGAAAAACAAACCTTAACAAACACCCCCTCTCCCGGCGCCTCCCCATTCCAAGCATCCACCACCTTCAAAATGCCCATTTCCTCCTTCGCAAGCGGTTCCTTCCCATCCCCTCCAGTCGTATAAATACTTACCTTACTCTTAATAACCTGTTCAAAACCCACCCCCTTAACCACATACCTCGAATGCAAATCCATTTCGATAGGATTACCCGCCTTAGTTACGCAGTGCGAGATTTGTTCAATGCGGCTAAAGGCGCTTTGGAGACCGTACCATTGGGCGGCGTATTGTTTGCGGCCTTCGGCTTTAGTGATGGGGTCTTCGAAGATGGCGGTTTCGGTCCAAAGGGAGAGTTTGGGGAGGGAGGGACGACCGGCAAAGAGCTAGTGGGGAGGGGGGTGTTAGTGAGGTTTTGGTTTTGTGGATGTTTGGTTTTGGGATGGGATAGGAGGGAAGTGATAAATAAATGAGATGATATTCAGTAGCAGGAAAAAAAGGAATCACAATCATACATCCAAAACACTCCCCACAACGACCTTCTGCTTCTCACTCAAATTAACCCCCTCCACCGTATTAATCCTCGTACTCTCAATCCCCAACTCCCTAAACGCATCTGTGTTTCCCGAATTCGCAGTCGAAGTCGAAGCTGAAGTAGCAGTAGTAGAATAAGATTTATTTTCTGCTGGTGTTGACATTTTGATATTTGAATTTGAATTTAGAGTTCGAGTTTGATTTTGTATTTGGAATTGAGGTAAATTTTGGATTGGATTTAAAATGGGAATGTGTTTATATTTATATAACGATGAAAAAGGTTTTTGGCTTGAGGATGAGGATACCGAGAAATATTTAACTAATGATAATCCCGTAGTCTTATTTGTATTCTTACTCTTACTCTTTAAAAACCCCGTAGAAATCAAAGTTAGTTTTAGTGTGAGAGAGAAGAGTGAAAAGCGCATTGCAGGTAGAAAGAAGAAGTAAGTGCAAGAAGATAGGACAAAAGAAGGAAAGAAAACAGGATCTATATCTATTATCTATAAACTTGGATATTTACTTGATACCTACTTACTACGCACTACTTAGTATGGAACGTATAGATAGTATGGACGCTTAATCAATCCATTATGATGTAGTTAGTTGTCTTTAGAAGCGGCTAAGTCTTGACATCATTGATGTTTGAAGCTGCAATGGGTATGGTACAGCTGTGAGGTGGGATGCAAGGTCTTACCCCACATAATAAGCTGTAGATCTACAAATTCTCCGGGTCTCCGCAAAATAATCAAGTACGTAGGTATTAATAGGTACTCGAGTAGGTAATCAACAGGGGATTATCAGTAGTAGATACACCAGCAGGAATGTCAAAATACGTAGAAATAAGATAATATAATTAACTCTGTTAATCAAAAATCAAATGTGATAAATGCTATGTTATCGTTTATGTCAATCATGGGTATTCTCCATGAATCATCTCAACTCCATTTTTTGGTATTCGTATGCGCTGCATATTCGTGATTCATAACTTTCCACTCACTCCCCCACTCACTATTCCCTCACTCACAACTACATCTAACCTTTGATGCTTCCCTCAACCCTACACAAGGATGCTACCTTGGTAGCCAAATCATCAGCTTCACTTCTCGTAGCAGCTTCTGCATATACTCTCAAAGCATCTTCAGTCCCACTGGCTCTAGCGAAACTTCTACCGTCCTTAAATTTAGCAACTAATGCATCAATTTGTGCTTGTGTGCCTTGTGGTTCAACGAGTTTTCTCTCAGCATCCGTTGTCTTGAATAAGTTTCGATCAGCAACTTCAACTCGGACGAGACGATTGGGTAGATCAATGTAGGTAAGATCCCATTCTTTTGGTGTCCAAGACTTGTGGGCGAGAATTGTTTCAACGAGTAACATATCCGAGAGTGCATCTCCGACTGTTTGATTGATGAGATCGGTGAGGGCACGAAGAGCTTCCAAAGCGCTTGCTTGAGCAGGAGATTCCGGTTCCGTGCTAGCAAATGCTTTCAAGGCTTGTTGTGAGAAAACGACAGTTCCATGGCCATTTGCTTCGAAATAAACACCGACATCGAACTTGGTGGCTGCATGATGTAACCATTTTACACCAGTAGGAGTGCAAACCACGGGAAGCCTCAATGTTTTCTCAACATACTTGGTACTAGCACCATTGGCATATGCAGTCTGTACAACACCAATTCTCAATTCATCTGCAAGTCCAGCTTCTCTAGCAAGATCACCGATGAATGAAGCGGCGAGTGTAGCAATCCTATCACCATCCAATAGACGGAATCCATGATCTGGATCATTGAAGTAGTAGATAATTCTGTCGGCATCTCCATCTAATGAACAGCATCGATCATTGTTTCCGGCTTTTGATGAAGGAGGAGCTCGTTGTTTGGTTTTGACAAAATCGGCACCGCACTGTAAAAAAAACATTAGTGATTAAATCAAACAGTATAAAAATTACTAACCTCATGGTTTAAATTCTCTGCTTTCAAAACATCGTCGTTGACGACCTTAATATCGAGAATACCCTTTGGCAGATACTTAATCAATTCATGCAATTTAGGACCTCCAACACCATTGGCACAATCAACAGTGACCGACCCAACAGCCTTTTTGCCCTTCATAGCTCTCTCAAAAGCCTTTGCCAACTTCTCATAGTATCCAACTTCACTGACATCGCCATACGCTTGTGGTGTTCCCTCCGTATTCGTACATCTAGTCAAATAATGTAATTGAGGCGTCGTAAGCAACTTGTAATCCGTATAATCTGTTCCGGTAGCCTCGAGAGCATCAACCAAAGCCGCCACCAATTTCGGGCCTGAAGGTCTCGTATCCCTAGCATAAATAACTCTTGCAGGAGTTTCCGGGTTGATTTTCAAATCCTTCTCCAACTTGCGATAAACTTCCACCACATCCTCATCCTTCGCATTCGCCAGTTGTGTACTATATGCCTCCCAACTATTCTCCAACATCTCGCCCATCGGATCAACTAACTTGACACCATTATCCTCGGGTGGATTGTGCGACGCGGTGATCATAACACCGATCGTTTGACCACCCAACTTGCGCGATCGAAGAGCAGCCACAAGACCAACGCGGAAGACGACTGAGTCGAGAAGAGTGGCCTTCATACGAAACCCCGCAGTGCCATATTGAAAGACCCGATCGACGGGTTTTGGGTGATTATTTGAAGCTTCGAGAATTTTGGCGTCCATGTTTGAAGATTTGAGGAGAGAAAACAAAGATCTGTGAAAGAGGGAAAGACTTGGGGAGAGAGGAAGAGAATAGGAAGATTGTAAAATCCCAATATAATTATCCAGTTTGGGTCCCTCCTTTTCTTATTTATTACCTGATAAGTATTCACGTACCCGTTGAGAGATTTGTCTATGCGTTTCTATGCGTTGGACATAATTGAGGGGCTGAACTTTATTCAATTTATTAATGTAAGGTTCACCGCTTTTGCTTTCGGCTGCATAATTTGAGCATAAAATGGCGTTATGAAAATTTGCTGGAGGAAGAGAAGTGATGACTAAGCATGAGGAACTACACCAAGTTGTACGTAGTGGGGAATGGAGGGACGAGATGTAACAAGTATCACGTATATTCCTATTTGACATCCCGATGATATGATCAATGCATCATTCACACGTTCGGGAAGGGACATATGTTCGAATGATCTACACAAGCTCTTTTCATCACATTTACAACCAGCCTTCCCAAGCTGCTCGAGCTCAAGCTAAATATCTACCTACTTGCCTAGTACGGTCTCATGCTGCTACTTAGGGCCAAGTTCTCATTTTTCTTTTTGTTGGTTAAATTATTTATTTTCTTTTCTTAAGCTTCAGCTATCGAGTTCTAAACAGAAAGTATCCGAAAATATTGTCAACGTAGGTATCTATCTACACGACGTCCCATCGCTGATTGGCGAACGGTTTGTGAAACTCCTGTGCTATGCAGTGACCACCCAGATAACTCCATCCATGCATGAATATGTGCAAAAGTCTCCCCATTCATCGTCCTCCATGCCACAAAAGTTATAACCTCCACCCCACTTCCCGATGACTTCGAAAATCTGTGTTACGGAGAACACTCAACCATACAACTCATCCTCATCAATATCACCCATACCTATAGCGTCGTCTTCATCATAATCATCCTCGTCATCGTAGCCTTCTCCATTGACATCTCCTCGCCAATCATCACCAGCTGCCTCGCCTTGCTCACCCACATCATCATCTTCATCAACCTCTTCGATTATTCCCTCGCCACCATCAGCAACACTACCTGCCACCGAGCCAGGAGCCGTGGATCCAGCTCTACTTGTAACTTTACTCGTAGCAACACTACCAGGACCAGATCTAGTTCCCACAGTCTTAAAGATATCTCTTATAGCTTCATAGTTGATCTTTTTACTCCAACTTCTCTCCTTCATCGCATTGACAGCTGCTTCTGCTGGTGTACTAGCTACGCTAGTTTGACCTTCTCCAATTCTTGGCTTCTTCTTCCTCTGTCTGGTAACTTTTGGTGGACCCATAGCTGCTTTTCTCTTCTCGAAATCCTTTTGTTGTTGTTTGCGAAGCCAATCTTTATTTGCATTAAGCCAAATTTGTTCTTTCTTAGCGACTTCAGCATCAGGTAGTACGCAGTTTATGACTTCTTCGTCATCGGCAAATTCGTCCTCACCAATGTGAGTATCCATGCTGACGTGTTTCTGAGGGTGCAAAGCTTCAGCTAGAAGAAGGTGATAGTGTGCTTTCTTTTGAGCCTTTGCGAAACTAATGGCATGCTCCTGGGTATGTGGATCAGAAACCATTTCTGTGATTTGTTGCTCCAATTCATCTTCTACTGCGAGCCATTCCTCTGGCATTTCGAGAGGAGGTTCATCATTTCGTGGACGACCGGGTCCTCTCTTGGGTGCGCCTGCGTGTTCTTCGAGTTCCTTCGCGGCTTCCTCGTCAGCGGGTTCAACATCACCAAATTCTGCGACAAGTCTGTTAAATGAGGTGCCTGATTCATCTTCAATGGCATCATCCAAAAGTCGAGGATCAATGTTTTGGTCCTTTGGGGAAGGAATGGCGGAAATAACAAATCCGTCTGCATCGCGTCGAACTTCTGCTGGTAGCATAGGAGTCCCAGATGTAGATTTTTGTCTCTTATTGCTCTCACCATTTCCCTCCCCTATCTCCCCTTCGTCGACTCCGTTCTCAATCGCGCTGTCCTTACCCTTACCCTTGCGCTTACGTTTCTTGTTTTTCTCCTCCATCTCTTTGAGGTATGCCTCGGACTTTCTGTAAAAGGAAGGGGGATCGTGGGCCGACTCTAAGAACTCGTTGTTGAGAAACTCTTCAACTGTAAGAGCACTACTTGGCGTTCTTTTAAATTCTTCCAAACGCTTTTGAATAGTTGCTGTTGTGACTTTGACGACATAGACGACTTCGGTGACTGTTCGACGAAAATTATTCATTCGTGCTGCAAGGATTAAACAAGCACCACAAACACCAGAAGGTCTTCTTCCCATGACCATCCAATCCAAACTCATTCTTCGAACCATACGGATTGCATCATCGGCTACCTTTTCGGTTTGTTCGTAGAATTCGAGCTTCGAAGCGAATTTCCAAATTAAGTCTTCCGGAAGGACAGGTAAAATGCCATCCGTAGCCAATGAAATTTGTTTGTGAAGGGCTTTGAAATATCGACCGAGTGTAAAAACATTCACCTATAAATGTGAGTAACGATTCCAAGAATGTGCTAAAGATTAAAGTATACCTGTGACTTGTCGGCAAAATCTATAAGCATCACCCTGCATGGTTTCTCCTTTCTGCAGGCACTGTATAAACAAACAGCTGCAACAAGATCCGTTCTTCGACCTTGAATGAAATTGTTCATCGATGCAAGTTTAAAGATTTGATGACCAACACCGACCACATTTTCCGAGATTCCAAGTTGATTTGCTAAAGCTTGCATGATACGCTTTCCTATAGACAATTAACTTCGAATTGTGGAAATAGGGGTCTCGTCAGCACTGACCCTCGCGAAGAGTATTCTCCTTATTACTTTCACCACCACCAGCTCTTCTAAAGGCAGGACCCAGAGTTTGTGCACCTCCCTGATCCGCGCCAACATGACTGCCTTGAACCACAGCAGCACCACTACTACTTTCTCCGAATTGAATCTCGGCGACAATATTTGAATCATCAACCACGGTACCACAGTTATGACATACACCGTCTTCGATCTGAGGTTTACTACATTGTGGATTTGGACAGGCGGGTCTTGGTTTTGCTCTGGCGGTACCCATGGCAGCTTTTCGAGAGAGCGCAATAGGAGCTTTGATTGGCTTCATGTTCCTCAAGGGATTGGGCCTCGCTGGCGGTGGTTTTGGTCGCGAAGGCATTGTGATGAAGAATTTTGAAAAATTGAAGAATTGAAAATTGTGGGAGGGAACTGTAATCTACCCTTCTACCCCGCGATATCACTATTTTCCCCAGCCAGACCGAATTAATTCTCGCTGTCGCGAAGAAAATGTTTAAGACTCCTATTACTACACGTGATAGTAGCAATTGCTAGATGAAAAAGATTGGTTGAAATATTTGATTGATGGCGACGTTTGGGTTGGGTAGTTGAGTTGGGTGTTGCTTGGTGGAAGGATGCGAAAGATTCAAAAAAGAGAAATGGGATTTGTGTTGTTTTGGCGTAGTGGTTTGCTTCAAGAACTTTCACTTTCTCGTTGGTGGGGTACGAATACGCTAAGCCAATTACAGACTCATTAGCGAATAAAATTTGATCGTTGGAATCTTTTCTTTGAAGAAGAGGAGTTAGGTAATCGAAGGTGATTGACTTTCCTTCGAAACTGTCTTACATCATTGCTCAATTAAAATATATATTATATAAAAAATTTGAAGAATGAAGAATTTATATTGTGAGCGATCTCCATTAGCTTTGATGTTGTGAGATGTTTAAGATGCAAGTAAACATTCTATACCTACTAGGTATTAAAAGATTGGGTGGAAGAGGCCTCTATATTGACTATATTACTACGTCTGTAGGCATATTAAGATCTCCTCTTGGTATCCTCGGAGGGGACCAATATGCCTGCTTATGGTTCGTCTAATCTAGCCTGTTTAGGTAACCGTATTACTAATCACGACACGTGATTAGTACCGGTAACTTCTATTCCTTTTAACACTAGGTAGGTAATTAGCTGGACTAGAATATATTCAAATGCAAGAGAAGGGTTCTAGGATTGGTAACTTGAGAATCTTTGAAGCCCCGATTTTCCGTTCTTTCCTAGCAGTTAGTGTAACCCGAGCCAGAAGCCCAGAATAGACTTTAAAGTACTCTGTATCGATGTTGTCCCTACCTACTACCTAGGCATGTAAGATGGATTCATAATGTTGTTCCACCTTTTGGTGTAAATAATCCCCAAACCATTAAGGGAAGGCGGTGGCAGAATCTCGGCCGCTTGTGAGAAAAAAATCCCTGACTAGGTATTGGGGCATTTTATCAAGGTTGAAATATCTCTCAAATACAGCTGCAATCATTTTATTTTACTTTTCTCTTCTCTCTACCACCACCTTACATTATCCCTTCCTCTCTCTCTCTCTTTTTATCATCTTCTGTGCTTTCTTCAAGCACAATCATAATCATGGCTGAGGACCCAATGAAGGGATTGGAGCATTCTGAGGCTCACTACTTCAACAGGTAAATACTATCGAGCCTTTTTCTACTTCTCGACGATAAGGATCATTTATATTAATCTGCAAAATAGTTACAATCATCATGGTATGCAACGCGGTTCTATGATATATCAATGCAAATGCTAATCAATATATAAAGGTATCCATGAAGAGATGTTGGTATGTAATCTATAAGCAGGCAAAAAAAAACTGCTTCCCCAAACTTTCTTTACCCCGCCTGCTAACAATCGAATTAGAAAGATGAAGTTCGTACTCGATCATATATGAATGCCATTGTGCAAAACAAGCATCTTTTCAAGGACAAGATTGTACTCGATGTAGGATGCGGTACCTCCATTCTCAGCATGTATGTATTCTCTCTCGAGCATCTCAAAACACCTGAAACTGATGCGGTTAAAGGTTCGCTGTCAAGGCCGGTGCAAAACACGTTATCGGCGTCGACATGTCCACAATTATCGAGAAGGCTCGTGAGATTGTCGCAGTCAACGGCATGTCCGATAAGATTACATTACTTCAGGGGAAGATGGAGGAGGTTGAACTCCCATTCCCAAAAGTCGATATCATCATCTCGGAATGGATGGGTTATTTCTTACTCTATGAATCCATGTTGGACACCGTTCTCTATGCTAGAGACAAGTACCTTGCGCCAAATGGTCTGATTTTCCCAGATAAGGCTACTATCTTCATGGCTGGTATTGAGGATGGCGAATATAAGGATGAGAAGATCGGATGTAAGTTTTTTTTATTGGGCTCCCCACATGGCGAATAAAATTCTTAAAATTTCGCGTACTAACCTATGAAAGTCTGGGATAATGTTTACGGATTCGATTACTCTCCTCTCAAAGCTACCGCTCTCACAGAACCTCTTGTTGATACAGTCGAGATCAAGGCCGTTGTTACCGACCCCACTGCAGTCCTCACCCTCGATCTTTACACATGCACTAAGGAGGATCTCGCTTTCTCCACTTCCTTTAAACTCGATGTCCGTCGCAACGATTTCGTCCATGCTCTTATCGCATGGTTTGATATCGATTTCACGGCCTGTCACAAACCTATTAGATTCAGTACTGGTCCTCATACTAAATATACTCACTGGAAACAAACTGTATTCTACTTGAGAGAAGTTTTGACTGTTGAGCAAGGAGAGCAAATTGTCGGTCGATTGGACAACAAGCCAAACGAGAAGAACCCAAGAGATTTGGATGTTAAGATTCAATACAAGTTGGAGACTACAGACCCATTAAGACAGGCCGAAGGCGGTGCTGAGTATAAGATGTGCTAGTGAGCTCTTCCAAACTATCGGAGTGACGAAGAGAGAAGAGACTTTCGCGGCTGAGAGCGCAGTTTCTTTGACGGAATTTGACTCTTATTTATCAATCAAAAGAGATGATTTGATATGTCTATGAATGAACTGAACTGGGAAATTTCCTTTGGCGTCAAAGATGGACCCATTCAATACAAATAAATGGATGGATGGGTGGGAATAACGAGATCCTAGAGTTAGGCTAAGATCTTGTGAAGCATAGATTGCATTGTAGCGCAAAATAGCAAGCTAGCTAGCTATCTAGTTGATGATATCCACATGCAATTAAATACCATAAAGACAAGGATTTTTTTAAAAGGTGTGAAGTGTGAATGTGAAGGTGGGAAGTTTATATGTTTTTGAAGTGCTCTGTATATTACTCCATGGGTAGTACCTGTGAAAAACTTTCAATGATGCGATTCATCACTCTTAGTTGAGCTTCCTACAGGAGTAAGGTAAATCACCCGAGCAGTAGATTTCTGGCATGATTAAATGATCAAAGGACAAGTCTCATAACCAAATCAATGGAAAATTAAAGAACGTCTCGTTAAATATCTGATAAGATTATCGGAATTCGTTTTAGTGAAATGCAATACGAATTGGTTTTATCTGGGAGGTTAGAGGTAGATGGGTATACGGAGTTGGGTGGGTGGCGTGGATGAATGTGTATTGGAAGGATTGGAAGGGTGGGAAGTGCTTTGGTGGGTGGGTGGGTGTGTGCTATGTTAGGATATGAATTCAATTTCTTCTAGAGAATGGAACAATGTGAGATGCCACATTAGCGAAATTCTAGATGATCTAGTTGATGGATGAAATAATCAGTTGAAATAAGGTTATGAGATGCAAGTGCTCTCGGTTGGCCCTGATGCTTGTTGAAGCTATTCGTACAAAGAATTACTTTAAGCAATCACTCCTAGCAAAAGATTTTTTGCAGTATCATCTTCCCTCTATACAGAACATAAAGGTAGGCCACATTCTCTTCACGGATCAATTGTTTGTCTATTCCAACAAAGAATATTCTCCTATTCCCAAGTTCTCCCTACCGCGTTGGTTTTGAACAACATCAGATAAAGAGTCCTTATTCCCTTTCCGGCACCAATTATCAAATCTCAAGGAAAACCATCCATGAAGACTTTCATGAATATCACAGCTTATTTATTTTACCTATCTCAAATCTCAACCCCCTGAAATGTTGACTTAGTCCATCAACATCAATAAATGCCAATTGAACTGCACATTCTATATAGAACCCCTACCCTCGTGGCTATTATCAGTATAAGCAAAATATATTCATTACAGCCCCAACCATCAACATGAGCTCCACAAAAATCGGACCCCAAAAGCGCAAAACGCGCACATGGGATCCCAGTCCTGCAATAAACATTGACATACTATCACTCGAAGACCAAGAACCATTCAACCAAAACAGACCCAAAAGAGTCAAGCGACATGGAACAGAACCTTCTGGATTCGTCCTCGATTATACTCGTAGTCGACAAATGGCGCTAAAGAATATGGGGAAAGGAAAACCGTTTACGGATGAAGCGGACATTGAGAGAAGACAGTCGAGGCCCCTCACAAGTTTGAGACCTACACCCTTGATTCCCTGGTTGGTGAAGGATCATGCTCCTATAATCCCGAAAGAAGGAGCAACTGTGAAACCGCCGGAAAAGCCACCACTTGCCCCAACGGGCGGTCTACGACCACCTTCAGGAGGAATTGCGCAAAAGAGAAAATCGAAGGTAGCTCAGCCATCCCGTTCCCAAGATTTTCCCAACATAGATTTCAGAGTACCGATGGCTGCTGGAAACATTGGCTGGGCGATGTCACTTGCAGTTGAAAGACAGCGGCAAGTCAATATCTCAGCCGGGGAGGCGATATCAATGTACCAAATGTGCAAACAAGGCGAACTTTTGTACAAGTTCGAGAAGGAATTTTGCCAAAATTCATTATATAAGGATAAAGGAGAAGGCAACACCGGCCATGTTCACTGGTTCATACACAATTTGGCACGAAAACAGGCCGGAGTAGGGCCACGACCTTATAATCCTCCCACTGAAAAACAATTGGAGGCACTCAATGAGATGAGAAATACTAAGGAAGGAAGAGAGAAGATTATTGCAAATGCCCGCGCCATTGGAGAAAAAAATAAATGGATAAAGCCAGGAAAGCTTGAGAGTCTTATTGACCGTTCTTTCAAATCGAAATCTAGATCAGGAGCACCAGTTACGACGGAAATGACTACAGCTGCTAGTACAAAGAGTACTCAAGCTCAAACACCGTTGCCTTGGTCGAAGACGGAAGCATTGGCGTTTGGTCCAGCGACCACAACCGTTCTATCTCCTGAGGTTCAAGCAGTAATAAAAGACCTCATCAAGTCACTCGAAAAGGAAATTCCTATTACGTCTGTGCCCCCAAAGACCAAAAGCATACCCGGATCCATATCAGCAACGACTCACCCAAGAGGTCATTCACCCGGCCAAGCGACGTCAGTGGATGACTACGTGAAAGATCTCGCGAAACAATTGTCCGCATTACCAACGACCAAAACAAAAGATGAATCTCAAACTCAAACTCAAATTACACAGTCTGTAAATCTGTTGGGAGCAACGGTAACAGTAACATCTTCAGCCGCAACTAAAACAAAAGGATCTAGTGCGGCACCACCTCAAAAACCTAAGGGCGCACCACCACAAGGAATTGAAGATGTGATTACTCCCATGCTTGAAGGTACTATTATTAATACTACCTCGTCTGTTGATCTAGGATCGGTTTCCGCAGCTGTAACAACTATACTTTTACCTGCAGCTACCACTGCTCCTACTACTACTGCTGCTGCTGCTGCTGCTGCTGCAACTACCCGTGCCGCTCGTACCGCGGCCGACATCGAGAAAGTCTTCGGCAAACGAAGTAATCTCTGCGTGCCGCCTCCCACCCTCCGACAAAACATCGGTTTCCACTACGTTTCGGACCTGCATCTCGAGCAAACTAGTTACGACAATTTTGACTTCACCCCCAGCGTGGGTTATCTGGTACTCGCTGGAGACATCGGATGGGCTCATTCGTCGCACGAAGCCAGATATCGCAAGCTCCTCGCGAGGATGTGTGCTAAACCCAAAATTAAACGTATTTTCCTCGTAGCGGGGAATAGAGATTTCTGGCCTATTCACACGAACACGGTTCAAGGCGCATTGGGAGTGATGAGGAAATTTGCAGCGCATCCGGATATGAATGGAAAATTAACATTTTTGGAAGACGAAAGTTTTGTGATTGAAGAGAATGGTGGGAAGATAGTAGTGCTAGGCTGTACATTATGGACAGAGACCAGACGACGTGGCGGTGGCGAACCACGCGATCAAGATAATGCCCAGCGAACTGCAAGACACAGAGCTTCCTGTGAATGGATACGGCAGGAAACAGCCAAGATACGAAATGATCCCAAGGAAGTCCTAACGCGTATACTAATCATCACACACATGCCGCCTTCCAAGAGCGGAACATCAGACCCCACGCAGACGGCGATAAAGCCGCGGGATTTTACATCAGGTTCTATGCATGGTAGTGATGTGATTGATGGGTGTAAGGCGAAGAATTATGACCATAGTATGATTAAGACGACGATGCCGCAGTTGGATTCGAGAGATGTCTGGATTTGGGGTCATACCCATTGGAATGAACCGGTTTATGGGAGGGTGAGACATGGTGGGATGAGGTTTGAGTCTAATCAGAGGGGTAATGCTACGAATAGGGTTTATCATCCTAGACCGATAGATGCTTTTCAACCGAATAAGGTTATTTGGGTGTAGTTTTGATGGGAAGTTGAGATTTTTGTGCTTGGGGTTTGGGAGATTAAAAGTTTTGGGGATTGGTATTTTATTTGTTTTGTTTTGTTGATGGGATATATATTATTTGTTTCAATGTTTAATCAACTTATTTATTTATGTGTATTCTGTAGTCGTAACAAACACAAAGAATTCGAAATAACTACTCATCATCTTCACTAATGGAAACCTGCTGAAAATTTCTCACTCACTTCTAATATGAATTCTTCACACTCCTTGTTCTACAAGTAATTATGAGGAGGCAAGTTTGCTCTCGTGATACGATAATGAAGTAGCACAAAAATCCTCGGAAATCAGGACTCCACGCATCGACTTTGTGCAACGCTCATCCCTAGTAATCTTACCTACCTACCTATTTGAAGTACTTACACAACCTTAGCACTGCTACTCACCATAATACATTTCAATTCCTAGAAATCCAGCAAAAAAAGTTATCAAGCATGCGCATATATATATATTGCAATTAACTAGTCCAACCACAACCACATACAAATCAACCAATTTACAAAAGACACACAAAAGAACTTATTCATCAAAGATGATAATAATATTCATTATCCTGAATTTCTGCCAAAGTTTACAAGTTCGCATACCATCAATCACAATCTAAATTTCTCCAGATTTAGAATATTTCGCACTGCATACATATATACACACATACATATATATAAGGTTACCATAAGCGAGGTCGTTACAGTATGCACTGGTGGTGTTATTTGTCCGTTGGGGGTTGGTGTTGCACAACATATTGATAATTAATTGTATGCAGGTTTGATGCTTGATGCTTGATGTGGATTAGATGCATATGGGTACACGACAGGATGGTTTTTGCAAGCTATTGAATTGCTGCGTTTTAGTTGTGGTGTATCAATAACCTAGGAAGGGGTGGGGTGGGATTTTTATTGTTAGGTGAGTGAGTTGATGGTGAAGGGATGGATGGATAAATGGATGAATGAAGGAGGGAGGGAGGATTGAGGGAAATGGAGTTTGGTGTTACAGTATGTACTATGCATAGCTTTGATGTCAACTATAGGTGGGTATATATGAGGCATAGTGTTAATTTGGGAGGATCTAGGTCAAAGCTATAGTAGAAGTAGTAGCAGAAGTAGTAGCAGAAGTTGTAGTTTTTCATTGTAGTTCGTGGTTTTAATCATAGTTTTTAATCGAATCTTGAATATCATATCATGTTATAGGGTTACATTGTCTATTTCTGAAGTTCTTCATTCTTCGAAACCTTTTTCAGAATCTTTTCAAATATTTGCAAATTACATTTCTTTCAAATCAAAGTCAATAAATTGATCCTGTTAGAGTTTAAGATTCAGGATATTTGGTAATCGATGTAGGTACGATGTTGCGAACTTGTGATATACAATACACACTACAAACTTAGTAATTCGTTCCAGAATATCCCAGAATGTCCCAAAATGATGGTATATAAAAGGTAATGGAAAGAAATAAGATCTTATAAAATTAAAGTAAACAAAAACAAAAGTGTTTCCAATTGGGATTATCTGCAAGCTCGCTAAGGTACAGAAAAATTCAATTCACACTCAGCTCGAGCACCCATAAGCATTCTTCTCTTCCCTCGCCACCTTCACTCCTTCCTCACTTCCCATACTTTCCATACTTTCCATACTTTCCATATATGGAAAGCAATATAAACATGAGCATATGATTCTCAATTCCAAGAGAACAAGAGCCGATGATCCATGCTTGTTACGATGTGATGGCGTGATGGGGTAACAACCGCGCTGATGATTAAAAAGTGTCATCTAGGGAGGCCATCTGCTTTAGCTTGAGATGTCACGAAGCATCGTTTTTATCATTTGGAAGAACTCCAATGAGGGCCTTGAGAGCACGTTGAAATCTCTGTGCTATTTCAGCCACAATCCACAATCCACTGCCCACTGCCCACAACCCAAAGATTTGGGGTTTGTTCGTTTTGAACATTTAGATGCAATCAATTCGAAATATATACTACTAGGTCAAAGGTGCAATTTTGATAACTATATTTTTTTACATTAGATATCTGTGGAGAATGATGAACAGAATCTAATGATGCTATTGATGGATTTTTTGAAGGTGGACTGAGCTTCTGGTGTTGATTGGAGTTTCTGGTTCAATTTTTGGTGAAGAGGGAAGGTACGGAACGAGTACCACGGGGGAAAAACTCGGGTACTTGCTAGATGTTCGCTAAAGGGTGGAATATCATTTTAATATATATTGAAGAATGAAGGTGTATCAATTCGATAGTGAAGTGAAAAATAGCATGGAAATTTTATACTTTTAATTGCTTCTGGAGAATGAGTGATAGATGTATCGAATATATATACTTCATTTCAATCCGAGTTACAAGTCTTCTTTTTCCTCTCACACAAGTAAATCTTTCAAAATCATTAGTTTGCCGCCGACATAAGTCAAATCTGTTACCTTCCATATCGATGTCGGTACTAATACAACTCCATAGCATCAAATTCTACAAGATATTCCCCCGAGCTATATTTAGATTGATACACAATATCAGTGGAGGCTAACCTATGGATGAAAACGATGAAGAAAGAGGTTGGTTGGACAGCATCGGGGTATTTCGATATTTCTCCGATCAAAGTCAATACCAAGGAATGGGTTTCGGGTGTTACACATGGCCTTCAACGATTATATGTAGTCTTACGATAAAATCAATAGTAAGATTACCATCGATTAACATCTGAGAAAGAGAATCACTCACATTTTCATTACACATATTTAGAATATACTATACACTTATGCCAGCCATCTCATGTTCTGCGTTACATCATAACGGTATCCCGCAACAGGCCAGGCCAGTATTGCATGAGAAAAGACCATCTGGGGAAGAGGAGAAATCGTATTTCAATCTTACGAAGGGTTCACGTAGTATTCTTATTAAATACCTACCCTGATGCCGAGATTTCTCGGATTGTGTTCCGGGAACAGTAATAAGCGTAATGTCACCCGTTAAATCCTTCTCCTGGTTTTCATCAAGATGATGATAATGTAATCAATCCGATTCGTCAAAAAAACGTTACTACGGTATTGGTAAAGCTCGGCACTTTTACTCAATGGGCCATTTCATTACATGAAAAAACATTCATTTGGGGTACGTCCCTAGAAGAAGCTTTACTTTTAATCATGGAGAATGCCCCTAAATGAATTTTGGGCATGCATCTACACATTCAGCTCAGAAGCTGCGCGACTAAGGACAAAAATGCAAAGAAACAGAAACCAATAAGGAGGCAGCTCGTCTATCACAGTTTAACACCGTTCCTGATATCAGCTGTGCCAAGAACTGCCAGCCAGTTCACTGGTATACTATGCGCCGATCAATCAGCTTGGACGTTTATTAGTATCGTGGTCGGATTTGTTCAAGCGTCGAAGCCACATGCAGCTTCTCGAGGGTAAATCTGCACGTTGAAAATATCGTTCATGTAGGGGCTTGATTAAAAATATCACGAAATGGCAGAAGCTTGCATGAGAGTTAAGCTTAGTAGCTGTATGGGTTCATCGTATCGATGTTACATTTTGATCTTTCCTTTTCAATGAGATCCGCAGTCCTCACTTTTATCAAATCTATTACACATAGTTCTTACATATATACGAGGCTGACTCTATGACGAGGTGCATTGATGCAGGCACAAACATGGCGTCCCAATGGCGATTTTTGTTTACAACGGGAGATGATTGGCATTCACTCCATGTTAGCTTCACGCGCGCTCACATGTTGATCAGTCTCTGAGAATATAAGGGGGTATTTGACTTCGTGATTATCTTTCTCTGGTTCATCATTTTCTGCTTTGTTCTTCATTGTAAGGCAAACTATCTAGCAAATCGCTGCAAATTTCCATCGTTGAAGGCTGAGGTACTTACATTCATTGAAGCTCGACATGGCATCACACCTCATCAACTGGCTCGGGGCCTTAACATTCCTACTTAGCTCTGTCATCGCTTCCCCGCTGTCCAAGACTGGAAACTTGAAGGCTCGAGCAGATACTTTTGCTATCACAGGTGTTCAAGATGGTGGAATACAGCCACGTCTTGAGATTCGATCGCTTGCAGCTAATCCAATTCAATGGAACTTGTTTTTGCTGGCTATGGTAGAATATCAAGCAACAGAACAGAATGACTTATTGTCTTACTACCAAATTGCAGGTATGTTCTGATGCCATTAAATGCTCCGAAGATGCTTCAATTTCATTTCCTAATAAAATTAGGTATTCATGGTTTTCCATTGGTTGCCTGGGACGGAGTTCAAGCTACAGCATCAGGGAATACCGGATACTGTACTCATGGATCTAATCTTTTTGGTCCTTGGCACAGACCATATCTTGCAGTTTTCGAGCAACAGCTCCATGCCTGGGGGGTTAAAATTGCTCAGCAGTTCAACGGTAGTGACTCAGAAGCCTATTTACAGGCATCTTCGACTCTCAGAGTGCCATATTGGGATTGGGCAGCCAATCCTGCTAACAATGGGCCGATTCTCGCAGAAGTCTTGAGCAACCCGACTGCTTCTGTCACGTATCCTAACGGTAGTACGGCAACTATTTCGAATCCATTATTTTCTTATAATTTCCATCCTTTGGTGCCAAGTGACTTTCGAGTGAGTACAAATTTTCTGGAATTATCATACTCGCTAACTTTCAACAGAATGGCTACCCGTACTCCGTATATGACACCACACTTCGTTGGCCAACATCAGACACTGCTGCTGCTACAAGTCAAAATGATCAAGTAGAATCACAATTGGAAGCCAATTTACGGAATTTCAGAACTCAAATCATGACTTTGTTTGCAAATTGGCAGGTATGTGTTTCAACAAAAGCTTTGATTTGGAAAAATACCAATCTATTCATCTTTAAATAACCGTTACTGACATTCCTCTTTAGCCCTATAATCATTTCAGCAATAAAGGATCAGGCAGTTCTGGTTTTGGCAACATTGGTAAATAGAAATTGACGTAAAAGTCACATGAAACGATGAACTAATTTGTCTGTAGAATCCATTCACGATACCGTGCATACATTAACAGGAGGCCTCATATATCCTGGTCACATGTTAGTATTATACGCATGCTACTTCATTCTAGCAGTCCTTTTCTGACTACTCTTGTCTTCATGGTATAAATAAGACTTTTCTAGAAATACTAACATGAACATCAACGCAGGTCCATCGTTCCAGTAGCTGCATTCGATCCAATCTTCTGGTTCCACCACGCAAATGTTGATAGACTTCTCGCCATTTGGCAAGCTGTTTACCCAGATTCCTATGTCGAAACAGCACGACAAGGAGCAGCCACATGGACTATTTCACGAGGCTCCTATCAAGACCAAAACTCTCGTGAGTCTCTCTTCACAATTCCCCACAGAGGTATTCGCATACTAACAAAATCAAGCTTTAACTCCATTCCACCAAGATACAAACGGCAAGTTCTTCTCTCCAGCCGACGTTCGCAATGTCGAAACTCTCGGCTATTCCTACCCCGAAATCATCAATCACCCCGACAACACCACTCTCCAACAAAACATCCTCGCCTTGTACGCCGGCTCCCCAGCTTTCAAAAAGCGTCAAGCAGCTACTCCATCACGTCCCCGCGACTGGATCGTCAAGATCGATTTACCATGGACCGCCCTCAACGGTACCTACAGCGTAGGAGTATTCCTCGGAAAAACCCAAGCCTCCCCTCCATCCTGGGCTAAAGACCCCTCTTTCGTCGGTATGCACGCTACACTCGGAACGCAAAGCATGACACCCAATGATGTAGTCGCATCAAGTAACGTGCATCTCACCGATGCCCTTATCCAAAAACACGACGAGGGAACTCTACCAGATTTAAATGAAGATACGATTGTTGATTACCTGACCGCGAATCTAGAATGGAAGGCCCAGAAAGGCGGACAAGAAATCGATATTAAAACGTTGCAAGGTGCAGTTGTCAAGGTGGAATCAGTTGAGGTGGCGGCTCCGGCGGCTTTAGGTACTTTTGCGAATTTTAAGTGGGTGGGTGAGTTTAAGACATACCCGGGGGTGTTGGGATAGTTCTAGATAGCGATGATGTTGGTTGGGTAGAATGATTGTTAGGGAATGGAGATTCTAATTTTCGATGGATATTCTTTCTGAGTTTTGTATTAATATTTAAAATTATTTAACGACTGGTTGGTTTGCGTCGGATATTTATGGGTTTGTCGTATATATCACGCTAGCTTAGGGAAAATTTTCAATATATAATGAGTTTGAATTGAGCAAGATTGATAGTTGCATCTTTGTCTAGAAAATCTGAATAATTCTTATCAAATACTATTAACAATGAAGGAAATATAGATGTGTCACGTACTGTGGATCAAGTGGTCAACATTCAGAGAGCAGTAAAGGAGTTGCTATGTTTATCTTCACCAGTCTCTCCACTCAAGTAAGTAGTCCGCTCCTGAAAAATCTAACAACTATTACAGTAAAAATCCAACGAGATAAATTACTCCTACAATTTTAATGTCGGCACCAGGTGACCTGGATGCTTGTAAAGTGAATGTTGTGGTCACGTTTTCGATATGAAAGTAAGATTATTATTTTAAATGCTTATGGTAATTATAAGGTTTGGGTATTTTCTTAATTATTTTATGTAAATGATCAAATTGTATATTTCAAAAATAAATATATATTTGATTCTTTATGATAGCGTTTCGTGGCTCCTGTCGTGTATATTCTCTAGACAGGCGGATAGGATAGTTACTCTAAAATTGGAGATATGGATTAGATGTAGTTAGTCATGGATAGGATGAATATGACAAATAGAATAAAGATTAGAATATGTCCTAAAACATTAGAACAAATAGGTCTTTTAGATGTTCTAAAAAAAATCACATACAATACTATATTAATATGAAAATTCTCACTCCTGCCCATTCTTAGTTGTAACTTGTGATACTCATTTACTCCAATGTTACGAGGTTTGCCGTCTAGATCACGTGGAAGTGCTCTAGGCTCTCGAGGTGGTTTATAACTAGGCGTCAAGCAGGGACTTAAAGTAATGACAATAATGCAATTCGTAACTAATGGTAGAGCATACTAAATGATTGATCTTGAGCACGAAGCTCTATACAAAGGAAATCCATCTCGATCATATAAACCTTCATGCTTCGTGGCTCGAAGGGAGCGAGGGGATCGAGCTTCGATCCTTTCGCTCTTCGAGTCCTCGCATCACGTGTTATTACTAATCCCGTGACCTAATTGTTACCTGTCGTAACACTTACAATATAAAAATTCTCACTCCTGGCAACTTCAAATTTTAATATTCATTCACTCGAAGCCATATATGTTTTTCCTGAAAATTAAACATCACTTCCACATAGTGTTTTAAATTTAAGTATTACACGTTAGGACTACAGTGGTCGATATCAAGACCATACCATGTACGACAATATACAATATCATATACAGTCCTAGTAATCATCGGAAGAAGTAATAAGTAATCATTAATTGTATTCAGGACATAATACTTAAACTTCTATGCCTTGAAGGCATTATATAACATAATTAACTCTCTAGTATAAAACTAAAAAATCAAAGAAGATATTGGTTCAAGTCATGGAATATCAAATGTTTAATAAATTATAAGATCTTAAAAAATTCTAAAACTTAGATTCAATCATTCTCTTGTACAAATTAGTCATTATCTGAACTCGATGAGTCATATTTAGTTAGTTTCGAATCGATTAACTGGTTAGTTTGAGGAGATGGGTCATATATAAGTTCTATTGTACCGAAATTTCTCAGTAGCCTGAACCAAGATTAGTCTCTCAAAGACTAGCGGAAGCTACTTCCCTTCATTAGTTGTAAGCGAGACTAAAAGGAGAGGAATTTGAAAATAACGTAAGTCATGGCGTAATGCGTCTAATGGCGTAATGCGTCTAATTGCGGGGAACCACTCTATTAAAATCTCAATTACTCAACAATCAACTATAATACAATCTCCAATATCACTTTCAGATTCATCTTCAACTTCTTCTCCAATATCCTCTTCAGTTTCAGTCTCATATTCAATTACTTTCCCTTTCTCTTTTCCTTTTTTCATTGTCTGTACTTTAGTAGCTTTTTCAGCTTCCATTACTGTATTATATAATTCTTGTATAGAAATATGAAAATGACCCTTCAAAACTAGTCTCTTTTCTTTTTTATATATTGTATGTTTCTTCATAATAGCTCGTAAATTATTCGTATCATGTTGGTGAATAATACTTTGAGCTCGAAGTTGCTCACTCTCAATCGTCAATTTTCGAATGTATTGACGAACCGGGGTTGAAAGAGTTGTATCATTTTCAATTGTTGAATTTAAAAGGTTATTTGCTGTTTGTAAGATTGCTATATCCGGGGGTGAGCTATTGACAAAGACTTGATTAAAAATATCAAATTGGGTTGGTTCTTTGGATATTTCGACTTCGGGGGTAAACTCTCGACCCAGTGTACGGAACACTCTCTGTGGATTAAATGGATGTAACCCAGCTCCCCGCCATGCCGATTCGATATTTTGATGATGGCATACATCGGCTCGAGCTTTAATATATGCCTTCATCCATTCAATCTTTTGTATTCGTATAAGTTGAGCTTGATTCAAATCAGAAAGTGCTGCGGTGAGCCGTTTTTTCAATGGACCGAAAACCGCAACATCAAGTGGCTGAAGCAAATGCGAGGTATGAGGAGGAAGTATAAGAAGTACAATTCGATTTTGAAGGCAGTGAGCTATAAAGCTTCCATTAATATGAGAATCGTGGCCATCGCAGATGAGAAGCCGATATTTGCTATCTGCTTTTGTACGAATTGCAAGTTCGAAAACGCGTTTTAGCTATTCTGTTGACCTCCTGGGATCTTGGCAGCATATGCATATATAGTACATATGCATATAAGGAGCAAACAAAACTCAACTTTTAATTCATTCTTTCCTTTTTGGTATACTGTTTGTTTGCTTTCAATATTTTGATTTCAAAGCACTTTAATTCCGAAGGCTGAATACCCAACCTATTCCTTCATTTTTTTGAATATATGCTCGCAGCTTAACTGCTTAGCTAGAGAATCAATCAATTCAATCTGATACTCTTTCTAGTCTCAAGAAACCCAACATATTCTAATCCATGAAGATTGCTTGTCCAGCCCTTTGTATTTGCTGAAAAGAACCAGCTACCAAGAACTTCCTTCGGAATCCAATTTTGAAGGACGTTTTTACCTTTAAAAATCCCGAGTGGTGGAAGAATGGATCCATCCGCACAAATACACTCTATTATTGAAATCCATTCTTGATAGCCTGGATGTGCTTGATGTTTTGTACGAAGTGTAGAATCGATAATAATTCGGGTTGATTCTATTGTCCCAATTGAATATCCAGATTCATCTATATTATATTCGTCTTTTTTCTCAATTCCATAATCCTAAATCGCTTTTTGATACGTATCAAACCAAGTACTACATATTTCCCTGGTTGCACCATCCATTCTTACAGATTCAATTCGATGGCCAATAACAACTGTAAGATGAGGATGTCGTTTGATAAATCGTGGAACCCATTCATAACCAAGAAGGTGTTGTGGTAGGAGTTCAAGGGAGTCAAATGAGGGGCAATCCAAATTATAAGTCTGTTTTGAACGTAACTCCTCAGCCAATTCTTTTAACAACTGATGGCCTGGTGAATAGCCGCTAATTATCAATTGCTTTATCCATTTAAGAAGTACATTCTCTTGTACAGCAGAAAGTTTCTGTTGCGATTGACGTGCTTCAGAACGCGATGAACCCCCTTTGACGTGTCGCGTCACAGTATCTTTAGAAAGCCCCAGTTCTTTTGCAGCTTCATATGAAGACTTATACTTTCCATTTTGAATTTCTAATACTGTTTCAGTAAGTCGAGATTCCATTTCCTGCACTTTTAAACTTTTTCGACGGACCATTGTTGAATTGTTGCTTTTTTGATGGGGTGGTCCCCCACAATTAGACGCATTACGCCATTAGACGCATTACGCCATGACTTACGTTACTTACACTAGCAGTGACTCAAATCTCATGTGTAAGCACGTCGAATAATTCTATATCGTGGCCGGTTTGGTTAAGTGTGTGGAAAGGGAGATGGTTTTATTAGGAGGGGTAGGTGAAACTTCAAATGATCACATCTTTCAAAATATATTCGAGGGTGAATGTGGAGAACGTTGACAGCATTATCTTTCTGTCCTATTGATAATTGATGATGCTCTGACACTTTGTCTCTTCTCTTAAATCATAGATGTAACAACTCTCCTCCAATAATACATCGGTCAGGGAACATAAAAATTAATAATAAGCCAAAACAGATCAACTAAGAGGCGATTCTAAACCCCAAACTGAAAATATATATTAAAGCTGTATTATTGAAACCTTTGAGATAAAAACACATGTGTCAATGCCAATGTGATTATAGCAACGGTCACATCTGAAACTTCTGACTCGGGAGCTTTCAATGCACGGTGTTTGAATACCAGACAGAACGTAATTTCAGCATCGACTTAAGCAGGAGGGCCTTGTGGGATGGTCAATCTCGGATTTGAAGGCAATGGAATGGGTACCTCTAATCCACGAATTCCTCTGAGCAAATTTAGCTGGACCTTCCAAGGAAGAATTTGTGACCAAGGGTGATTATGTTTTATGAAGATCAGCTAAGCTGGGAATGTTCGTCCACCCCCATTAACTCAAATGGTACTTTGAATCCCAGCATGAGTCAAAATCAGGAGGTACCTGGATTATATACAAACTATACATGGCCAATCATATAAAAAATACTCTAGAGAGAGATCTTTCAAAAATCCAAACACGTATGGCTTGTCAGAAAACCCCGTTCAGTTCTATAGGCGTCCACGTTTCACGCATGACAAGTGACAAGCTGAAGGCGATAGCTAGTTGTGCTTAATGGGTCAGAGAAAAGACGGAATATTTCTCATTGCGCGTCTGAGGAAGTTTGGTATCACGTTAGAACTTTTCTGTTACGCTGAGATCCATGTTCTCAACAGTGATAGTTTAGAGCCTCAATATAAACCCGGGTCTGAGTAAAAAAGTTTTGGAGGCCAGATGACTTTGACCTAGTCCCGACCAGCGATAGCGGTTATGAATACTTCTTTTATATTAACCAGGCCGGCGCAGTTCAAAGCCTACAACTCGTGGCCTAACGCAAGGCTTTGCACTGATCTTGAAAAGAATACAATTGATATGTATACCAGGATGGGTGCTTTGAATCCAGCTACAACTGCTCTGATGGATGTGAGCTTGGGGTACAAGCTTAGTTAGACATGACACTGTAAAGAGAAAAAGAATAATGCATTCACTAGAATTGCAGTTCTGACGTCTTGATAAGCTTAGCTTAGTCCTGTGGAATGCATTCATTTACAGCATGCTACTTGCTATTGGTCCTGTGTAACCTTCGTCTTTCCTTCTCAATCAGGCCAAGAGTCCTCCTCTATATATTCGACCCCCCACCAAAATGACGGAGGTAAAAACGGCAAAAACAATTGACAAAAGGGGCGTTGCCCGGGATTGAACCGGGGACCTCTTACATGGAGAATCAATCGGGGAGGATTGATTTATCCCTAAGCAAGAATTATACCACTAAACCACAACACCAATCTAACTGTTTGTTAGGGCTCAATGCAGCGAAGTGGAATATAATGCGTTGTCTTAGTTTTCTTTGACTCCATCTTCGGGTCAGATTTTTCCTTGTGGTGGGGTTGAAAGCTCTTTTCATGCGGGGTCGGCAGAAGCTTATGCATGTTTCGGATTGTTCTGGATTATCTTCGGTTAAATATTGGTTGTTCCTCCCTCGTCTCTCATCCTTTCTCAATCTGTTGTTGTAACTTACACCTTACCATTAAACAACAAACACCATGTCCTGATACATACAGTTACCACTACATTCAGCTCAACAAATTATATTAGTTACATCGTGATTGGAGCGTAAGGATATCTTCTGTATAGCATTCGACATGCTTCACAATTGGACTGTAGATCATTTGCAAATATCACCGCCAGTGCGGAGCATGCATTCAGCCTATACATTCGTCCCACTCTGCCTCCAAAGTTGGGGTGATTTATTCATGACGGAATGGGCAAATGGGCGAATTTGCGCATAGTTTTGTGTTCCTAAAAGTATAAGGATGCAGTGGTACTACCTTACAGAAGCACTTCATGGCTCCTATGGTTGCCCGCCAATACTTTATCATGTCGATCCATTTCAGTTTGTTCCTCATTTTTGCATGCCTGGTGCAGGAAATTTTCGCTTTGACGGTTGGCAATATTCAGAATGCGCGCATTCACGCGTCCAAGAGAGACGTTCTACAAGACGTGGTCAGTTATTTGCAGTGGAGACTTCCAAAAGAAGAATTTTAATCCTTGATATGTCCACAGGTGTCGTGGGATGAACATTCCATTCTTGTTCGCGGTGAACGTATTATGATCTATTCTGGTGAATTTCACCCATTCCGTCTTCCGTCTCCAGGATTATGGCTCGATGTCTTTCAAAAAATCAAGGCAATGGGCTTCAGTGGTGTATCTTTCTATACATACTGGGGCCTACTTGAAGGAAACCCTGGAGAATTGATTATGAATGGGGTATTCAGTCTCGATGAATTTTTTAATGCTGCAACGGAAGCTGGGATCTACTTAATCGCTCGTCCTGGTCCATATATCAATGCCGAAACAGCAGCTGGGGGAATCCCCGGCTGGGTGCTTAAGATCAAAGGAGTAATTAGATCTACGGATCAGGATTACATTGATTCGACTCAGAGCTATGCTTCTACTATTGGCAAAATCATAGCCAGAGCACAGATCACAAATGGTGGTCCTGTGATCATGGTCCAACCTGAAAATGAATACTCATCATGGCCAGGTGTTACTAATTTTCCGAGTCAAATGAACAAAGACTACATGGCATTCGTAGAGCAACAGCTTCTTGATGCAGGAATCATTGTACCATTTATTGTCAATGATAATTTGAATATAGGTAATTTTGCACCCGGCAGTGGGCTTGCAGAGGTGGACATTTATGGGATTGATGCCTACCCTATGCGTTATGACTGTGGTGACCCATATATTTGGCCGACTTATAGATTTCCTAGGACTTGGGAGATGAGTCATGCAAATTATAGTCCATCGACGCCTTTTGCAATTGCCGAGTTCCAGGGTGGAGGTGGAGACGGGTGGTAAGTTGCAAAACAAAATTGATGCACTCACTGCTGATTTGTATACAGGGGTGGTGTTGGAGAAGATCGATGTGCCATCCTTACTAACAATGATGCCATCAAGGTGCAGTTCAAAAACACTTACAGCTTTGCAGTGACAATCTTCAATGTCTACATGGTAAGAGTCACAGCTTGTTCTGAACACCTGTGCCCTGATTACTAACGTCGTGGAAGATTTATGGCGGTACTAACTGGGGTAACCTTGGCTATCATGGAGGATATACATCCTACGATTATGGGGCATCAATTACGGAAGACCGTCAAATCTGGCGTGAGAAGTATAGTGAAATGAAACTCGAAGCCAACTTCTTGAAGGCATCTGCAGCTTACCTAACTACTATACCGGGGCATGGTACGAATGGATCTTATGGAGTTCCAGCTGAAATTGCTGTGACTCCATTATTTAGTGCCATTAATGAAACAAACGGCACAAGAACTAACTTTTACGTGGTCCGGCATGCGGATTTCACTTCCCTCTCGAGGACATTGTATAATCTCACTGTCACTACCTCTTGTGGCAATATTACGATACCTCAACTTGGTGGATCATTAGTAATGAATGGTCGAGACTCGAAGATACATGTTACAGATTATGATATCGGAGGACTCCATATGATCTATTCATCAGGAGAGGTTTTCACCTGGGCTAAAAGTAGAAATTCCGGACGAGTTTTGGTTCTTTATGGCGGAAACGGAGAGATCAACGAAGCTGCTTTTCCAGCTTCACTCGGTGTGCCTGAGGTCATTGAAGGGCATGGAGTTGATATTCATAGGCTTGGCGGATCATGGGTACTTCAATGGGCGGTGAAGCCAGAAAGGCGAGTTGTCCAAATTGGAAAGCTAAGGATTTACCTTTTGTGGCGGAATGAAGCATACAATTACTGGTCTTTGGAATTAGAAGCACCACAACCAATTGGCAACCACACATCTCCATCGAAATCATCCGTTATCATCAATGGTGGTTACCTCCTACGAACAGCCAGTATTGAAGGCAAACGGCTTAAACTCACAGGTGATATCAACGCCACGACTAACCTCGAAGTCATTTCAACCCTTACCGAAGTAACTTCACTTTTCTTCAATAACAAGTTACTTCATACCACGAAATCAAAAAACGGGAACCTCCATGGTGCGGTATCATTCAGTCCCCCATCGATAAATCTTCCAGATTTTAAAACTCAGCCATGGCACTACATTGACTCCCTCCCCGAACTCCAATCCAACTACGACGATTCCCAGTGGACATCATTGGACCATAAAACTACAAACAACACTCTCAATCTCACAACACCTACTTCAATGTATGCCAGTGACTATGGTTATCACACAGGATCCCTCATCTACCGCGGCCACTTCCTCTCCAGCGGCAACGAAGCCACAATTTTCATCAACACTGCCGGCGGTGCCGGCTTCGCTCATTCAATTTGGCTCAATTCCACATTCCTAGGATCGTGGATCGGTAGTGGTGGAAACCAAACTTATGCTCAAACCTTTGCTCTGCCTCCTTCCCTTCAAGCCGGTAACGACTATGTGTTCACGATACTAATAGACCACATGGGTCAAGACGAAGAAGCCCCAGGGACAGACGCTATAAAGTTCCCCCGAGGCATCCTCGATTATTCGCTCTCTTCACACCCCCAAAGCGATATCGTCTGGAAGATGACAGGAAACTTGGGCGGTGAACAATACATTGATAAAACACGGGGACCTCGAAACGAAGGGGCGATGTTTGCAGAGAGACATGGATATCATCTACCAAACTCACCGAGCGAAGAATGGGAAGTGAAAAATCCGGTTGAGGATGGTGTGGAAAGTGCGGGGGTGGGGTTCTTCACTACGACGTTTGACTTGCATGTACCGGAGGGATGGGATGTTCCTATGGGGTTTGTGTTTAATGGGACGGCGTCGACTGGTAAGGAAGGAAATGGGGGTAATTATAGAGTACAGCTTTTTGTCAATGGATGGCAGTTTGGAAAATATGGTAGGTCTTTTTCTCCTTATCTCCATCTTTCTCTTACTCCTCTATCCACTTCCCTTCTCCCATTTGTCAGGTACCTAGTTACTAAACTAACACTTCATCCCCCACAGTGAACAATCTAGGTCCCCAAACCAATTTTCCCATCCCGGAAGGTATCCTCAATCACAACGGAACAAACACCGTGGCGTTAACTCTTTGGTCTCTGGATAGTGAAGGGGCAAAAATTGCTGGGTTTGAGTTGGTTCTTAATGCGACGATTTGGAGTGGATATCGTAAGCCAGCTTTGGTGGAGGGAGAGACTTGGACTGAGAGGGTGGGTGCGTATTGAGGGGAGGGAAAAAGGGAGAAGAGATGCAGATAGAGAAGAAGTGGGAGCGTTGCGGGTGTTGATTACGTACATTATCTTGTCTAGCTATTGATAACTCAGAACTATAAATACTAGAAATTTACTTCATTTTTCGAACTCAACTCAAGTCTATCCATATATATGTAATCTTACATTTCCTCACAAATGACATACTAATATTTTCTTCCATTTACCTTTCACATAACACTACCTTCTCTAGAAAATTACATCACTATCATATAAATCAAAATCAAACCTTGAACCTACATCACATCCACAGCCACCACTCTCAAAAATTTCCTAAATAGTATTCTCATCCTCATCTTTCTCTTCTACTTCAGAAATCGCCATCGCCATATCCATTCATTCTATATCAATCCCCACAAATCACACACTTTTAACCTCTCCATCTAAATGATGAATTGGGTATCAAAAACTTAAAAAACATATTAATTACTATTTTCACATCATGAGATTTACTTATATCTATATGAAATGTAAAATGTAATATATCTATCTAATAGAAACATCGGTATTTTATAGAGTCACAGTTGAAAGATTACAGGGGATTGATTACAGGAGATTGATTATACGTATGTAGTACTGTGATTACTATGATTACTTATTAAAATCGAGGAGATTCCAAAAATGAAAGCGTAGAAGGATAAGGATATGGATAAGGGTAAATCTGCAATTGTAAATAAAAATGACGGAGTATAGTTGGTAGTTAGATATTTCATATTATAACAATTGGGCGAAAAATGATAGTGTCTCCGAAAAAAAAGGGTGTGAGGGGTGGTTGAGAGCACCTGTATTGAGGCGAAATTTTGGTGCTTATATAGAATTGCCAATTGGTTATGGATGGTAGATTTGCTGGAGTATTATGGTGTATGGAGACGGAAGAGTGGATAGTAGTAAGAAGAAGTTGTAAGGGGATACCTTACTGTACTCATGTTATTGCGGATGTAATTTTAGAAAGTTGAGAAAGTTGGTCCTATTGAGATTTTTGAGGTTTTATGTAAGAATTTGGATATTGAAGAAGGTATAATGTAAATTTTCTCGAGTTTGACTGTTCTTGATACTTTTGACGATTACTAGAGACTATGTCAAATACAAAAAATGATGTGAAATACAATTTTAAATTCTCATTTTCTGAACAGATCTCGACAAATTAATCCTCCCTTGCCCTTCAAACGCAAGGTATTCATTCCATCCCTCCTCTCGCCCATTACCAATTCGCGAACGAATCCAGGGGGCGCACAACTTGGCAAAACAAACAAACGCATGGAATATAGAAAATAATGTCCAACGAAGATTCCAAAGACAAAATAATATATCCTTCCATGAGTTCTACGAACCCCAGAACCCTGATGACGTTCGTACAGCTGACTGAGTGAACACAAACCCAGAAAATAAATGAGATGAAAGCTCCCTCTGGAAATGGCAGAACCGCCACAATAAGCTCCGTATTTTAGGTAAGATATGCCGTTTTCTTGTTATATTTCGCAAGCATGCGACACGGCAACAGCAATGAGACACTGGAAGGATAAGCTCCGGGATTTCTAGAGAGAAGGCTCCCAGTACCAAAACATTGGTTTGCTGGAAACGCCTATTTTATTCATTTACCATTCCGTCGGCATCGCTGTATACATCTGTACCACTTGGACTCGTATCGCCATGCAAAGCAGGGAAGAATCTGAAGAATGATAGAGGACGAGCGGGTGGCCGGGTCACACAATACTCTTGTGTTTAACAGACACTTTTGTGCCCAAATGAAATGAATCCACGAATAAAAGTGGGATTATGGAAGAAATGAATGGCTAGGCCGTTATGCAACAATAACATAGCATTGAAGCAGGTGCAAAGATTTCCAGGGCTACGGAACTGGGTCGCGGGTTCGTGCTGCTGTATCACTGAAGTAGAGAAGCTATCTGGTGCACAGAATATGCAGGTTACCGTGTCCACTTGGCCAGTCGGAAGAGATTCAAATATGGTAACCGGGAAGTGTCTCTCTCCGTCTTTTCTTGCCAGCTTGAAAGAGGACCCTTTGAAAATCATCAAACTCAAAATCTGAAATTCACCTAGGACCCCGAAAGTGGGAATAATTCTCCATACGGGGAACTTAGATTTGGATACCCGCACTTGATTGGGATATTGGCGGCGTAGATGATAATGATTGAAGATCTCACCGTGCTATGATAGAGATCATCCATCACATCTAGCGGTTGGTGCGCTGGTGCGCTGAAGAATTACTATCTGTCTGGGGAAAGAACAAACACCGTGTGACCCATTGGAATATGTATCAGCCCACAGAATGCTCACAGCGTCTTCAAGAAATGGGCGTCTACGAGTGCTTTCGTCATGTGAAACTAACTGCATGAGTATATTCGGGATAACAAGGATAGATAGTAATCAATCTTCAAGCCTTAAATCCTCGTACATACTCAAAATACCCTGAGGGTGGTTTGATCGTGATCATCGGTGAAGGCCGCCTTAAGCATTTCCAGTTAGATGTGAATCATTAACAGCTTGTGGCTTGTGTACTAGGGATAGATTGCAGCGTACCTAGAATTTACTGAGGCTCCTTCACCCACCTGGATCTGATGGGATTTCTGACCTGTCATTTTCGAATCTAGTATATACCTTGCTTGCATCAACAGGAGCGATCTCCTTCATTCCTCCAACGGACGGAACATTTATATTTGGAAACCCAGACCTTGAAACGTATAAATAAATATGTGTCGTAGGCAACAGAATAAATGAAGGATGATATCAGATAAGAACGATGTGAAGGAATAAGACGGGGATATGCATAGAATACGGGACAGCTACATTTTGGAAGAAAGAAGGCGAACGGGGATATCTAGATTTCTTGGCTCTCGTGCAACGTCGCTAAAGTAAGTGAGCGCTACCGGCAGGATGAAATGGCTGGTTCCATGCCTTGGCTCCTCCCTCCTCTTTCTTCCTTTCCCTGATATCTACAGAATGTAGGAAGGTATTGTACAGCACACAATACGATGATACTATGCAGGTCAGCAGTTCGCGGTAAAGATCATCGTGAAAAGTGTTGACATTGACGACCTGAGCTTGCTGAATCCTGATGAGTTGTACCATCCATCATCCATTCCTCGAGCCACGCACATAAAATATCCTTCTCCTAGAGAGGGAAATAAACCCCAATCCTGCTCATTGCGTAGTAGCCCTGTTGATCTTGTGTTAACCATAGTCATCCAGATCGTGCTCTAATCATCAGCAACCATCATAATCATGGTGAGAATTGATTAAGGTGCATGAAGACCCACGGGAAAGTCTATGATTCGGTGACTTCGGCATTATCGGTACGTGCTGTTCCATTCTCCTTTCTCAGAATTTGGGGAATGGAGATCAAATCTTGGAAACACAACATCATGCAGGTACGAACATAAAGAGCGACGTGCAGATACTGAGGTATAACAAATGGGGCCGATGATACCTAGTAGATAGCATATAAACAAATCAAAACATTTTTATGACACCCATCAACAATCATTTTCAAATACAGTAATCATCTCATAATTACTTACCAAACAATCAAGCAACAGCTAGACCTCACCGTGCCGCTTGTGTTGTAGCCCAAGACTCGGGCGGCATCCAATTCGCTCCATCATTAATTATTCCATCCATCAGATCCTTTCCATTCCGTTATACTAAAGACCAACTCCCGAAGTTTCGCTGCTTAACAAAAGTTACGCGCGATGATCGTCATTATCATCTTCTGATAGGCTGTATACTTCTATACCTTTGCAGATACATACAAATAACATGTTCCCATGTACTTAGAATGGCAATACAAGAACAATACAAACGAGATGGAAAGGCGCAGGTAGCATTAACATTATCATTAGCATTAGCATTTGCATTAGCATTACCGTATAAAAATTCCACCTTATTCACGATATTTTGAGTACATACGAACGACTCTTGTACCTGCATTTCCCCCAACACAAGGAGGGAAGGACTTTAAGGATCCCAAGGACCCCAAGGACCCCAAGAACCCCAAAAACCTTTCTCCCCCTTTCTCCCTGCATTTTCCCACTGGCAATAGTTAACCCCCCGACCTTCCACGTGGCCGCTCAGACTCGTTTGTGTAAAGGGCCTCAATGCTTTTATTTTGTGCTCCTTTCCAGCTTCATAACTTCCTCGGCTCGTGTTCTTGGTGTCTCGTACAATTTTATGGAGTTAAATTATATGAAATGTAAGATCTTACCAGCACTTCCTACTACTCCGTACATGGGATTAAATTAACCCCACCACCATTTTTTTTATCGCGTCGCTTTGGCCCTCCACGCTTAACTTTGGGGGAAATTACAAGATTGCGCAAATACGCAAATACACACTGCGCGCAACAGGTCAATGAATGTGTTCTAAAATGCTTACTTTTCAATCCTTATTATTTATTCATTACCATGAGATTTTTGTGTCGCAACTTGCCATCGTTTTCATCTTCAATGATACTGCGGGATACGTTATTGTAACTTCTAAGCAAGAATCTAGGTCTAGAGCCTCCGTCCGAATGATACGTGGGGGTTTAAAGCGTTTAACACCCTTTCCTAACTACTTGGTGTGAAGCTGGTGATAGTGCGTGCTTGCCTGCGTTGGTGTCCCTTGGACTTGGATTAGGATATGTCTTAGAAAAAAAGTTTGCGGAAGACGGCAATTATCCTTTCTTCCTTCCCCCAGTTCAAAATATCCCTGGACCACGAGGTTTGGTCGGCGAACATGCCGGTACACTCAATCATTTCCTAAGCAAAAGATGTTCAGGGCTCAGGGAGGTTTCCATGTTTTTCGACCCAGTTAGGCATCCGAAAAAGCAATGTGAAATGGAATCCTTGCATAGAATGAACCTGCGAACCCATAGACAGCTGGGCACATCTCCATCGCTCCGTTGTGAGCCGTCTTGAAGAGTCCACCAGACCACCCACTAATCCATATAGATTCTACAGCCATACCGACAGACTACAGTCCCTTCCTTTTCACTATCCGTAATCCCCGTTGTCCATTTGTATGGCTCAATTCACAATCTAAGTCTTACGTCTTGCAGGGTGAACGGGGAAAACGGGAATTTATCATGATTGATTATCGACGAGGAATATGCGGGAACCAAGGATCAAGCATCATCAGAGAGATTCAAAAACAAAACCCTTGGAAGGTTAGAAGTTGGAACCTTCGTAGATTCAAAAAGTATTCTTGACCAGCCTTAATATCTAAGTATAGGAAAAGGATGAAAACTCCCGTAAGAGTTGTAGGTTGTCAGTTGTAAAAGTTGTAGTTACAAGTAACTTGCATACAATTTGATACAAAAAACCATACCTACCTACTTACAGACCACGGCAACTACGGATTAGACAGCGGACCGAAGTTCTACACTTTTACACGCCTCGGTCGTACATACACCAATGAAAGTCATTAGAAGTAACGGATGTCACAATTCCTCACAAACTCGCTTCCCCCTCTTGGGGATTTCACTATTCCTTATCCAGGGACACGACCGTATGAATTAGCCCTTGTACATTAACATTTACATCCTCACACGTACTTGCATAAAAATAAAACAGAAAAAGAGAGTCAGTCGCGCGCGCCAGCACAAAGGACTCCGGACCCGTCCGACAAACGAAAAAAAACAAAACAAAACAAAAACAAAACTGATTGTGTGTGAACCGTGATGAAAAGAACCAGCGAGTAAGAAGTAAGAAAAGGAGATTAAATAAAACCAAAAGCCAGCCTAGGTGCGGCAGCAACGTTGATATCCCGAGTCAGACACCACCCAACTGCTTTGAAAAGGCACAAGTAAGAAGCACTATACCGTATTCCGTCTCTGCGCTGCAATGCGAAGGGAAAGAAAGCGTTATGCTTACTTTTGAAAAATGTCCGAAGGTTGCTTTGCGCTGTTGGAGGTAATGGTATACCCAATCCCGAATAGACCGATTCAATCGTATAATTGTCGGTACTGTAGCAGTAAGGTTAGCGGTTAATAGGTTAATGGCTAGCAACCTAGAAGCAAAAAAGAAAGTAAAAAGATGCTAGAGATACTAAAGATGCTAAAAGATGCTGGGACAGGAAGAACTAGAAGCGCCCATCACAGAAAAGACATCGTACAAGGTCAAGGCTAAGAAAGTCTATGTAGGAGGAAAAAGTCAAAAATATAATAATAAGTGTATTTATTTATTTATTTATTTGTATATAGTATATCCCCACGTTACGATCATGACAATTGGCTTTTCTACCCCATTTCCCAATCTGGCTTTTCTACACGAATTTTGGGGTCTAGCTGAAATTACCTTATCCATAGGAGAAATTAGATTTCGACATCGACATTTCTAAAATAAACCCTTTTCATTTATTCTTCTAACAAGGTGTTTTAATATACCATACTCATAATCAGCTGTAGAATTATAAGTCTTATTTCCATCTTTTTCAATATAATGAATAATCTGTTAATCATTGATTTATTGTCTCATCTCATCTCCTTGTCTCGATCATTATAAAAGTGTAGATGTATATACCCAATTTCGGCATCTCCTACAGATGAATTGCCACATGACGATGATTTGGAAATTGTCGAGGCTGGAACCACGGGGGCACCCTTAAAGCAAGATACAGGGTATTTGGACCTACGGTGGACACCCTCACTCTGGCGCTGGATGCTCGTGGCATTCGAGGATGTTCATAATAGTTCCCGTTGAAACGCGGCGCAGCGGAAGCGTAAGATTTTCTTAATTGCACATCGAAAGTATCCGAAAGATGGAATTGGTGTGGATGAGAGGTCGCGATTTGCGTGACTACTAGCTAGGGGATGTGTAAATGGATGAGAGCTTTGCTGGGAACACGCCCCATTGGCTATGTCTTATCTAAGGAAATGCAAAGGAAAATGTCTTCGTGTTAGGTTTTGGGGTCTTCCGTTCCTTTTTGTTGTGTGTGTCATCTTTCTCCGGCTTCGGGTTTTAGAAGATGATTTGGATTGTTCGTGCTTCTGTCTTCTGTCCAGTGTCCACCAGTGCATCGATGGAGGAGGGGTTGAGTTCGGTGTGCTGGTTCGCTGAGTATCGCTTTTTCCCCGTGCGAATTGAAATTTGACATAACGCTCAGTTGCGGGAAAAGCTTACAGTTATGATCCCGCACATACCACTAGTTCTAACAAATCCATTCCAAAATCCAAGTAGTCGGCTAAAAGCTAGATTTTACTCCATCAACGTATCTTCCTGTCAGATGAAAGTAACGTAGAATTTGAACATTGGATAGGAGCTTTCTCGCAATGGAACGTTAAGACCTTCATCACAGCACGAAATCTCCCAGTCTCCTGCACATTTCAGCAGTGTGTGGTCGACTTTTCCTCTGTCTGTTGGCTCGCATATGCACACCCAGGTATAGTGGAGACCGAAAATAGCTCTCTTTGTGCAACCTTGCAAGCTGTTTATGCCATCTTCAAGGGTAATTATGGCTGCTCCGTTATGGCAGTGCATGAGAATAAGTTCGACGCTGCTTTTAACTTCATCCGTTAGAGGCTTGAAGCTCAGGAACAGGTAGGTTGGCACCCAATTTCTGGGGATCTTGGATTTAAAGATTGGATGAACGAACAATACGATAGCTGACGGATGATCAGCATCATACCTCGACGGCATGATATCATATTCGTCAATTAATCACCATCAGATTGTCACCTCATCTCTTTTACCAGAGAAGACATTAGATCTTCTAGTCATTTTTGCAGGGGAAAGAAACTGGAGAACATGAAATTGAGTTGGGCTTTAGTTTTACTAAAGAAAATATCATCCGATCATGGACGCCAATCATTAAGGGTAGCTGCCAAAGCTTCACGCAACCTACTTCTCTTAGTGCTAAAAGTCGACTCTAGGAACTCGGCCTATGCTCCGAGGTACTGACTAGGCCAAGCTATTTCAAGCTTGTTGGACCAGGCCAAAGCCCAAGTAGGAAATTGCATGACAATTTTGGAAGTGGCAACAATCATGATCTGCCTCCATCTGGTCGAGATCGGGCGAAAAAGGTCATCTGAATTACTTCTTCGAGTTGCGGAGGGCTATATCCTAGTGTCCCTGAAGTTGAGAACATATGTTGATTGAGCTGCTGCACTGTTGCCCAGAACATGGATGCTGAAAGATGGTGTGTAAGCTTTGCTTAGATGCGAATGATTACTTAGTACGGCTAGTTGAGGATCATAGAGGACTAGTCAGGTAGGTACTTGGAGCAGATTTGCCAAAATCAAGAGCTAAGAACCATGTTCGTACCTGAGTTGGTGTGATCCACTCCGGCTTTCTGCAGGTGCGAAGCAAAAAGAACTTAGCCACTGAGGAAGCGACCGCAGAACAAAAGGGAACAACATGTTATCCCTTCACAATAATAATAATAATTCAAAGTGTTAAGATCTGATCGCTTACAAGTTGCAACAAAATTACACATAATGAACGGAGACCCTCCCAGATAGATATCACGATCCGGTTCAACCTGACGATTAATAAACCTCATCGTTTCCGAGTCGGAAATCAAAGTGGCTTGTGAATGTCCAAGGATGATTTTCTGGAATACAACACGCTCGTTATTTGGGAATCAACCCACTTTATGTCGGAGCTTAGTTGATGTTATGAGAGCTCTCTTTCGCTTTCGGTTTCTCTGTGGGTCACATATGATGTTGCTTTCCACGCACGGTGCAGTTGGGGGCATGAGAAGGACATGGATAAGCTATAGAAAGGGACGAAACTACTGTGGATGAGTCTGAAATAGATATATTTCTTTTGTCATACAATCAATTTCATACGAATAGAAATGACGGAGGAAGAAAGTTTGGAATTTGAAGTAAATACGAAACTTTGAAGTGATTCAATCATCATCATTTTCATCATTCTCAACAGTCAGGGAAACAATTGATATGAGTGAAGTTGTTTCAGGGGAAAGTGAGGGTTTAGTATTAGAGTAGAATTACAAAGAGACCGATCAAAAGGCAAAATAAAGTAAGACTACAAAATATTTCCGTTGATGGGCCTTATCCTACCTAGGCAAATGAAATAAACGAGGCGATGAAGGGGTACATACCAGGTGCTGAATCTCAGGCCCCCAAGGACGTAAGTATTCCAAGGATTCATAAATATCAAAAGAAATGCCCTAGTGAGATAAAAAAGAAAAAGGGAAGAGTGTGTGTCCCAGGGAGTAAACCCTTGCCAAGCCACAACACCAGTGATTGTGGTCTGGTAGGTCAAGCAAGTCAAGGAGTTAAGGTCAAGGTTAACAATGTATTGCAAAAACAGCGAGGGATTATAATTGTGCCCCTGTCTAAAAAAGCACAGGCTTTCTGTAGGCTTTTAGGCTTGTAAGCTTGCTGTACCAACAAGATTATGAGATCGCTCATCAAGACAAAACCCCATACATACATTCATACATACATATACACTTACATCCATACATACATACAGATACACCACCGAACAGCTGTGAGCACACACATCCCATATCCACTCACACCACACACCACCCATCAGAGAATCCACATTTAATCCATACATACATACATCTTAGCTATACCACTAGCAATCTAAAGCACCTACCTATACATCCATACCCACCTTCGTTCACATCTTACCACCTACTTCACATCAATCACCACCACACTTCTCTTCCTTTCCTTGAATTGCGCGCTGCTCCTTCTTCCACCCCTCCCGCTCATCCTCATCCTCACACTCTCACTCTCTCGTCCGTTAAATTCCACTTGCTGGTCTGCATTGTGATATATATATTCATTGTTCTTTCCGCACTTGTATATTTTTACCCCATTCGAATGTATTAGGAAGAAGAGTAAGAGAGACTTTCGATAATTTTTGGGCATGAACTCCCCCGGTACCAGTCACATACAGCCACAGATCTGATTTTCCCGCCAACATACTAAATTCTAGTTACTACTCCGTTAGTTTTCCCCCTTCATACACTAACTACTCCAACCATTTTACCAACACAAACCATTTGTCTTCCCTCCTTCGTTCCAGTTGACTGACTTTAATTACAGTCGACTCCTTCGTTCCTTGCCTCGAATTTCCTGCTTTACGATATCGATATTCTCGGTTCCTCGCCTGCAAGTAGTCAACTTTTAAGATTCGTTTTACCACCCAACCTATAATATATACGTGCCATCATCACTCAATCACTGAAACCAAAGTCGAAACGAGCGGTTGCGAGACTCCTTCAATTCTTTCGATTCCAATTTCATTCTTCCAATACATCTTTAATTCTATCGCCGCCCACATTTCTTCAACTTTAGACTCCATTCATTTGTCTGTAGAAGTGGTTAACCAGTCATTTCTTACTCAACGCGCCATATACATTCTTACTCAAGATCGTTGAACGACATATATCTACGGCTCCCGTAATCTACATGAAATCCAGTCTTTCCAACAATATTATTTGATTCCGACATTGCTCGATCCGTCGATTCCTGACTCGAAAAACTTAACGCTACTCGGATTAACTTAGGAACCAACGCTGTACTAAAGATGGAATACGTTCAACCCGCCTTTCAACATTTCTCGCATCATCCGAGCCTTGATCAGTTGGTTTCTCATATGGCATCAGGTGGGCCCTACAATGACCATCAACATATTATCCACGGATATTCCTTATCGCAACACCCATCCAACATGATGAATATGTCTAATGGACAGAAAACCAACGAGACGAAGCCTCGTCTAGGAAAGGAAGAAGTTGACATCTTGGAGCGTGAATTCAAGAGAAATCCAAAGCCCACGACTCAAACTAAGCGTATCTTTGCTGAGGATATGGGGGTTGATTTGGCGAGAATTAATGTAAGAGCGAAATTGGAGTGAACTTTGGACGTCTTAGTACTGACATGTAGCAGAATTGGTTCCAAAATCGTCGAGCCAAACGTAAGCAAGAGAAGAAAACCGAAGCATATGAGGCTGGTCAAGCGCGGGAAGCATTGGGATTCTCAGTTTCCGCGCCCTCATCTCCGGAATTTCCTCAAAACAACTACAATATCGATTATCAAATGGTGCCACAACAGCCATCTTCAATGCCATTCTCTACAAGCGGCCCTCCACCAGCGACGGCTCCCTATAACCCACAATATCAAGATCCCACTTCGGCGAGTCTCGAGTCTCTTTCACGTACGATGGCTGTCGTTCAAGCCGCATCTCAAGATGGGGGATATTCCGAAAGCTTTAATTTACACCACAATGGACCTCAGCTCGCAGACATGTTAGGTATGACAGAGCCATCTGATCTTGATCGTGCTTCATTCCCAACCCCCAGTAATTTCCATAACTTCGAAGGCAATCCTTTCACTTTCCAACCCACGTTCCAAAATGATATGTTCCATGAACCCGAGCCATTGAATTCATTTGTTTCTGTGGAATCTGGACATACTCCAACAGCCTTCAACACTTTCTCTGATGCAAGCACTACACGATCGCTCTCAATAGCCTCGGCTTCATCTCATGTCATTCCTCAATCTTTCACAGATCTTACTTTTAGGCCACACGAAAGCGGCGACGACCAAGGCCCAGAACACAGCAATGACGCAACATCCTCCCTTGCACAGCCTCTCAACTGGAATGTCAAATCCGGCTCATCTCCTCCACCAGCCTCGTCTCTCTTCAAATCCCCACCTCCACCAACTGATCTAGCCGCCAGGCGAAAGAAGGTCCACGTTAAACCGGCCGCCTTGGGAACAGATACGATGCGAAGTAGACCATCGATCGGCCCACGGACCGTATCGAACATCGATGGATTCCGTCGCCAAGTCGTCAGCCCTCTACCTTCACCCATGCGCAGGATCGCTTCAGCAGGTGGTAATGTTCTAACTGGCCGCATTCAAAAGGCTGGAATCGAGTCGGCACAGCGATCGCCTATCAATATACAAGGATTCGAAAATGTTGGTTCGTTCATGGAACAGCATTTCCACATGATTCGCCAGCCTAGTTTGACAGCCGGTTCATCTCTCACGAGTAGCTTGGCACCACCAACGCCAATGTCGCCTAGGGAAAGACAAATGTCTTTGAAAAGGGAAAATTCATCATCTCAAGACAACTTGAACTACTTGTTCAACTTGCAAGGCCATGATGGTCTTCCCGCTTTGGTAGACCCCAACCAAGCTACCGATCAAACACCACCAGAGACTCCACAAGCTTCGTTAGGACTTCAGCCAACACCGACATCCGGATGGCCCAACCACAACAATCACCACAATGCTGAGCAGCACTGGAATTACGAAATTCCAGATGATCCTCTCTACACACCCAACCACGATTCTTTCGCCAGCGACCTATCAATGCCTCATCCTTCGTACGCCAGTCAACCAGTAACGCCAGCTTTTGGTAGTTTCAATCAAGGAGGCCTTCTCTTGGGTAATAGTCATGACTCCCCTCAATTCAACAACAATGCCAGTCCGTTATATACATTGTCGAATCAGGGTGGATCTGCTGAATATTCGTTTCCGCATGAAGGACTTCCACCATTCCCAAATCTTGGATTGGTCGGCAGTTCTCCAACCATGACGACGAAACAGAAACAATATCAGTTTTCTAATGTTACCCCAGCTGACTATTCGGAGAAATGAGGTTGTGGTAGAGAAAGAGTCTGTATTCGTACTTGTGGTGACTCGTGTTCTTAGTATAGGGCGTGTGATTCCTTTTTTTGTTTTTGATTATTTTTTCTGGATATTGACATCTGTTGGCGAAGCGTTGATATCCCCTAAATCGTAACCAGATCGATTTAAAACCCACTGGCATTGTACATTAGCAATTTCCAAGGTTGGGTATCGGCATTCAAGCGTTTTCATTATGTACCTTCATTTTTTTCTCATTTTTTTGACTCTTTTCACTTGCAAACTGGTTGTCATACAATGAATGGCACGATGCCTCTCACTTAATTAATAATTTCTAAATGGCATGGGTGGTGTGTCGTTTTTGTTAATGTTCATGATGTATAGGGAGGGAGAGTGGCGGGGGAAGGAATGTGTATTGAGAGGAGGGAATGGAATGGATGGAATGGAATTGGGAAAGGGGGGTTGGATAGGGAAGGAAGATATACCCCAAAAGCAGGATACATTTTTGGCTTGGCTTGACCAGTCCACTCGATGATTCCGAGGAGAGAGAGAAATTCTTTCTCTTGAGAGAAAAATCATAGTTTTTTTTTGGTGGGAGGGGTGTTGGGGATGTGATGGCGTTTTGGGGGATGGGGGAATTGCTTGGAATTGAATGGATTGGTTGGTCTGGATTGGATTGGTATGAATGGATTTGGATGGATGGGTGGCTGGGATGGATCGATGGATGGATTGATGGATGGGGAATGGAGTGTGAGGGAGTATTTCCTGTCTTGTCTGTCTGTTCCTCTGTCTATCTATTTAGCTGTCTATCTTAGCACCTACCTTTGTCATATTTGTATAATGCTTCATTGAAATAGAAGAACTTCTACATCGTACTTTTTGAATATGTTGATTGAGTGTGCTACATATTGTGATGTTGATTGTGATGTTTGAATAAGGAGGTTCACTAGAGAGATAAATATCCATTACTTCAACTTCCATATCCTCATTGGAGAAAGTAGCTTCTCTCTTCTCTTCATATTCCCTTCTCCCCTTGATATAAACAAAATAATTATTTATCCATTTATTTATTCATCTAATCCACATCTCCTGCAATCAAAATCGTAACCGTAAGATTACTTGCTCGTAATATGGAAATTCCTTCATTTACCTCCTGTTGTCTTGGAATATTCGCTCAAAAAGTCAGTAGTATATGTAACTGTATATTTTTTCATCCTGGGTTAGAAGTTTATCTATCTTTCTTTTGATATAAGAGTCTTATATATGCTTTGTAAGATTGTATTTGATATATATATTTAAAGAGAGGGAGAGGGGGAAAGATGGAGGAAGGGAGGGATGATATATATTTAAATACTTATAAAATGACTCATTTTGAAATTCAAATTTAAATGATAATTAATATGAACCTCTAGCGGTCATTATTCACCGGCGTGCTATTTATCTGCTCTCTTGATATTCACATCACAGTTTTTGAAGGATGAGACTTATGGTTTTGTTGTTGAGGGTGTTGGGTGAAATAGTACGGTAATGAGAAAGTCGAGTGGGTTTGCGAATGTACAATTACAATATGGTTCATATATATTTGATTGGTATATAATGCCTTTCCTTGCAGTTAAGATATGTACTTCATTGTAGTTTCATACCTGAGAAAAATGTACGATGCGTGATGTCTTGAAGTTGAGCAGTAGATGTATGAGATAACGATCAGTCGTTTCAGTATTATCATTTGACATTAGCTCCTCCTCAAAATTCTCAACCCTTCTCATCTTCTAGGCTCGATTCTCGCTTCTTGTATAATCTAAGCCTTTAATCTCTGTCCAGCAATGTCATCTTGCGCATCCTTGATCAAGAAACTACACTAAAGTTAGTACCTTAACTCCTACAACCTCGCCGCTAGTCAAATATTCCGGGAACATACCTATAGAAGATCATAGTTGGAGCCACCGTCCCCAAATGCCATAAGCTATGCGCATCCAAACATCCCCACCAAGGTGGAAAATCCACCAATTCCAAACTCATCGCCAAGAAAATCCACGCAACTACCAATCCAGGCAATGCTGTCCACGCCCTCTTACTCTTCCTATATTTTTCGAACGAGAACCAACTCCACAGTGAATTTTGTAAAACCCCAACGATAACGTTCGCGGCCATGTTATATGTATAGTCCCAATCCCACCACTTCAGATATACCACATGTGCTATATAGAAAAGTATGCAAAGAAGAGTCCATGCGCGTAATACAGAGGACGTACGTTTTCCACCACGATCCATACGAAAGACTCGAATTGGCGTATAATACATGCCATACAAGACACTCCCTCCGGCGGCAAAATAATCCAATTGTTCTGTAAAAGTAAAATCCCTTGTATGAAATATCATACTGGCGACCCAACTCATCATTCCTGCATATGATAGCATAACATAGTATTTTCGCATACTATAACTTTCAGGAATCTGAGCAGTGACTTTCGCAAGTCCATTTTGATGCGCGAGGAAATTAAGGAGGGAAAAGAAGACAGAGAAGGGTTCTTGCATGCCGAGAAAACGATAAAAGGGCCATTTGCCGTGGAATTGAACGATAGGTTGGGAAGATTCGACGCGTTGGTTGGTGATTATATGTTGGCAAGTATAATCGCATTCCGCGGGGCAAGTCCAGAAGAGGAGTCGATGGAGGAGTGCTATATCGTTTTTGTTATTATTTTCGCGCAAAGAAATAGGAGCAAAGAATTGACATACGAATCTTTGTAGCACTTCCAACTCCATTGTCACAATTCTCTCGTTGGCAGACCTAAATATTTATTAGTATAAGGTAAACAAACCAAACGAAAGCTCCACGGCAATTCATACCTCAACACATTGTTTAAATTCAGGCAATCGGTCACCAGTACTCGCATTTGCAATTCTGAAGAACCCAAGCAGTGCAAAGCAGAGTAGAAAGGCGAATCTTTGCCGGATTATCATTGTGTTGTTGTCAACGTGGTTGTTTTTGAGATGAAGTTGAAATCTGACACACTCTACTCATATATTGATAATATGAATGATGCCTGCCCGAAACGGTTAATGTTCGGTACGGATTGTGCGGAGCTCGAGACGGACACGTGATTATATTTACTAGAACAAAAAAGTCCTCATTAACTAGTCAAGGGTCGTAGGGTTTTTGATAGTCATCAATTAACTCTAGCATAGGTTCTCTACCAGTTCAAAAACTAATCCAAATGAATCTTTTTATTTTTACGTTTTTAAATCAGATCAATATTCAGTCTTTTGCTACGAATAAAATGGCAGAATACTGTTTCGTGGAGTAAGCGAGACAGGATTGTATTGGTGGCCGGAGCATTCAACACACCTATCATGATGACTCGAATGTCAATTTTATAGTCTAACAGCGAGACCTTATCCATCTTACTATATTTCCTGTCAAAACACATAAATCCTAGCGAGCTACGGAGGAAGTCGCTAGTTATTCGGATCAGAAATGGTAATATCTGAAGCATGGAGCAGTAGGCTCAAGCCTACCTCAAGATTTCCTTCCCCTCCTCCCCTCTCGTTCCCTCATGACTGTGACCCATACGGTTGACTTGAAGTCGACATAATGTCACTTTGATAGCAATGCCAATTTTCCAGACTTTATAACGGAGTTCATTCAAAGGCAATGGAAGAGAGCCTGCTTCGGAAAATCAAGGATTGCAATCTCAGCGCTGGGCAACAAACTTCTTACGAGGATGAATGGAAACAGGTTAGTGATTGCGAAGTCGATATAGGGGGTGAGATTAGTGAGAAGAAGATATCCATTAACGATGCAAGACTCAATGAATCTATCTTCTGATTTCCGGACTAATTTGCCGGATTTCAGGGGAGTGGAAATTATATCAATACTCCTCCTAAAGTATCAAGCTCATCTTTCCTTAAAAGTTTGGGCTAAACTAGAACATACAAGCTATAAAGTCCGTACTTCATTAAAAAACTGAAGATTTCTTCTAGCACTACTTTTTGACGAGCATTTTTGTGACTCCGGTAACCCTCTCCCATTCTTTCCATTTAAATTATTCATTCTCAGCAATTTTGACTGTTTCATCACATCAAGAAAGTTGCTCGATTCAAATCTGGAGCTTTAACATATCATTATTGCATCATTGCTCGTTAATCAATTAGTTTCACACAGACAGGACTATGCTCCAAGAATTGGTTTTAAGATTCACTCTCAAGTATTCTATTCTTGATATCCAATTACAGGAGCTTCAATCTCTTTGGAGGAATAGAGACATGTCTAGTCGTTTTATTGCACACCCCATTTATTCCATGTGCTTCACTCCAGTTTAGACATGAAATATGCATAATATTTTCACTTAGGAGTCTTACCTGGTTGCTCGTAAACAATAGCCGAGAGATATATAAATCAAAACGAGAGCCTCACAATACACAATGTCAAAATCATATTGAATAATACAAATACGAGTCCTTAAATGTATGATTTCTAGGTATTCACATATTCAGATAATGTAGACAAAAACTCACTACGAAATAATGCAAAAGTTCCAAATGTTCAAGCACAGCTAGACTTCATGGAACCTTAAATGACCACGAAACACAACTGAATCGGCATCAAACTCACACAAGTATAATACACACAAATCTACAGTGTCCAAGAATATGAAAAAATGCTGTTATACCCTAAACATCAAGAAAAACCTTGTACAAGGAAAATCAGAAAGGAATTCCGGATCCAAAGGTGTCAGTCCTCCTGTTGCTAATTCTACACCATAAACCCAATCCGGAGACACAACACATCACCACCTAGCAAGTCCTGTAGCAAAAATACTCCTCAAAGAGTGACAATTATACCCGAAATATCCAAACAATCCCCAGATTTGTATTCTTTTCTCTCTAACAGTTACTCCTCCAGCCTCTGCGCGGCTCCATACCCATCCTCATTTTCTTGACCGATATAATAGCAGAGAATCAAAGATCTAGATATCGATATGAAAATACTTAAACCTAAACCGCCTTACGAAATAACCACACCATTTCCTCCCCATTCCTCGAAGAACTTCCTCTCCAATTTCACGCCGACAGCCAAATCTCTACACCATTTTACTTCGACATATAAATCATCCAATCTAAAGTAGTATTAGTATCATGAACTCCCCCCTCACTCCCGAGTTTAGATTCGACATCATCCTAGACGATATGCTCAATTATTTGAGAATGAAATTTGTACTCAGATGGAGAACTACTGCTCTTGATAAAGAGATCGACGGAGGTTTGTGAAAATTAAATGAAAAGCTTGTAGGTCAGAAATTTGAGTATTGAAGGGTACCTTTTATAATTGTGAGAGGAATTTGGCTGCTGGATTGGAACTGCTATCTCGAATCTGTTTTTGTTGATAAAGTAGATAGATTATCTAGTGTATATGGGAAATGTTTTGTCTTCGACCAACCATGAATGCGATCATCACTTCACTCAAAAAGGTGGATGTTCGGTATCATACAAGACTACTGGAGACTGCATGAAAGTTCTTCTCGTCATATTGATGATTATTTTGTTGTATTAATTTCTACAACAAATTGAACCGGCCAACTTTTAAACCCAGCCATTACTCCTAAACACCATACTTATGATCGTCCACAGGATATTCCTTAGTGCCTCCTCATAGAAAAATCTATTCCTCCATAACCTCATCCTTTGAAGAACTATCTCCCCATAATCCCTCCAACTTAAACTCTTCGGCCCATTCCTTAACGATCTCCTTCTGGTCACCCTTAACGTCCTCTCCCACAGGAGCACCGGCGATCTTCTCGGGTGCAATAGCCAATATAGGAGCATCCATCCATCCTTGGATTCTTCCATCTCTCCAATCGGTGATAACTGTTGTGGCAGCGCTGCTAATATTTGGTACACCTCCCTTCCCAAGTCTTCCTCTCTTTCTAGCGACCTGAATCAAGAAATCTGAGGTTGAATCGCCATTTACGGAAACCAATGGTGGTAATCCATAGACATCCATAAGTTTGTTGAGCATATCTTGAGAAGCGCTCAGTCTCTTTAATAATAAGGTAACCGCAGGGACAGGGTCTTCAATTTGCTTAGGGGGAATAGCATTCAGGAGAACAAGTCTGGCTTGTTCTTCAATTTTCGACGCCTTGGAGGAATCACCAGCAGTTGGGAAAACAATACCAGGAGAATCAAGTAACGTTAATTTGCTATCAATCTTGACAGTTCGAAGAGATGTAGTAACACCTGCTTCAGCACCAACTGGACATGCTGCACCAGCACCACCAAGACGAGATGTGAGGGCATTGATGACAGAAGATTTTCCAACGTTAGGATATCCAATAACACCAACGGAAACGGAGCGCTTGAGCTGTTTTGCCGCGGCGAATGATTTTAAAGCCTTGAAAAGTGTTTGTGATGTACTCTTCACAGTCAATTGGCTATGATTGAAAGTATGTGCATTTGCCGCTGGACCAGAGGCTCGTAAGGGCAAGGTGGGGAAATACCTTCGGAGGTGAATGAGCCATGCTTTGAGGACTGGAGGAGGAATAAGATCGATTTTGTTGAGAATAAGAATTAATCTCTTTCCACCACTTGCAGCGGCCATAACCATACGCTCGACTTCTTTCGATCGAGTACCTTCGGGATCGCGAGCATCGAGAACGTAGAGAACAACATCTGCCTGATCAACGACTTGCTTGAAAACTTTGTCGAAAGCTTTTCTGGATCCATCTTTTCGTGTAGGTAACCCAGAAAGCTTAACACCATCGAATGCTTCATCATCTTCCGATTCTGATTCTTCATCTTCGTCCATCTCATCTCCACTAATAAGGTCATCCTCGTATTGCGCTGCTGCGGCTTTAGCACTGGCAAGTAAAGCTGCCATAGGATTAGATTCATCAATTTCGTCGTCCATTTCTTCATCCTCATCCATGAGCTCAATATCCTCCTCATCAACACCTTCCATTCTGGCCTCTACCTCTCTCTCAACTTGTTCACCAGTCTTGGTAGCCTTCGCATCAGCTCGTCGTTTCGCAGCATCTTCGGCCTTTCTCCTTCTTCCTTCCTCAATCTCTGCCAAAATCTTATCCTTATATGGGAACAAGTTTGGAATTCCAGGATCCTTCTTTAAACGCGATCGCCATTCTGGATTTTTCTTCCCTTCCTTACGAGCTTTCTTTTGTTTTGCAACTGAAGCTTTCTCGATTTTGTGACGAAGGCGTACTGAAACACGTTTACTCTTTGGCTCTGTTGTTGTAAAAATAATCAATTAGTTATCTCGTGAACAAAAGACAACTATATTGATGACTTACTTCCGACTTTGGGCATCTTGAATACTGTTGGGCAATTCTCCGAGAATAGATGCTGTTGATATGTAGGTAGTTATTTTATTTTCGATATGGAATTTTTAGATTTTCCACCAGTCCCTTATCGCACAAAAATTATTTTCTAATCCATCAACGCTAAACCAATTTCCATCTAGCTCACACATACTAGTCCCAATCACGTACCTCCGACGGAATTGTCACATGATTCCCTCCGCTTCAACCAGGGACGGGCACAACTCCTTTCCCTAGACGCCTCTACTTATTGCTTGTGCTCCCCGCCCACGTCAACCCTTTACCAAATATATTTTGAGTCAGAAGCAAACATTGAAACTTTCATTCATTCGTGATTTTCTATTTAAGATTTCTACTTCCCCTCAGGAAACTTGCAAGAGAGAAACTTCAATTAAACGATTTAACAATCACGAGGTCTGAATCTATCAACTAAGGAAAATTTTTGTTGCATATCTCATTTGAGGAGGAGGATTGCAAATTTCTAGACTGGTCAAAGGGTCTCTCTCGCCAATTTTACATATCTCAACCACCACCCCACCGATTTCTTATTGGTAACCTGCATTTTGATCTCCGCGATCTGTTTATTTCATTCGATTTAATTATTTCACCATTAGAAGAAATCATGGGTTCTCTTCCGAGAGAGTTTTCTGCTCCGCCTCAAAAGGTTGTCTTCAAGGGGTTCCTTTTCGATATGGATGGTACTATCATTGATAGTACCGATGCTATCGTTAAGCATTGGCATCAGTAAGATAACCCTGGTCAAGATTGATGATGAGGACCTTCAAATAACAAAAATTCTCAGATTAGGAAACGAAATAGGAGTAGATCCTAATGTCATTTTGCAGACAAGTCATGGAAGAAGAAGTATTGATGTCTTGAAGGTTATTGCTCCAGAGAAAGCAAGTTGGGATTGTAAGCTTACGACTTGGCTTCCCTTCCACATTAAACTTCAAATCCCATCGACTGCTTTCGTTTCCTGCATCTCCCCTCTACCGAGCATGAACTTTCCTGTTCTGGTCATTTCTTTGCCACTTATTAGCGAGACATCTAGAAGATGATTAGAAAATCTAGTTTGATTTTGGATTTCATTTCATACCAATGGGCAACAGGGGAAATGCAAATGAATCGAGTTTTAAATCCAAGTGGAATCTGTACTCTATCCAAATGCTAAATTTGGACCTGTTGAGGGAACAGGCCCTTTAACGACTTGTGCATTTATCTTCCCAACCCCACCTATGCTTCTCACTCTGAGATCCCCTTATCGAGCTTGATATATCACCATAATACCATAGAACTAGATTTAACACCCATTTTTAAACGATGATCACTAACATCTCGAATCAGACGTAAAGTATATGGAAGGTCTTCTTCCTAAAAACTATGGCGATGACGCCGTCGAAATCCCAGGTGCCCGTTCCCTTCTCGACTCACTAACCACTGGAAATCATCCCTGGGCCATCGTAACATCTGGTACTTCACCACTCGTCACCGGTTGGCTCAATGTCCTAAAACTACCCATACCCGAACATCTAGTCGTTGCCGAGGATGTTCCGAACGGAAAACCTGATCCAAGTTCGTATTCCCTTCCTCATACTCACTCCTGAAACCACAAACTAACACCACCAAGCATGCTACAATATGGGAAAATCCAAATTGGACCTCGAAGATGCTCCCGAAGGTTCCATCCTCGTCTTAGAAGATAGTCCGGCCGGTATTCGCGCCGGAAAAGCAGCAGGATGTAAAGTTCTAGCTGTAGTTACTACACACACTATCGAACAAGTGATTGAAGCTGGTGCCGACTGGGTCGTGAAAGACTTATTGAGTTTGAAAGTTGTCGGAAAGACTGATGAGGGCATTGAGTTGGAGATTTCAAATGCATTAGTTTAGATGGGTCATTTAAATAGAGTTTGGGCATGGAGCATATAGAGGAGAACCCTCTAGAGGATGGTATTAAGATTATAGAATTCGCATACGTACATATAGATAGAACTGGGATGGCAAATCAACAATTAAACAATATAGAAAGCACAATCGGCAAAGTGAAACATAAATCTATGCCCTAACCTCCGAAACCAGAATTTCCCAAGATGAAAATTACTTCGGAGAATATAGCCACTAATTCCATAATTAACACATACCCAATGTCCAATCATTATAAAACAAAAGGAGATGTAAGAATTCTGGAATCTGTTAAAAGGAATGACCTCACACAGGGAATAGTGGGAAGCTGATAGGGCAGAACTGAGGTAATATTGGTCTTGTAGGTTAATCTCTCTTCTAAGTTCTACGGAAGTGCGAAGCTCTCTGTAAGAGAGCTTCTCAATCTAGTCCTAACAGGACTAGTGCCCTGTGCACGTGCTACGCAGGAACCATTTGTAACGATACTGTACTGGAGGCAGCGGCTGCCTAAGGTTTCATCTGGTTGGTAGTTGTGGGTTAAGGCTTTATCACTGGTATTCACTTGGAAGTGAATTCGTTACTAGATCAAGTAGAATGTAGGTAAACTAATTGATAACTAAGTTGAGCACGAAGCTCCTATACTATGAAACTATTCTGACTATATAATAAATCCTTTCCTGGAGCCCTGAGGAGCCTAAGCTCCTGGAGGCTCCATCACGTGATCTCTACTTGCCTCAGGACACTAATCCTGGGGCGATTCGCAACCTAGGATAATATAGCTCCTAGGATAATTGTCCTAGGATTCCTTATCGATAAGGGAACCGCGGGAAACAGCGGCCCAAACCCCGATACTCGGTTTTATTGTATAAAATATCAAAATTTCTGTTAAAGTGAATGGTTCCTGCGTAGCACGTGCAAAGGGCACTAGTCCTATTAGGACTAGATTGAGAAGCTCTCTGTAGGAGAGCTTCGCACTTCCGTAGAACTTAGATAATGAGTGATTTAGAGACAAGACTAATATAGCCTCAGTTCTGCCCTATCAGCTTCCCACTATTCCCTGTGTAAGGTCATTCCTTTTAACATAAATCAAGGTTTAAAATGAAAAGCGTTACACTGTATAATGAGTAGAGTCCAGAACTCTTATAACAATTTCCCAAATTTTTCTAAACTAATTATTTGTACCTCTTCATTATACCTTTCCACCACATCTCCTCCACCACATCTCCTCCACCCCAAACTTCACCCATCCATCTCCGTCTCAATCTCCTAAACTCAAATAACCACCCAGCACCAACCCACCACGACACCTATCCATTTTCCCTCCCTCCATTTAGCCACTTACCCGATATCATCATCCAATCATTTACTCCATCATCCTATATATCCCTTTGAAAACTGATTTAGACTAGAAATTTACTAAAAGTCAGAACTCCCTTCTCACAATTCTATTCTCCTCCTCTTATAGATTCTATCATGAAATATCTCTTTTTTAACCTTATCTTATCTTATTTTATTTTAATATTATTTACTTATCAATCCTTTTGTTAATCTATAATTAAGTACTTCTAGTATATCTATTGAAGTAATTACTAAAAGAACTATTTCATATACCTGATATCCTTACTCTCCTCTTCCCTCCTCTCCTCTTCACTCCTCTCCTCTTCCAGCATCTCCTCCCCCAAATTAACATCCACCCATCTCTTCATCCCATCCATTAACTCCCACCAACTCCATGCTCACTCAAAAAGCCAAAGAGAAAAAAAACCCAAAAGCAAAAGAATAAACACCAGTGATTACGAAGTTTAAAAATCTACATCCTAATACCCGTTTTCATCCCCTCTTCCTGTTCTCTCTTAACACATTGTCAATTATTTATTTATCCATCCCTTCTATTCTTCATCCTCATCCTCCATTCCTAATTCGCACTTAACTTTTAATTCTTAACCCCCTTAATCCTCATCCACTCACTCCCTCACTACTTTCATCATATTTCATCCTATTTCATCCTAGCCCAGCTCATCCCATAGCATCCCATCCCAACCAATCCCCCACAACTCCCAAATCCCATAAATTTCTCCTCTCCTCTCTCCCCTCTCCACTCACCCTTTCCTCCTTCCCCCTCCTTTCCCCCTTCCAATCCACTTTACCCCTCTGCCACCCCGGGGGCCCCTCAATACAACAAATCACCTCATCATTACCAACCATCCATCAACCCTCCCTAGTCTCCCGCAATCCTCAAGGCTCTACACATCCCCAATACTCTGCATTCTACATCCACAACCACCACAAACCTCAAGATGCTCAAAACCCTCAAGCACCCTCACCCCATTCTCCTATTCAACTTACAAGAACACAAGATTCATCTATCTATCCATCCACCCATCCACCCATCCACCCATCACACATCCTCGCCCCCATCCCCTCCTTGGCCCCCCTTCCAAAAAAAACAAAAACAAAAGACACAACATACACAACACAACACAAGATCTTACCAAAAAACAAAATCCTAACATAAACCCACCAATTAAAGACACATTCCACGTCAAACAAAATAAAATAAATACTAATAATTAAATTTCACTAGGTAGATCAGATACAGGAGGTATTTAAGTATAGATAGATATCTGATGATGCATCCATCCAGTAATCCATCCATCCCGTCACCCATTCATTTATACTTCCACATCCAAATCCATATCCATATCCATATCCATATCCATCTGTATTTATCCATTCATTCATTCATCCACGCATATATATATACCACTTCCCGATTACCAATATACTTCTTCCTTTCACATCCCCACCCAAAACCGCTCTTCCCATCATCACAATAAGCAATAAGCACACGCACACACACACGAAGGAAAAAAAAACCACCTCCATAATGCATCGACAAGCACCACACAAACTAGTGAATTCTCAGGGCAAAAAAATGACAAAGTTTGTCATTTATCAACACTAACATAAATGTAACCACCCCTAGGAAAGACGCAAGCTAAATTTAAGGTAATAGAAAGCCTTTCAAATGACAATATGTAGGAAAAACAGAGAGGTATCCCATTCCGAACTCCATCCATCGTTCCCACCCACACAATCATCAATCCATCCATAAATTAAATATGTACTTTCATGACATGTATAACCCAATCAAATTCCTATCAATCATATGCCAAAGCCTTGCACGCAATGCAAAAAGGTAATATCCTATCCATCCATAATATTCCGTGCTCTTAAGAATCGAAAGGGAAAATCAAAAAGCCAATCCATCAATGCATCCTTTGCTCAGATAAAAATTCGAACAAAGCCAAGGCTATGCCTAAGGAAAGAGAAAAAACCCCCCCATATGAAGATGTGAAGTGAAAATAACACAAAGAACTGACAAGTAGTAAAATCAACAATGAAAATAAAGTTGCTAAGACACCTTTAATCTCAAAAAAGGTATCTCGGAAGTGATTAAGTGGTGAGCTGGAAGATAATGAAAAATACAATGAAAAGCGAAGTAAAAGGACAAGAATTAAAACTTTAGAGGTATCAAGGGACAAAAAAGCAATAATAGCAATGTTGGAAGGGGAAGTGTGCCAGTGATACAAAAAAAGAAAAATCCGTATGAATGCCTAGTGCTTAGAAGTAATTTAGCATAGAAGCATTCAGCCGATTAATACTATGATGCAAACTCGTTCTTCCATCGTTGTCATCATTAAGATGTTTTGATGAAAGTATAAGTTATGATCAATTAGATGTACCCTAGTCATAGTGATTCCGAGTAGCGCATAATTTTTTCGTGTCGTTCCGATCTCTCGCAGTTACGATATATCATTTCGCCATCCTCCTCGCGAATTATGCAACATTTGTTTCCATTCCTAATTATTGTGATTGACCAGTCCAACCCCAGGAAGCGCTAGCCCCAGCAGGCTGCTGTTGGGCCCAACCCTGAGCACCAGGCTGAGGACCGGATGTTGTAGGTTGCATAAAATGTTGATTGTTTGAATCAGGTTGATAGACATTTCGAGGAGGTGCTTGGTAACTTTGACCCATCGCTTGCATACCAGAGTATTGTAATGCGGGCTGCATTTGGGTATTGTTACCTGATTGTCGAAGTTGCGCTGGAGGAGGTTGATGTGGAGACTGTTGAATGTGTGGTGATTGCTGGCTAGGATGGGACGGGTAAGTAGGGTTGAATGCGTGTTGCTGAGGAGACTGCTGTGGTTGACTAGATGGCCACATCTGATTCTGAGACGTAAATTGATAAGGAGTCGCTCCTTGACTCAAATTGCCCGCAGAGGCGATTGAAATGCTAGGAGATCGTCCAGCTGTTTGCTCTTGCCTTGATGAAGCAGCTCTAATCGGAGGTTGTGAGACAATACCAGGTTGATGCGAAGCCTGTGAGTATGAAATATGCTGTGGGCCTTGGTGAGCCAAAGTTGATTGTTGTGCAATACTCTGTGATGATCTAGGCGAGTGCAATGCTTGTGCAGATGGAAGCCCGTCTTGGGAATTGACAGGCTGCACCATATTACCCCCGGCAACTTCATGAGGTTGTCTCCACCTTCGTTCCAGATAATCATGACTGCGACTACGTTGCTGATTGATCTGCTTATTGTATTCAACAGCTTGATTTACGTGATTCGTGAGATCCGTGTTTAAACTTGGCTGAGTTCTGTCTTGGTAGGCAGTCCCAGCAAGCTCTTGTCTGGGGCGTTGAATACTACTATAGTCTCTCAGGCGCATGTCGTTTTGTTCTGGCGCAAGGGTGGTTATCATGGGAAGTGGGTTGTTGGCACCAGATATACCCATCATAGAAGATGGAACGGTTGGTTGCGAGTACGCATAATGTCCTGGGCCATTGCTGTAAATATCGCCATGATGGTGGCTTGCAGCTAGAGCAGCTGAAGCCTCGGCAGCGGCAGCGGCATCTCTGGCTTTTGCTGCACCAGGTCTCTTTTCTCCAGCCAGATCATCCTCAGTGAAGCCTTGCTTACGTGCCTTTGTTTCCCAATAATCATCTCGGACACGTCGTCCATTAACAATGACTCTGCTGCCAAATTGGCGGAACATCGATTTTGCGGTAACAATGGCTATTTGCCGAGAGCGGTAGGAAAAGGGCAGAATTTCCTGGTGAATCAAATCTTCCTTCTCTGCTTGAGTTGCAATAATCTTGTATAGAGATCTATTTTTGTTGAAAAGGAGATATGAGTCCCGATAACCCAGTACCCTAGCACATTCTGTTGCTAACATGAATAGCTTATCTCCCCTATTTGGTACGTAGAAAGTTCGACACCTATATTCGCGCCCGTCCATTAAATGGCCGTTGGCTGAGACTTTTTTCTCGCCCTGTTCATCATATTCTCTGGGAATATACTCGTCTCCTTCTGCACCCAACTGATCTGTTGTGTGATCCCTCACAGTTGGCAAAGCCTTGACAACTGGTTTAGGAGTTGGCTTCTGCGTAGGAGTTTGGACTGAATGTATAACCGGAGTACGGTTGGGAGGGATTGTATGCTGCGACTGAGGAGTCTGCGGTCGGCCACTGTGGCTCTGGATTGAATACGGCATTTGGCTCTGACTTTGTTGAGAAGGTTCTGAGGTACTGATGGCCACCTTTGTCTTCATAGGCCTACCACGCTTTCGTGGTTTTGAGTCACCTGTGATAAGACATCATATCAGTAATATTTCTTGAAAAGGTAAAGTAAGTGCGCCTGTAACATATCGTTACAGAAAGGTGCGAACGAGGCGAAACCCGAAATATGAAGAGTGATAACAACATACCATCATCTGCCTGGTTATCCGCCTGCGGTATTTCACTATATGTATCTGGTGAGCGACTCCTCTTAATCCCTCGAGGGCTTTCTTTTGATGGTAATGCTGAGGATGAGTTGAGAGCTCCTATCGCATCAAAGGATTAAGTCAGTCCGAAGTCCACAAGTTAAGACGAGAATAGATGACAGTGAATTATTTTGAAAGAAACTCAAATCATATCCCAAAGTCGCATGAATGTTTGCTAATAAAGAGTTTAGTTACCTTGATTAAGAGCTTGAGGATTAATCGTGGTGGGTTGAAATGGACCTTCGTTACCCCCCCCTCCAAGGCCGTTTGTCACGGCCGAGTACATGACGAAATGCGCAACGCAAGGAAACGCAAGGCAAAGCAACGTCAACGAACGAATCGATGGAAAGAAGTACAAAGGAATTTAAAACTCCAAAGCACTTTCGAGAAAAGTATTGGGCGACGAAATATATGGGATGTTCATTTGACCCCCCGACTCCTTACACCATTCACGTTCGGCGCGTTTGCGCTTTCGTCGCAAAAAAAGTGTAAGAGATGGAGATGCAAGCTCCAATATTTGGTGAGTGCGGCGTGGAAGCCGTTCAGCTGCATTAACCTAACGAACCGATTTGTTCTGCACCATGCATGCGGGTACTTGGATTCAGTAGCTGCGTTTTGGGGGGAATTCAAGGTATTTAATTAATATATGTGTGGTAGTGGATAGTTGTGGATAAGTGTGGATAGTGGATATATGTATGTGCGTATGTGTGTGTGTATGGGTGAAAGGCTTGTCGATACCAGAAAGGACCCTTGGAGCTTTTGGATCCTTGAATGCTTGAATGGAAAAATGATAAATGACGAATGATGTCGATTTATTGGATCCCTAGGGAAGGGTGGAATAACGGAATAGGGAAAAGGAAGATGCGAAATATAATCAATGTGCGACGGGGATCCTATGCTGTATCTATGCTGCTATACTGTACTATCCTCTCTCAGGTACAGACAGGATTCCGGTATTATGGCTTTCCCTAAGCGTGTCGGCAGTCGTGAATAATAATGAGTAATGAATAATGAGTCATGTATGGTAATCGAATATCGAATATCGAATATCGAATATCGAATGTCGAATCTAATATCGAATATTGAATCGAGGAGCTTTGTACGTTGTACGAGAGGCTTGTCTTGTCGTTGAGATCACCTAAGCAGCTTAGCAGGTAATCTTAGGTACCGTAGTGTAAAAGGTAAGCACGGGCGGCCCCACGATTTTCTCCCACTCGCCCACTGATCAACAGGCGCCCTTTCATTCGCAACGAACTCGTGGGAAATGTAGGGAGTGGTAGTGGTGGTGGTGGTAGAAGATAAAAAATATATAATTGTCGATATGGAGATATGTAAAGGGAGGTAGGCTAACGTAAGGTTCAAGGAGGGGGAAGGATGAAGAAGAAAGGAAGCTTTGATGAATTTTTTAATAAATAAAATCCTTTCTTTTGCTATTTGTTTGCTTTGGCTTCCTTTTCGGCTTTGATGATGGAATTACCTAGGTAGGTAGGTAGGTGGATAGGTAGATAGGGAAAATATGTAGGTAGGGGTAGATAGGTAGGGCTCGGTAGCGTCGGTAGGCAGTGATGAATGAATGAGCCAAAGATTGACCTTGACTATTATAAATGAAGGGGTTTAGTCAATTTCGAAGCGAGCCTTCCTTTCTGTCCTTTTATTTAGTCTTTTTTGTCTTCTCCAATATAACATGGTATTGGTAAAAGAAAAAGAGAAGAGACAAATGTTCAAATCTATCGAATCCTCAAAAATGATAGGTGGACAGAAACCGTACTAATAATCAAAGCCGAGTCAGTCCCGTTCAAGTATCTAGGTACTTCTCGAGGAAAGTCAACCGGAAAACTAGAAATGGCTCCTCTTTTTTTCCTGATGTCGTTTATCAAACACAGACCCGGCTGCGGACACTGTAATCCTAGTAAGAATTGCGACAAATGCTACGCAAGGACTTGCTACGCCAGACGCAAGGACGAGGTTTGGTACGGGTAAAGTGTATCTTTGAAGCTGGGCGTTCCAAGGTATCTTTCCGAATTTCCTTTGTGATTGGAAGAACCAGCTGACGAGGAAAAGTTGGAGAATCCAAAATGATATTTTAGCCGCCAATTAGATCGAATAGTTTCAAGTTCCTTCAATTGCCCGAAGTGATAAATAGATAATTCACATTACAGGATTTTTGACGGGTCTAGCTAAAGAAAGGATGGGAAACTTTCTTGGTTATCATTGGTTGAATCTGAAGTTTTGGATATCTGTGGTATTTTTTGCTGATATGAAGGTCGTTCTCTTGCAGTCTGACAATTTGTTCGTTGCTTTTCAGATTTGCTCCCTTTGATTGACACTGGTAGATAAATGCGATTGGCATCGGCAAAGCGCAAATGAATCTTAATGAAGCTTCAAGGCTGAGAAGATCCAAGGTCCAAAAAAGTTTATATGTCCCATGTATTTATTGTATCTCAATCCTGGCCAATGTAATGTTATGCACGATTTCATTTGCGTCTTTGGTAACTTTTGGTACTGCACATACTTCTCGTGATAACCTCCGAGATATTAAAGATCCAAGTAGCCTTTGTGCCCGATTTTTCTTTGATACTTCTACCCATCTATTGCTGTACCATTGGATAAGAGGTACTTTGTTCTCAAATTTTCCGATCTCCACAAGATACTGTACAGTATGTGTGTGTATGTATGTTTGGGCATGAGGTCGAAAGATCGGTTCGCTTGATTATGACTCGTGGGTATACAGACTGACTAGGGCATTGAAGAAGATGGAGATTGATAGGATCCTTCCTTCCTTCAAGCGGGCGGGTATGACGGACAGCTCCCCACGAGCTTGCTTGCATAAGATAGATGGATTGTTGAAGATATGCGGTGATATAGTCCAAGGAAAATGTTAAAGTAGATCGCTTGTGGAATGGAAGCACGAGTATGTACGTTGAAGCAACTTATTCAGGCAAGTCTACGGCTCAGTCACGCTATGGGGAACGAGCAATGCAAATCTTTTAGGTAAATTGAGAGGGATTATAAAATTATGATACTCCTAAAAGATCACAAATTTCAAAGATATGTGGTAGGTTATTGAAATTTGAAATAATAAGCGCCGCTTCTCCTCTCTTTCGCTCGGGCCAGCCTTGGAAAGTCCCATACATTTACCAAATGTTACTTCGGAAGGAGTCGCCCGTTGACACCTTCTTGATTGTATTTGCAGATGAGAACCGGAGATGGATCAAGTAAAAACTTTTGTATTTTGCTTATGGCGAGAAATGGTCGAGTTCTCAATGTTGTGGCACGCGATATACGATATTATATCGTCTACCTAATTCGATATTACATGGTAGGCAATCTTACAAGAAGCTCAAAAATGATCTGAACATTATATTACTATTCTTCAACATCCCAATTTGTATTCAACAATCAAATGATCTCTCAGACTTGCATATATTTATTTTGGTATGAAGTTTAGTGCTTGATTTTTTTATTTTCATTTCCATACATCGCGTGTGTACATACAAAGTACATGCAATGTATGATAAGTTTTCCTTTGATCTTCGGATACAACCTCAACCTTCAAAGTTCCAGATTATGCGCGTCTTGGACCACCAATCGTATTTCGGTCGCGGGGCTTGAAAGTTTTGGTCACTGGCACATATAAATAATGGAGAAACGATAAGATGTCTCAAATTGTATAATCAATGACGATGTTATGCTAATCCTCTACCATAGTATCCATCATGCTTAGATTTCTTTGACATCTACATTCATTTTTGCGGAGAGTAGTACCAGCAAGACTTACAGTAGCGAAGGTGATTAAAAAATACTCTACCTGTGCCTTCAGGGATTCACGCCTCTTCTTCAAGGATTTCAGTACATATGGATGAGATCAGCCTGCAGTATCCCCGTACGTTTATCACGATATTAGTGGACCACTAAAAGTTGGCAATTGCCTAATTGGGTAATATATGCAGCTTCATATCTTTTCGACATGTCCCTCGCTCAATCTGGGAGAAACATTTTTGGACCATGATTCTTTTTCTTTCAAGGATTGAGAATCAAACAAAGTGTCAGGTAATCTCTCTGCATATTCTCCGGCCGATTTAACACGCTGTCACAATGTATCTAGGCTTGAAAATTCCAACTTGAAGAGAGAAGGAAGTATGCTCATATCTACTGCAAAATGTATAGAGGTACATCTGAGATGTGAGAGAGCCCCTTGAAGCTATTTCCAGCGCTGACATGCAGTTGGATCGAAAAACGATACCTTTAATGGCATATTAATTATCCGATTGCAGTTTGGTACCAGATATTACCAGAATATTTAAACACCGAACAGCCGCATATCAAATTAGCTAGGCTGACAGGTTGCTCAGCCATGATGGGATTGAAACATAAAACTACACATTCGTACTGCCATTCGGATCAAATGTAACGACAGATGCTAATTTGCGATTTGAATTGGGATATTGAATATTCGTCCAAAGTATGAAAAGTTAATTTAAAAAAAACTTCAGATGAAAACCAGATCAAAATATTGATGAGATCAAGACCGTATTGGTCAGGAGGATTGCAGTCATGATGTCGACGGCCGTTTTAAAGCCACTAATTGGTCACATATGAAAGTAGGCTAATGCTGATGAACTCGTCTCGTTCCATTGGAACACAATGGCAAAAGCCACTGGATGAGTCCCCTGCTCTTCTCAAGATATCCACACATTGCGGCGCGGCGTTTCGGGAAACAAAATTCTCCATTTCTTTTGATCAGGGGGAGGCTTCGGCATCCTTTTACGAGGTAGATCTCGGGCGTCTGTCTGCGCCGTCGATACCGGTTCAAGTCCAAGTTTCACATCCTTGTTTTATCACCATCAATGCTTGATTTTCAACTCTGGATTCACATGTCTTCCGTCCTGCGCCGTGGAGATCATGAGAAGACATGACTAATTGAATGTTCTGGACGTGATTAGTATGAAGACAAGGTCTATGGGGGACCGCGACTTTCCCCCATCCCACAGTGGTTGAAATAGATTACTGTCTCTGTATGAGAACGCCAATCATTTGTCGAAGAATATCCTGCAAGCCCGGTCTGTTTCTGTGTTGATATCATCGATATTAAATCGGCAGTAGAAATGACTCTTCGATGCATCTACCGCGCTAGACACATTCAAGGGTTCTAGGGTCTCTTTCGCACTCTTAACATATCGTCCCCCTTACCTCACGAAGACTTGTATTCTTTGGGGTATGATTGGCTAAATGGAACTCACGCTCAGAACATGCGATACAAGAAAGATGACTCGGACAGAGGGGAATCCACTTTTTTGATGGAACGCGGCAGATTCTACCAAGTTTTCCATTTTTTCTTTGGCAATCTTTTCGCGATAGTTTACTTTTTTTTGTTCTTTTCTTTTTGATACGGGCAGAGCCGCGCTTGCATATCCTGAATGTGTACGAGGCAAATGGTCATAGGATCATTTTAATCTAGTCTATTTTCAAACTAAGACACTTTAGCGACTTTTCGGTGCTCTCCCCCCAATTCTAACCGCAACTGCTTGCCCCGGTCAAAATAGTATCATGGAGGGGTCAAAGTCTTTCGGCAGATAATGAAATTCTGATGGTTGCAGAAAATCTCAGAAATTCAACCACTAATGTATGCTCGGCGCATAAGAATGATTTCCCTTGGTTGGCTTCCCATGCACAACATCAGGCTGTGCATAGCTAAGCTTACGGGCACATCCCTCCCGATATCCATCCTGGATGGAATACCCGTCGAGCCCACTACTGTAGGCGAAGAAATGTGTCTGAGCTTTTTTGTTCCGCAAGTCTCCATTCTGAATTCTCAATTGCGGGTTTCGTGTTTCGTGTTTCGCTTCTGCAATGGTGGGAGGTGATGGGCCATCTGTGGGAGATCTTCTGCACTCACCCACATATGACGGCGGTTCGCAGCGATAACATGTAATATGCTAAGCTCAATGGACCCTTTCAAGTTCTTTTGATACCCAAGACCCCGCTGAATAAATTGCTCTAAGACCTTTTTTCATTCTTCAGCGGAAAGTTAAAAACTTATGACTTATGAGACATCTTCTCAGCATTTACCGCAATCTCCGCTGCCTCTAGAACGTGCGATATACTTGGAAGGAGAAGCTCTCTAAGCTGCGTTTCTTTCCTCTTCGGATCTATTTTGCATGAAGGTGGGCTACTTCGTACAAAGCAAACTAGACAAGCTCTCAAATGGTAAGACAAAGTCTGAAGTACCCAGGTTCATCAAAGTGACTCATTACAAATCGGAACGTTCCTTTGCCACGAGATACCTGTTTCCAGGATATCGGAAGTCAAGTGACACATGTAGTTTCGCTACTGCTGCCGGGCATCTATACATACACACATATTCATCACGTGTACGACATTGCAGATGAAACGGCCGTTATGCATTATCGGGAGGGATTTCTTTCATGTATGTATTTGTGTATCTTCCCTTGTGTATCTCAAATTTCGAAAAAGGAATGTTTACACGGCATTTGGGGGGAGGGGTATGAGCATTAGATATAGATCACTTGAACCCTTAGGAAGGAATTGCTTGGATATAAATGCACCTGTGACTTTTGAACTTCAAGGCAATGATCTTTCAATATTCGTTTCTGATTATGTTTATTTCATGGATTCAAACGGAATAATATAAGATAAACCCGCACAGTAGAATGTGATAATATTTCAATCAAAATTCGGAAGTTGGTTGTGATATGTTCAGCTTGTATCAGATTTGATATATTTATATTTCGAGCTTCACTTGAATTGATGGGGTGAGACGATAAGAAGCTTATCTTTCTAACCTAGGTAGTGACCGATAAGATATGTAGTAGCCGCGATTAGCCGCCCCTCGCGTCTAAATTTCCTAAATTTGCATCTAAGCTGTCGCAAGCTGCTGAACAACCCTCCCCAAACACACCTCCAATTCAGCCAATATGACGAGTCTCAAACGATCTATGGGATCGGATCCCTACTCATCTAATATATCAAGTAAAGTCTATGTACGCTCTACCAAAAGTGGCAAAGTTCAGAAGATTGTTCGTGAATTATACCTTCGACAAGATATTCCCTGCTCATCCAAGCTTTGCGACAGCTGCCTCAAAAGTGCGCCACCAGATGCAAGTGGTGTTGGTAAGTTTGGTCTCTGTAACGTAAATGTATGTTTATCCATGGTATAATGCTCACGTTAATGCAGTGCCACCCTTTGTTCTTTCCGAGAAGCCTGCTGGAACGAAAGCATACCCTCAAGGCCACTACCTGGTTCCCGATACCAATGCATTGCTAAACGCCCTCGACCTTTTTGAACAAGCATCTGCTTTCTACGATGTCATCATATTACAAACCGTACTTGAAGAGCTGCGAAATAGATCCTTGCCGCTTTACAATCGTTTGATTGGGCTTACGAAGAGTGAAGACAAACGATTTTATGTTTTCTTTAATGACTTTCGTCTGGAAACTTATGTGGTTCGGGAGACTGGAGAAAGCATAAATGATAGAAATGATAGAGCAGTCCGGCGAGCGGTCAAATGGTACGACGAACATATTACACAGGCAGTCAAGGCTTCGGGAGGGCGTTCGAAAAAGATACCTGCTGTTGTAATGCTTAGTGATGATAAAGAGAATCTCAAAAAAGCAAAGCGTGATGGCATTCAAGCATGCTCCCTTCGGGAATATGTTGGTGGATTGGAAAATGCAGATCAACTCCTGGATATGATCAGCGCGGCACAGGAAGACAAAGAAGCCCGAGATGCTAGAACTTCTGGAAACTTATACCAGGAATATTTTTCAGTATCGAAGATGATGACTGGTGTCAAGAACGGCACGTTACATCAAGGTATTTTTAACGTTTCACCATACAACTATCTCGAGGGTTCAGTGAACGTCCCCGCTTTTGACAAATCATTACTTGTTCTTGGCAGAGAGAACATTAATAGATCTGTCCAGGGTGATGTTGTTGTTATCGAGGTATTACCAAAAGACCAATGGAAAGAGCCATCTACGAAAATCATTGAAGAAGAAAGCCTAAACAAAGATGAAAATCCTGATGCCGATGAGGGAGAAGCGGTCGTTACTGAAAAGGAAAGACGTGCGCTCCAAGAAGAGGTAAAGAAGACTCACAGCAAGGGTGCGGAGAATCGTCCGCAGCCAACTGCAAGAGTAGTCGGTGTCTTAAAGCGCAATTGGAGACAATATGTCGGTCATGTGGACGAATCATCTGTTAGTCAGTCGGTGAAACAAAGTCGCAAGCAACAAACCGTGTTCCTTATTCCTATGGATAAGAGGATACCGAAAATTCGCGTTAGGACGCGACAAGCGGGTGAGATATTAGGAAAGCGGGTTTTGGTCACCATCGACTCCTGGGATAGGGATTCTAGATATCCGGTTGGTCATTTTGTTCGTTCTCTCGGCGAGCTAGAAACGAAAGGTGCCGAGACAGAAGCTCTACTTTTGGAATATGACGTACAATATAGACCATTCCCGAAAGCAGTTTTAGATTGCTTACCGGCAGAGGGGCATGATTGGATTGTACCCCCAAGTACGGATGATCCTGGATGGAAAAACAGACGCGATCTTCGTGGTCTTAACATTTGCAGTATTGATCCAATAGGCTGTCAAGATATTGATGACGCATTACATGCAAGGCCTTTGCCCAATGGAAATTATGAAGTGGGCGTGCACATTGCGGATGTCTCACATTTCGTCAAGCCAAATAATGCAATGGACGCAGAGGCAAGTATACGAGGCACTACCGTTTATTTAGTAGATAAGCGAATTGATATGTTACCGATGTTACTTGGGACGGATTTGTGTTCCCTCAAGCCATACGTCGAGAGATATGCTTTTTCTTGTTTATGGGAAATCACGCCGGACGCCGAAATCGTAAATGCAGAATACACAAAGTCTGTCATTAAATCTCGAGAAGCATTCAGTTATGAGGATGCCCAAAAACGTGTTGACGATGCTTCCCAACAAGATGAGCTTACTACCAACATCCGTACGCTTCTCATGCTTTCGAAGAAATTCAAGCAAAAGCGTATGGATGCTGGAGCTTTGAGTCTCTCATCACCTGAAGTTAAAGTGGAGATGGAATCTGAGACTTCAGACCCAATAGACATCAAACAGAAAAAGCACCTTGACACAATGTCGCTAGTCGAAGAATTTATGCTTCTAGCCAACACCAGCGTAGCAGCCAAGATTTATTCCGCCTTCCCACAAACAGCCATGCTCCGTCGCCACGCCGCCCCTCCCAAAACAAATTTCGAAGAACTCGCCAATCAACTCAAAGTCAAGCGTGGTCTTGAATTAAAGGTTGGCTCGTCAAGGCAACTTGCCGACTCTCTAGATGGATGTGTTGATCCCACCGAACCCTTTTTCAATACCCTCGTCCGTATCATGGCAACTCGCTGTATGATGTCGGCAGAATATTTCTGCTCTGGTACACAGGCGTACCCCGAGTTCCGCCATTATGGTTTAGCCTCTGAAATTTACACTCATTTCACGTCGCCAATTCGTCGTTATGCTGATCTCGTTGCTCATCGTCAGCTTGCTGCAGCAATTGACTACGAACCTCTTGCTGCCAGTGTCCGCAGTAAGGGAAAATTAGAAGGTGTTTGCAAGAACATCAACGTCCGTCACCGCAACGCTCAACAAGCAGGTCGCGCCTCGATTGAATACTATGTCGGACAAGCACTCAAAGGTCGTATAGTTGAAGAAGAAGGTTTTGTGATGAAAGTTTTCAGCAATGGATTTGTAGTGTTCGTACCTAGATTCGGTATCGAGTCACTTATTCGTCTAAGAGATCTAGCGGAGCCTGAACCGGAGGGTAATTTTGATGCGGAGAATTATGTATTGCAAACAAAAGGAAGCAGGGAGGTTAGAGTGGAGTTGTTTGGAAAGGTGGTGGTTAGGATTAGTGATATTAAGGAGGAGAGTACCGGAAAGAGGAAGATTAAGGCGGAGTTGGTGGAGGTGGTGGAGGTGAAGGGCAAGAAATAGATTTGCAGAAAAATGAGAATGAGATATCCGACTGCGGAGGTTGAGTACGGTGTATCAAAATGACTTGAGACAGAATGTTAGGAGCAGCTGTCATGCATGTATGATTGAGAAAAGAGATATCAATTTGAGAAAGTTTTCGTGGTAAGTATGTAAGGCCAAATGTTAGCTACTATTGTAAGCTGCGGTAACACAAATGCAAGCTGATTGATTGGTTGTATGATTGACTAGATGATTATTTTAGGTGATTGCATATTACTCCAAAGAAATGGATAGTCTCTTCACGCAGGGGCATCGAGGCTTACCTGCACGTGACGCTGACAAGTCATACATACACAAAACATTGTGAGATGACGAGTGCGGCGGCTACTATTCTTCAGCTGGCACATACTTTTTCGAACTATATTCTTTCTACTACAATTACGATGATTCAAGCATAATAATTAGCTTGAAAATATTATCTCTACGACAGATAGAGCTTGGTTTCCAGCAACTTGGACTGGTCCGACAATGAGCTCGAGGGGCTCTAAAATGTTGAGTTTCTTTTGTGTACCAAAGCAATTTGAATATTGAACTCACTTACAGACTGGATGGGGTCTGATAATGGCTACTACTCCAGAGCCATCCTTGGGTGCCTTGTCGAGCCAAAACGATGCTTTATGGGAAGAAGCCTATGAGAAGTTCAAGCGTGATGACCCAGAATTGTATGAGCGGCTGCAATCAATCATAAGCAAGGATCCCAATGTCAAAAGTAATGTAGGACTAGAGCAACAACTCGGTGATCTGCTTCTCAGGAAACTTCGGATCATGGAGGATAAGCAGTGGGTATTTTATTGGCGCAAGAAAGCCATCAAAATTGGACCGCAGTTTGATAAGATTGTCAAACTTTTCAAACTAGTTAAACCTATTGGTGATACTGCCGCTGTAATTGATCCCGTTCATGCGGGAATTCCCTGGACTTGTGTTTCGGTTTTATTGCCGGTAGGTATGGTGTTAATCTACATGGCTTGAGCTGACTTTTCATAGCTCATTTTAAACCATTCTGAGGAACAAGAGGCGGCACTGAATGGGTTGCAGGAAGTGGTAGAGATTGTTCAGCAATTCACATCGTTCGATTGGGATCACCTTAATATCCCAAAAGAAAAATCTGAGAAGCAGCTGAAGGGATCTATCGTGACATTATACTGGAAAATACTTCGCTATGAGGCGACAGCGATACATAATTTTAGCAGACACACATTATGTACGGGAGTTCACAACTCCTATGAGTTAAAGCTAATCTCTTGAATAGCAAGATATGCTGCATCTATTGCCAGGAAGGATGATTGGAAGACTTTGCTCAGCGATGTCGAGGTTTACAAGAACAATTTTATGACCGACCTTCAATTGAATGACTCCCAAAGTAAGATCTACTTAACCTTCCTATAATACTACTGTTGAAAGAGACGCTCATTGTTATCAAATACGAAGACCAGAAACGTTTCGAATCCGAACTAAGAGAGCTGATCCTGGGACTGGACAGAACAAATGAAAGTGAGTCAACCTGGTATAGCATTATGATGTCCCTACTCACACTCTCTGTATCTCTAGAAAATCTTGAAATCATTCAGTGGGTATCTGATATACCATACATCTCCCAGCATTACACCGCTAGACAATTACTCGCGCAGTATCCGCATGCTGGAGAATGGATTATCGAGAAATATACCAGATGGTTAAATAGTGCTGGGGTATCTACTTTCTGGATACGTGGAACGAGTGAGCTTCTCATTCATCAGTTAGTTTTCATAGGTTCATGCTAATATGATGACTTTAGTTGGAACAGGGAAGACGTCTATTATGTGAGTGCTACTCCTTTGATTTGTTTATTTGTAGATGTTCAGCAGTCCGAATCGCAGTCATCGTCTTGAAGATTTATACTTCAAAGTCTAAATCTGGCCTGCTAATCTGGACTATGGGATACCTTGTTCGACGTCTGTGTACATTACATCTAACAATTACTCAAGATCCACTATCATTGAGTCGTTCTACTCCGATATTGCCCGGCAAGATGAGAAGCGCATGGTATATTTCTATTGCATCTCGCCAACAACATCAAGCGACGTTATTCGAAGCCTTGTATCCCAGTTAGCATGGACATTAGACGGCAACGCAATAGAACCAAATATTATTAGTATGTTCAATGCTACGAAACCACCCGACCCTACTATTCCGAAACCTGAGGACTGGTCCGACGCGCTTCTAAAACTATGTCAACGACTCAGAAAAGTCATCATCGTCATTGACGCCCTTGACGAATGCAAAGACTTCAGTAAGCTTTTAGCAACACTGAAAAAATTTCAAGTCAAGCATCTTGATAGTGTCAAATTAGTTTTCTCCAGTCGATTAAATGTTGATGTGGAGAAGGTATTCTCTGGATCAGACGGCGTTATTTTAGCCGTTGAAGATACATCGCGGGATATGTCTACATACATTGAGAATGAAGTGAGAGCTAAAGAGGAAGATATTGAATGCGACGACGAGACGGCGAAACGACAGATCATTGATCGGATAGTGCTTGTTTTAACGAATTTTGCAGGTGGAATGTAGGTTTTATGCCTAGCTAACACACGCAACGGAGCTAACACAGTCTCAGGTTCAAATGGGTAACCCTACAACTAGCAATCATGTTTCCGATTGAGACACAAACTTTCTTACCAGAAAACATCGAGATTCAGCTGCTGAATATAAAAGATCGAAATCTTTCTTTGGAGCAATCCTTGAACGATGCATACGAAACGGTTTACATGATGAACACCAAGCCAGGGGCCTACAACGCCAGCGTCTTGAAGTCAGTCTGTAAGTGGCTACTGTGTTGCAAGACGCCACTACCTGCAGAGGAACTTCTCAAAGTCATTGAGATTTCCTTAGATCATGATCCTAAACTTCAGAAAATAGCACGGGGTCCGTTAAGCACAAAAATTGTTTTACATGTAAGATGAATCTTTGTTGATGTTGGATTTGAAGATGAACACTGACCTCGTGTTCGTTAGTGCTGTAGCAATTTTGTTATTCAGAGTTCAGAAGGCACGTTTCGATTTGCCCATTTATCTGTTGAGGAGTACCTTATCAGTCATTGCGGGTTCAAAGTCGAGTTCCAAACCGAAGAATGTCATTTATTCGTGATGAAGATGTGCTTAAATCTTTTGGTACACAAAAGAGTCGATTCAGGCACAAAACCAGGGCTCAAACGCGGCTCGGTGGCTTCCGCCATAAAGAAGACGTTAATGCTCGCCCAAGAACCGGCCAATTTTCTAGCCTATTCCATCTCTTATTGGGCCTATCACTCCAATAAAGCCACATCAGAGAAGCGATGTAAAGATCTCCTATATAAGCGTTTTGCTCTTGGAGCCACGATAAGCCCTTCACTCAAGTGGTGGTATACTCAAATTGATGTCGGTAACTACTCAGGAAGCACAAGATTTCAAATCATGGATATTGCAGATCGAATTCTGGGCGATCTTCCACGCTCAGATAAATATCCGTCAAAGAGTCGTCTTAGAATGTTAGGAGCAGCCTTCAACCTTCCCGAACTAATACAGAACTCACTCGATAAGTATAAAGAATCAATTGATGAGCCGTTACGCTTTGAAACTACTCCACTGCTTGTGGCAATTCGACATGGCAGTCCTGATTCTGTGAAGTATCTCCTAGATTGTGGTGCTAATCCTCATCTAATTTCGTCCGCTCATAGACACCATATAAAATACGCAAATATGGGTAGGCCGATTGCTGATGAGGATATGGTTTACTGGGTAATCGCGAAGGGTGGTAATCCTCAAGAGAACCTCGAGGAACGTTTGCAGGTAGAAGAAATTCTCCTGAGTCATGAGCGCAGTCGCCAGGCCTTTATCGAGCAGCTTGAAAGACATCTAGAGAAAGATACCCATTCGGAGCCGTTACGAGCCTTGGAAACTCTTTATAGAGCTGCTGATGAAACTCCAATATCCGCGAAGATACTTGAGTACAGAATAAAAACCAAAGGCTTGGGAGAATTAGCTGATGTGTTACACCAAATTGATGAAGAGACTATTAACGACAAAATGGTACTGGGAGTCATCCGTTTCGACTCCTACGAAACTGTGGAAAAATTGTTCGAATTGAAACAAATCACTCATATCACAGAGGATATGATTCGTTGTGCCTTGAAAAGCAGCGATTCTCGTATTCTCGCATACTTCATGACTCAGTCCAATAGCAGCCTTCTAAGAAGAGAACTGGTCATTGATGAAAAGCCTGGACAGGAAGATATGTGGAAAGTCATTCTCGATGTGAAAGGTAAAGACTTCGTTGATCAGGAGGTTTTTGATTCATTATTCTCTTGGCCACATGCCAAAAGTCTCGAATATATTCTGACCTCCTGCGGGATCGAAATGATTAACAGTTCTCACATCGAGTCAATAGCTGAGCTAGCTAGGTTGAGATCTAGCGTTGATACTTTGAATTTTATCATACGCCTGCGAGGATCCCTAGATGGCTTAATCACAGAGGAAGCTGCTCTTAGCGCTTTAAAAAGTGGTTCTTCTGAACTGTACAATTTGATGTTGGTTAATGTTAAGGATCAATCGATATTGAGGATGAAAGCGGAAAAGTTCGCGGGAGAGAGACGTTAGTGGTCTCACTTTTTCAGAGATAATGATTCTGGCTTTTACCTGCAACGGTGGGAGGAACTTCCAGGATAATCGGTCACTTTCGCTCGTGAGGTATACTAGTGGGAGATGAAAAAGGAAGACGATCTAAAATTGTCAATGTATCCCAAATGTCCCATTTATCAAGAAGTTCTGATCCTGTCGATCAACGCATTCGGCATATCGAACTTGGGATTTACTGGAAATTTTACTTGGAGTTGTCAAGGACTTTCTGATAAAGCGCCCCTTCCTTCAAAACTCGATTCTGATTTACATAAATTTATAGCCACATCTCGATGACAGTACCTAAAACATAAGCTGTTACATTATCATCATCCATGGTGCATGGAGATTAACCTAGCTGTTTGAACTTTACGCGCCGCAGTGAAAATTCAACAGACTGAAGTAAGACCGAGAGGTTCAAAAGGGCTAACCGGGAGTTCAATTTGGATCTAAAAGATGTTGCATCTGTTTTGAAAATTAAGGTGCTGGCGAGAAAACTGACAAAGACAAGCTTGTGGATGATAAGTTTTGGGCTTGTCATTGGAATCAATTCTCTTCGTTGTAAAGTTCAGGACTACTACTTGCAGTGCGTGCGCTATCAAAATGGATGATTCTAACTTTTGTCACGGTCTGGTTTGTCATAATCAATAGATATAGTCATTTAGGTGGTATCATATTATTTCAAAGGGCATGATATCGATAGGTTTGGATGCTTCGAAACAGGGACAGATTCGATATCAAGAGGAAAAAATGGTATACCCTTCATTGTAATCATGATACTATCGTTGACTAATTAGCTGGTAGCTTTTGTAACGAAACACGTGACAAGTTAGATAAATAAGTACTATCTTGAAACTCTCCGACTTCAGGTATATTTATCCTATCATACAACAGTATCACCCACGAGGTTAAACACCTGGTCAATTGTTTCATAATCAAGACCACTATTTGCTTTGCATTGAAATATCTGAAAGGATGTAAGAATAAGTAGCTAGGCCTAATAAGCTAAACTCTAATATTACATAAGCGAACCCCTGTCTAATACCCCACTTGCCGTCCGTCTGCATCAACCTCCTTGTCTCAGATCATCAAAATGATTGGCTTTCATCCTACCAACGGGACAACTGCCGCAACCAGCTAAGGCTACATACCTAGGTAGGTATCAAAAGCAATGTCGATCTACTCGTGGATCAATCTCAACAAAACTTGCTTTTCCTTTCCTTCAATGATATAATTCATTTTCAATAAACACGACAGATTTCTCTCCTTTTCGATCCACCATCTCTTGAATTCGAACTTCGATGAATTGAATACTCATGACATAACCTCACGAATAATCTCAACTTAAAATGAAGAAACTCGTTCAGAAAGCTAAAGCTCACATACGCTCAACCTCCTCCTCTTCTCCTACTTCCCCTTCAGACCCATCACACCCAATCACTAATATCCACCTCCCCCATCCCTCTACTATCTCCCCGCCCACTCCCCTCGAAATCCTACGCTATCGCCATCATTTCGGCGTCAATCTGGGTTCAATCTTCGTCCTTGAACCATGGCTCTTCCCCAAATTCGCAGGAGGCGCATCATCCGAGCTCCATGCTGTGACATCTTCCGTGAAAACCAATGGTGTAGAAACTACACGTCAGAAATGGGAAGAACATTGGAAGAACACAGTCACTGATAAGGCGTTTGGATGGTTGGCCAAATCGGCAAAGGCGACTAGTATTCGATTACCCATTGGATATTTTACTCTCGGACCAGAATTTTGCATCGGGACGCCTTTTGAAATGGCGAAAGATGTATATCAAAATTCCTGGACAATCGTTAAGGAATTCATTACTCGAGCTCGTGCGTTTGGTGTTGGGGTTCTCATTGATCTTCACGCTTTACCTGGTGGTGCGAATGCAGATATGCATTCTGGATCTAGCACTGCGAGAGCGGAACTCTGGGGCTCTAAAAAGAATCTCGATCTTGCGAAAAAGGCACTCTTATTCATCGCCAAAGAATGTAAAGATCTGGATGGTATAATCGGCATTCAACTCTGCAACGAAGCATGTTGGGATGCCGGAAAGAGAGGAATGTATATTTTCTACGACTCCGTCATTCGATCAATTTCTGAAATTGATCCGGAGATGCCGATCTATATAAGTGATGCGTGGGATCTCTCTTTTGCTTTGAAATGGGCTAAAGAGCGAAATTGGAGATCTGGAAAGATTCCTGCTAATCCCGTCGTCATAGACACACATAAATACTTTACCTTTGCAGATAAACATCGTTCACAAGCCGCACATGACCTTATTCGTCAGATCCCAAACGAACTGGGTGAACTGCCTAATTGTAGTCCTAGCGCCACGCATATATCTTCTGGCGGAGAAACACAAGTAATAATCGGTGAATATAGTTGTGTACTCGATGGGAAAAGCTGGGAAAAATGTCACCCTGACATGAAAGAGGGTCTAGTTCGAGAATTCGGACAACTCCAATGCAAGAAATGGTCCGATAGGTGTAGCGCAGGAAGTTATTTCTGGACATGGAAGATGGAATGGATGGACGGCGGTGAATGGGGATTTGTAGAACAAGTCAAGAAGGAAAATATCGTTGCTCCAGTCTACATGAGTTGGCTCGTCGAAGAAATTAAAGACAAATTGAGGAAAGTAGACGAACAAAAAATAAATCTTATGGAGAAAATGGTCAAGGAACATGTAGATTATTGGAACAATACGAATCCTGGGAAGAAGTTTCAGCATGATTTGTATCAAAAGGGGTGGGAAACGGGGTGGGAAGATGCTAGGGCATTCCTGGGATCGAGGGGGGAAAAGGGAGGTGCGGATAAAATAGGTTGTTTGGAGATATGGATTAAGAAGCGGGTGATAGAATTTGGAGAGAGGGGAGAATTTTTATGGGAATGGGAACAGGGGTTTAGGTTGGGGGTTAAGACTTTTGAAAATTGTGCTGAGATTGATTGAGCTGGTGGGTTTTGGTTGTGGTAGCTTAGGAGATGAATATCGGGATATTTGGATAGGATAGGATGGGATAGAATCAAATGGATAAATCAGCCAGAACTTGCTGATGAGATCAGATTAATGGAAGTATTCTAGAGTACGGATCAAGGTGATGAAAGGGGTGTGCAAAGTCACTTGCCCTTGCTCCAATTGAAGTGATTCTGCCAGTGATCTCATAAATACATTCATGATGAGTTTATATCAAATGCATTTACCCCGATACAAATGAGGGAAAGATGCAATTCAAAAACTAGAACCAAGGTAAGATTACATCCCAGGGGTCTTGACTTGAAGCCCAACACACTGTTATGAGCAAGAAGTGACTCTGGGCTCAGAAAGTGTAAGTCTTATGTTTTCCTCTTCCACGACTTGTTCTTTCTTATAGCCACACCAATTTCCAAACATTGAGAAATTCTGATCTCATCCTCATCTCATATATTGTCTTCAGATTATAGCAAGAGCTATTTTGAATATATAAAAAAATCAACAATCTAATAACAAAGTAAAAAAGATTTTTCAGTGATAATTCGCTCTATTATCGTGAGAGTTACTTGGAAGAACTCGAGTTGTCCATTTGTCTGGATTGCAGTCCAACAACAAATTTTGAATATCGAAAATTGGCTCATTAGCAATCGATGTAGAACAATAAATTAGCTAGGTATGTTATATCATATTTACATTACTCATATCAAAAGCAGCAAGTCTTAAGTTATATCCCAAGTAATCTTAACTCGCACATATATTCATCTCAAACGATGCCACCATACAGGCTCCAACGAGTAATCAATGTTCAAACAGCCAACCAATCACCTTGTAGATTCAATAACCTACTATCTTCCATTCCAGAACTCCTTTTCGAAAAGAACAAAAGGAAATCAATCATCTTCGAGCCAATGCCATAATGCTCACGAACTCAGTAAATCCTTAACGCTCATTCCTCGGACTCCACTAAAATTCGTAGCTCTACGATCTGAATTAAGCATCAATAAAGCTGCACTTGCTTCCTCATCTATATACCTCTGATCTCGTTGTGGCATGAGAGCAGGACTGGTGAGTGCTGAGCCTACAGAATCAATACTTCGAGCATAATCATAGACTGATGGGCCTAGAGCTGGAGATGTTGTAGATGAAGTACTGATGCTATAATGACGATTATTTGTTGAGACTGACGAGTATGAATTCTGTCTATCGCGGAAATCTTGGGCGAGCATGGCTGGAGAGGTCTGCTGGGATGGTGGAATAGGAGTGGCGTAATTGGTAGAGCGATTTTCTGAACCAGTCATTTCTGTATCCTCTTCTGATTCCCGGGCAGAATATTCATGTCGTGATGGATCATAGCTGCCACGATGTGCTGCTGGTGGTAATGTGAATTCCCCAGTGTTTGTAGAGAAGTGTCCCCGAGAATTCTCGGCCTTTAATTTAGAAACACAATCTTCAAGGTATTTAACATAATCAATAGATGCCTATCATAAATCAGCGTGCAATTATTAATTGGATTAATAATTCATTGCATACCTGTAGAATTGCCAACTTGTGCATTTCTCCTGTACAAGCTGGTATCATATCTTTCAATACACCAAATTCTTCATTCATCTTTGACCTCCTACGACGCTCAATCAAGCTATGTGCAGTTTTTCTTGCAATCTTCCGTCCAGCAACACTTGTTGAGGACGGTTGCTTCTTCTTGGGCGCATTTGGAGTAGCTTTCCCACCAATCTTCGTATTTTCTTCGGGTGAATTCATGGTTTCATCTGCTTGACCTCGAGGTTTCATTTGTATAATCTTTCGGGAACGAGTAGGTGGAGGTGGTAGTGCGAATGAACTTTTGGCAGCAGTTTGTGTAGCAGGTCTTCGACGAAGTTTAACGGCTTCACTTGCAGGAACTGCTGGAGAAATTGGGGAACTAGGTCGGTATGAGGAGGCAGGTGATGGTTTTGTAGAGGAGCTGGTTGGTCGAGACTCCATTCCTGCTACAGCAGGTGGAGGAAGCTCAAATGACATCTGTAGTGAAGAGTACCTTGGACCATCTTTTCCCTTGATTTCTGTAGATGAAGCGGGGGTCGGCAGATGAGCTGGACGAGGCATTATAAAATGAGGTATTTATGTAACTGGAGTTGGTCTTGTGCTCGATGAAGAAGGTCCTACGACGTATTACGACAAGAATGACTTCTGACACTTCAATTTGAGGCAAATAATCCAAAGATACGTATAAGGAATAATCGAAAGAAGGTAGATATAAATCTTTACTAACGAGGGAATTTGTGAAGAGCTGGAATGTTGATGAGATCTTGGAGAAGATAAGATACCCGTACCCAAACTTCGAGAAACAAGGTAAAACAAGAGAATAAGAAAGTAATGAATGAAGGAGAGGAAAGGAGGGTTAAAGATACTTAATCTTGTTAATCTAACAATCTATATCATACTCCCAATTAATAAAACCCAAGTCCTTCCGGTACTTCTAGAAACAACATTGCAAAACGACGGCATTAGCTTTGAGCACTTTATCGAAGATCAAACGTGAATCCAACACCCATCAAGGACGACTTTAATGTCGCGTGCTTCATTCGATTGGTTGTGAGGCTTTTATTGATGTTGCTCAGATTATAGCGACCACTGAAATTGCGAGTTGATGGAACGTGGGGTGAGTAAAAGGCTGAGAGAGTTAGATTTAGGTAAACTTGCACGTGCTTAATAGCGTTTCCTGGTTTGTGCATACAGTAAGCTCACCGGGAGTTGAAAATCTAAAACATCTAGACCCCTCTTATCTTCATCTCATTCGATGAAGATTCATCTATTAAGATGAAGAAATAAATCTTGTGATACCTACCTAGGTAAGAAATAAATGAATCATCACAAAAATTACGGATCCACAAAGATCATCCAAGCGTTCGGATACTTGCCAAGACTGACAGACGGTCCGGTCCAGCATGCGGACAAATTGATCGGATAACGACTCGGTTGGCTTTCTTATCCGCTCGTCGATATTCTTCCGTTTACCACCTCAAGGTCTCTAACACCGGTGCTGTGCCTCTAAATGTCTATTTTAGGATGAACAGTATGACGTTTATATGACATATATATGAAACTTATATTAAGACATTAAAAGATCTGAATCTTCAGAGACCTTTGATGGGACTATTAGATACATTGGAAGAACTGTTGAAATTATAACTTCACCATCGTCATTCCCACACACACTCCAAATAGATAATATATCCTAGCTTTACTCTGTACACAACTACCATCCATAAAAACTCACTGAAAATCCAACCAAGTCAAGTAAGCATCATCAAATTCATGAATTAGATATTAAGTAAGGATATACATCCTTATATGTATCCATCTTCTCCAAACTCAAAAATCGGCACCGACAACAAATTTCTACAACAAAGGCAAGGGTATCTCGTGCTAACTGGGGAATATGGAGCAAAAATCGCCGAAAGAGAAATCAAAAATACAATCACATCTTCGTCCTTCATCTCCCCCATCTTCAGTCGTCGTCTAGTATGCTACTAGCTACTTTGCCAAAGATTGGAACTTCGCATCGGTCTAGGGTATCCGCTGGTTTTGGGATTAGATTGTAATGTTTGACGAGAAAATATATTGTATACCCATGAAAATAAGAAGAACATGGAGATGAAGATAGAGGAAATATATACAAAACTTACCATCTAAATATGCTCTCCTAGTTAGCCACGCTATTAAAACAATATCTCCAAGGAGCAAGGACCATGATATAAAGAGATCTAGAACAATAGATCAGTACCACATTGCCAAACTATAGTGTCTCATTTGATCTTCGAAGGGATCTTGAAGCATCCAAAAGAGAAAACAGAGAGCTTACTCCATGAAAACATTAGATGTACGACAAACATAGCTGTAAACAGTAAGGCAGACTGCCAAGCGTGAAACCTATCACCATTGATCAGAATTATTTCATCCAACAGATCATACTGTACCTCCGCGAGTACAGTCACTCTTCATCCAGCCTCCCTCTGTCACAACTAACCTCACATAATCACTCTTCCTCTCCAAAACCAAAAGTAGTACGCCCCCAGCTGGCGGTAAAAGTAAGTAAGCTAAACAAGCCTCATAATCCAACCTCAGCGGAAGACTCGTCTCAAACTCATGTAAACCCTCTCTATTACCCCCTCCATACCCCGCACCAGTATTTCCAGCTCCACTCCCCCCAGAAGTATGACCACCTCCAGCCCTCCCACTTTCCACATCCTGATACCCGTCTCCATTATTCACAACCGGGAAATAACCATCTCTATCCCTCTGCGCCCATGGATTCGCATAAGGATTCGGAGCATAGTTTCCATTCTTCGCGGCAGCATTACTTGTACTCTGCATGAAAGCTGGACTGCGAACACCGGGACTAAAAGATCTACGGATAGGTGAGATGCTCTGACGAGGAGAAGAGGTAGAGGTGCGGGGAGGAGGAGAGAGAGCGCGAGTTTCCTCCGGGGAGACTTGATATGGGGCGAAATCCATTTTTGGTGGGAGATTCTTTGGTTTTCCAGGTTGAGGTTGTTGTAGAACAATAAATAAAATATATGGACCAGTTGATTAGTAGAATTTAAAGATTAGATATGCGAAAGAGAGGTTGATCCGGTTGACGGAAGATTTTTCAAAGACACCTGCAATCAAGAGACTTTTATAACAGAAAGAGATTCGTTTGTTGAAAAGAGAATAGTTCCAGTTTAGCATAGAGGGGTTGTTGAAGATCCCATGAGATGTGAGATGTTGTTTTATCGCGATAAACGCTTTACAACATTAATATTATTCGAGAGTGGATTTATCGACTGTTATCACGTGTAGCCTGAGGCATGAGTGCATATGGCGGAGTGAAGGGATCACGCCATGGTCCATGAGGTCTCCATGGAAGAGTGGAGAGAGGACCCGCTCGGAATTGAAATCCGGATTGGGGAGAGCATATGAATATGAACAGGAGATTTAAACCGTCTAGTAAGCCTAGTTATATTAGTAGGTACTCGTACGGAGGTCCGTAGGAATGTACGCAGTAGGTCCTAGATCATGGAGTTGCCAGATCACAGTTTAGGCAGACGTTCAAGATTGGTATATCGCTAGAAGCACTTGGTATTATAACTTTGGTATGCGACTCATTTCATATATCGTTGTAACCACTTATCAAAGTTCGATGCTTGCTGTGACAATGCTCATTTCCACGCCCAAAGGAAAATACCGAGCCTTCAGAACATCCTTCCACTCGTATGCACGCTTCCCTGTATCCATATGTCCCATAAATCCCTAACACCGTGCTCCGCTGCTGTCTTCCCGTGATGAGAAATTGAAATGTCCCTAATATTCAAATACCCTCGATCGTTCCTAGAATGTCGGCCAAATATCCGTGTTTCGTGATTCATCTAAATTCCACTGCTTGAAAACATCCTTTGTCTTCAACATGTTTCAACTCTAGTTGTTGAAATCTAGAAATCATGTTAGCGAACATATTTGTGGGCACTCGTTTCGTTATCTACTCACTTCTCGCTCTTGGCATGGAAATAAATTCCGCTAACTCTTCCCTCGACCTGGTTGAAGCAGATGTAATAGAACCCTTCGAAACTTGCACCACTAATCGTCCTAACACGATGATCAGGCACTAAAAAGTGCTCCTTCCATCTCATAAAAATATTCTCTCGTTGTGCGAGATTTGGTATGTGGCAGTTTCCTTTTTTCGCCGATTTCTGAAAAGGGCGGAAGGCTTGAAATTTTGCCCAATGTGTTAAATCGACTTTGTCTGTCGACCCCCAATCTTCATGTTGGGTGAGAAACGAATATTTTGATCCAATAATTTCACCTTCGAAGTACGTTGTAAGTGTGGGATGGTCTTCCGTCAGGCCTATTGTTAAAGAGCATGCTTAGCTAGAGGACCCCAATGCTTTGTTAAACATCACTACTCGCATACCTTGGATGCGCAAGTATCCGCATAGGAACGATTCCCTCATATCTACATGCTTAATTTCAACCTGTACGTCATAGACCTGCCGTTCTGATTGTTGTGTGCCATGAAATTTGCTACCTGGTCGTAATTTGGAGGAAGGTGAAGATGGTAATAACTGAGCACACTGTTAGTGTATTTCGCGATGGAACAGCTGGATGTCATTATACTAACTCTAACGTTCGAAAAATCATAACCTAAGGATGGCGAAGGAATCCGTGGATGAGAGATGGCACCTATTTCAGCGTCATCATGCTTATCTCCATCCGCACTAATAGGAGAAAGCATGTCGGGCCCATTTGTCTCTTCATCGATATCCATATTTTTGGTATTTCGCAAGTCAGTTTGAGATGTTACAGTCGTATCAGCTCTTCGTAAATCATGAGGCGGAGGCGTAGGTTGTTGTGTAGTTCCTGCATCTAGAATCGGAGACTCGATTGTACCTTCCATCTCTGCTATTCTCCAGATAGACCTGTCATCTTCAGGTGGACACGATGTGTGCGATATCGTAGCTTCAACGGACTCAGTAGGTGAAGAAGGGGTAGGCATTTGGTCGCGCCGGCACCAGCCAGGCTCGTGAAGAAGAATTTAATGATACAGCTAAATTATGAAAACAAAAATTCGTTGAAGATAAAATTAGATGAACATGACCGACGTTATTTGAAATGAAGTAGATGACTTGAAATTATCGAGGAGACGAGGAGACGAGATGTCAACATATGATAAAGGCACTGCATTCAAAAGCAACTATGGGCGAGCTGGTCCAATTGGTGAACGACGCTGAAGCTTTTTCTAATGAGGCTTAGCTCGAGTATTCGCTTGTCCCTTTCTCCCCGCAAGTGAATGTTAAAAAAGGAACAAGTCGATAGATGAATGGATGGGTGATTTGGTACTTGATTTGACGGGTGAGAATAGAATCGATGGGATCACCTGGTGGATGAATATATGTAAGATTACCTGCCCAGTAGGTAAATGGTGAGATTCTTTACTGTTACTGTTACTCTTACTCTTACCGACAATGTTCTCGCACAATAACTTTATCAATACCCTCAATGTATAGTTCCAGAGTCCAACATCATTCGTATCACTCTACCTTCCCTACCTGGAGTAGCTAGTTCTATTGATCACTCTATGATGATTCAACTTTCGGTGGTCGTCACCTATGGACTTCTTCGTCATTGTAGCCCTCTTAGTGTTACTTCGGAAAGAAGGAATTTATCTGATTGAACTATTTAAAAGCCCACATATCAACAGTTACGTACCATTGATGAAGTGGTTATGAGTCGGTGATAACATGGCATCTCCCAATACCGAAGCTAAAGCATCTGTTCTCGTAAATGTGAACTTCCCAAATTAGCAAAAAGGAGTCGATTGTGCCGCCAGTGATTCGACAACACATTTAGAGAACCACTTTTATAACAATGCATCCCGGAATCTACACAATGATTTAATCCGATGCACTTCGCCTCAAATCACATACCAACTGGCCCATAGTTGCATAGTTAAAGGAGTAAAGATGTGCTTTTGTGAGGTCGTATGTCAGGTAGGTAGTTCGGTAAAAGATGGTTTCATGCAGTGGTGCCAGACATAGTCGTAGCATATTGTGCAAGAGTGATAATAATAAAGCTCCCATGCAAGTAAAACTTGGCATTTCAGATACTTACCGGTTACCTCATCCAACCAAAATTTAATGAAGCAGAATGAAGCACACATTTACTCAATGTTGGCAGTTCCAACGGATCGGAAAATAGCTACAATCTCAAATTATAATGCCTGACGCAAAGTTTGACAATAACGAATGCCTGATTTTAAGTATTATTAGCATTTTACACAAGAACTGGCTTTTCTTCTCTATTGGTATCCATTTGTCTTGCAGATAGTTCAACGCCTAACTCCTTCGTCCCCTGGACTTTTGTTGAAATCAAACCACTTAAATAGGCTTGATCTTGAAGTGAAGTGCTATCAATGAAAACACCAACGCTTTCAAATCTTGCACAAGATAGTAGAACACGCGAAGACCTTCAGGATCTTGAGATTCCGTGACATCAACGAGAGATCCAATTTTGGCAGTCTAGGTTATGTTAGTGCCATGATCTCGCATTCGAGAATAATTCTATGCTTACTTCGAAAGAAATAACCTCGCTGCCTATTTTGATTTCTAATTCCTGGCGTCCATCTTTGTTCTTCTGAGGCCATTTGCTATCATCTTCCCTATTGAAATCATGAGCTGCGTGCACTACACCATATGAGCTTGAGAGGTATACTTCATGATCTCACTGGTTTTGATGATCCTCTTGATTTCCTCAACCAATAACGAGCTAATGTTCACTGTGGCCCATAGAGTTAGTTTGGAGGGAGATTCCATAGAACATCGTGGATCACGTACTTTCTTTGCGGATCAGGGAATCGTTTCGATAATTGGAATTGTTGGCATAACGTGCAGATGCGCTTCTTCCATCGCCCAAAACTCGAAAGTCGAATTCTAAATTCATTGTTAACAACCGCGCAAGCTGTGGGCAAACTTCTAGATACTCACCAAGAAATTCGTGTCCGTGACGACCTTGGTGACCGGAACTGATTATATGAATTAGCATGTCAATACTAAATCATGTTCAATAACTTACTAATAGCGAATATAAAAGGGCTCGTTCAGAGTGGACATAATGACGGTGGCTATGAGGTCTATCTGTTGTAGATTTGATTGAGAAGGCTGAAGCTTTTGATAGCTTTCGCGACTCGACCCTGGCAAAATAGCTTAAGGCTAGAATTTGGCGGGGATGGCTTTTTGTGCCTGAGAATCTAAGGCTGAAACAGGCCACGCTAAGTCTTCTGAACACAGCACCCAGAAAGCTGGACACCGTTCTGATATTATCCTAAGAATATGTATGTTTGATGCGTAACTCCCCACGCATCTCCTTAATTTGCAATTGATTCTACTGCCATTTTTTTATTTTGCAAAAACTCTCGACCTTTCAATCTACCATAGTCTCAAAGGAAGAAACGATCTCGAATCTAAGAAGCCTACCCTTAATACCTAGTCAAGAACAAAAGAAACACCTTCCAGCTCTGCAGTTACGAATACAGCCAATATGGCGACCTTCTTAGAACAGTCGTACAGCTTGGTACATCAGGACAATGCGGCAGATGTACCAACAATGTCAGATCTTAGGACGCAGTTGGAGAAAGGGACAGATGAGAGCAAAGTCGAGACTATGAAGCGCATTCTCACAGTGATGCTGAATGGAGATCCAATGCCCCAATTACTTATGCATATCATTCGATTTGTTATGCCGTCAAAATATAAACCATTGAAGAAGCTTCTCTACTTTTACTACGAAATATGCCCAAAGCTGGATGCCACTGGAAAGCTCAAGCAGGAAATGATCTTGGTTTGGTAGGAGAACTCTGAGATGCGAAACTTGTGATTGTTATATTGACATACGCTACAGCAATGGTATAAGAAATGATCTCCAACATCCCAACGAATACATTAGAGGCAACACATTGCGATTTCTGTGTAAGCTCCGCGAATCAGAACTTATCGAACCCTGTCTCGCTCCGACCAAAGCATGTCTTGAGCATCGTCATGCATACGTGCGTAAAAACGCAGTTTTCGCCGTGGCTTCTATCTTTCAACACTCCGAGAGTCTGATTCCAGATGCCCCTGAATTGATAGCCGCATTTTTGGAGACCGAGAGTGATCATACCTGCAAGCGCAATGCATTTGCTGCATTGGTTAGCATCAGCCATGAAAAGGCTTTGGCATATCTCAGTAGTGTCTTTGATGGCATACCAAATGCGGACGAGCTGCTACAACTTGTGGAGCTGGAGTTCATAAGAAAGGATGCAGTCCAAAATTCACAGAACAAGGTAGTTTCCACTACCAATTCACCAGACGCGGCTAACATGTGTAGGCACGATATTTGCGACTTATTTTTGACCTTTTGGAGGCCGGAGCTTCTACGGTTGTTTACGAAGCTGCTTCTTCTCTCACAGCCTTGACCAACAACCCGGTAGCTGTCAAAGCAGCAGCCTCAAAATTTATCGAACTCAGTATCAAGGAGGCAGACAACAACGTTAAACTGATTGTGCTCGACAAAGTAGATTTATTGAGACAGAAGAATGAAGGTGTTCTGGATGATTTAACGATGGAAATTTTGCGCGTGTTGTCGAGTCCGGATATCGATGTACGAAAGAAGGCCTTGGATCTAGCTTTGGAGATGGTGTCAAGCAAAAATGTCGAGGACGTTGTCCTGCTTTTGAAGAAAGAATTGTCAAAAACTGTCGACCAGGAATATGAGAAGAACGCTGAATATCGACAACTCTTGATTCACTCCATTCATCAATGCGCAATTAAATTCTCCGAAGTCGCTGAAAGTGTGGTTGATCTCCTGATGGACTTCATCGCTGATTTCAACAACACATCTGCAGTTGATGTCATCTCATTTGTGAAAGAAGTAGTGGAGAAATTCCCCAAACTGCGACCATCCATAGTTGAGCGTTTGGTATCAACCTTAAGCGAGGTCCGTGCTGGAAAGGTTTACAGGGGAGCTCTTTGGATAGTTGGTGAATATTCTCTAGAAGCCAATGACATTAGAGATGCTTGGAGGCGTATCAGAGCTAGCTTAGGGGAAATCCCTATCTTGGCTTCTGAACAGCGTCTCCTCGACGAAGCGACTGACGGGCAAGAGCCAAAAGAGCCAGAACAGATCAACGGAAATTCCAAAGCAGCTCCAACAGGTTCACGGAGAGTCCTCGCCGACGGTACATATGCCACTGAAAGTGCTCTTACAAGTCAATCTGCAGTTACGGCTAAGTTGGAGGCGGTCAAAGCCGCTCAAAAACCACCCCTTCGTCAACTTATCCTCGATGGAGATTATTATCTAGCTTCTGTTCTTTCTTCCACACTTACCAAACTTGTCATGCGCCACTCTGAAATCTCATCGGATACCGCCCGGACCAATGCTTTACGTGCTGAAGCAATGTTGATCATGATTTCCATTATTCGTGTTGGTCAATCGCAGTTCGTGAAAGCGCCAATTGACGAAGATTCGGTTGATAGAATTATGTCTTGTGTTAGGTCACTTGCAGAGGTCGCCCAAAATAAGCAACTCGAAAGTGCGTTCCTGGAAGATACCAGAAAGGCATTCCGAGATATGGTTCAAGTAGAAGAGAAGAAGCGAGCAGCTAAGGAAGCAGTGGAGAAAGCGAAATCAGCCGTTCAAGTTGATGATGTCGTTTCCATCAGACAGCTTGCAAAGAAGAACACAGTCGACGGCGCTGACGAGATTGAACTTGACCTTGAAAAGGCAACTGGGGGAGATTCTTCAGTTGAAGATCTCTCATCAAAGCTCAGTCGAGTTGTACAACTCACCGGCTTCTCCGATCCAGTCTACGCTGAGGCATACGTTACAGTACATCAATTTGACATCGTATTAGACGTTTTATTGGTAAACCAAACAACCGAGACTCTTCAGAATCTGTCTGTCGAATTTGCAACATTAGGTGATCTCAAGGTTGTAGAAAAGCCAACTACTCAGAACCTTGGGCCACATGATTTCCAAAATGTACAAGCTACCATTAAGGTTTCCTCAACGGACACTGGGGTCATTTTCGGAAACGTTGTCTATGATGGCGCAAGCTCGACCGAGAACAGTGTAGTCATCTTGAACGATGTTCATGTTGACATCATGGACTACATTCAACCTGCCGTATGCACAGAAACTCAATTCCGTACAATGTGGACAGAATTTGAGTGGGAGAATAAGGTCAACATCAATTCAAAGGCGAAGACGTTGCGAGAGTTTTTGAATCAGCTTATGGCGTGCACAAACATGAACTGCTTAACACCAGAGGCTTCATTGAAGGGCGATTGTCAATTCTTAAGTGCTAATCTTTATGCACGAAGTGTTTTCGGTAAGTTGTATCTTCAATATAGCGTTGAACTAGTTACTAACAAATTCTAGGCGAGGATGCTCTTGCCAACCTTAGTATTGAAAAAGAGGGTGAGGATGGACCAGTGACTGGATTTGTTCGAATTCGAAGCAGGTCTCAAGGCTTAGCACTCAGTTTGGGATCACTAAAAGGGTTAAACAAGGTTGTAGAGGTCGCTTGAGGAAATGGAAAATAATGACAAAATCTGTATCATCACTTTGTCACGTCCGGACTAATGGACATTTGGGACAGGTACAGCTAATAAGACGAAGGTGAGGATGAAGAGGGCAAAGGAAGGCGCTGGAGGGCTGAAGCTGGCTCAACTACAGGCGTCAATCTAGTTAAAGTCGCGCTGTGTTATATGTAAGGCTGCCGTTTTTGTTGTTGAAATGATGATGATCGGGGACCTTTGCGCCAAAAAGGGCACAAAAAGGAGTTTTATCTAGAATCTGAGGCATTCCAAAATAAATGTTTTGAATCTCCTAATATCGAGTTTCATTCTCGCTTATAGTGTAAGAGGTGTATGTGTATAGATGTGTATAGATGTCGGAACATTGCTACTCCCAGCATTTGGCATGTGAATCTTGCTTTTGTCACCCAGTTTGGTCATTCAATCAATTGGTATAAAATGTGATTTCCAGGTTCAGCGACGCGTCAGCACTCAATTATATTAGAAAAGACCCTTGTAAGTCTTACCATGCCAATCATATTGTTCATGGCTTTGTTTTTGTGCTTGGTTCACGGAGATATCGTAAGACCACCACTTCCGTTAAACAGTTAAATGAAAGATTCGATGAATGGGAACATCAATAACTCACACCGAATAGCATAAACTTAAAAACCCTCATATGTTTTATATTACTGAGTAATAAAATTCCCTATTCAATTTGTTTTCGCCTTGACAAAAGTATCCTGGCCTGGTGACCTCATGACTGGGTTGGATGATCGGAAGAAGTTGTGTTCCGTGTCATTGGAGCTCGGCATATTTTGACTTCCATTTCATATTATAAGTAACAACAACCTTGGAAAACATTCAACCTTCAATTAAACAAAGGGAGAAAAAAGCACAAGAAATTCTTTTATTTAATTTTTCTATTTTCGTACATAACACATTTCACAAAAACAATATTCAGTCATTCGTTATTATAGTCGACATACTGGAGGGGTAGACAGAAACCAGGGTTATAAGCAGAGTGGGAGAATGCTTGGGCCATCAAAACAATTTAGGTGACCATGACTACTTCTACGGATTCAAATCATCCATTCATCGAGACGTTGGGACTTACTAGTGATGAATTCACGAGAGAGCAGGCATTTGTGACGGATGGAACTTTGACGGTGGGAAGAAACGCTTCCTTGACCTTGGGAACCGATTCTTTAATTGTGCTGGGTGAGTTCTGGATTGTGAATTCCGGGAGAATTGGGGCAATTGTGTATGCTGATGGGAGAACAGATGAGGCTTTTGAGAAGGGGACTGCGACTTGTTGTGGACTTTGGCCTTTTGGTTCGAGTGAGTCTAGCTCATTGTAGCTTTCCGACCTACTTCATACTGATACACCATATAGGTTCTGCGAATACGAGACCAATTCCTTTTTACAATGTCCTCTCGGCCGAGATATCAGATACGAATGAGCTTTCCATTCGATACGCGACGCCTACTTCGAAGAAAAGGGTACAACCCACAGAGCTGAAATATGCGGTGGAATCACACTCTAAAGAAGAAGTAGAGAAATGGATAGCGAAATTACTGGATCGATCGTATGGCGAATCGCAACAAGGAAAACGTGCGAAAGTCCTGGTGAATCCTCATAGTGGCAAGGGAAAAGCGCAAAAATACTATGACCGCGATGTGGAACCGCTTCTGAAGGCAGCACGCTGTAGTATCGACGTAGTGAAGACGAAATTTCAAGGGGAGGCGGTTACGATAGTCGAAGATATGGATATTGAAGCGTATGATATGGTTGTCTGCTGCTCGGGGGATGGATTGGCGCATGAGGTTTTTAATGGCCTCGGGAAAAGACATGATGCGAAAAGAGCTCTATCGAAAATTGCGGTGACGCATGTACCATGTGGAAGTGGCAATGCTATGAGCATGAATCTTAGTGGGACGGATAGTGCGAGTATGGCTACTTTGGCCATTATCAAAGGAATTCCCACGCCTCTAGATCTCATATCGATTACGCAAGGAGAGACACGAACGATTAGTTTCCTATCCCAGTCTGTAGGAATTGTGGCCGAGGCGGATTTAGCTACGGAAAATATGCGGTGGATGGGATCTACACGTTTTACCTATGGATTTCTAGAGAGAATTATTGGACAGGCACTTTATCCTTGTGATATTGCCGTCAAGGTTGCGATAGAAGATAAACCCAGTATAAGAGAGCATTATAGAAAGGAGATGAGCAATCACGAACCAGCAAGCGAGAGAAGAGGATACAAATACCTTTTAGATGATGATGCTTCGGCTAGTAGCGGTATGGATGATGGATTACCTCCGTTAAGATATGGTACTGTAAACGATAAATTGCCGGATGGTTGGGAAATGGTTCCATATGACAAACTGGGGAACTTCTATTGTGGAAACGTAAGTTTTAATTCCCTCTGGTTGCATTCTTACACCAAATGCCCCACCGGCGCATAGACATTAAAATGTCAACATTGCTCAAAATCAAGAACTAACCAAAAGAAGATGGCATACATGGCCTCAGACGCTAGTTTCTTCTCTGCTGCTCTTCCAAACGACGGATACATGGATCTGATCTGTATCAATGGCGACATAAGTCGCCTCTCAGCCATCAAGATGATGCTATCAGTGGAATCCGGAAAACTATTCGATATACCCAATGTATGGTACCGCAAAATCCTCGGATATCGAATCATTCCGAAGCAGAAGGGCGATGGGTACATAAGTATCGACGGGGAGAGAGTTCCTTTTCAACCGTTTCAGGCGGAGGTACACAAGGGATTAGGTACGGTACTCTCGAAAACGGGACACATGTATGAGTGGCGTGGTCCTGTTTGAATTTTTGGTTCCGGAATGGAGTTTTTTCATGTCTGCATATTTCACCGTGCACATTACTTGGGGCTTGAGTAGGCTTTAAAGTATGAATATCACGATTATATGCAAGCTTTTTGGGAGTGCAAGGGGCTCGTCAAGGAGGGATTGGGCGAGGCGTTTAGGTTTTTGTGCATTATGGTTCTTCAAAGTCGACCTAAAATGATACCCCAAAGATGGCTTGGTTCGCATCAGCGGCTTGGTTGATATATTTGTCGAAATTAGAGATCTTTTTATTCTACTATGAGAAATTGAACGTGGAATGACTTTTTACATTGGATATTGGATTTCCTTCCTCAAATAACACCTAGACGCCGTGAAATTTTCCATAGATCCATCTTCTTGAAACCCAAAATATATCTTCTCGAAGCAATTCGGCTCCTTAAAATTCTCAATTCTCAGCTTTCGACCCTCAATCCTCAATCCCACCCCATCCATCCTCCTCCGCATCACTCATCTCAGCGTCCTCTTCCGCACCCTCCTCCTTTCCATTCCCCAGTAACCTCTCATCCCCAAGCGCCTCCTTAACCTTATTCCTCACCACTTTATTAATACTCTCCTTTCCCAATTTCCTCAACGGCTCCAACAACCTCTCTAATCTCTCCGCACCCTCCTCACTCTCCTTCGCCGCATCAAGAAGCCCAAGTTTCTCCAACTCATCAACCCAAATATCAATCACATGAAAACGCATCCCATTCGGCGTACGCTGCGCATCCGACCCCGTCCCACACGGAATCTCAGCAAGAACACTCAAAACCTCCGCCCCTGCTCCCCCCGTCCCATCATCCCCTTTCGCACTCTTCTTCGCACCTGCCTTCTTCTTCCCACTCCCCTCAGCACTCGAAACGATCACCTCAAACCCAGCAGCTAGATACCGACGCACTAGGAGCAAAAATTTCTCCATTCGTAACACATCTATCCGTTCCCATTCTTTACACATGATGTTCCAGAAACCCGTGTAGAAGGGTGCTTGTTTGGAGGCGGGAAGAGTACGGAGGAGTGAGGCGAGGGAATTCGCGAGCGATTGTTGTGGGAGGGGCCGGTCGCACATCCACATGGAGTAGAAGAGCCCAGAGTGGATTTTTAGGTAGTCCAGTGGGGTGAGTGGTCGTGAGGAGGAGAGATATGTACGTAGAGATTCGAGGGCTGCGTCGCGGGTTTTTTTGTCTAGATGATGGGGTTGGGGAGGTTAGAATGAGGGAGGGAATTAGAGGTGCTTTTTGGGGGGGTGTTCTAGGGAATCAATGGATTGTTTAATTCACACGTACCATTTGCAGCTAATTCTTTAATTAACTTCGTATCCCTAATATCGGTTGCCATTTTTGCGTCGGTGAAGTCGAAATTGTATAGTGGATGGTGGAGGAAGTAATAGAAATTCCCCGCGCATGGAAGGTACTTGATGTATGTTGGATTTGGAGTTCGCAAAAATAAAAATATATTCTGCCGGGCACTAAATTGTTGACCGCTTTTGTTTTGGGGATTCACCAGGTTAGATGCAGATACAAGCTATCTGCACCCTCTTGGCAAACAGCGGGTATATAAATTTTTGGGCTTATAAATAAGCTAGCTATACTTTTTACTTTTTCTTCACTTGATTAATAAGATCCTATACCCGGCTTTTTATTTCTTTACAACTCAATCACCAATAACTAAAAAAATCTATTAGTTAAATCGAATCCCAAACCTAGGGCGTGTATCTATAAAACGGTCCAGGAACTCATTCTCCGACGTAGCAAACGAAGCGAACCAATCAAATTGAATCCTATGAGCGAAACGAACGGATCTGAAGAAGCTAGGAGAAGCAGCTTATATGCTGGATACTTATTCAACCCATTATGGCTCCGACGTATAGAGATCATTATTTTGGTCATAGTGTTGTGGGTATTTTTCTGATTGTCGTTTGTGCTTTGATTGAGTTTGGGCTTGTTGCTGGTGGAGTTTAGGTTGCTTGAGAAGATGGGGTGGTTTGGTTCAGGGTGGATTTGGAAGGATGAGGATGAGGATGAGGTTTGGTTGTTAAGAGGTGGGTTAGTTCAGATTGGGAGATGGAGTTCCGTGTTCTGCTGAGGGATGAGATGGGGGAAGCTGGTTATTTTTGCTTGTTTTTCTCCTAGGTCTGAAAATCGTATGGAAGAAGATTCAATAGATGGCTCTCCGAAGATCTAGTGATCTTAGGTTGTTGATGAGATTTATTTACACCTTTTGTCTTGTCTCTTGCTTTGGAAATCAGCGTGATGGGCTTTCAGATGTCCAACCTTCGGCCAAGATTGTTGAGCTAGAGCTGAACAACTGAAGAAGTCTTCCGAAAGCATGACTCCCCACTTCCTTCAAACTATGTAGCCCTAGGTTGAAGACCTACAGCTAATCCCATTATCTGAATCTATTCCTCTCCATCCACTAGTATTTCAATCTTCTCAAACAAACAACAACTAACACACATCATCTCAGCCATCCATCAAAGATTGTCACTGGTGCCAAATTCGCAGCTTCTCCAACGCCGACAAATACCCAATTTCCATCGTTTGCAAAGACGAACATCTAACTCTCCCTGGTGATTTCACCTTTATCCAGAAATCCATCCTCCGAGAAGGAGTATCCCGAGCTGATCCTGAGTTTCGAGTCGGCTGTGAATGCAAAAATAATTGTCATGGAATCACTTGTCACTGTCTACAAGATTCCGAAGTCGACCTACCGGATCATAACGTCTATGCCTACCAAGCAGGTGGTAATAGTGAAGGATGTTTGAAAGAACAGCTTTTAGGTAGTAAAGCGCCTATTTATGAATGTCATGAAGCTTGCGCTTGTGACGAGACTTGTGATAATCGAATTGTGGCAAGAGGAAGACGTGTACCATTACAAGTTTTCCGTACAGAAACTCGTGGCTGGGGTATGTATCTCCTCTTTTCTTCCCAATGTCAAATCAAACAATCTAACAAATCCAAGGTGTTCGAAGCAAAGTCCCCATCAAAGCAGGTGCATTCATAGATTGCTATATTGGCGAAATAATCACATCTCAAGAAGCCGAAAGACGTCGCGATAATGCAATCATCAGTAAGAGAAAAGATCTCTACCTATTCAACATTGACAAGTTCACCGATCCAGATAGTCTCGATGAGACTTTACGTGGCGATCCATATGTAATCGATGGGGAATTTTTCTCGGGACCTAGTCGTTTCTTCAATCACTCCTGCGAACCTAATATGAATATTTTTGCTCGTGTGGGGGATTACTCGGAGAAAAATCTTCATGATTTGGCTTTCTTTGCGTCGGAGGATATTCGACCTATGACGGAACTTACTTTTGATTATGTGGATGGTCATGATAATGGAGAGGAGGGAAGCGAGAAATGTTTATGTGGAACTAAGTCTTGTAGAGGTTGGCTTTGGTAGTACGCGCAAGGATGATCTATAAAATAGCAATAATACCCAGTTTTAATCAAACATGAATATAATCGAGTGAACCCTTACATTCATCTCCAAAGTTCTACAAATATCTTAAAGAAACTTAGAATCGACCCTTCAATTTTCATACAAATATGAATGTACAGCTAGAAAACACCTTGGTAGGAATACATCCCCCCTAATTCAAACTAGAACCAGGTTAGGGAGAAGCGAGATAAGTCTTACATGAATGAGGTAATGATTATTCATATACTAGAATTAAATCTACCTTAAAAGAGGATATAATCATTTATAGTCCATACCAATTATCCACAAGTAAGGGTTATTATAAAAACTCGAAATCGTCAATATTCTGGAAGAGATCAAAGATTCCCATCTTCAGGCTCCGTATTCGTACCCGCCCGACCTCCGCTTCGTGGGATCTTATATCTCTCCACTCACCCCCAGGTTTACACCCATTGAAATGATAATCATTTTTCCAATATTTTTGCTACAGTTAATGAATGCGACATTGTTAATCTATCTCATCTACCAAGCTCCATTTCATATACTTGATTAGTGTGTGCTGATAGTTGTCTCTTTCTCTCATATATATTAGTCTCTCATATACTTTTCCTCTTCCACTCATCAAATGATATAAACGATAAAAAATCATTTTACTAACTAAGCTCAACTGCTCACAAAGAAGATATAATATAACGTAGTCGGTACAATATTAACGTGATTATTATGTATGCACGATTCCTTCTTCTTTTCTTTCCATCTTCCATCATTCCATTTCCGCCCTTCCCCTTCCTACCATTTCCCCATTCCTCCATTCCCCATCCCTCCATTCCCCATCCCTCCATTCCCCATCCCTCCATTCCCCATCCAACCACCCCCAAACCCTATCTCTAACCATCTTCCATCTTTCGACCATCTCAAACTCACAGTTTGATCCTCTCCTATGAGCGTTATGCTCAATCCTATCCCGGTTCCCATGCCATCTACATCATTTCACTAACCTCCAGCCCCTGATTTATCACCCACTCAAGATTGACTCGCTAGAAAGTTGGCTGCCTATAACACGCAAAAGTTAGTATCTCATTTAACAAGTTCAAACTCAACAAAGACGACGCCACAATCAACAGCCCTAGAATCTAGTCCCAGATTTCAAAATGGTGAGTGAAATCATCAAACTCAACCCAACAATTCACCCTCTCTCCTAAAAAAAGAAAAACTTACTCTCTCCAAGTTATAGTCATATTTCTCCAACGCAGCCAAAGCATCATTCCTCTTATACCCCATCCCGGTAAGATTCTTCAAAATCGGATCGTCATGTTCTCCAGCTTCGGTAAGAGCTCTTCCAACTTGTGGTCTGTCACCACCAGTTGGAGCCCCTCCTAAATATTATGTTAGTTCTTCTGTTATTTCGACCATATACAAATGTGCTGGTCTTTGGATTTCGATAAATCAATACGGATGAGCCTTTCATTCCAGAAATGAAGGCTGCCATCACGTTGGATTGCCTTAAGTGAAGGTGTTGATTGAGGGGAAAAAAAAGTGTAGGAGTGAAAACGAGCGGAGAATTCAACAACCTGTACTTACCAGCCATAGAGTTATCGTTTGAAGTCGTACCATTGCCATTACCCTGAGCCGCAGAAGCACTCGCATCACCCCCTGGTCCATCCAAACCGGCAAAAATTGCATCCCAATCATGATTATCATTTACAGCTGGTGGCCCAGCCGTCGTTGGTTTTGCAGAAGAGGTAAAATCTCCAAATCCAGAGGCATCACCTCCAAAAGAATTGCCCGACTGATCTTGATGTTTAGATGCTGGAGGACTATCGAACATGGGATTAAAATCATCTAGGCCATTTCTTGATTCATGAATAGATGAAGCTGCATTGGCAAATTCATCATCAGCTTCACCTTCTTTTGCGTCCTCAAGATCATCGAATTCGTCACCGAAGTCATCATCAAAAGGAACTTTAGCAGGTGGAGCTGGTTGTGAAGATGTCTGTGGTGCCGCAGTAGCAGAAGATGTAGGATGTTCGGGAGATGGAACTTCTCGAGATGGAAGAAGTCCAGAATATTGCTGAACCTCCGAGTGTGCTTGATCGGCTGGGGAAACAGCTTTATCATAAGCAGGTGGTGAAGCTTGAGCGTTAGGCGTTGGTGGATCACCACCAGCAGTAGCAGCAGGAGTTGCTGCATTCAAAAACTCCTTTGCACCTCCAGTTGTACTAGCCGCAGTGTGTGGAAGAGCAGGACTCTCCGCGGCTTTCCTAACCTGCGCAGGAGAAGCTGGGTTGAAGTCATCGTCAAAACCGCCACCACCAAATCCACCCTCGCTAGCACTATCACTTTCATCATCATTCTCTAATTCCGAGATAGGAGGAAACTCTTGACCAAATCCTGATGGAGCTGCGGTAGCTGCTGAGGGCTCAGCGGAGCTTCCTGTATTTGAGCGCTCTGGGGCCTTGCTAGAATTACCAAATCCAGCAAAGGCTGCATCAAAGTCATCCTTTGCTGTACCAGAACGTACTGGCTCCTTAGTCGTCGCAAATGGATCTGCAGCAACCTGTTCACTTAAGGTAGTACCACCGGTAGGGGTAGCAACAATGTTAGAATTATCATCACCTGGGAATGCTCCTGGAATGCTATCCTTTGACTCGGTGACGGCAGGAGATGCTGTAGAGCGACGATCAATATCAGGGGAGACTGCTCTGGCTGTTACAACGGGTTCAGCTTGATTCGTAATAGAAGAACCCGTAGGAGTGGTTCCCATGTAGTTTGTTGGAGTCTCACCTCCAATTGAATTATCTCCGAATCTGCTGTTGGGTGCAGAAACTTGTCGCGACGAGCTTATAGAATCATCGTGGGTTGGAAATGGCAAGAAACTTGAGCTAATTTGTCTTGATGCAGGCATTGGTGGAGGTGCTTCACCTGTTATAGATGGGGTAGAAAAGCCACCGCTTGTTTGTGGTCGGGTTGGTAGATCTTGCTTGAACGAAGTAGGAGGTGCTGCTGTTTCTGGGTGTGGTAAGGCAGAACCAAATGCTGGACCAAATACATTTTCGAATGAACGATCAGTTTGCTGCACTGGCGAGGCAGCAAAAGCAGAGCCCATATCAGTGTTACTTCCACCGGTTGCTTGGCGTTTAAAGAATGGGTTATTGGCACTCATGGTAGAAGGTGCAGGACTTGCAACTGAAGCAGGACTTTGTGCTCTAGCCTGAACAGGGCTTTGGCTACGAGCCCTAGCTGCTGCTGCAAGAGCTGCGGTATCTTCTTCAATACTTTTGGTCAAATCTGAAGCCTCACCCTTTAACTTATCCCGTTCACTTTCATTAGTTGCTAATTGCTTCTTGTTGATTGCAACTAAACCCTTCTGCTGACGAGCATCTGACCTCAATTTCTCAAGTGCTGGCTTTAATTGCGTAATTTCTGCATTGACGACACGCATTCGCTCTTTCAAACTAGCGTTTTCCTGTTGATCTGCTTGCAGTGCTGTAACAATTTGTCGATGTTGTGTTTGAAGATCCGTGTAAGTCGCTTCAAGCATGGCCATTTCTGTTTGAAGCTTCTTAGTCTCATTACGCGAAGCATTCAATCTCTCTTCCAAACTTCGAACGTCTTTAACTTCTTGCTCATACAATGCTCGAAGTTGACCAAGACGAGCCTCAAATTGTTGCTTCTGTGAATCGGCTTGGGTTAATTCATTTTGTGTTGCACTCCTCTGACTCTGTACCTGCTGCATCTGTGTCGATAACGTGCCAACCTGGTTAGACAAATTTGCGAGCTCGGTAGTCTCGTTAGTTAACTTGCTGCTGATTTCTGGATCATTATCACCAAGAAGATCCTCACTGACAGATGGTTGTTGCGAAAACGCTCGATTAGGAGCAGAATTGTTTGATCCTCCCGTGAGATGTGCGGTGAGGGTATGGCCGAAAGAGGAGGATGGAACGAAAGGCTTGAAGACAGATCCGGTATGCTGGGGAGATTGTTGAACTGGCGAACTTGGTGCTAAAGGTTGCGCGCTGGCTCCGAAAGGATCAGCAAGTAATTGGCGATTCGGACCAAAAGATGCAGAACCTCCCGTTGATTGTGGTGCTTGAACAGGCGCAGGTGGTGATGAGAGTGCATCCAGCCCAAACAAGTCCTCGGCAGCTGACTTGGGCATTGTTGGGGGGTGAGATTCAAAAGCTGGAGCTGTGGGCATGGGCGCTGGCCTGACTTGATTTCGCATGCTTGGCGGAATAAGATTTGGAGGTAAAGTGGCGGGTAACGAATCTCGACCATCCTTCTTACCTCGCTGTTGTCGAATGAGGTACATGGCGACGGCAAATTCATCCATGGTCAAATGACCAGCTGAGTTTATGTCCGCGAGATCCCAAATTTGTGCTAAAACCTCCTCTGGGAGTTTGGAATCCGAGAAGAATGGCACGGCCTCATCTCCTGTAATATATCCCTTGCCGGTTCTGTCGAGGGTATGATATATACCATCGAATTTCTGCTTATCCACAGGACTGATAGCCCATTCACTACCGGTAGGCTGAGGTATCTGCTGAGGAGTAGCATATGCGGGTCGACTTAAAGGACTATTGGCCCTTCCATGCTGGCCACTGAATTGTCTTGGCATCGCCGATATGTTATTACCAGTAGATTGACGGTTAGGAGGTCCTCTCCGTGCAGCAGCTTCATAAAGACCCGCAGGAAGAATATTTGGTAAAGCTCGAAGTTGACCGGATTTAAAGGAAGCTAGTAGATGCATAGCAATCACAAATTCCGTAGACGTAAGAGCTCCTCGTTGTTCCGTGTCTGCCAAATTCCATATCCTACCTAGTATTTCATTCGGTAAACCCGCGCGCTCGAATATCTGCTTAGCTTGTTCACCTGGGAGAATGCCTCCTTGAGCACCCGATTTCTCAAAAAGTTGAGCATATTGTGTCGACTTCTCGGCGGAAAGAGGGGGAACTCGAATTGGTCCAGACCCGCTTGGTTGAGGTTGTAGAGCAGCGGGAGGCGGCCCAGGAGGAGGCTGAAATGTAGGAGTTGGAGTAACTAAACCTCCATCAAATTTTGGTAGTGGTCCAGGGCGCAAAGCTAATTCAGGGGTAGGATCTCGCCCAGCTTGATAATGACCAATCAGTCGTAGTACAATGCCAAAGCCCGCCGGTGTCAGAAGTCCTCGATTCTCCTTGTCTGCAATCTGCCATATCTACAACCAAAGGTCAGTATCATATTGCACACAAACTCACTTATCTCCGCGCGCTGCGTCGACTACAACAAACACAAGCAAAAGTAAACAGCGCAAACCCACCTCCCCCAAAATCCTTGGTTCCAATCTCGTCTTCTCAAAGAATTTAACAGCCACTTCCCCCGTCACCACTCCAATATTTTCCGTATCCGCCTGTCGAAACAATTGCCCAAAGACACGTTTTTCTTCCGGGCTCAAATTTAAGGCTGGTGCCGCTAGAGTGTGTTAGTATTTGCTGCAGTTACTCATCCTCCAAATCCCGTGCAGCTATATTATAATATAGCATAGCTAGCAACAGCAGCGACAATTCATGGCGCCTCAAATGAATTTACACTTACTAGGATCTTCTGCCATGTTGATTTTATATCTGCTCTGGTGGATATCTAGGACGAGAATCAAACAATGCGGAATCGACAATAACTAAAGGGAAGCTTCGTAACCGCCGAACGAAGCTGCGATAATGCTAGAGGGAGCTATCTCAGATGACGCTATCTCGAATAATTCAGAGAAAAACAAACAAAACAAAACAAAAAGCAGGTAGCTTCCTTCCTTCCGTAATTATGAACTGGTAAAGAAATAAAAACGTGGGAGTAAGGCGTTCGTTTGTTCGATTCTTCCAAGTTCAATCTAAAGCGTAGGTAGCGCAGGTAACGTTGTGATAGGTAGGTAGGTAGGTATCTTAGTAAAACTAGGTTACCAATAAAGCGAGGTAGCAGGCCTAAGCAAGGTACTAAAGTAGTTGGGTAAGGTAGGTAGTTTATTACTTTATTAGTTTATTACTTTATTACTTTATTAGTTTATTACTTTACTCCGTCACCCGTGTGGTTCGTAAACAGAGCCACGACCAAGCCTGATCACATTAAATTAGCAGCAGATGATACTACCGATGTCCGATTTCTCCGCCTTTCGCTTCTGTAAATGAATGAGAATCAATCATTGGACAAACCCAACCACTCACATTCTTTTATATAGGAATCTCACTTACTTGGGCCACATTCTGCGGTCAATCCTTGGTTCCATTTGCCCAATCTTATTATATTTTTGTACTGCTATGCTATTGTGGTACGTACGTAATACATTAGTCTTGAATGTGTGACATACAGACATTACATTGCTTGTGCAGCTAGCTTGATGAGTACTCGTTGTCCCCCTTAAAATAGATCTTTTTAACATACAAATCTGATATTGTGCACAAGAAAAAACAACAAGTTGTGCCATTTTTTAGTCCCCAATTACATTCATCAATCACATTTCACAACATTTTCTTATTGCTATCTGTATTGGCTACTAGGATTGGTGGTATTTGGATTACAAAAAAGCATTCTGATTAAAAAAAGAGAAATTCCTTCGTGAATTCGTTGAAAGGAAGAATGACTCTATGGGCTTGCCGGGAAACATGATCATGCTTTAAAACACGCCTCAAGAACTCACACGCTACCATATCAAGTACTAAATAAAGCTTTGCAAATATGTGACCTCGTAGGAGATTGACATATGAAACAAGAGGATGGTTTAGTACTCCGCATCGGCACCCTCATCACCCTCAAGAGAGTCTGTTGCAACTTCTTCATAATCACGCTCCAAAGCAGCAAGATCCTCACGAGCCTCGGAGAATTCACCTTCCTCCATACCCTCACCGACATACCAATGCACGAAAGCACGCTTGGAGTACATAAGATCGAATTTGTGGGAAAGGGCGGACCATGCCTCAGCAATGGCAGTTGTGTTTGAAAGCATGCACCTGGAAAAAGGGTTAGCTAGGTATTTTCAAAAAAGGGGCGGGTTGAACTTACACAGCACGGTTAACCTTGGCCAAATCACCGTTAGGAACTGTTTGAGGTGGCTGGAAGCAGATACCAATCTTGAAACCAGTTGGGCACCAGTCAACAAATTGAATGGTGCGCTTAGTTTTAAGAGTGGCCACAGCAGCGTGAACATCATTTGTTACAACATCACCACGGTACAACAAACAAGTAGCCATGTATTTTCCGTTACGTGGGTCACACTTGACCATCTGGTTATTGGGCTCGAAGCAAGACATGGAGATTTCTTGGACGGAGTTTGCCTCGTGAGATGCCTTAGCGGCGGATACAACTGGGGCATAAGCAACGAGAGGGAAATGGATACGTGGATATGGAACCAAGTTGGTTTGGAACTCGTTAAGATCAACATTGAGGGAACCGTCGAATCGGAGGGAGGCGGTGATGGAAGAAACAACTGTAGGTTATTAGCACAAGAAACAACTTTCCATTTCCCAGAAACAGCATACCTTGGGCGACCAATCGGTTCAAATTGACGTAGTCAGGTCTTTCAAGACCAAGGTTCTTTCTGCAGATGTCGTAGATAGCTTCATTGTCAACCATGAAAGAACAATCGGAATGCTCAAGAGTAGTGTGGGTTGTAAGGATAGAGTTATATGGTTCAACGACGGAGGTGGCGGTTTGGGGTGCTGGATAGACACAGAACTCCAACTTGACTTTCTTTCCGAAATCGACCGACAAACGCTCCATAAGGAGAGCACCGAAACCAGATCCAGTTCCGCCACCGAAAGAGTGGAAGACGAGGAAACCTTGGAGACCGGAGCAGTTATCGGCAACCCGGCGAACCTTATCCAAAACCTGATCGATCAACTCCTTGCCAACCGTGTAGTGACCACGGGCATAGTTGTTGGAGGCATCCTCCTTTCCTGTGATCATTTGTTCTGGGTGGAACAAGTTGCGGTATGTACCGGTACGGACCTCATCGACGACATTTGGCTCGAGATCACAGTAAATAGTACGTGGGACATATTTTCCTTGGCCTTATTGCAGAATCCTGTCAGTAATCTGACTTATCATAATGTTGTAGCTGTATTTGTATGCATACCGGTTTCGGAGAAAAAGGTGCTGAAGCCTTGGTCGGGGTCGGCGGCTTTACGTTCCTCGGTCAAGTATCCATCGGGCTAGTAGGGACGGTGTCAGTAAAGGTTTAGGAGTATTCGAAAAGTTGTTATCAACAATATGCTTACCTGAATACCATGCTCAAGACAGTAGAGCTACAAGAGAGAAATATTTGTCAGTTATGCGAGTCCCGTAGCTATAATCCGCCGCGACGACAATATGATGATGAGTTTGCCGGCTTGAAAACTTACCTCCCAGCAAGAGTTTGCAATTTGACAACCGGCTTGACCGACTATAGGAAATACACATCAGTATGCTTTTCATCGTCAACATTGTGTTGTTTACAAAACAACTCCTTGTGATAGCGGTGTATAGTGTAAAACGCGTCGAAAGGAATCTTACCGTTGATGCTAATAACTTCACGCATTTTGATAGTAGATAGGTGAAGAGGTAGTTGTGATTTGAGATTATGTAGAAGAGAAAGATGATCTTAGCAAGGAAATCTCTTGCAAGATGTTGGTCAAATATGGTTACTTTTTTGGGAAGATACGATAGTGGGGAATGAGAAAGCACAGGGGGACTAGGAACTGGGTGTTGAGGAATTAAAGTCGTCGCTTCTTGAAAAGTGGATCAAAAATAAACAACGGGATATTTTATCTAACAGAATAAAGGGGTGACCGCGTTGGCGATTTGAAAATTAGTAAGGATTAAGAATTTATAGTCACAGCTTTCTAGAATTTCTCCATTTTTAAATCAATTTAACCTAAAAGGGATTAAATATGGAGATGGAGATTGGTAACGTTTGGTAAATTTGAAACACCTCGGAATAACCAGCCTTCTAGAAGAAATCTGGTTGGTGGGTAGGTAGCTAGCTACGGAGTATGGATGGGAAATTCACAACTACTCAACCCCAACCCTTCATACCGGTATTATTCGACACAATAGTACATACTTCAACATGCAATATACCACCTTCCTCCTCCCCATCCCCTCAATTCTCCTTCTATTAACCTCCCAAATCCAACATGCATCAGCAAACACAGAAAAAGTCATATTCCTCGGTCCCTCAGCCCTGCAAATACCCGTAGCCCATCCAACCCTTTCCGACCTCCATCTCTCCACCCTCTCACCCCAACACCACACATTACGGACACATATCGATGCCGATTTCCCTGCATCCAGTTCAAGATATGGTCAATCTTCATGGTATCTCCTCCAGGGATTGGAAGAAGAGCAACGATATGAAGTGCGAGTGTGCTGGGCAGCTACGGTACGAGACGCCTCTCCGTATTCCATATTTCCCGGGGTTGAAATGCTTAAATTTGGATCATTGCTAATGAATCCTAATCAATCCAGGATCCAACCTCATTTCGTCTTAATACTTATGATTTAACAGCCGTTTTCGAAACCCCTGAATTAATTACATCTCTTGCACAATATTCGGAGACCCGTCGGCCTGTGTTCAATGATGTTCAAGATCATATCCCCAAAATCTCCCATGCCGACATTAAATACAAGCATAAAAGAGATGATGTCTCTTCAACATTATTCCTACAAATTTATGCAGCTGCAGATTATTATACCATGAATCAAACTCTTATGGAGAATGTTCCACCTGTATTAGTCGACATTATTCTGGACCCTTACATCTTCAATATCCTTCCCAGATCATTAGTACCAAGTATCGCATATGTAATTTTACTTGCTGTCGGTAGCTGGTATGCTTCCAAATACGTCATGGATTGGATGTGCACGATTGGTGCCAATGAGTTGAAGAGTGAGAAGAAGAATTCATGAATAGCAGGCTATCATATTTCATAAGGAGATTCTCCAGAAAGCCACGCAGTTTTCACATATACAGGATATCGATCTATCAGAAGAAGCCCTAACCGTCCCAAACACACCAGAGTTATTCACTCCCTTACTCTGTCCATCATGCTAAGATTAAAGCACTACCATCCTGGTTGACCAGGATAACCACTGGAAGGAGGAGGGTAACCACCAGATGAACCACCTTGCGAACCATGTTGTTGATGATGTTGACCATGATGAGGATGGCTTCCATGTGGAATAGGAGGAGCTCCGCCACTGTAAATTCCGCCTGACATCTCGGGACCAGGCGGGCCACCATATTGATGTTGCTGGTGCTGTTGATGTTGCGGATGTCCTTGATGTTGAGGCGCACCGTATGCGCCTGGAGAACTTGGACCAGATCCATAAACTGGAGGTCCCGGGTATTGGTTATGTTGCGATTGCGGTGCATTTCCGAATGTAGACTGGTGTTGAGGAGCACCGTATGATGATGGTTGACCCGGAGCACCATATTGTTGTTTTGCTGGCATGCCATGAGATGGATTTTGTGGATCATATTGATGGGATGATGCAGATCCTTGAGAATAAGAATGGTTATGTCCTTGGGAATAGGAGGGTGACGATGGTGTGTGTGTATGTCCCTGGGAATAAGACTGTGATGGTGCTGTATGTGTAGGTCCTTGGGAATAGGACTGTGACGATGTTATATGTGTAGGTCCTTGGCCATAAGATTGTGCGGGAGCTGGAGAGCTATATGAGTTCTGACTTGCGCCGGCAGGCTGATAAGAACTTGGAGGAGCTGCTCCAGAATAACCTCCTTGGCTTGCGCTGCTGTTGTTCGAATATCCAAAGTTTCCACCCTGCTATTTAGATATTAGCACAATACCAAAAATTAGCAAAACAGTTTCACCTACAGATTGACCCTGACTCTGATGTCCAAACATTCCACCCAAACTTCCCATCAACCCACTAGCACCACCCTGACCATGTTGACCAGTCTGCGAACTGGAATAACTCGAAGTCTGTGCTGGCGGTTTGTCTGTTTTCTTTCCACCACCCAATATACTACCCAAGGCACTCGTGATCCCAGATGTGCCACTACCACTTGTTGAATGCGAATTATTATTATTGTTATGACTTGATCCTGAAGATCCTCCCAAGAATGAACTTGCAAGTCCACCTAGACTTCCCAAACCGCTTCCTTGATTGGAACTACTACTTCCACCCAGGATTCCGCCGGTTTGTTTTTTCAAATATTGGTTTGTAATGAACGACTATTGTAACATTATAGATTAGTATCCCGAACAACAAAGTAAAACAACCACAAAATATAAATAAAACACCACAAAATAATCAAAAACTTACCCCAATACCCCTCTCCCCATCTCCTCCCGCATTCTCCCCTCCAAATCCCCTCGTCCCGTCACCACCCATCTCAGCAGGTTGCGCATGCGCATGCATATTATTCATATTATTTCCATGGTCGCCCCCGTGATTTTCTCCAGGTAATCCATACGGATGTTCAGTTCCCTGCGGTGTAGCTTGAGGTGTGGGTCCCGTCGGTGCAGCATGGATAGGTGTATCCCATTGCGAAGCTCCGGTGCTTAGTTGCACGAAATAATATTTCTTGCTGTTGCCGTCCCATTGGGCGATCCAGCCTGAGGGCAGTGGTGGTGGTGCGAAGGAGGGCCCTTCTTGCCCGGGTCTGTGGTTGCGCGTGTTTGTTAGTAGGTTGTTTCTTTGAGTTGTGAGTGAGGGGTTGAGTTTGTTAGTTGGGAAAGAGGGAAGTGGAGAGGAGAGGTTACGTTGACGGTCCTGTCATTTTTTTTTTGCAACGGTTGTTGTGTTGATTTGCGATTTTTTTCTGGGAGATAGATAGGAAGGTAAATGTTGATATTAAATCGAGGTTATTGAAATCTTTGGAGAAAGACAGTAAAGGATGTTGGACAAAAAGGTGGTTCGCACAGCCCCGCCACTATTCGTTCATAGATAATTCAGCCACACATCTGACAGGTAAATCTGACTCTTCTCAGCTGGACAAGGTCGGTAATTGGTCAGTTATTGTTCAAATGATAAGGTTAAGGGCTTGTATTTATTGTATTTTAGATATTATATGAATCTTCTCTGATGACTATAATTATGCCTAACTTTGCTTACTATTTGGGCATCTTCGTCTGATCATGAAAGATACCAAACTCCCAGCCAATACAAAGTAACAGCCCACATTCAAACGTGTGGCTCAAAAATCAAACAGGTGTGGCTCGATTTGTATGGAAAATCAACATTCCCATCATCGAAATTTGATACCCAAAATGACAAATAATCTCTAATCATACCCACCTGGGTTTGAACAGGCAATAGCTAATTACCATTACCAGGAAGTTAGGTAGCTAGCAAGTAGGTAAGGCGATCAGGTAAATAAAACTTTCTTTTCTGTTATAAACTATTTATCTGCTGTACTATCAACATATCCAAATCACATCGCTCGACCCCCTCACCATGACGAATTCACATCCAGATGCAGATCTCTTTCCTCACGCTACTGGCTTTGCCGCTCAGATGGTAGAAGAGCATTCTAAAGAAGAGCCAGTCAAACTATACGCCGGATGGGTATACAATCCCCAAATCTAGTCCTAAGCAAGCTCTTCTACTCACGCTCAACAGTTCTGCCCCTTCGTGCAACGCGTGCTCCTCATCCTCCTAGAAAAAAATATACCCTTCCAATACATAGAAGTAAACCCATACCACAAACCCGCGTCTCTACTCAAACTCAACCCGCGCGGTTTGATTCCCACCCTGGAATATGAAGGCAAAGCACTCTACGAAAGCACCATCATTTGCGAATTCCTCGAAGATGCATATCCATCCCACTGGCCGCGTTTACTAACTCGAGAACCCTTCGAGAGAGCTCGGCTGAGGATTTGGATCGATCACATTACTTCCCGTATTATCCCTGCTTTTCACCGCTTTCTTCAATATCAAAGTCTGTCTCCTCAAGATCCCAAATTCCTCTCTCTTCGCACTAGATTCCTTATGTCCATATATGAATTCACTCGGCAAATGGACCCCATTGGACCCTATTTCACAGGGAGAGATCCGTGTCTAATAGATTTTATCCTAGCGCCTTGGGCTCTCCGTATCTGGGTTTTTGATTATTTCAAAGGTGGCTTGCATATCGAGGAATTGGGCGATATGAGAGACAGATGGGAGAAATGGGTAGATGCTATTGAGGAAAGGAAGAGTATTCAGATGAGTTTGAGTGAGACGAAATATTATTTACCGATTTATCAGAGGTATGCGGATGACCTTGCGCAGTCGGAGTTGGGGAAGGCAATGAGGGAGGGGAATGAAGTGCTTTGAATGGTGTGAGATAGGCGAGAGTAAGGAGTAGGATGCGGTAGGAATGAAGAGGGGGAGATGGGCGAGAGTAAAGACTAAAATGCGAAGGAAAGGAAGAGGAAGAGGCGGCATCTAACTAATTAGAAGAGGGTATGAGATTATCAGCGATTTACGTGGAAGCCTAAGTAGGAGTTTGAAGAACAAGTAAGAGAATTAATCTTACAATCCAAACTATCATAAGAATAACCCATCAAATTCAAAACTTTACAAACATAATAAAAGACCACAAAACCAATAAGAGTCAAGTATCATCAATAGTTCACTCACCAACATGATTTAAAACCTACACTCACAAATACTACCTAGGTATCCAACGTAAGATCTTATTTTGAAATTTAAAGAATAAATAAATAAACAAACAAATAAACAAATCACAATCCAAACTACCTAGTACATACCTAGTATTCTAAGAACAAACAACCTATCAAACACAAAACACATAATATAATATAATCTTACAACAACAAAACATAAAACCTTCAAACCCAAATACCCAAATACCCAAGTAATCTTACAAACAAAGATTAAACACAGTCAGCACTCCAATCCATCCAATCCATCCATTCTAACTTACAAAAGCACATGATCAATTAACCTCCCCCTCCCTTTCCCCCTCCTCTTCCCCCTTTTTCCCTCCTCTCCATAACACTCAACTCATAACCCAACACCAACAGCATTCTATAATCTATAATCTACAACCTATCAACAAATTCAAGATTACAACTTTCCCTAGGGATGTAGCACCTTGTACATTTTAATTTACCCACCTACCTACTTAGCTACATATTATTAGTAGTTATTCTGCACATTAACTATTATCACCATCACAACCAAAATCACAACCCCATATAAAAATGCCTTCATGAATTTTTCTTCAATTAAATATCATGATTGATACCCACCGCTATGGACATCTGTAACCTACGTACGCCTAAAATTGCTTGAGCCACGAATATATGGCCATCTAAATGAAGTGCGAAAAGTGAAATGGAATAAACTTTAAACATCTCAATGCTTAGCCATGCTTATTCGCTTATTTTACAAGAGAAATTAAATTCATAGCTAGGATTAAATGTACATTTATCGTCAACCTAAAATCCAAATGGATTTTGAGGAGCTAGATTGCATTAGCACTTTGTATTCATAACTTAGCATAAACGGAATCTTACTGGCTTGTGCAAGGTTCGCGCGTCTCCCTGTGGGTTGAGGCGCAATGTTATTAGTACCATTGACTCCGAACCGAACTGCAATAGGAGTTAGTCAAATGCTTGCACCAAAATTCTGATAAGAGCACAAAATTACCTGGTGGTGCTGGCCCGGTCGCCTGGGGGAGCATTGGGGCTGGCTGCTGCTGCGGCATAGGTGGGATCGGTGGTGGAGTGAAATTCTGATTGAAACCATTGGCTCCATTCATCATGCCAGTTGGTTGAGGTTGCAGAGCTGGAGGCAAGTATGAATTTACACCAGTAGGTTGAGGATATTGTTGCCCAGGAGGGAATGCGCTCTGAAAACCAGTAGGCTGGGCTTGAAGTGGTTGTGGTTGGAATGGTTGTGCTGGAGGGTTTGCGAATGGTGTACCGGTTTGGTTGGGTATGAAAGGCTGTTGGGGATTACCTGTCTGCATAGGGAATTGTTGAAAATTGTTAGGTACTCCAGGATTAAATTGATTGAATCCCGTAGGTTGTTGCATCATGCCTGCTTGTTGTTGCTGTTGTAGCATAAACTGTTGTTGTTGCATCTGCTGCTGCTGCTGCTGTTGCATACGTTGTTGATTGAGGTCATGAAGACTTTGTCCAGGAGGAGCAATTTGAGGTTGGAAGGCTCCATAACCAGTCGCTTGAGCTTGCAATGGAGGTGGAGCATAAGCACTGGCAGCTTGAGGAGCTGATAGAGGACGCGAAGGGGGAAGCGGTGGTATCAGAGTAGAATTTGCGGTCATTTGAGGGGGTGCAGGACGTTGGCGTGCTAAGTTTGCGGGCAATAAAGGTCCTGAAGGAAGGGGTTGAGGTTGAGGAACTCCGGTTTGTTGATTTCCAATTCCCGCAAATATTGAAGGTGTAACGGCCGGTGGAGCTTGGGGCTGAGGTGATGCTTGAGCAGTTGGCTGTGCCTTGACTGGCTCCAAAGGTGTAGATAATAATGAGAGCTCTTGCATTGAGCCCGTAATAACAGGTTGTTGAGGAGCTGCAGCAGGTATGGATTGGGCAGGAGGGCTGCTCGTGGTTTCTTGTTTCGATGGTTTAACATCCCATGCATCATCGTCAAATCCTTCCCTTTTGACGTCTTTTTCTGCGGGAGTTGGGGCATTTGCAAGGGGTGTGGCAACTCCTTGAGGTGAGGATTTCTCGGTGCCATTCTGCGAGAAAGCATTGGCATCCACCACATCATTAGTTTGGACGGCAGGAGCCGGGCGACCTTTCCTGGTGTTATTCTTCAGGGCACCACCTGGTCCAGAAAAGAGGCCAGCTTCACCCTCATCCTCACCTCCGAAGCTGACATTGCGCTTGCCATCTTTCCGCATATATTTCTTGTCCAAAAACCTAATTATTTTAATGATATCTCCCTCGCGTATCCCAAGGTTTCGTAGTACGGTTGCATCGATATCAGGTAAAACGCTTTCATCCATAGAATCCCGCTTGAATGCCTGCGCATATCTCTCACATAGTCCCACATTGACGTCGCATGACAGAAAGAATTGGAACCAATCATACTCAGGGGTTTGGATACTTGCACCTGCGCCCATACTTGCACTAGGACCCGGAGCTGGACTTGCACCATTGCTCGAGTCTCTCTCGGCTGCTCGTGATTTCTGCTGCTTTTTGATGTCTGATAAGGGTTTATCTTCATCTAAAGATATGCCCGTCATCCGTTCAACATATTCTAGATCTTCAACCGACATCTTGACAACTGGGACAGCAATTTTCACGCCATTCATCTTATGAAGATTTATCTTACCATCTTTCAGCGCCAAGAATTGTGCCTCAACACTGAATGACTTCGAACGGTCTGTCCAAGTTCTTACTTTAGCGGGATCGGGTTCTATGAATGTTAGCTTCAGCATGTTATGTTGCAGGGGGACATTTCTTACTAGATTTCGAAGATCTTGATTGACCACTTTCTCGGACACTTTCTCGTCTCTTCTGTTCCCCAGATTGGTTACCATTGTCACGAGCAAATAAACTGCTACCCCGTTCGGGTAGTCGCATTCCAGGGCCTACCTCAACCTCGTCCTTTTTCGCCGTCTTTAGAGCCTCCCTTGCTAGTCGCGCTTCTTCGAGCCTGTTTTGTTCAACGGTCGATCGCCCAGCGTTTATTCCAGCTGAACTTGCTGATTGTATAGCGCCCATGATTTCGATGTAACTACTTGGGACAACTCCTTCTTTCGCGTTCTTGACCCTCCGTACCATCCACCATTCCTCACTCTTCACATCATCAATGATAACGACCTCATCTCCAACATTCACATCTACTTCATCGTCTCCTTGTGCTACAAAATCATAAAGAACTTGTCCTCTCTTTTGGCCAGAGCCAGATCCTGCTGCGATAACCTCTCTTAATCCTTCGGCACGGGCAGCACCTGCAAGCTCTCCCAATGCACTAACAATTTCGGTTGCGGTGTCTTTAGCTCCGGCGTGGAAATCAATACTTTTACTTGGGCGTACTAATTCCATGAAAACATGCTTGCCTTCCAGTGAGTAATGCGTCATCTTTTCAGCTGTCCAAGTTTGTTCTGGTCCATCTCGGGCTTGTTCGGGAGCAATCAGAATTGTGCCTGTAGCAATATTGATGCCCAGAGTTGTAGGCATTTTCTTCTTTTTACCCATCACATGTACCATCTCGCTGATATTATACATGTGGAACCCACCAGGTGCGCGAGCCGCTTTATGTTCATCTACATCATTCACTACACCCATTGTAGAGAAAGATACTCTGTTATGAGGAGGAGATGCGGTAACAACAGGAGATGCAGGAAGTCTCGGAGAATAGCGACGGGCAGGCTCTCGCTCCCGATCATGTTCCTGCCCTCGAGTAGGCTGTGGTACTGACACTTGCGACACGGGTCTCGCGGGTAAGGTTGGTGTAGGGGGCTCTTCATCCGAGGCTTCGGGTGTAAATTCTGGTGGAGCTCGAGCTGCCGGAGCGGAAGCTTGCCTCTGCTTTAATATACCAGCAATCGCAGCAGCCGGAGTTGCTACCGGCGTTTCGGCGGGCTGAGGCGATAGAGGAGACTGAGGCGCTGCTGGCGCTTCTTCTTCTACTGGAACCGATGCTGGTCGTGGCCGACTTGGAAGACTTGGAGCAGGCGCTTCCTTGTGCTGTTCTTCCTCGGACAACTCGATATAATTCGCAGGTACGAAGCCATACTCTCCTTCAAAGCCCACCAATATCCAATCCGGATCTGATGTATCAAAGACCTCGAGTTGTGCATCTTCTGTGAATGACAGCTCCTCATCTGTCTGTCTTGTGTAATCGTAGAGAGCGCGAGCTTTACCAGATGGTGCTGCCTGTTAACAGAAATTAATATATGCCATGCCATCTTGAATACAGCAAGTATGTGCATATTGTTATATGAAAGCGTATGCCAGTCCCTAGATGGCGTTGTCATAGTCCACAAATGAAATTAGGATATGCATACCTCCTGGATGTAATTATTCGGGATCAATCCCACAGGTTCATCCTCATCTTCCGCAGAAGCCTTCTTCTTTGCTTTCCACCAATCGTCTTCCGTGCTCTTCTCTAGCACGTAGAGGATATCCCCTTCTTTAATAGTGAGCTCTCCCTCACCTGCCGGCACGTAATCGTATACTGCAGAATAAACACCCAAGAAACCCATCTTGTATAAATCGTCCGGAAAGCAGCTATGAGGAGAGAAACTCTCCTGCTTGACTGGAAATGGTTATCGTCCTGCGAAGTGGTCTAAGGACTGCCCATGTAATTTCGGAAATCCAGTAGTTCCAAGTTCGCGATGCCGTATTTACCCAGTTCTGGATTGAACGTGCTGCCTCGAACAAATGTTACGGGGGCGTATTAGGTTATTGGAGCCGACGGTTTATGTACGAGGAGGAATTAAATGATACCAAATTAAATGAATATTCTAAGATCTTAGGAGCAATACCTAGGTAGTTTTCAACAAATGAGTGTGAACACGGATATTGCGAGGTGTAAGTTGATAGGAAATGACGTTGCGTGAATGGTCTGAATAAATGTCCGTATCTAGGGTCACGTCTAGATGTGATCTTATAAAATTAAATCACAGCGTCGGTCCGTTCGTTTCCAATTATGTGCACAACAAGGAGACATATATTATCTGAGGAGGCAACATCTAATTCACTAATAACTTTGGACCAAAGTCAAACTCATATTGATAAATAGCTGGTAGGTATTCAAGAACCCAATACATGATATTCATCAGATTCACCAACCATCGAAATGGCGATGTCGTGGTTAAGTCGCATCGATCAACTACGTCAGTCAGCATTGGAACTTTTACATCAGGCGTTTGTGTATCAGTCAACATTTATGCATTGATCTTAGGATATCCCAACGGATGATCAAGCATAAACTATATCATGTAAGCTTTACTGGGGTTTAGATATGTATATCGGTATATGATAACAACATGAAGATCAATAAGTTTTGTATTCATGGGGAATTTATTCTATAGATCCGATGAACTACGGAGTACCTCTGTATGGTCGAGCTTTTAAAGCACCACAGACTTCGACAGAGTGACCGAATTTCTGGATATGTGGAAATCAAGACAAGTAAGTTTGAACTGACAATCGATTATTGAACAGAAATCTCGATATATATTTCGCTAGTTCAATGGTTTTGAAATTAGTTAACCTGAATTGAGGCGACATTATCATTTTTATATGCCTGCAAAATCGGGCGCAGTTCTCGGACTTCCCCTCTGTTTGCTCCGCCTCGAATGCGAAACCCCAGGTAGTCCTATCCGGCACTCTAATGTATAGCTGCACAAAGGGGTTCTTCCTTCAACCACCGAAAGAGATATTCTCTAATTTAATAGGTGTACCTGAAGCCTATGGTCCTCTCAAGCAATACCATCCCCTTCCTCTGACGGCTATTGGCATACCAAAAGTATATCGAGAACATACCAACGATAGCAATAATGACGATATGAGAGCCGATACTGACCCAAATTGCCGTCATGTATCGAGGCGCCTCATTATATCTGATGATGAATGCACCGGCAATTCCTCCTAATCCATTGCAAGCAGTACTTGCAGCAGCGAAAGTTGCTCTTTTCCATTGCCCAACGATATTGGATGATTGATATGCATTCATAGCCGCCCAGTTCGACACATATCCTCCCGTGGAGAGGTAGGTTCCAATATAACGAACTGTGTCCTGGCTAGCAAATCCCAACATAGCGAATCCTACAATGGTACAGATGCTATTGAAAATTATGACCAGGCCTCGAAGTTGATAATAATCTCCAACTATTGAGGAGATTATGACAGGAATTACGGCATAGAAATAGGGTGGTGCGGACAACATGATCGAACTATCCTCAGAAAACCCCATTCCACTTTTCAGAATGATGGGTAGGAAGTAGGACATGCCTGTGGTTGATGTCAGCACACTAATTTCAGAAAAGTTACTTGAAGTCAACACTCACTCGTTGATACCAAGTTCAAACAAAACAGCAAAGCACAGAAGCCGTAGATCTTTGGATCTAGAAAATGGATGAGGCAATTCCAAAGCGAAAATTCCTCAGCTTTAACGTCACCTCTATCGTCTGAAATTCTCGCCACTGCCAGATTTTGCTCCTCGGCCGTCAAGAAATGAAGACTTTTATGGGCATTTTCTGGGAAATCCACCATCCAAAAATAGGTTACGAATCCCAGAACTATTATCACGTTAACTCTTGACTCCGTGAGTTCCTTGGAGCGGGATAACATACCTATAGCAAGTAAGCCCTGCACCAGAAACATCCACCTCCAACCGGCCAAGTTCCCTTTACCGTTCAAGTGGTTCACACCATAATTGAGAAAGATTCCCAGGCCCACGACAACAACTTCACCTGTTTGCAAAAATGCGAAACGAAGCTGTTGTTCTTTTCTCGTATACCAAGTCGAAATCAGATAACTCAAGCCAGGAAAGATAGCTGATTGAGCAATTCCAAGTAGAAGACGAAGGACTACCATCTGTTCCCAGGTATTGATGAATGCGGTACACTTTTCTCTCTTATTAGAACCTTCCTTCCATGTCGAATTGCGTGTCGAGTTAACAGATACATACCATGGTAATAATTCCAAAGCCAACTGTAATCAACGAGAATACAAATCGTGGACCACACATCCTCACACACAGTGTAGCTGGCAACTGGAAAGTTACACTTGCCACTGTGTACACCAAGATTGAGACCGACTATTTACTTTATCAGCACCTATGCAAAGGTGGTTTCAATCAGCGAAATGTAGGAACTCACGTATCTATTTCCGACACCCAATCCCAAAGTAGTGAAGAAATCATCCGCGACACTGGCCGAACTGATGATTCCCGAATCCATCAAATTCAAACTACATAATATTCCCGCGATGGTACATAATCTCCAATCCACCTTTCTCACCAATCTCCTCTCCAAAATCTTCCTCGAAGCTTCATCAACATCCGAATCTTCATCTCGAGATATCACAGGAGGTGTATATGGTGTCTTGTCCTCATCATATTGCGAAGAATTGTGATGCGGATACGGAGAAGTTGTTGCGAAATCGGTGGAGCCCATTATTATTGACCGAATCCCGAATCCTTTGCCGCTCTTTCGTTTCCTCACAAAATAAAAATACAGCGTAACCTCACAAGAGTACAGAACTGCTGCACGAAAATGGCACGCTCAACAATTAATATACCTACCTAAATCACCTCTGAAAATGAAAAATTCAACACCACCGGATAATGTGTAAAGAATTATAAATCGACATCTAATCAATCCAATGGCTTTTTGATTCGCAAAGTTACATAAGGGGGCACATGTATGTACCTAGTAGGTACTAGGTATTTCTCTCTTACAAAGCAGCCGCTGCACATATGTCCAGATATGTCCAGATAACGCAGGTCCCATGCGGGAATATCACGGTTTCGGAGCTGATTGGGAAGGAAGGATTGGTGGACCGGAGGTGTGAGGTGTGAGATCGGGTCCCGCGGGATGTTGCTTTCTGTAGCGGATCTACGAGCATTTTTGTTTTCTATGGACTACTAGCTAGGTGTATGGAGTATGCAGTATATGTGTGGATGATTACCGGTATGTAGTGTGTACACGGTATGTATATGTGTATGTATATAAATGTTTCCTTGCGATGCATATCATTTGGAGAGATGGTATTTTATGTTTTATGTTTGATAAGAAAGAGTGGGTTAATCCCGATATCTTGAAATATCGGTATGATTATGATTGGGAATTGTTTTGCTCACACGCACGTGCAAATGGTAACCCCTGGAGGTATGTGTATGGTATGGTATATACTGTAATTGTAAGCTTAAGTGGGGTGGGGCGGGAATCTTCAGCTGCTTGCTTGCTTGCTAGACTAGTGTTAAAGATGGTGGGTTGGTGGGTGCCACTACTCAAATAATATGAAGATTTTCGGTTATTCTTTTTCTGCTTTTAGTAACGTAATTTATCACCGAGTGGGCCATATCACCGAGTGGGCCACTTTCACCTCAATTTACACTTTCAAGTATATATTATTCAACAACAATTGAATCAATTGATTGAAACTATTAGGAATCTAATAATCTAGGATCTATTATATTGATTTGACAAGTTCTTGAATTATGACCTGGCTTTCCACACTTACTACAGCATCTACTAGAAGATGCTTCCCCATTAGAATTCCCCCCATTTTGACGCTCGTCGCGTTGAATCTGAATATCAACCTCTTGCTGAGATAATATATCCATAGCTTCTTGTCTAGTAAGTACTCCTCCTTGCCGTAATTGAGTTTTTTTTGCATGTCGATGTTTGCTTAATGCTTTATTTGCCTTCCGAAGTGTACGGTTTTCTGCACTTAAAAGTGTATTTTCATGTGCCAATCTTTCTATGCCTTTAGTTAAAGCTAGTACAGTTTTGAATATAGGTGTAGGAGAGCTTGATTGATGACGAGATATTCGAGATTTTACTAAAGTTGATTGAGAAAGAGCTTCAGTTGGATTGTGAGGGGTTTGAGAGATCCAAAGATCCAAATCGAAAGGAGGAGGAGTAGGTGTATGAATTCGAATATCTAATTTTGAGAGTACAGCTTCGGGATTAAATGGTATTAATCCAGTTCCTCGAAACCCAGCTTTCATATTCTGAACTGTAATTGATTCTTGATATGCAGCTTTAAAAGCTATAAAGAATTCAACCTTGAAGATATGATTGATATATGCCTTGATAAATCCATCAATTTGACAACCATACAAACGTTTTAGGACACTAAAACATCCAACATCAAGTGGTTGAGTTAAATGACTTGAATGCGATAGTAATCTTATACATATAATATCATTTGCCTTGCAATATAATTGAAAAGATATTGATTCATGACTTTCGTGTCCATCTAATACTAACATTCGATATTTGCCCTTTCTTCGATGAATCGTATATTTATCGAAATGCTTTAACTATTCTAATCCTGTCTCATTATTCGTTTATCCATTGGAAGTAGGTTTGATAGCCCAATCCGCAGGAAAATCGGTTTCGGTGTACCAATTGGAAAGATGGATTTGTCCTTGAACTACCAGAAATGGAGGTATAGTTTCACCCTCCCTATTACCACATATAATTGCTGTAGCCCATTCTCGATTGCCTGGTTGTACTGCTTTACCTCTGCCTCGTCGTTCAGCATCAGTTACAACCATTGCAGCACTTATAATCCCCATCATAAAGCCTGTTTCGTCGAAATTATAGAAATCGCAATCCAGAATACCATATTTTGCTTGTATATTCGATACCAATTGAAACCACTCCTCAAGAAGCTTAGGGTCTTCGTAGAGAGCTCTTTGAAAATCATAAACACGACTAAAACATATCTTTAATTCTGTATGATGCTTTACGAATCGATGAGCCCAGAGCTTTCCAACTTTCTTCGCATTTCTTGATTCAAGAATATAATTCGCCATATCTTCTACACCCTTGATTTTAGGTGGAAATCCTCTTCGATCCATATCAAGTATGTATTCAACAATCACTTTCTCTTCCAATTGTGTAATCTTATAGCAATTCGCTCGAGTTTCTGTACGTGGAGTTAAACCATCCATTCTGTGGCTGATCGTTGTGCGAGGTATATTATATAGTTGAGCAGCCTTCCGAATGCTTAGTTTTTTATCTTTTTGAAAAGCTTCGATAGCTAAGAGTAAACGTGCTTCTTTATTTGTAGATTGCATAATAAATGGTTGATAAAACGCGTGTTGAATATGAAGAGTGTGAATTGAGGTGAAAGTGGCCCACTCGGTGATATGGCCCATTCGGTGATAAATTACGTTATATGGAGTAGAGTATTGGGTAATGTTACGAGGTTTGCCGTCTAGATCACGTGGAAGTGCTCTAGGCTCTCGAGGTGGTTTATAACTAGGCGTCAAGCAGGGACTTAAGTAATGACAATAATGGTATGCTATTCGTAACTAATAGTAGAGTATACTAAATGATTGATCTTGAGCACGAAGTTCTACAAAAGGAAATTCATATTGAATATATAGATCTTCATGCTTCTTGGGTCACCTTGGATCACCAGTGATCCTGAGTGATCCAGCATACTTGTTTATATGCTCTGATGGTGCGTGCATATGAGTTCTTAGGGTGACCGAAATCTCATAGTAAATTGAGCGAATCGAAACCGATTTGCACATGGCCCAAGCTTACGAAAACAAGTCAGCTGTTACCATCGTAACATGGTATTCACTTGGAAGTGAAGTCGTTACTAGATCAAGTAGAATGTAGGTAGACTAATTGATAAATAAGTTGAGCACGAAGCTCCTATACTATGAAAATAATGAATGTTTATATACTGGTCCTTTCCAGGAGCCTGGAGGAGCCTATGCTCCTGGAGGCCCATCACGTGATCCCTACTTGTCCCACGTGATGGTGAATCGTGACAGTAAATCCTATACAAATTGAAAATCGTGATTTCAATCATTTATATCTCAATCAATAAAATTGTGAAAAATCTGGAATTTTCAAAATCAATCAGTATTTATATTATTAATTTATAATCAAAATTTCAATTGGTTTCATTCATTGGTTGTTGAGATATTAATAGCTGAAAATCGTTATTTTTGGTGTAAAAAGGTGGTCCAAAAAAGGGGTGGCCCAAAAAGGGGGGTATTAGATTTATTAATAAATAGGCACCCAGGGATTTACCCAAATAGCTAATATTAACCCAAACGTCAGCCATTACTCTATATAACCTTACTATTTCCCAATTATATGTTTTATAAGTAGGTAGTCTCCGAGTCATCCCCATACTGAGAAAAATTTTTCCTTCTTTTTTTGCTCACTGTTGGGGAAATCGACGTCCTCTGTTGTTGACGAATTTGAAATAAATATCTGTATTTGCTCGAGTTCGTGCAGTTGATGATTCTTAATCTTTACGCTCATTCTATCAGTTTTATATGAAGCTTCATCATCTAGAAATGTGATCATTACTCTTGAATAGTCTTCGAATCGCGTGTGGTTCTCTGGTTTTTCTAAGCATGTGACTTACTATCTTTCTTCGAGTTTTTCTGGATTTTTTGGTAAGATCTTGGGATTTTTAGAGTTTTCTTTAGGTGAGTGAGTGGTGTATTCGCTCTAGTCGGTTGTCATGGGTAGAGGAAGTATTGCTTTGAAAGGATGCTCTGAACTTCTGAGATGTTATGCGGCTAAAGGTCTATTGGCAGGAGATCAAATCAGTATTACTGTCGGGATGTAGCATAGCATAGCATTTGCAAGGGCAAAACGATGTGTTGTGTTCGTGATGCATTGTCATCTTAAGAGAGCTTAATCCTATAATACTACATTTAGTGATGGATGAAAAGTAATGGTCTGATGATCTATTTTAGACCTTGTGATAGATGCTGAAAAGAAGATCTAAGTTGAGAGGATTTTAAGACACGAAACAGCTGGTATTATTCCCATGATGTTGATTACATGTCTGCAGTGACAGCACTTTATATCAATGATGTTCGAGGAGATTACCAAATGCATTTGGATAGCAATGTTGACTTTTGTAGAAAAATTTCTTTTGAGAAGGGTGGGTCTATTTTCGCAAATAATTCCTCGCGGAAGTTTTTGATACATCTATTTATTATTAGTTAAATTAGTATGATGTTATAGGTTGGGGATACATTCATCAGCCACTATATCAGCTTCAGAATCGTCGACCTAGTATCTCAAAATTATCAATCTAACATTTATTAAACCAGAACTCATATAATTAGTCCCAAATAAGAATCAAAACTCTGAAAATGATTCATCATCTCAACTTTACTAATATATCTTACCACTAAATGACCTGATAATTAGATCCTATTAATCTTAACCGATGGTTCCACAAGAGTTCAATTAGAAGTCTCATGGGTGAATACTTCGTATGCCTACCCAGTATTTCCATCTGCAATAAACAGAAAGATTTGATCATGCTACTAAGTAATTTGATTGGTCTTTCAAACCTACACTTTGTAGAGATGCAAATAGAGACTCTTAAACTAACGTTCACTCGCCAATTGAAGGTCAAAATGACTTCGTAAATGGACTTCAGTCGGGTACTTAGGGGCGAGCTCATCTCTCGCTAAATTTTAGCGTTGTAAAGGGATGCTTTCGGAGCTATTTTTGATACTCTTACTATTTACGAGTACATTGAAGGATAAGTGGGTGGGTGGTTAAGTCCAAAATGTAAGAATAGTGCAGGAATTTTATTTCATAGCCAGCGATATAGATATTTTATGGTTCTTTGTAATAATATCTAATAGCACTTTAACTCTTAGGCAAGCTTCTTAGTCCGAGGTAGGTTTGAGCAAGCGAATATACGGAGACTTCTCTCGAGGGAAATCACTTTGGTATTTAAATTATTTAGATCTATTAGATATCTATGGTAACAAGTACTAGGTATGTAAGAAATGATTATAAAGGGGTTTATTCAAGTTTCAGGGGAAAAAAGGAAAGGAATGGATCACAGGAATGAATCTGTGGAGGTGGGATATGGCGTAAAATGTACAGATGGTTAGAGATAGTGTGGGAGTACATTCAAGATTAATTAGGGACCGAAAGAAAGATAATCAGTTTCTATTTTGGGACGAAGGCTTTTAGGTTATAAGATGCTCAATCCTTTTCTTTCTGGAGGCCATAGGGAGTTTGATATAATATCACAGATACGATGTAAGATCTTATATTATTATTAGGTCTTATATCAGCCGTCGAAAGCTAGGTATGTGACCGTAGATACATTTTCCGAGATAAAAAAAGAATGTGAGTATTTTTCATAATCAGAAAATCCTATTAGGAGTATTATATAGCATCCAATAATGGCATGTGAGTAATGATTATTTAACACAATATGGATGAGTAACACTTGCTATCGAAGTAAGAGGTTAGAAATCAGTATTGTACAGGGGATGGAAAGCGTTGATGCTTGAATTAGTCGACCACTGATGTTGATCCTGGCTATTCCTCAAGAATGGGTATTCGAGTCTAATTTGGTATATTTTATGAACCCACTCCCCTATCCCCCCTTACATTTTCGCCTATAATTTTACAATTCCACAGCCAAAATACTTATAATCATATCATTAATTATTCATAAGTTCTGCTCCCTGCCTCACAACACCAACCACTGCTCCCGTCTGTATAACTTCACTTCCACCACCACTCAACCTATATTCCACTTCTGCTAATCCTTGAAGCCATGTAATCATAACAGATGCTGGAACATCCACTTTTATGAGTTCTTCCGAGAGAGCCGTTATGATATCTGCTAATGCAAGACCTTGTGTAGATTTAATGGCATTGATCATTTGTAAACATGATTTCACATCTGAGGTTTTGAGAATCGTGTTCATGATCTTCGATATATCGGCTGGATGAGGTGAGGCGATACAATCATATATAGTGGTTTCGGTGATGAGATCTCGGACAATGTCTTTCTCTTCCATCTTGGGTGTGCCTTTGATGTGGATTGGTGTACCTAATGAAAATATTAGTTCTCAGATGTCATTCCTCAATCCATGGGAAACTTACTGCTGGCATGACAAGCCTGTAATACATTCAACGCCCGCCTCATATCTCCTTTACTTAACCTAACTAAAGCATCTGTAGCCTCTGCATTAATCTGCACATTCTCTTCCATAATAACCTTATCAACCAACACTCTAATATCACTCTCCTTCAACGGACTGAACCTAAATCTCGTACATCTACTCAACAAAGCCGGACTCAATTTATGTGTATAATTAGCAATAACACAAAATCGTGTATTCGCCGTATATTTCTCCATCACTCGTCTTAAAGCCATCTGCGCAGTAGAAGTCATCGCATCCGCCTCATCAAGAATAATAAGTTTATATGCTCCAGGAGACACGGTGGCAGAATTCATGGAGAATATCTGTTTGGTGGAGGCAAAGGTTTTGATTTGTTCGCGCACAACTTCGATACCGCGGTCATCGGAGGCATTGAGCTCGAGGACCATTTGTCGCATGTTTTTGGGCCCATATATGCGACGTGCAAGGGCGAGGATGGTGGAGGTTTTACCAGTTCCCGGGGGACCGTAGAATAGAAGATGCGGAAGTCTCTGTATGTAATTGTTAGGGCAGATTTAACATACAGGGAGGAAAGGCGTACATTTGTGTCGACGAATTTATTTATAGTAGCAAGAATATCCTGATGACCAGAAACATCTTCTAAAGTATCTGGTCGGTATTTCTCGACCCTTGAGAAGTGTATCAGTACATGCGCTATCCATTTGCTGTCAATCAGATCAAATCATCTCACCATGGAAGACTATCCTCTGCCTCAACAGGTAAATTTGCTGCGCTTCGTTTGCCTTTCGAATTCGTATTATCGGAATTGAACATTATTGAATCTCCCACAGGAGGAGCATCAATATCCATATCATCTTCGTAGTCGGACATTTTTGCGACAGCTGTTTGTGGTACGTTGAAAAATTGTTGTTTTGAATCGAGTTTATAAAAGAATATTCCCCATTGCCTATCTTGAGCTGTGAGACGCGTCGAGATTTCGGGCGCGTTAAGTGGTTTATGTAATGAAAGCCTCAGGATATTATGGCAATATCAGGCGGTGGAAGTTTTCGGTCAACCCCTTTACTAATTAGCGGTAGAGTGCACACAATCGTACAAACACTTTTGTCATACTCAATGCATCTTTGGGTAATCTCCCAGATATCACTCCTAATCAAAAATTTGCTGCTCATGGTACTCAACCTGCATAAATTTTCTATCTTCGTACCCAAGATTCTCCATCGTTCACGCTTGGAAGGACCATGGTCCGGACCAGAAAAATCCATGTTATTTTCTTCACAGTTTTGTAAACTTTCTTTGCTCCTAAAGTACCGGATGAAAATAACTTTACTGTATTAGTATGATTTTTTCATGTGCAAGTGAAAAGACAAAATCGATTGTTAGTTTTAATCTTAGTCTGTGATCTAATCTCAGGGTTCATAAGCCCCGTATCGATGATATCGATTAGAATCTTACTTTTAAATGCCGTGTTGATTTTATACGTCCACTTTCGGCAGGTACTCAGGGCCTGCGGAAGGCTAGATTGTAATCGGCATTGACTCGAGAGTTCTGGTATGATCTAGCTCTTGCCTATGTTTCACTTGCTCTAACGTCCTGATACGAAAGCCGGGTGCTAAAGTTTCGTACATTTTAAGCATAAAGCGTCCAAAGATGGGCTTTCGTAGATCGAGTCTTAGCATATGGCTCCATAGGAAAAGCATACCAAATTAGTGTGCCTGCCAAATCAGAAACTTACTGGAAAACATCGTCGTTCTTTAGTGTACAACAACCAAGGTCTTGTTCCGATCATAGGTTGTTTATCAGATCTGTTCTAATCACCTAGTCGTCATCAGAATGTTGCTCCCAGATCTTCGTGTCAATATAAAGGTGATCTAGTGTACTATATATCCTATGCTTAGGTCCAGATGAAAGACTTTAGACTAGTGAGTTGGCCACTAAACTTAGGCTGTTGGAGTTTCTGGAACGGTCTATTCTGTATTGTTAGGGAGGCCGTTAAGAAATGCTGGGATCATCATGATGCAAATATTGCTTGAAAAACCTTGCATTGATTTAAGGATTCTTTTTGTCATATTATCAACTTGCTGCATAACATATTTGATGTTTATTCATCTTGTACAAAAAAGGCTCGACACTCCCTGTTTACATTTGCGTAAGCTAGAATATTCGCTTAGCGCGAAGGAAGTTACTGCCGGCTGTAGCGTGAAAACTAGATGTTATAACCTTAACCTTATCTCTACGTTACTTCGGTGAACTTTCAAATTTATATTTGATGCTCGGACTGGACCCGAGGATAAGCTTATGTAGAGAATTCTTTTTCGAGCTGTTGTACCAGACGAAGATATTCTTATTCTAGGCCTTACACCAAAATTGGGATTTCAAGTGTTAAGATAACGCAAGACCTGTTCCGAGTGACGATTTAATATACATTCTAATTTATACTCATGTTAGGAATTCTAGATAAGGCCACTGTAGCTTCCTTCTAATTTCATAATTGGGTCATAAAATTAATATTTCTTGATGACTTATCTCATAACTGGACAGTATTAAACTTGAGCCAGTTGGAATACTGGCAACATCTTAACCCTTTTCGGTAGCCTCGAATATCCTACTTATCAGAAAAACTCATGAAGATTAGAAAGTCCTTGGTCTATTTTGTTTCCTAGTAGTTCGAACACCTTTTTGTGCGGCAAATATTGAGTGCCGAAATCGCTTGGATGGCTGAATGCATTTTAGCTTTCGGCAACTTTTCATTAATTCAATGATCGCAATTGCTCCGTTCTAAGTCTCCGATCCTTACATTACCACGCGATATCTCACAACTTTGACTATTTCATATTTATGAATATAGTTAGATAAATTCTATAAGTTTCCATGACCGACTACATGCTTCCAAGCCGTCTAGATTTTTTTTTCCAAACAATTTTAGCTCATCGTAACGAAGCCGGTAAGCCCAGATCCCAGATATAAAGTTTTACCTAGCTCCGGCTGCTACTGACATAAGTCTTCTCGGTAATTGAGACGTCAGACACATAAGGTTTTCACTAAAATCGCTACTTTAAGCAAGTACGATAATATTATGACCACCGATCCACTCATAGACTGTCTCATTCATTAATAAAGTAGTGAAGGAGAGACTAGTATCATTCAAAAACCAGCAGTCACATTTTATGTCATAGATACTCCGATATACTAGTGATAGTTAGCGGGGTAGTCACTTCTTGTATTCTAGCTAAGGGATGACAGTTACCCCGTAGAAAGATACTTCGGCACTACGTTACCGTCTAGCCTTAACGGCAGTAGTTGGTGAATTGGTCACATAGAGAGTAGTGTACCAATAATTAAAGTTCCTGGTAGAATAACAAGGTATTCAATGTTTGTAATGCTTTTAATCCTAAGGAGTTGTTCAAAACTTGAAAGTGAGTTTTTAATTCTTGTTGATATCAATATCTCAACTCAGTTCGGTATTGTAGGTCAGTTGAGTGATGTAAATTGATTCACCATCCTATACTAGTTCATTGTTTAAAGTTAAAAGACTATCTCAGACGAATTCAATGTTTTAAACCACTTTAGTGTCTCAAATCGAAATGATAGCTTGCATCTATTCAATTTTTTAAGTTCAACTGGGTAGTTTACATAAACTCAATACTTCGGGGTACTTCAGTATCTCAAATCAAAATAGTGCTTCACACCATTTCAATGTCTAAACTAAGTTCAATATCTCATATGACACAATATCCCAAACCACTTCAAGATTTCAAATCGAAGTAAGATCTCGTATCCTTTCATTGTCTAAAGTCAATTCGGTATGGTACACAGAGTCAATATCTCAAACTACTTTAGCAATTGAGACACATTCGGCACTTGGACTTGACTGACACAATAAGATCCTTTAAGTTTCTACTTGTACGTTAGAAAATATAACTAAGATAGTCCCAAACGCAAATCCAACATCTGGCCATTTCCTATAAAAACTATCGGCAATGAAACTTTTAGCTTCGATAGCCTATAGAACGGCGTGTAGTAGTTACTTTACTAGATTTTTCAATTGTCTATATAATGCCCGCTCCCCTTCCAATCCTCTTCTGTTCTTCGTACGCAAAACAGATTACTTTTATAGCTATCTGTCTTATACTTTAGTTACGAAACTTTTTTTCAAACTCACCATCATTTTCGACCTCTTTCCACCCTTCGACCAACCACATCTCGAGATGTGGTCCCTCGGCCTTAACAAGGCGGCTTCTTTTGCCTGGGCAAAGCCCAGGCAAACCCTTCAACAACAGGCTAAGGATCCCCCTTTTCAATCTGACTTTTCTATCCTCACTGCACACTTCGCAGCACTTCTTTACATCCTCAACGGGTGTTCATTGTTGACTCCGGTCATCAATGTTTTCTTGTTGAGGGTGGAACATTCAGAGAACCTTGGTTGCCTGGATGTGGGTCGACCATTCTCCCTGTGGGAATGCGCTCCCAAAATGCCTTTGATGGCATGTGGCTCTGGGGGTTCGAAAGGACTTTGGACTATTGGTGTGCGTCTTCGGACAAACCCATGAATCCAACTTCCCGAAAATCTCTCGGGGTTAGTAGGAAAAAGGTCTCTTTCAAAAAGCTTCATGGGAGATGGTCGATACATGAAGTTCGTTCCTTTTTAAAGACGTCGGGGGATCAAGAAGATTTGAGTCCATCCTCACTTTTTCTCCCCCTTGATGAGGCTGTATTTATACAGCCCTCATCTGACAACACGTTAAAGTCGTCTAGTCTTAGGCGCTGTGGGATCTGTGGGGAGTATTACAACACAGCGAATCCGGAAGCGTATACTCCCGCGCCCAATATGGTGGGTTACGAAATCCGCTCCGAGCCGGGCTCTTGTAGCACGCATGGGCGCGGACTAGTTCCTCTTGAGGGATACACAGATGAGGCTATCGTCCGCTTGGGACCCAGATCTTCTGGCCCGTTGAATACGTTTTCGGACTTTCAACGGTGCTCCATGAAGTTGATGGGTGATAAAACCGAGGGATTGGGCAACCTTCCTGAGGCGGTAGTCGAACCCGTGACGGAAGCAGACAACTCGTCAGCTCAGGAACGTGACTTCAAGTTGGTCGGCTCGTCACGATCATACCTTCTATGAATGGAGAAGGTTTGAAGTCATTTTCCTGGGCGGATGATTCTGACGAGGATTGGTAGAGTTCTTCTATACAATCACTGTGGGCACTGGGGGCTTTTTTTCTTTTGTTCTTTTTCTTTGCTTTTTCTAGAAAAGTCCTCGGACACCAAAACACCAAAAAAACTTCAAAATACAAAACGTACAAAAACATTCCTTTGTCTTTTTCCTTTTTCGGCTTCTTTCGGCGTCCTTTTGAATTTTCCAAAAAATCAAAAAAACACTCATAAAATTCATAAAATCCATATTTGCAAGGTTGGCTAACCTTGGTAGGAATTTCCTTTGGAGTTTTCGACGTTCTTCTTTTTCGTCTTTTTACTTTTGTCTTAAATTTACCCCCCAAAAAATACTATGGATCCCATCCATTAGCGATATAATCAATCTAGTTTCCTTTCAATGGACACCTTCGATCCATTAGCGATATACAACATTTACCTTTATCTATGATTTCTTTTCCATGGACATTTCCGGTTCCATTAGCAATATATAACATTTAGCTCTTCCCATTTATTTTCCATGGATTACGATCCATCAGCGATTTCCTAACCTTCCAAAAAAATTTGAAAAATCCCCCAAAAATCCCCTATGGATGGATTATGTGTGGAAGAGGAGGAATGTCTTTTAGGACATACATATCTTTTGGGATAAGTAATTTCCTTTCCTCTAACTACTCATTCGTCTATAGGGCGGCTGGCTTTGATCACACGTCCCCGTTCGTGCTGGCTAGTAATTCTCATATGAGAAGCTAAGTGATCACTCGACTTCGATTTTTCGGTGTGAGGATATTCAAAGTTGGGTTTGAGAGATGAAGGTTGAGAGATGAAGTTTAAAAATTGACGGTTGAGACTTACGGCATGAAAGATGAGCAAGAGAAGCAGACTAGGCGTTGAGAATTGAAGCCTTTAAAATGCGACTGTAACACCGCAAGACCTCTTACACCACCAAATACGTAAGTAATTACTACCCCCTCACTCAACCCTCAAGATCCCCAGGAGCTAACAAAACATAAGATCTTACAAAAATCAGAAATTCAGAATCTCAATTACGGAAGACTATTAGATTAGTTAGTGCTGTGGTGTATAAATAGGGAAGCAACCACTAGATTCGAAGACTAGAAAGTAGACATCGAATACAAAATAAAAGTCAAATTTGAAGCAGGAAATATAAAATAGATCTTGAAAAGTAGAGTTTTTAATCTAAAGTGTAAATCCTCTTTTTTCCATTTTCTTTCTCTTTTTTTTTTTTACTAAATTTAACCTTCAAAACAAGTCCCGCTGGTGATCTCATCCTACAAATTCTTTCAAAAACTTTAAATCTTTGAAAATTCCAAAATCTTTTTCTTATTAATCTTATAACAACTTTACAACACTATCACATACTTCATCAAAATTCCCACCATCTAATAATCCAACTATCTAATCTGATCAATCAATCTAACCGATCGATCAAGACTTAAGCGAGGGAAAAAAAGGGAGATAAATCTTTATTATATCACAATAAATCAAAAAGAGCTCTTTAATTATCTCAAAAGCTTTCCATAGAATATATCCCGGAGTTTAGAAAATCTCGATTATAAGACGATCTCACTATTTATGAATCTTTCAGTCTGTTGAGTTTTGAGAGATATTATATAGGTATCAATTCTTTATATAAGATCTTATATTACATATACATAACTACTCATTTTAAAGATCCTGTAGCTTCCTAGAACAGAAATAATAATTTCCAAACAGAAGTAGCCATGATCCATGCCATACAATGCAAAACGCTCTCTTTGTTCAAACGCTTCAGAATCCCGCCCAGAAGTGAACCACCAGAACTATATATAACAAGAAACAATATCATTTCTTACTTCAACCATGCTACATTTTCGACCCCGCACCAGTAGTAACCTCATTCCCCACTACCACCTCCGCAGGTTCGATATCCATCGGTTTCTTAATCTCTCCTTCATCCCCTCCTTTTCCAACCTCAACTTGTTTTTCATCTAATTTCTTATCCGCAATTTCTGATTCCTCTCCCTCATCTACATTTATCCCTACATCACCCTCAGAAATACTCAACCAATTCCATCCTCTAATCCCTCCATCCTTTCCAAAGATTTTGAAATCATCGTTTGTTTCCTCTTCATCTCCCTCGAGTTCCAAATCTTTCTTAGAAGTTTTACCGACTTCTATTCCTCTCTCCCTAACTAATTGCATCACAGCTCTAACATTTAATCTCATAATCCTTTCTGGTTCCTCTGCTGCAAAAACCTTTTTCGTAACCCATGGGAAAAGAATGCCGAAATCTGATTGACTCAAATGTGCGCTTGATGTAGGATAATAAAAATGAGGTTCTGATTTTCCATTACTGGATGGATTATGGGAAGATGGGCCGGCGGAAAGAAGACGTTTGGTTGCATTGAAATGCTCGGTCCATTTATAAAAGGCTTGCGATTCTACTGCAAGGATTGCAGAACCACCAGGACCTGAAGGTGCATATGATGGAAGAGGATGATCCCATAGCCAGCGGGTTGCCTGGGAACGGAGAGGAAAGCACCAACAATCTAGAAGGACAATCGGATTGTTGGGTGTAATTTGAGAGCAAATAGGAGAATTTGGAGAGGGTGAATAAATCGGTTTGTAAGATTTGGGAGCGGAAGAAGCCTCAGGTGAGTAGAAAACTGATTTTATGAATTGTACCACCGTTGCTGCTCCAAAAGAATGTCCTGCAAAAGTAATTTTGCCAGGTTCATGAACATTCATTTGATCTTTGAATATTGATAATGAAGTAGAAGATGTGTTGAGATTGGTAAGTTTCTCTCCCTCATCCATCTTTAATAAACTATCATGAATCAATCCTATTTCCCAGAGTCGAATTTTCAATTGTTCATTTCTTCCTTCTTCAACTTCTGGACTTGGAGTATGTGATAATCTAACATAATCGACCGTCTTTTTTGCATTTTTCTTGGGCAATTTCTCCTTTTCCGTCGCGGAAACATCGGAGGTTGGTTCTCGAATATATGATATAGGTGTTGAACCATCACGATGTTCGGGTGCAATAACTATCATGCCATGACTTGCTACTGATCCCACTATATGTGAATATGCATTTCTTGAACCACCCAGGCCATGCGAGAATATCATAACAGGCCAACGATTATTGCTTGTTTTTGGTTGGAGAAGTGGCGCATTCTTTCGGACGGGAATTGTAACATAATGAAGAAGTCTAGGGAAATATCTATCGCACGAAATATATCAGCATTTGTTCCTTCTCCCAAGAATTACTCTACTTACGAGATAACCTCTGCCAATGTACTACCAGCTCCTAGAAATCTCGAATATGCACTTATATAATCTCTCTGGGGCGCAGGTATCCAATTCACACTCTTTCCTTTATGTTTCGATTCCGCATCGCATGGGTAGAAGATTCGATATTGAATCGTTGGGATATTTTCTGCATTACTTGGTGCTTGAGACGGTGAATCGAGTTCTGAGATAGGGATTTCGACATCAATTGTTCCTACTTTATGAGGTCCAGTATATTCTGGAAATCCTGGAATCGGACTGAGCCGTGAGAAGTAGGATGTCATTGATAGTGGTGTTATTATTATTGTATTTGGATGAAGTGGCAATCGTAGTCGTAAAGGGCGTTTGATGATAGAATGAAGAATGTTGAATGGAATGGAAGACACTTTGCGAATATGATAAGTAGAATGGAAATTGGATATACGAATGTATTCAAAAAGAAATGAATTTAAATTTAGATTATGGCTATGTATTTGAATCTATCTTGCATTAATATGTAAGAAAAAAACTTATTGTAAGACTTAAATAAATTCATGGGAAAGTTTTGGGCATTCTTTTGGAACAGGCCGAGGTATCGTGTCCCCCTGCCCGAAACGTCATAGCTAAACGTGTGTTACGAGGTTTGCCGTCTAGATCACGTGGAAGTGCTCTAGGCTCTCGAGGTGGTTTATAACTAGGCGTCAAGCAGGGACTTAAGTAATGACAATAATGGTATGCTATTCGTAACTAATAGTAGAGTATACTGAATGATTGATCTTGAGTACGAAGCTCTATACAAAGGAAATCCATCTTGATTATATAGACCTTCGTGTTCTGGCTCTAGAGGCTCTAACTAGATTGATTAGAGCCGGTCACATGATAGCTCTGATCCTGTAATTAGTCATGTGATACGGAAATATGTTACCCGTCGTAACAACGTGGCGTGAAGTAATGTGGCGTTAGCTTTTTGATCCGTTCAGCCACAAAGCTGATAAGGCTAATTTTTTGGATGAAATAGTCTGAACCGAACAGCGATGATGACTTCATCGACTTTTATTATATCTATTAGATACTTGTATAATAAAATATTATCATTAGAATCTCAAATCATCGAAAGACACCCCCTTTTGATAAATACTATTTAGATATAGTAGTATAACATCAATCCATATAGCTACATTGATTATAAATATAAAAAATAATAAAAAGACAATATAATAAATTAGTCTAAAAATAGAAGAAAAAAAAAATTATATACCTAGATATTCTCTGATATTCTTTTATACTAAATGAACTATTCTAATCAAATCTAACTAGGTCAAATCAAATCTAATCTCATCTATCAAACAACATCACCACACCTCCCAAAAATAAAAACCCCAAACTCCATCCAATATTCACATGTATATATATGGTATACCCCCAGCCCTCATACTCCCTAACAAGTTCCAGTATATATCACTCCAACCCCTGAAAGGTAAAAATCATAACCTCGCAACTCCACAACTCCACGCTAAATAAACACCAAAACATCACCATCATTTCTCCTCCCAATCATTTCTCCCCCCAATCATTTCTCCTCCCAATCAGTCAGCGATTAGACTAAGGCAAAATTTTCAAATCCCAAACAACTACTCTCCCCTCCCCTTCCCTTCCTTCCATCCCAGTCCCACCCCCAAATAATCCATCAAACTCTCCTTCCCTCACATCACCTCCTCCTCCCCACAATCCTAAACTCCCTCCCACCCCTATTCTTCCCATGCGCCATACCCTGCTCATCAACACCACCACCATCCACATCCACAAACCGCAATTGAGTTCTCAGTACCCAATGCGGCAGGGGAATCTTCCCCCTCACACTCCCCGGTAACAAATTCCCAAACTCCGTGTCCCTAGTTGCGGCAAGTATGGCTGAGAAAGATTTATTATGTGAGCGACCATTTATATGATACGCATATGCACCAAGAGCATTTGCGATAAGAGCGGCTAGGATAGCGAGACCGTAGGAGAGGAGGAGGGTGGAGGAATGGTAGGCGTAGATGTTTATGGAGGTTGTGGATAGGATGGAGGTGTTGCGGTAGGGACTGGGAGGTTGGTGTTTTGTTAGTTTGTTGATTGATTGATAGATAGATGGATGGATTGGAGATGAGAAATACATACGATAATAAATTACTATTCATAAAACTGCATGTTACATTCCAACTCAACCCCTCTACTAAAGTCTCCAAGGTTGCATTTCCGGCAAGATTGATGTCTTGAGTTCTTTGCTCGCCCACTGTGGTATCATTACTACCCATAGGATCATTTGATTTCCTCTCAAAAAAAGCATCTAAATCCGAACTGCCAAGTAAGGAAGTATGAGCAATTTGAGTAGTGATTTCAGAAAAATATGTACTGGGAAGACCTGGATAAGAAGGAGCAGCTTTGAAGATACCCATTGAACCAACGATGAGATCGGTAAGAGACCACATGTAAGCGGAGTATGCGTGTTGGACCATGAGATTATTGGAGACTGGGCTTTTGATATCTGGGTAAGGAACACTATTGAGGACATGGAGAGATTTGTTGGTGATGGTTTGAGTACCTTCTTGGAGGGTGATATTGAGATTATAAGAAGCGTTGTAGAGTGAACAGACTGTGTAATGATCCTCGGTTTGAAATGAATTTGACTCGACATAACGTGTGTAGCCCATCCAGAGTTGATTTGAAGCATTTTGAGGTTGTTCAAGTCGCATTTGAGGGATAACTGTAACGCCGTTATTGGGTAGAGAGCTATTTCTATAATTACTCAGGTTAGGAACGAATGCGTAGTAGTAGTTTGAGACTTCCGTGATTGGTGCTGTAAAGCCCGCAGTAAACTGGTTTCGAAGGTTTTGTATGATTCTGGCGGTAGCTGCATCGGCCTCTTTGCATTGAACAATGGGTCCGTAAAATTGAACCTCGTAACTTGCATTGAAAAGTGGTGCATTTATCGGTAAAATTTGGCCTTGAGTTGCGGTGGCAGTGGACAAACGAGTGATGATTGTTCGTGGTCCAAGGAACATTTCGTTTTGCACATCCTCCGTGAAGTTCACAGGAACAGAATATGCGAATTTTGAAGTTTGGCCGGAACTGTACATATCGAGAGAGGAGACATTGGCATTTGTTCGGACAATTTTGGTACTGGGCATAACAAACAGTGTTCCAGGAGTGAGAATAGAAGCCATTGGTAGAGTCCTATAGGGTCATTATTATAAGGTTTCACTAGAGAGGAGATAGAAAGTTTTACTCCCAGTCCCATTCAACATCTTTTGGAAATTTGATGAACAAGAGCCGAGTTCCAAAACTTGGCATTTCGAAAAGAAATAAACTAACTTTATAACCGTCGCAAGTAGTGATGTAAGCTTAAGCTTCCAAAGCATTTCTTTATTGAAGAATGATATAAGGGATGTATCGGCAACGAAAGCAGCATCAAGGCATTTAATGGAGACTTTAGTATCCTTGTGATACAAAGATTTCCAAAGCCATTGAGTGTAAGCAAAACCAACAGAGCTGATAAGACAAACTTGTGAGATAAAAGCAGATGAGGTTCCATATCTATGTTATTATCAGTGCTGCTATTTGAAGTAAAATGAGTTGCTGAGGCTTTTGACCCAACGAAAATAACTAACCTCAATGTCCATTGCTGCGAAAGTTCATCTCCAACTTGCTTCCCTACCATGCAAGTATTAAACACATGATGAGAAACACAAGCAAGAATTCCAATTAAAAGATTCCCACCCATCGTAATTGGCGAACGCCAAAAAATCCCATCGTGATAAATGTGATGACCTGGTTTCGAACTGCCCACTGAATCATCCTCTGATGTATCACAATATCTTATTGTTGAATGAATACTCTCTCCATCGGAATTTTCCGATTTCATAGAAAGATTTGAATGTATCGAATCTACTCGGACAGGATATGCTCGGTTTCCTTGGCCCAATTTGTCTACATGTTGAAAATATAAAGCCTCTTCTTGATGGATTGTTTTTGGACAATGATGTGTTCTCGTTTCCTGCTCATCCATTTCGATTATATCCTGTGAATTTGAGACTTCTTGATTGTGATTTGCCATAAGAACATAGTTATTCAATCGCACGAGATGAGAAGGCTGAAGGTCTGCCACAACGATCGAATGGCAAAGTGTTGGCTTTTGAAATGGCTACTCCCCGGTTGAATTATATTCCGCAACCGTTGAAATCTGGAAGCGAAGCGGTCGCCGAGAGATTCTCCCATATACTGGATAAATAGATCAAAGAGTTTTTTTGTGAATATTGAGTGATGAATATAGTAGAAGTCGACTGAAGTCTCGACTTTTAATCCACTTTTGACTCTAAGCTAAATTGATTCAAGCTTCACGACGGCTAGTAAAAGAAAAGGTTCCTTTTGATAATGATTTTGGATTTTTGAGCATATCAAGCATGGTTTTGTATATTTGAAACAGTGGAAGTCCGTAAAGACTACTGCAAACTTTTCGCTAGATATGTGAAGAGAGCGAACACATTTCCCCGCTTGACTAGACGGCAGCGTGGGTCAAGATTGTGACCCACAAAGACAGGAGAATCCATTGGAGTTGAAATTGTAACTATGGACCAATTTCTGAATCATGGAGGTGCGCATAGCCCCAAAAAACTTTGATTATATATCGATCAAAAGACAATGATTGGTTCAAGCAAATACGTGGAAAGAAAAGATAGGTGCATGCTTCCTGCGGCTGTAACACTGAGCTGTGAGGAGGATTTGACGAAGACGAGATCAGGCCTCGCCCAACATACCTAAATATAAGCACGTTTTTGAGACATTGATAATGCAAGCAATCAACTCTTTGAAGTTCATGCTTTGGACCCGTTGCCATACTCTGAGTCGAGTGCAGATCCATCTTCAAAGTCCAACTGGACATTTGCAAGGACTACAAGCAGGGCAGAATCCCAGCATCATGGTGATATTCCGCCAGCAATAAAATATTCTCCATAATAGGATCTTCAATTGAGTCAGATGCAGGGAATTTCTTTGATTACGTAGATGATATAAGACGATGGATGATGTTGATGGATGATGGGCGATGGATGATGGGTGAGGATGATGGGTGGTGGTGTTGTCGAGATAAACTGCCACGCAATTTCATATCTGTTTCAAGCCCTGGCCCCTGGAAAGATAACGAACCATTTTGAGGCTCTTTTGTGATCTCCAACCAATCACAATTAAGAACAACGACTCCTTCTCAAGGTTTTCCGTCCTTCATAGCATATACCTAGTATTAAGATTATGTTTTTTCGACTTCTTCTCTGCCCAAGACAGATATCAAATCTTCATCATTCCAATAACCTTATTATCACCCCATCCTTTCATCATCACCATCCTTCCGAGCGATGGAACATTTCCATGCCCACAAATCAAGATCCCCCCTTCTCTCAAAAACCCCTCGTCTTTCTCCCTCTTACAACAAATACTGGATCTTCATATCCACCTTCCTTCGAAACGACTTCTTCCACATTCTCCCATCCCCCACTTGCCCAAAAAATAACCTCCGACCCATTTCCTCCTCTCCTCATCATCCATCCCTCAACCATCTCCCCACCACCTTGGTCGGAAAACATCGATTACTAAAAGCCATATGAGCCTCACCCCCAATCTTCAACACTCTCCTCATTTCCTCAAATACGTCAATCGGTTGTGTTAAGTAATCCACTGATACATTACAAATAACCACATCCATCGATGCATAACCGATTTCCCGAAATGTTGGATGAACATTTAGATCTTTGACCATATATTGGGTTAAATGTTCATTTCGTTGTAATTCTGCTGCGTTCATACCAATTCCTATCATGATGGGTGGTTTGAGCGAAGAGGGTAAGTGGGATACCCATGATGAACAGATGTCGAGAACGGATGATGTGGGTGTGATGATGGTGGAATAATAGTCTTTCAATATAGAGATGGCACCATCGTCAATGTGCTGAACAAACCGTGGTTGAGAGTACCATTCAGTATCTGGTGATTCATCTTGTCGATGGAAATCTGATCGAGTGAAAACGAAAGGTGTTGGGTAGAGAGAGCGAGGAAGTGGTGTAATTTTTGGGAAAGGAGATATTGGTGAGGGGTTGCTGGTCATGGTTCTGTTACAAATAAAGCTTTGAGTGGTAAGTGAAAGATTTATTGTAGGTTTGGAGAAGGTTGATTTCAAAAAATGACGATATAATGACATTTTAATAACAGGAATTTAAATGTTTTATGAACCTTTCGAGCTTCTTTTTGGGGAAGGAAAGTTTGGTGGCAATTTTGAGGGGCGGGAAAGAACAAAGCTTATTACTTAATGTTACCTAGGTAGGTTATAGCTTCAAATGAGAAATGGGAAGCTTAATTCGACTGATCTCACTTCTTTTCGTCCCGTCATATTTTCATCTAGATTTTTTATTTTCTCATCGGCATTCATGCTGTCGAAGTTAATTCGGACCTTCGAATAATATTCAACATCCATTCACTCGCGTAAGAGGTCTTTCACCAAAGATTCCTCATATGCCTCACATTCCTAAGACACATTGATTAGGATTACTTTGCTTTGAACATCTCGAGCATTCAAATTTTCCCATCTCAAACTTCATATCCGAATTTAAATCAAACAATACTCTCATTTATCAATATTTCGTCAATCCAGAAACTAAAGTATAAAACATTTATACGGACACTAAAAAGCTAGTGCAAAGTCAAACTGTGGGCATCCGAAACTCGTGTCATTCTATCATGGTAAAGTCACCATATTTTTTTTTTGCATTGCTATTTCATCGTGAGCTAGATTTACTTTTCAGCCCTATGATTCTTGTGGATTAGATCTTCTCTGTTATATTACTTTCTTATTCTTTTCTACGTCTAAAATATAATCTCATTTCTCCTCAATCATTACATCAACATCATTAATAGCATTTCCGAATACACAAATCTTCAATTAGATATATCAAATTCATCTTCACAAATAATCTTACAGTGTTCGAGTTCAATTTTCTCATCTCCAAATCCAAATCCAACATGTCCCTCAATAAACCTCAAACTATCATCCAACAAACACCACGAAGTAAACCCATCACAAATTCCACTCACCAACCCCCCTGATTCAGCATCACCTATATCATCCAAATCACCATGATAATATGCCGCATCCTGCTCTAATAGCACTTCCCAGCGCAACTCCCAATTATGCGTCTACACATTCGGACGCAGTATCTCTCTCCTCACTACTCCAGCATTAACATCTAAAATCACCTCTCTCACTTCCCACATTTAACTCCTCCTTTCTATATACACCCATCCGGTCAGTGGTCACCATCTCATTCACCTCCATTCTAAATCTAGGATATCTCCTGTCTCGGCATAGCATTATAGCCGACCGCATCATAACCTTAAAAAGCGATACAATTCTCTCCTCCTTCCTCTCCTTCCTCTCCTTCCTCTCCTTTCTCTCCTTTCTCTCCTTTCTCTCCTTCCTCCCCTCCCCCCCCTCCTCCCCTTCCATAACACGTTATACCATCCCAATGAAAAAAATAAAAACAAGTGAAAAAACAAACAAAACCCCCCCAAAAACTAATCAATAATAACTTATAAACTCCAAATCTTAAATCATACTATGTTTCAAATTCTTCACCTTTTTTATATTTTTTCCCTTAAGGTTTTAATAATAGTAGAATATGTTAAAAGGAATGACCTCACACAGGGAATATTGGGAAGCTGATAGGGCAGAACTGAGGTAATATTGGTCTAGTAGGTTAATCTCTCTTCTAAGTTCTACGGAAGTGCGAAGCTCTCTGTAAGAGAGCTTCTCAATCTAGTCCTAACAGGACTAGTGCCCTGTGCACGTGCTACGCAGGAACCATTCACTTTAACAGAATATCTTAATTATAACGTGTTTCATCACCCCGTGCACCATATCACCTCGTGCACCACTTTCACCTCAATTCCTATTTATAATCATATATAATTCAACAATTACTTGATCAATTGATTTAAACTAAGCACTATCTAATAATTTAGGATCTATATTATCATTAGAACATGTTCTTGCATTATGACCTATTATTCTACATTTATTACAGCATCGATTAATCGATGTCTCTCTATTAGAATTCCGTTCATTTTATTGTCTATTATATTTAATCTAAACATCCACCTTTTTTTGTAATATAATATTATTAGCTTTTTGAATAATGAAAGCTTCTCCTAAACATAATTGAATCTTTTTAATACATCGACATTTACTTAATCCTGTATTTGCTAATCGAAGATCGTGATTCTCAAAAGCTAAAATCATGACAGTATTAGTGTGACCAAAAGGGTGTTTATAGACCAGCAATTGTATTTAACTTAGAATCTACAGGTGAAGAGCACCTGTAGATGGGGATAGCTACTCTATATATACACAAATGAATGGCCTAGCCGCAATGGCTAGGCAAAAAGAAGTCATATTTATTCCTCCAATGATCTTACTTTACCGATAACCATTGATACCTAGTACTTGTCCGGATCTGATCCTCAGGTCACCTAAATCGCATACTAATCTCGAGTAATCGTATCATGTGTGGACATGGTTAATGTACCTGAGGTTTCTTATATAATAAAGGTGGGAGGAAAGCAGGGATTTCCGTCACAATTAGCTAGGTATTCTATACCCTTAATTAAAGGATTTGTAATCTTAAATATAGGTGTAGGAGAGCTAGAATGATACCGAGCAATAATAGATTATACTAAAAATACTTGTGAAAAAGCTTCGATAGCATTGTAATGTGTTTGTGAGACCCAATCGAGTATATAACTCAAAGGAAACGAAGGAGAAGTAGGTGTACAGATTCGAATATCCATTTTAGAGAGTACAACATCGGGATTAAAAAAGACTAATCTTGCTTCTTTAAAATCTGCTTTCATATTCTTTATTGTAATTGCTTATTTGTATACAATATTGAATACTATAAAGAATTCGATTTTGGAGATATAATTGATATATATCCATATATATCCATATATACCTCTTAATTTGCTTGCTATATATGCGTTTTAGTATACTAAAATAACTAATATCAAGAGATTGGATAAGATAACTTGAATAAAATAGTAATCTAATGGTTTTAATCTTATATTCTATACAATAGTTCTGAAAAGGGCCTGATTCATAACTTTCATATCCATCTAAGACTAGCATTCGATATGCACCCTTCGTTCGGAGTTTCGTATACTTATCAAAATGCTTTAGCCATTCTAAACCCGTCTCATTATTCGTCTATCTATTTATAATAGTTTTAACCACCCATTCGGGAGGCATATCCGTCTCGCTGTATCAATTGACTAAATGCATTTGTCCTTGAACAAGAAGATATGGAGGTATGTTCTCCCCTGTCGCATTACCACATACAATCGCTGTCGACTATTCTCTATTGTCTAGCTGTATTCCTTTACTTTTGCTACATCTATCTACATTAGTAATAACTATACTAAAGGATATCACTTCCATCATAAAGCCTGTTTCATCAAAATTCCATATATCGTACTCCTATATTTCATATTTTGTCTTTATATTTTTGAATAATTGAAATCACTTATTAATAAGCTTAGGATCCTCGCAGAGAGCCCTTTGGAAGTCGTAGACACAATTAAAACGTATTTTTAGAATATTATATCGATTCACAAATCGATATACTTATTGTTTACCAATACGCTTTCCACCCCTCGATTCAAGAATATAATTCACTATACTTTCAACACTTATGAATTTAGGACTAAATCCTCGCTCATCCATATCGATTATATGCTGAATAATAACCTCCTCTTCAATTTTAGTAATTTTATACTGTTTTTGACAATATTCAGAGATAGGAATAATCTCTTTCATTCTATATATGTGTTGTATAAGTAATATTGTAAATCTTGGCAGTTTTCCAAAGACTTAAATTTTTATCTTTAGCCATTGCCTCTATTACCATAACGATATCGCATTTATTTAATATCGATACCATAATTATTTATTGATAAATCGTGTATTGAAGTGATTGATGTGAATTGAGGTAAAAGTGGTGCATGAGGTGATATGGTGCACGGGGTGATGAAACACGTTACAATATCAATAATAATAAATTTCATAGTAATCGATTTGATTTAATTTAATTTAATTTAATTATAGATTAATCATAGACCACCACATCTCATACCCCCCCCCTCAAAAAAAAAAAGAAAAAAAAAAAAGGAAAATTCAAAATGTAAAAATGTAATTAAGACCCACTCCCAATCAAATAAATAAACAAAGCCCACATAAACCCAATCTCAGAAACCTGTAGATATAGATACAGATAGATACAGACTCCATACCACTTCCACAAAACTTCGAACGTTAACTTCTACTACACCTACACATTATACACAAAATCTTCTCTCCACCCCCTCCCCCTAACCTAAATTCATCAACACATCTCAAACCACGGCATCAAAACCTAAGAGAGGGGTGTGGTTGTGGTTGTGGTTGTAGATTTTGGTATTTTTATGTAAGATGTCATTAGATTTATATGCTATGCTATGCTATACTATACAATGTTATACTATGCTCTGCTATGTATGCTGTATCCAATCCAACTCCATGTATATTGCACCCTTAGTCCAAGTACGCCTCCAAATCAAATCGTCGTGTGATCTTAGTATATATATACACCAATGATATAACCCCGTCCATCCCATACCTATCCTATTACCTTCCAAACCCCATCTCCCCACTCATACATTCTATCCCACCACTCCTCATCCCACCCAACCCCAATCCCCCTAATTAACCCCCTCCATCGCATGCCCCGTAGGCCCCTGAACCGCATAATCACACGTAACAAACGCCCTATCGACCTCGGGCAACCCCTCACAACAATACTGCAACGTTTCCGCCACATCATGCGCCTCCTCCAAGGTCGTCCCCTCACTAAGAAGTATGTCTACTTCCACCCAAACACCATCACCCGCATGATAAGCCGTGATACTTTTATATCCATTTACTAGTGGACTAAAACGCCATGCGAGAAATGTGAGTTTTTGTTGTAAACGATCGTCTACTGCGGCGCCGGTTAGTCGGAATATGTTTTCTAGACAGGTGGATGCCCAGTCGTAGATTATGAAGAGGGAGAGGAGACCAGCGCCGAGGGGGTCAAGCCACCAGATTTTGGCGGCGTTGCCGACGTAGGGGAAGATGAGAGAGAGGGTGTTGAAGATTACGTCGGTTTTGCAATCTTTAATGGGGATGTTAGTTAATTCATAATTTAATATTGAAGGGACAAAATTCCAGAAAACTAAGATCTTACATACCTTGAGCCAAAGCTTGAACCTGTGTAGTTTTAATTTTAATACATCCAAACCAAATAAGACCCTTAAGACCAATCGTACCAGCCATCGAAGCAATTGCAATAACGGGTAATTCCTTTGCTTCATGTGGACCCTTGGACATGAGTTTCTGAGCCGATTCTTGAAGAATTTGTACGAATGAAATAATCATTATGATGGAAAATACCAAAATTCCAATGGGTTCCAATCTCTTTCTTCCCACGGGGAATTTTCTTTTCAGACTCATTAATCTCCATTCTACTAATCGATTGGTCGTAAATACTATAACCGTACAGAGAAGATCGAGAGCTGAATCAACGAGAGAAGCTATTAGAGAAAGTGACGAGGAATAAAACGCCGCTACACCTTTAGCGGCGAGGAGAATAATATTCGCGATTACGTTGATATTAATAGCCCATTTAGCACTCCTGCGAGCTTTTTGACGTTTCTCTTGTTCGGCATCTGGTAGGAAGGGTTCGACAAATCCTTGGGTATCTTGTAATGCACCTCCTCCTTCTGCAACTCCATCACCATTATCATCTCGAGGATCGAAGGATTCGAGAATATCATCTGCGAGTGCTTGGACAATGGCATTTACTTCCAGCCAATCATCTAGTCGATTGTTTTGTTCTTCGTAGAAACTGCGGATGCATTTTGGCATTTCTTTTAGCTGTTTAGGTATGGAATTAGTAAAATGATACGAATGTATTCGCGCAACAAGGGAAAAGAATAAAATAAGATAATCTTACCTCATTGTCCTTCTTGCGGAATTCTTCCAAATTCGAACTTTCCACACTATCTAACAATTTCTTCTTAAATTCAACACGTCTCCGATCATCCGGTTCTAAAGGTCCTTGATCTCTAAATCTGTACTTTCGATCCTTTGATGGTCTTCCTTGCTCTAAATCTCTGCGAAGATATGTAGTTTGTTTGGTCTTGTAAGCATCATCACTTCCGCTTGTCCAATTTCGATGACCTGCCATTCCGAATTGACTGTAAGGTTATCGACACCGTTGATTCAGAGAAAAGGAAAAATAGAAAGCAAAAAAGTCAATTGGTATATTCTATCATGAATTGATGTATTTTCTTAAATGTCAGCTCTATGATCCATCCATTCATTCATTCATTTATTTACTTCTCTACCTAGGTACCTAGTATTGACCTTGATTTTTGGTTGGTGGAGTGGTGGAACATGTATGATGTCACTTTTCGCTGGTAAACTTAAGTCAACGTGGATCATTTCCTGCAGTGAGATGCAATTTAAATCTTATGGGGAGACAGCACAACACGAATTTATGAGATATTTTCATAAATTAATAAAGCATTTCTCTGACAGCTTACCATACTTGAGTGATGGGATATAACAATTCCGTACTGACGATATACAGAATGTATATCGTTTTTAGAGTTTCTTCTTATCTGAAGATTGAGATTGTTTATATTGGCCATAATCCGTAGTAGACCCGTCACTTGGCATACATGCGCGGAGTATTGCGTACGGGAAGGGAAGCGGAGAATAGATATTTTTGGCATCAATTGCGAATTCCTGAAAAGGGAATCCGTTGAAGCAGTATTGGTAATGATGGATGATTCTGTTGCTTTGAATAATACTGTATCATGCCAATTGAGTAACAGCAGTAATGGTTTCTCATCAATGAAAATTCAACCAATCCTATGAAGTATGAAACTATCCAGTCACATTATAAACTAGTCAGGACTTCTTGATTTTTGTGCCTGCCAAAGTCTGGTGGAAGAAGCTAAGAAAAGAAGCTTTCAACAAAGGGCTGATGATCCAAGCTTTTTGTCACGTGATAGCGCAGAACGGATTAAAATATCTGTCACGTTCAATGACTACCTACATGATAACTATTCATTTATTTTCTTCTACCACTTTCAAACCTTCTTCTTATCGTTCTTGTTTCTCCTCTTCCTCCTAGACCTAAGTAATTTTAACAATTCAAGTTCCTTCAAAAGCTCTATCCAATTAGAATCAAACTCACTACTCTCCTCTTCATATCCGCTATCATTTTATCTTCACTCAGCCTCGCTATTACTCTCATCTCCAATCGCAGTACAACTCTAGCCTTCCCTCTTACTCTTCTCTCGTTCCCTCAGGGCATCAATAAATCATTTAACAATCAAAAGACCAAAACTCGCGAAAGCTAATATTGGGAAATACCCTGGAATAGATATAGAAACTACATGGAAGATTAGATATGCATTCGAGTAACCTATTGCTAAAACACCTTTATAGGGTACGGGTATTTTTATGAAGAATCTGGTACCTACTTAGGGCGTAGATAGTCAAAGAGTTTGTCTTGAAAATCGAAAGAAATGAATGGCTAGTTGAGGGAGTGGTGAGTATAAAAAGGAATTTTCGTGGCGGTCTTTTTATGGATGCAGGATTCCTATGCATTAGAGTGCTGATCTTTTGAGGGAGAGGACATAGATAGGGGACTGGAGATTTTCTTTTTAAAGAGTGTATAATGAATGGTATCAAAAAACGTTTGCATTGTTATCCACCCATTTTTCTCAAGGCATCCATCAACCTTCCAGTAATTACCAAATGATCTTAAGATTACATTAAATTACCCCTTGTATCAAGAAACTCAACCGAGGATTGGCAAAATTACATACCTAGCCCCAAACCAAGCACCAAAGAAGAATGAACCATAATCAAAAGACCGTGCCCAAACGAAGAAGAAGAAACAAGAAAAGAAAATTCTTCACATCATCCCCTCCTCTCCAAAATCTCAAGCTGCGTAAACTTAAACTCCCCCCTCAAAATCTCCTCTCGAGTAATCTGTCTCGCATCCTCATCAAATTCTTCTTCTGCTGCGAAATCCTCTTCAAATCCATATCGATCATCTCCCCTCATGCTTTCTTCGCTTTCCCCAATCATGCTCCGTGTCTCTGTGATCTGCTCATACTTAATCTCATCCTGATCCTCAACTTCATCGCGATATTCATCTTCATCATCTTCAACATCGTCAGCTGCATGCGTAAGCGGACATTTAGGTCCTCCGAGTATATTCTCCACATCGTCGAATATAAACCAGCGGGCTCCAATTCCAGAACTGCTTATTTCTTCTTGGCACCAGCCGCTCTCTATGAAGCGGGGGTTTATTTTACTGGTTTCGGGCCAGGTGTATTCTTCTTCTTCTTCATCTTCCTCATATTCCTCATCCTCATCATCATAATTCTCGTGATCATCTTTATCCTCATCTTTATCCTCATCCTCATCCTCATCTCCCCCTCCCCCCAACCCCACCCTCCTCATCTCTTCAATCTCCTCATCCAACAACCCACTCCTCCACTCACTAACCCACTTCAACACCTCAAAATCTCTCATTAATCCCTCCACAAATTCCGGAATCTCCTCATCAGGAATCAAATCTTCTTTTCTGACTGGAGGAAGCGTTGCGCGGATTTCATCAAGTGTAGCTGTAGTGTACCAACCTACTGGTTTCTTTTCCTGTTCTGGTTCTGGAGAAAGTGTTGAAGATGGTGGAGGGGGGGAGGGAGATCGAGCGGGGAGTTTACCGCGTTGTTTTGCGCTTAGTTTGACTTTTGGTTTTGGTGCGGACGTTGATGTTGATGTTGATATTTTGGGATAGGGAAGAATATTACTAGAAATTATAAATTTCGATCTAGAATTAGATGTTGATTGAGAAGTTGTAGAATTAGCTCTTGTAGTTCTTTTTTCCTTTTGTACTTTGCCCTTTCCGTCTCCTACCCTATCTCCTCTCGCAGCAATCCCCACATCCTCACCGAAAACAGCGTTTTTATGAAAACTTCCACTACTTCCGCCACTAGAAGAAAGATCCTTACCATTAACACCCAATTGTCTCAAAATTTCTTGTATCTCCTCAGGTGTCTTCTTAATCATTCCCGTAGGAGCACCTATTGATATTTTCTCCGTAGAGCCCACAGAGCCCGCAGAACCTGCAGAGCTCCCAGGCACCATCTCAGCAGAAACTCCAGAGCCAGAAACCGAACCCTTTTTGCGCAAAGAAAGTCCAGCAATATTAGAAGGACTAGCATGCGTGCGCATACTAGAAAAAGCTTTTTGCATTCCCTGACGCGCGGTATTGAGACGAAAGCGATTTTTCCGCTGCATTCCATGATCAGTAGGAAGAGATGTTTGCGGGGTAGAAAGAGAGGATGCGGTTGAGGATATCGATAATTCCATGCTATTTTTCATGGTAGTTTTGATTTCAGAAGCAAGTGTTACGTGGCGTAAACCGCTAGGACGAGAGGAATTGGCAATTTTAGGAGGAGGTGGTGGATTTGTTGGGGCAGGTGGTATGATTCGTGAATACCGATCTACGCGGCTTATGGCTCCATCTCTGTTTATTGCATTTTCGTGTGCTGGGCTGGTGGTGGAATCGGTAGGAGAAGATGGGAGATCGGGGGAGGTAGCGGAGCGTGGCAGGTGGAAGGGCCGCATGGTGATGTGTGGTTTGAGCTCGAGGCGGTGGGAAGGTTTGTGCCTATAGAAGGGTTTTTGAAATAGCTGGTTGGTACGGCAAAGTTGTTAGTTAGAGACGGAACGGCAGTATGAGGTGCCGAAAAGTGAATATTGGCGGTGGTGACCTCCAACTCAGCATTGTCTAACTTAGAGCGGCTGATTTGATGGTTGTGGAAATTGGAATCAACTTCAATGGGCTGTTTCTATCTAGGAACTGAAAAAGAGATATTGTCGGCTGTTAAAGGGGACAATTGAGGCGGATGTAGAATTTGGGTGGGAGCTGGAGGGATTATGAGAGGAGATGTCTGGAAAGAGAGGGTATGTGAAAAATCCAACGAGATAATAGTGGTTAGAAAAAGGTTATTGTTCAAGTGTAAGTTCTGCTTCACGTAGTGGAATTGGAATTTTCCTATAACTATAAGTTAGTGTAAAAACTCAAGTTAAAAGATTTTAGCATTCTCGCCGGGTATGTTGAGTTGAATATTAGGACATATTATGGAACAGAATAACTATACAAGCATCCTTTCCTGCTAATAGTTAAAAATGGAAGTGAATGAGAGAAAGCAATGTGCTGCTCTCATCAAGGAATGATGAAGTTGAAAAACCTCAAGTATCAAGGCTAAACAGAGCCAAGTTTAGCAAATATTTCTCTGATGGTGAGGAATAGAGAAAATTGAAGCTAAGCATGGGCAATTATGCTACTCTCATCAAAATATGATGAGCAAAAAAGCTAAAGGATAAGTCACGTCAATGCCAAACTTGACATATGCCCCTTCATTTTGCGAGAAGTACAAAAGTTTAGGAGACAAAAGCAAGAAATATTAATCTCATCGAGGTGTAGTTAGCTAGAAAAGCCAGAAAATAGTTAAGTGTGGATAGTATCTCAAAGTCATCATTCTACTTCTTCGAGTAGCGCAGAGAGTCTAGAAATGGACTCAAACAATGGTCCGAATCTCTCATGGAAAAGTTTGTTTGGGAGCTCAAAGTAAGACTTACAAGCCAAGACAAGTAGAGATCTGCAACTATCTTACTATATTAGCGAGAAGTATACAAAACCCCAGAGTAGATATAGACAATAATACTCATATCATTCAGATATGACAGATTAAAAGACCAAAATATTCACAGTATCAGATGAAGACAAGTAAAATTCAAAACTTAATATTCCTATACTCGAGCGAGCAGTATGAAATTGTATAGAATTAAGGAGAAAGAAGTAGAAACAACAACCTTGAAAGAGTTCAGTAACAAATATTTAAACCAAGCAATAAAATAGAGCTAAAACTCACGATCCACCGGCCAAGTCAGCACAGTAGTGGTAACACTAGCAAAGGAAAAGGGGTAAAAGACAAATAGAAAAATTGAGGAGTAACAATTCACAAATACCCAAAAAAAGTAGCGACAAAAAGATAAATAATGGTATTATAGGACCGACAATCTCTTAGTTTTTGAGTAAACTTTATTGCTGTTCAAGATAATAAGGAGGGGAAGATTGAGAATAAACTTTTTTTATGATATTTATCCCTCATTGCGTACAACCGGTTGAGCAACTACTTAATAAAACGCAGTAGAAGTTTTGCGACTAGTTTTTAGATATACAACCTTCGGCACTGAGTAGTAATAAGAGGTTATATTGCCAAATAAGTCCTGATTATACTTAGAGACAATTTTTTGCTCACTTATTACAAGGTTATATATATAAACAACTTATTTAAAATAAAATGAAGGAATGTTTACTTGTTTTACTATATTTTGATGCATTTGATATTTTTTGACATCTTTTCCTTCCTTCTTCCTCGACCCCATTCTCGGGTAATCTAAGATCTTATATCACGTATAAGGGGCTATATATATGAAAATTTTTCATGACTATTAATCGTCATACATTACTTCACATCCACATTGAATATACGATCTTCTGTCATGAAAACGGTTTAATTAGCTTTTGAAATACTTCTCGCGTATGTTTACTGCTGGAGTAGTGAGGATAGGGATAAAGCATGCAGAATCGAGCATCTTCCCATGTACTTTCCCACTTCGCAATACTTGTCTTTCCTGCTTCTCGTCAGACTCGAAAAAAATTCTTCTCAATCCTCTGAAATAGTTTTCTAATCTCTCTCTTTAAAACCATCGTCTCTTTAAACCGGGAATATGGAATTCAAAACCTAAGTTCCTTAACTCCTTCCCTATCCTCGGGTCTAATCACCAATCGAAGCGCATCGCCTACCGGAAAGTCGAGGTCGAAACATGCCCTACAAGACTCTGGTTGGGGATTTTCAAATAAATAGCTCTCTTCTCTAGTATGTGCATCGGAAACCGGAAAATACTGATTCCCTCTTAACAAAGACGTCATGGCTGGTAAAATAAATCATATCCCTTTAAGGATTAAATATAAATACCCGTCCATTTAACGTCGGGTGCGAATGATATATTTCCAAGAGAACCCAAATCTCTGCCCTTTCTCGGAGGAAATTAAATGTCATGGATACGCACGAGCTCATAAGCAGAAATAGCCAACAAGCTGAGGTTGAACAGGTATGCATGTAACAACGGAGATAACCTTACAACAGAAATAGGCGTAAGGAAAATAGGAGATCCGCATTCCCATTCTTTACATCTATTATTCAACCAACCTGATTTCCAATAGACTAGCATGGGCATAGAATTAATAGCAAACTTCCAGATTTTCATCCGGATCTCGATAGAAAGGAGAGAAAATTGACAGAATGCTGTTGCGAATATGATTGAATCCGAATGTTGCTCTGTCATGCGCTTCTTTCGCGACAATTAAAATTGACAACAATGTGCACTCTGTAACTTCAATCAGCTGTACTTTACAGTCAGTTTTAGTCATTTCCAAATTCTCCACGCATTTCTGCCGCTACAAGTCCTCGCCGCCCGTCGATCCGCTCACTACTTGTGTTCTCGCCATGCCAAAAAAAAAACAGTTGGAAAATATAACCTAGTAAAAGAAATATGAATGATAACATTAAAGTGCGAGCGACAGGATGAAGATAAAGTATTCATATGACGGCGTGGAGAGTTTAGCGAGCAAGCCAACTGTTGAAACTATAGAAACACGTGATTAATCCATTAACTTCAGATTAGCTTGTTACATCAGACTAGACATGGCATTCGCCAGTCTAGCCTAAACCCTTAGCAGCGCAATGAATTTCTAATATATAGAGTTAATTCACACATGCAGATCCTGACGCTGAAATGTAAGTATATCTTGCCATCGGCTAAATAGTAAGACTACTGATTACCATCAACTAACTGGGTTAGACGGGGTGTACGCCACCTTCGTCAGACCTCCCACTCCTCTAGCGACAATGTGGTGTTAATTCGTATCAATCATAGATTTAGTGATCGTAAGGTCCTGATTTCTTTCCCTTAATGCTGTCGAGGTGATGTATCTGGATGATATTATGTACTAACATTGATGCATGAATGCGAAGCAATATCCTGCCTTAATCTCAGCAGAGTAACTTTTCTATCGAGACGGCGGCCTAGAAATGCTTTCATTTCATGATAGCACTCCGTATCACAATACTGTCAAAGTAATTTAAAGCCTAGCTCACGGTGATTATGGTCCAGAAGCTGAGCAGGAACAGAAGTTCTATATTAGGGCTTGAAAAACGTTAACCACATCTATAACAAAAACAAATGTATACCTAAAACATCAACGCCAACCTCGTCATAACTCATACATATACCAACATATGGACTAACTTTCCATCTTATTATAATCAAACGCCACCTCTAGTCTTCTTCCTTTCGCCCTTGGCTTGCCCTGTTCTAACCAACTGATCTACAGCCAAACGATCTTGTGCATCTTGCTCATCATCATCGTCGTCGTCATCATCCTCACTACTCGTGACTTGACCGAGATCAGCATCTGCCTCACCACCTGCGTTTAAATCCTTCCCTGTATTTGTGGAAGGCCTCCTCTTCTTTTGAAAATCTTGAGTATGAGCATCCGCCAGGACTTTCGTAAAAGTTCTTTGAGGACGACGGCGCACGGATCCGGTATTGGTCTGCTGTTGTGAAAGACCGCTGGTATGGGTGCGTTCTCTTTCGAGTACCGAAGATCTTTCGTTCGGCTCGGCAGGAGTGGTGGTTTCGGATTCTTCGGATTCTCCGGATTCCAAATCATATGGCAATGCTACATCGCGGAATGCCTTGAAGCGAACGACATTGGAGCAATGTTCGTTTTCTACACGGAACAATGTCCACATGCCTCTACGACTGACTTCAGACAACCCGACAAAAAAGGATACAGAACTGCTGTGCTGAAGGTCGTGCGTATATATTGAATAAAATATCCAATTAAAACGGAGGATAGGATCAATGATCATAGCTGCATAATACCACCAAGTGGATTTGAAGCCTCTAACATCGCGAAGGAATGGTTTGTTCGCTCCAGGTTGAAGTAGAGACCAATCCATTAAGAGATCCCATATGCCTAGACTGTTTAGTAAAAAATCATGGCTCGTCGAAGATGTGATACTCACTGACGTATACTGCATTCAGTGCAGCAAAGAAGCTGAATACAATTAAATTGGTTCTATTTCTCTCTATTCTGTAGATGCTCAACGTGACGTAGTAGACGATAGTCATAGCGTATTTACCACCATTAACTATGATGCTGGTTAATAAACAAACTACAAAAAATTTCAATTGTGTGGAGCAGTATTTACCTAAATGAGGAAACATATTCTTGGTATCACGATAACGTCGAAGGCATTGAAGTAAACGCCAAATGGCTGGTAAAGTAGAAAAAAATCCCAGAAGTCGTGAATTGGTAGAATTACATTTTGTAGGACTATGCCAATACGTTGCGTAAAGACAAAAGAAGAGCTCTATATTCTATGGGATGTCAGAAAAAACATTCGTGGGAATCGGATGGTAGGGAGCTTACACTCGTTAAATAGGTAAGAGAGCAATACATGTCACCCAAGAAAAAATCACGAAACTCCACGGGGTATAATCCAGCCAGAAGTAAACGCCACTGTCAACAGTTAGTATCATTTAGGTAAGAGAATCATAGTAAGGGACCTACATGAGAATATACAAACCATTTCCGACTTTTATAAAAAAGCACAGGAGCGGGCATAAATATTATAAGGACTGTAACGAAGATCAAAACGACAGGGTAGTATATGAACATTTCTAGTGTCCCATATCCCGAGAAGTTGACCCATAAAAACAATCCAAGTAGAAGAATGAAAAATGCTGGGAATTCGCTGAGTTGGCGCCAATCCAAATCGTGCCGGGGATCCAATTCGAAGACGAATTTGTAGTTGATTTTGTTTCGAGTCCAAACACTGCAATCGAAACAAAACAAAGAAAATAAATACAAAGCAAGAAAGTAACCACCGTATATTTGCAGCAGATAGCCGGTTTGAAATCTGATCATAGGATCAGGATGATTAAGATATTCAGTGCCGGAGATGATTCCCTGAATTGAAAAGACAGCACCGATTCCAATAAAAACTCCGTTCCTGAATGCACTGCCAGATTGATCCGTTGTCTTTCCAGCAGTTTTCCGCAGTTTCCCAACAGCGATCTTGTGATTGCCCTTTTCAAAATATCTTGCATAGAGATCTTCAATGGCATGTATGTGTCCGTCAAGTACGTCACTATTGACGAACCATGCCTTGTTAACATTTTCCGTCATGAATCGAAGTGGTGGATGCGCATTGACAGCCTTGTCATACTTTTTGTTGATCTTGCGGAATGCTGTGCGATTCAAAAGCGCGTAGGACTTGAGCAGTTCCATACCTCGATAATATTCTTGGAGCGCTAGCTTCAATTTCCTTTTTGCAGTTCGATAGGAAACATCGTTCTCATGAGGCCGTCTTACATAGTCACGGTTACCGTTCGTGTTAATTAAGTCATCCGGGTGAGACTTAAATCGCAACTCAGGTGAGTTTTTCATGCTTGCTAAAGCCCTCGAGTTGGATCCTGGATGTGGCCCCAGAGCTGTCGCCTTTGCGTTGTCTACCAATCTACCAAGCGGCACTAACCAAGCATTTCGATGGTCTTTAGAGGAATGTTCGTTTGAATCTTCATCTCTAGGATGCACACGAGATATCCTCCGGCTTATCGAACGTTCATCATCCTTGCGTATTGCTCTTGCCTGTTCCGCGTCCGCCACTTCCTGTATTCTGCGATTACGCATTTCATGCAGTTGCTCCCTTAAAGCCTGTAATCGAACTCCTGCCTCATCCTCCTTGGATCTATAAAATAGTTCAACCTTTTCGAGCTCTTTCTCCATCCATGAAAAGAATTCTTGCTGACGTATTCGTATATGATCAAATGCAACCATGTCCACGTCTGGGCGACTGTGGGGTTTAGACAAAGGAGTACCGACTGAAAAAATTCGTTTCAAATTTGGCCGTCCGTCCTGCGAGCTAGGGCGCGAACTAGGGCGTCTCAGTGAAGCGAACGTTGGCTTAATGGGGCTTGATGTTGTTCCAACCTCATATGCATTCTGGGGCAGTGTCGTAGGCGTCCTTTCTGGTGTTCTTTCTGGTATTTCTATTTCAAGAGAACGTCTCCGGGGGGTGACTGTGGAGATAGATTGTTCTAAAGTCTCGAGTGGAGACTCCGGTCGTATCGCTGGATCTGGAAGTTCAAACGCACGCATGTCTATTGTAGGAGGGGTTGGCACAAAGCTACCGTATGTCCCATTATTTGCATGATCTGTCGATACAAGCTTTTTTGCGATAGGTATTGACGAAGTAAGATTTGGTGGCGGCGCATTCTCCGCAGTTTCCCGTGGCGCGCCATTCTGCCATGCTGGAGACGATTCCCGAAGGTTGGTTGACTCATTGAATGTTCGAGACGATTGAGGATTTCTCGGGACGACAGGAGATGTAGCGCCGTATAAGCTACCATTTTGAGGATTCAGGTTCGATCTTGCATCTGTTCGAGGGGTTGAATTGACACGATGGGCAGCACGAGCAACTGCCTTCACCTTTTTCTTGCCTTGTTTGTAATCGAGATATTTTGCGCGCCATTCTATGCGGTAATTAGTAAGATTTCAATTGATATAAATATCGAAATTTTAGTGAATCTCTCACCTGGCACAAGACTCTGCTCAAGTTCTTTTGCGAACTTCATGGTGACAAGAGACTATCGAATGTTCGGACGGATTTTGGGTTTGTCTCAATCTCATGTGCGGGATGGGATGTTGGACGACATATATCTCTGTGTGTTTCTCTGTGTCACCTTACCGTCCTATCCAAGTAGGTTTAGAATAATGCATGGTCATTTCATGGGAATGTTGTATGACCATTGCTCTAATTGAGTCGTGGTTGAGGGTGATCAATTGATACTTCAGTATATAACCCAATCACTGAAATTGGTGCCCGGGCATTATATAAAGTATCAATTCTAGATTTGGATGTTTTTTACCAAAAGAGCGGAGAATAGGTTTTTGTATAATCCCCTATTGGCTGACAGGGGAAATGACTTCATAGACCTGGCTTTTTCGGGATGGCTTGATTATGTAATACGTTAATACGTAGGAATATGAGCTATAATACATACAACCAAATATCATACAACATTAGAACCATTAGAACCATTACCAAGTATTTTTCCCTTCACTCTATTAGATATCTACTTCATCTACTTCATCTACCTAGGTACTTGAAATGATATGAAATTATCCACAGCCAAACTTCATCAACAGCCTCATTCTTAGTGGCGGAGACCCTGATCATGACTCGGCCTTCACATGTGTCCCTGCACCATACCCCTTTCCATTTATTTGGAACATTCTCTTCTATCTATAGGCTCAGCGGTCAAGCCCAAAATGTGCCATGGCTTACAGGTTGGGTTGTACCATTCATTTATTGGTCAGTCTGGATTATGATTGGTTTGATCAACCACTATTTCATGAGCATGGGAAGAATAGGAACCCGGCGATAAGTGTTGTTTTCAAACCCCTTGACAAATTCGATTAAGCGTAGAAGAGGATCCGCGATAGGGCTACGCTTCTAGATCACCGAGTCTATACACTATCTCAGCATGGGTATACGGCGCTACCTATATGAGAATCAGACCCCCATGGACACGTGATTATGTCACATGATGCCGTTTGATGCTCAATATTATGAATTTTGTGTGATCAGCAATGTGCCTAGTGGTATCTTCTGTAGTTGACCGACTTATGGTCTTGTCAGTTAAATGTAAAGTCTGCTAGCTGTGATCTTACATTGGCTCCATAGCTTATCTTCAAAATGCTAGACTCTCTTCAAGTACATTTAGCTAGTTGACAAAACTATGTAGCATGGAGATATAAATTGTTCGCTTTATTTTAGTTTGCATACTGATCTTCTTGTCATTGGTATATATCTAGCTAAAACTTGCATAAATTCTACAATAAGGATGAAAGTCAGCGCATGTTTTCGGACCATCAGCTCTCTAGTTTCTCACTTCAACACCATGTGATTCACCTCCAGTCTCTTTGTGCAGCACTGCTGTGATGGACTGGACACCTGAAGACCTTTCTTAGTGGTTACTTTTTCTTTTTGCTTTCCCCTTGAAGAATTTTCTCTCTTTCACCATTTAGCTACGATGTGTAGCGCTCCTGAAGATACAAGTAGTAGTTTGATGGAATCAGAATCTCTCAATCACATCGATATATAGACCGATCTAATAGGCTAAAATAGTATTTGAAAACTTACTCAAGCGTGGCATACTTTCTCCATCGCTGCCTTCAGAGCTCAAAGATTGGTGGATTAGTCTCAACTCTGTTTAGTTATCCCCAATATTTAGATTTTGGACCTCATCCCGTTCGGTGGTGTGGTCTTAGCTGTGCCCTCTATGATATCTCATTTCGAAAATTCTTCCCACTGAAGATAGCTCAACGCAAACTCCGTATGCTTAATAACTAGAAGATGACTATCTACTCTTCGCCTTCCACTCTCGATTCAAGCTAGCCCTCATCACAGTATTTACATCATGCAACTCTCCCTTCTCCTCATTATAGTATCACAGAATATAAGTGTATTTTTCTTGTGATTCGCGCTCTAAAATTACATCCGTACGTGTAACATCATAGTTCGCATCATACCACTCCCCTAAAAATTCGGCTAACATGATCTTATCGATTCATGGTATAGATGGTGTAGGTTTTTTTTGTAGATGACTTGTTTCAAAAAAAAAAAAAAAAAAAAAAAAGAATGAATCAAAGCGAAAGGAAAAATTCATGGTAACAGCTTACTTGATATATGTATTTTGCTGTGTCTGCTGGAGATCTAATTCATGGAGAGATAATAGTACCAAAGGAAAAAAGAGTAAGATCATGATGGAGCTACTTCTTATTTAAAATTTGTGGTGATTACGCTACGGCAAGTAGCTCCACCTTGTGCAAAGGGGTAAGAGACTAGTGCTTCCATAGCGGTTAGTAATCTTACCTCTATATACGGGTTACTGAATGGCCCAGCTAGGTGAAATTCGTATCCAACTCTGGACTCCATTCACTCACTCTAGCACATGCCACTATTCGGTATATTAAGAGCAAATAACTAACTGAGCAATGAGATGACGAGAAGCGAAAGAAAGGGCGTGCACTGTATCCTTGTGAGTTTCCTGGCCCATGGGTATTTTATGAAGGTGCTTCTTAACAGGATGGTGAATCGGGTAATTCATGATGAGAATGGGCTTACTCTTTTCCTTGATATATTTATTTATGGACATGTTTCCGGTATTACTTGGACGGATGGTCAGTCTGGAATGGAGAAGTTCTGAGAATGCTCTCTTTATGATACTTCCGTTCTATTCATTCGCTTTTCTAGCTTTCTATTGAGCCAAGTCTCTAACAGGTCACCATTACCAATGACTTGAATCTCTGCCTTTGTGTTTAGCATCAACATAATTTGAAGTTGTCTTCTCCATTCCTTTTCAACTCCACCATCCTGGCACACGTCCCTCTGTAGCATCCCAACCGCAATTCGCCTATCTCTTTTTGTTAATTTGAGGAGGCCTTCATCTTCTTTCACTCCATGCATCATATCCGTGCTTTTAAGTCCAAGCCAGCGTATTGAGGGAACTGAAAGATCTTCGTTTTCATGTGCGAGCGCGACAGAGCCGTATTTGTATGTGGACATAATACCTATGCCATCGGGATCGAAGTCTACCAGAGCATATATTGGTATCAATGGATGATTTTCTGCCAGATAGTGGAGAAATTGTCGACTTTGTATATCAGGATAACCTTTAGCCTAGAATTATTAGAATCAAGGAAATATCACAAAAGGATTTCACGAACAGTAAGTAATATCCCTCTCCCTGACACCGAATATTCACAGTATCGCTTTTCTTCCAATGTGCGAAAGGTAGCCTATATTGAGTCAGAGATGTTGCAACCTGCAGATTAAAGTGTACAACCTCTTTCTCAATCACCAAGATCCATTTGACCTGCGAGAGGTCAATCTCTTCAATTTCTCTCACCCATGGCACCAATTGTGACTAAGAAAATTAGTAAAAACAAAGATTGAGATAGTACGGTGTGCAAACATCTGCCGCTGTTGAATAGTCAATAACGGACTTGTTCCTTCTTCTGATAGCAAACGAGCCCGCGACTAACCCTTTGGCGGCTGCCACCTGTGGAGTACGTGTGAGACCTGGAGAAAAAAAAGCGGGCCTAGGGCGAAATTCACTGACCACATTCATTGCGTCACGCTTTAATCCAAGGGTGTAGGCGATGTCGTCCACAAAACGATCGACGATTGCTTGTTTCGTAAAGAGTTCTGGATCTCGATAATACATGTCTCTGATTATGAACAGTCAGTTTGAAAGAGACATCGCCACCAAATGGCAATGGCGTACCTCTTCGTAATGATGTTGCCAGTGACAAGCGCCTCATGAGAAAGCGTCACTATTCGCAGCAAAGCAGCTAAATTGCTATTAGTATGGGCTACCAAGGAACAAACTCCAACCTACTAAATTTCCAAGCTTCTCGCGGGGAGGCATTCGGAAACTGCACAACTCTACTCCTTGAAATGGGAAGTTCGTTGTTGTCTTCACTTGCATTTCTTGGGCTTAAGTTTCGAGATTTCAGATCGAAAGAAAACTGTTTCCTTCGCCCGATGATACAGTCTGTCATGGCTTCGTAAATCTCCTCAATTTTTGATATGGCAGATCCTGTTTGGTAAGATGACACGGAAATTTTTTCAGGGCCAAATGTTTCCCTTTTCACAGGAGTCGTCGATGATGGCGATGTCGACAACCTGGTATTGCTAATGTGAGTTGCGTGATGAGATATCGCGGATCGCCGCTGACCGCTGTGATCGTCACTGTGATCTACAAAACGAGCTTCACTTATTAGTCTGCTGGAAGGTAAATTATGTAGCAATTGAGGTGATGAATACGACGTGTCTTTCACAATGTCCTGTAAAAGATCAAAGTCCATGGCATCCTCGACGATGACTCAAAATATATCTCCTCGAAGTGCATGTTCATCAATTGAAGATGTTTGAGAAATGATTTCACATGATGTACTTGTACTTCGTATGTGAATATTATAAAAATGATTGATGTGAGACGTCTTAATTAGGAACATTTAGAGATGCGGGGAGGCGGCGGGAGAGAAAAGGTGGACTTGCGCTAATTTGGACCCCGAACTGCCAACCCTGACCGCCCATCTATCACCCCTGGAATGTGAAAGATCCATAGAAAGATCCATAATTTGGAATCATACAAATGATCTCTTGACAGCTCATAATTATAATAGATCAATTCCAATTCAACATTTCTCATCATGGCACGAACGAAGATTAACGCACTGGGCGTCAACGAGAATGAGATAAAAATGGGAGAAAAAAGATCATTGGATTCCTCAATCACTACGCAATCTACCAAACGACCAAAGTTGCAAGAACGTACCGATTATTCTCGATGGCGTTTACTCGACGAAAGAGGTAGGCAAACCTGGCATTACCTTGAGAATGACGAAGATGCTGCCGAATGGTCTCAAACAACTGCAGACAAGTATTTTTTGGGGCTGCCGACTGTAGGAACATTGTACTAGGCTTTAACATAGTTGCTAATGATATGATTAGGATCTACCCGATCTTCCTAAAGCGCAAAGTCCTCTAGATTCCGTCAACAATTGCCTTGAATTCTTCCAACACCTTCAACTTCCTCCTGGAAACTGGGCATGTGAGTATGGTGGACCAATGTTTTTGCTTCCTGGCTTGGTTATCACTTGGACTGTCACCGAAACTCCAATCCCCGATCATATTGCAACCGAAATAAAGAATTACCTTTTTGCACGAGCACATCCCGATGACGGAGGATGGGGATTACATATTGAGGGAGATAGCAGTGTTTTTGGGACTGCTATGAATTATACGGTTCTCCGGTTAGTTGGGGTCAGCGAAGAGGATGAACGAATGGTCAAAGCTAGAGGAACATTACACAAGCTTGGTGGTGCCAAGAATGGACCGCATTGGGCAAAGTTCTGGCTGAGCATACTTGGTGTATGTCAATGGGATATTGTCAATCCTGTGCCACCAGAGTTCTGGTTGTTGCCTGATTGGGTACCCTTTCATCCGTGGAGATGGTGGATTCATATGCGCCAAGTTTATGCACCAATGTCATTCATCTGGTCTAAGAAGTTCACTTATAAACCAACACCCATTGTTGAGCAACTGCGACAGGAATTGTTCGTAGAACCATATACCGCTATAGATTGGGCAGGAAACCGAAACAGTATTCATCCGAAAGATAACTATCACCCAAAATCATGGCTTCTGAACACAGCAAACTGGTTTCTTGTTAATATCTACAATCCGTATCTCCGGACTGATGCATTAGCCAAGCAAGCCGAGGACTGGGTGTTCAAGCTAATTCAAATGGAAGACAAGAATACTGATTTCTCCAATCTCGGACCGGTCAATGGACCCATGAACTTTCTTGCATGCTATATCCAAGAGGGGCCTAATGCATACTCCGTGCAAAGGCATCGAGAAAGGATGGCTGACTTTATGTGGGTTAAGGACGAGGGTATGTTGATGAATGGAACGAACGGAGTACAGTGCTGGGACACGGCATTCTTGATACAGGCCGTGATGGATGCCGGTTTGGCTGAGGATGCAAGATGGAGACCAATGCTGACTAAAGCACTCGAATTTCTTGAAGATCAGCAAATTCGAGAGAATGTTGACGATCAGGAGATTTGCTACCGTCAGCAACGAAAAGGGGCTTGGGGTTTTAGTAATAAAGATCAAGGATATGCTGTTAGCGATTGTATCTCTGAAGCTTTAAAGGCTGTTATACTTTTACAAAGAACTCCTGAATATCCGACTTTGCTGGAAGATCAACGTATCTTCGATGCTATTGATACCCTACTCACTTACCAGAACAAATCTGGTGGCTGCGCATCATACGAACCAACTCGGGGCTCAGAGAAATTGGAAATGTTGAATGCGGCAGAGGTATTTGGTAGGATTATGATCGAATATGATTACCCTGAATGCACAACTGCTGTGGTCACTGCGTTATCTCTGTTCACGAAGTACTACCCGGATTATCGCGCATCAGAAATCAAAGCTTTCAAGGGTCGAGCTATTGAATATATCCGAAGGGCTCAATATGCTGATGGTAGCTGGTATGGTAGTTGGGGCATTTGTTTTACATACGCAGGAATGTTCGCTCTCGAGAGTCTTGCAAGTATTGGAGAAACCTACGAGAACAGTGAGAATGTGAGAAAGGGATGTGACTTTCTGATTTCAAAACAAAGAAGTGATGGTGGATGGTCTGAGAGCTATAAAGTATGTGCATCCCCAGCCATAAATATTAATAATGCTAACAATTCTTTAGTCCTGCGAGCAAGCAAAATATATTGAACATCCATCTGGTTCCCAGGTTGTGCAGACAGCTTGGTCGTGCATTGCTTTAATTGAGGCCAACTATCCAGATCGTACACCGATCGAGAAAGGACTGAAGCTGATCATGAGTAGACAGCAAGCAAATGGAGAGTGGTTACAAGAAGCTATTGAGGGTGTATTCAACAAAAGTTGCATGATCTCATACCCTAACTACAAGTTCATCTTTCCTATGAAAGCTTTGGGAATGTTCGCCAAGAAATATGGTGATGTTAAGCTTCTCTAATGATAGAAGGGAGGAAGCTATTTGGAGAATGACATATGATTATGATTATATATAATAACTTAATTTAATAATGACAAGTTTACTTCTTCGCACCTACACAATTCTCGTTGAGCTTCAATTCACAGCAATTACAGTACAGAAAATAATTTTGGAACTCAAGGGTCAATGGGAATTAGACATTTTGGTTCTAAAGCTATAGTGGATCCACTGTTGATTCTAGCGCTAAACTAAGCTTATCCTACCCCGCCAACATTAGCAACAAAAGGAAGTTTCTGATTGGTACAGCACTCTCAGTGCCACACTACAGGCTACCGACGAGGCTGGGCCATCGAACTTTCCAGTCCAAATACCATAGATCAATTATTAAAAGAGGTCACTCCACGCCTTGGTGCATTTTTGAAATATCACAATCTAACATTTCCGAGACACATAAATTCAAAAGATATACCCAACATCCAACATGGCATCCCATGCAGCCCTCGGATCTACCGCCATCGATAAGAAAGAATACCCCGCGGCCATTACACATTTAACTAAAGCTATCGCTGAAAACCCAGCCTCCCCAAACTACTTCATCCTCCGCTCCACAGCACATCAACGTGCCAAAAATCACGAATCAGCTCTCGCGGATGCTGACGCTGCCGTCCATGCAGCTGTTGCTCGTTCTCGTCGCGAACTCATCGCCACAGCACAATTCCGTCGCGCGGTTGCTCTTCATGGTCTACGCAGATTTGGAGATGCGAGATTGTGTTTGAATTGGTGTAGACAGAAGAATGAGAAGGAGAAGGGATTAACTCTTTGGCAGGCAAAGGTTAAGGCCGATTATGACAATGCCGGTGGTGAAGATGCTGAGTGTAATAAGTGTACTGTGAAGGAGATTCCTGAGAAACAGGTTGCCATAGTGGAGGAGGGCAAAGCACCTGAAAAGTCTGCTGCTGCTTCAGCTACTCCAGTATCGGTTCCAGCGACTACTCCAAAGGAGAAGATTAGACACGAGTATGTAAACCAATTGTTTAGCTAGTAGTCACAAAACTAACAGATTTTACAGATGGTTTCAATCAAGCTCCAAGGTTACTATTACTATTTTCGCAAAGGGTGTTGCGAAAGATACTGCACAAATTACGATCGAAGAAGGACAGGTATGTCAACCATGGAGATGGAAAATTCACATAAGCTAATACGTCGCAGGTTGAAGTTTCATTCCCAATTGGAGAAACTGGCACTACATACGATTTCACAGCTTCACCACTCTACGCTCAAATCGATCCTGCCCAAAGCAAGTTCACTATCACTCCAAATAAAGTCGAAATTGATTTACAGAAGTCAAAGCAAGGACTCAAGTGGTCTAGTTTGGAAGGGACGGAGCCTATAATCGGCAAATCCACCGAAGAGAAGAAATCAGAAATTCCAGCTGCCGTTCTAAATCCCTCAATCGGAAAGGCCCCTTCCTACCCAACATCATCTCGTAATGGACCCAAAGACTGGGATGCCCTCGCATCGTCAGCTCTCAAATCCGAGCAGAAAGAAGGAGGCAAGGAAACAACTGGAGACGATGACGATGAAAGTGGTGATCCAATGGATTCCTTCTTCAAAAAACTCTATAAAGATGCTGATCCAGATACTAAGAGGGCGATGATGAAGAGTTTCCAAGAAAGTAATGGTACTGCATTGAGTACCAATTGGGCTGATGTCAAGAAGGGTCCCGTTGAGACGAATCCACCTGAAGGAGTTGAAGCAAAGAAATGGTAGAGAGTGAGACGTTGCGGTGGGAGAGAGCAAATTCGAATCATCATGCTGACTGGCTATGTAAGGGAGTCTAGGAGTGAGGTGTCATAATATGGCGTTCGTGCTTGGTTACATAGAAGTATTCGGTAGATACCTAGGTACTCGAAGTTGCAATTGAATTTCAAAAATTTTACACATTCATTCCCCCATCCTCAATACTTGCAAGATAGTATTCTTTAGTATCCCGGATGCTACTATATCACGTTGAAAGCCCGTTTCACTTAAACCCTACATAACACATGCTGCTACGCCAGAAAAGTTTCTTCTAGACCATTTATATCACGATGATCGAAAAGGCTAGCTGCTCTGCCAGTCAAACCTAACCTTAACTCAATATATATAGCTTAGAAAACTAAACTAGTACTAAATACCAATACCTAGTGTGACGGAAAAGTCGTAAACGGAGTCAATTCAATTACTTAGAATCTAAAACTAAAGAACTAAGAAGATTCTAAGTAAGAAGGTGTTTATATACAGGGCTAGTGCACGTGAGCCACTAGTGGGTAACAACCGTCACGTAACACCTAGCAGCTATTAATCCTACGAAATTATATTATTAAAATCCCTTCACTTTATATCATCGCGATCAAGGGGTTTACATAAATAATAAGTCAATTATTTTTATTTGATTTTTTATTTAATTATTTTGATTTCATATTTTGATTTCATATTTTGATTTCATATTTTGATTTCATATTTTGATTTGATATTTTTACTTGATTCTTTTTACTGATTATTTTTACTTGATATTTTTATTTGATACTTTTATTTCATATTTTTATTTAATCTCTTTGTATTTATTAAACAATATAAAGACTAGCGAGTCCATCCATCCTCCTATCTATCATGCTCCTGAGAACATCGAAGCGATACCCCTTTACTCTACACCATAGACCATATGACAGCACACCAAAGATGAACAAGTTTAGAGTGATAAAGAGACTTCTCGAAGTAGAGCATAAAACATCAATCACAAGAACTAACCGTAAATCCTACCATACATGTCCCATACCGCGCCACTAGGCAGTGATCAAATGACACATCAGATAACACAATTCAATATTTCCTCAACGTTTCTTCCCGCCATACTGCTTCTTCTCATAATATTTCGTAATCGTCGACTCCTTGTCCGCTAGTCATTTCGTAAGTTTCCTCCTCTCATGTCGAAACTCTGACGTGCGCATATCTTCTTTTCCTGCATCCTCTATATATATCCCGGTCTGCTTCTCAATGATCGTCCGATCCTATATCTCATGAGATCCATTCCAACTAGACACAAAATGAAAATAACATAATGCACACACCTTGAAATCCTCATTCCCACCTTTCCCCTTCATTTTCCCCACACCTTGCACTTTTTCCCCCTCCATCACACCCATCTTCATATTTCCAGAACCTCCCATCATCCACGTATATTCCTCTGCTCGTAAATCCGGGAGCTCCATCGCTACCGCCAGCGCAACTTTCTCACTCTCCACAAATTCGACATTGATCAGTGGTACGAAGCGCGGTGTTTCGCGGTTTGGAACTTGGTAGTCGTATTCGTAGTCCCACATATCTGCCATACATACTATTAGTTAAATTTAGTTAAAGTATTGTTGGTAATCAGATCAGATTTAACTAGGGCAAATCACTGAAAAAAAAAAAAAAAAGAGAGAGATCTTGTATCATGCTTGGGAGTAATACAATGAAGGAAAATTGAGAAATGGACACACCATTAGCATCCAGCCTTCCTCTATAAAAAACCTGATAATCTTCACTCCAGAGCCAATCTGACCACGGTCTGAATACCTCTTCAAATGGATCTTCTCTAACAAACTCTTCCTTACTATCTGGTACGTCGAAAATGTACTTTTTCGGGCCTTTATTGCCCTTATGACTACCCCGCGATGAGAATTTCGATTTCGATCTCGATTTCAACTTCCAAACCCGCGTCTTACCATTTTCTTTCGCATTCATCGACTTTATGCTGCGAATTTCTCCTACTCTGTGCATTTTTAAGCAGTTAATTAGGCCCTCAGTCGTGGCATTAGAGTACATATGCAGGGTAGGTATGTACAACAGCTTTCACTTGAACAAACACGTAACACCGATCAGCAAAGTCGCGCCACAGCCTTAGTATTATTTCCTCAGATACCTGTAATTGACCTTGATTTTGCGATCATTCGAGCGAGCGACTTTTGAACTAGAAGGTACAAGTAGAATGCAGGCAACCTAAGATTAAATAATGGTGTCCTAGAGCAAAGATCTAAACATGATTATAAATTCAGATATGTAGTGCTGCCTAACGGATTTTGGAGTTTTGGAATGCGGCTTGAGGGGATAGGAAATGCACCTGCGATGTGAATTCAAACACGCCATTGTTAAGGAGATGCTAGAAGGAAAGGGGAGAACGGTACAGAGAGGTCTCGTTCACTGAAAGAAAAGAGGAAGGGCATTGGATAACACATATGACTGCAGGAAGACCGTATGCAGGGCTTAAAGGGACTATGCGGTGATGCCCAAACTAACACGCAATATAAAATGTGAAGAAAGGAACATGCACAGGATAGCATATAAGATAGGACTGACCGTTGTTCGCGAAGCCCTATCGCTATGCAAACGGTAAGCAATCGGCTGTAATTTGAGGGGTCGCTTTTATGAGAATTTGATAGGATTGAAATACTGGAAAATAAGGTGGGAATATTTCCGATGCCATTGACCGGTCATCTTTGCAGAGGGGACCCGGATTGGCACTTGTGCCGGCATATGTAAAGAAATGTCACTGTCGCTGATTAGTCGTTTTACGCGGTCTAAAAAAAGCTAAAAAGCAGATGTAGTACAACATCGTGACGGTAAATTATGACATTTCGGGTATTAGCTGATTCTTGTACAAGGACGTCTAATCCTGTCTATCTTTACTGTACGAGCGGCCATTTTCGATTTCAGGAGTGGATGACTTTTTCCCATCTTTAATTGCGACCACTTTCATATCGAGGTTAACGCGGAATTTCTTGCCTCTCCACATCACCGTTGTTCCACCAAGACAAGCCCATGTCCATATGGGTAACGCAAGAATTTCCCTGCCGAGCCATGCAGATGCCCACTCTTTAAAAGGCCTTTTGAACCCACTCCGAGGAGGTTGTGCAAAGGAAGGCGTATTTTCATCCAGCTCAATAGAAGAACCAGAATGAAGGTTGGCATAGACAAACCAATCAAGTGTCATCCAAGCAACAACATTTGATAACCAAACTATGGAAAAAGCAAGCCACGTTTGAGGCACACCCAAATTCTCATGGAACCAAGGTAATGTCGTGATTGCGAAAGAACCATAAGCTGAGCATAAGAGGGGTTCGACTCCAGGTTCAACAAATGTGGCCAGCGTAACAGTCCATTTTCGAACTCTGAGCCAACGTACTCGGCGTGCAATGTATTCTCGAATTGACATACCAGCCATCGGTTGGATAGCCAAATCGCCAAGAACCAAACCGTGTTTATTCCACTTCTCCCCTGCCTTTTCTTCCGGCACTTGCTTTCGCCATAACAAGTCTCCGATTAAGTGATCTTCGCAAATGTTTTCCGAGAAAAAGTCGATTCCCGGGGCATAATCAGGAGATGTGGAGGTGAGGAAATTCAAGTGAGATCGTCTAAACATGTTTGACTTGCCAACTATGCAAGGCGCAATTGCAACTGTGTTGATTGCAGTGTAGAACTTCGCATGGGATGATGCCATGAAAGATTCTTCGAAACGGCCGCCACCAATCCTTGCGCTTGCATCGAAGTTGGACTCGTGTTTGGATGCTGTTGAAATTTTGGAGATCATTGTGTTTGTGGGTGAGAATTGCTGTTCGGCGGCGAGAAGTCCTTCATTCTCTTCAATTGTGCTGGTTCCAAGTGTATCTACAACTAATGGTAGTAAGTGAACGAATTTATAAGGTCTTGCCTTGGTGCCATCCGCCTTAAAGCCACATAATTTATCAACCATTCGTCCAGCAGTACCAGTTCCTACCCAGACATTGCAATCGATGATCCATACAATATCTCCCTTTGCCTCCCTGTATCCACGACTCATATTTCGAATCTTGGGATTGGGGCCAAGATTCCCAATCTGCCCTCCATGACCACTCAGGTTTGGATCCTGCTCCTCTATGAAAATCTTTACATCGAATTGAGGAAAGTCTGCCAGCAGACGTTGAAGAACTGGGTATGCAGGATCGGTGGATGAGCCAATGCAGAAGTATATCGTCAACTTTTCCGCTGGGTATGTCTGTCTAAATGTGGCCGCGAGGCATTCATACAACTGTGGCTCAAGTCCTTTAACTGGTCGTAAAATGGTAACATGGGGGATATCATTGGTGTCTAAATTTGGGGAGATGGCAGGCTTTGGATTCGAAGAATAGTGACGAAACCTTGAAGGCGCCAAAATGTTAGAATTCGATGTGAATATGATTGGAGTATCATTAGTAGGAATCTTACAATTGAGTAGAACCTATTCCTTGTACGAGTAGGATGAAGAAATACCACGTCCAACATGCCAAGGCTATGCAGTATATTAAGGTTTCCGTCTCCATCTCCATGTGTTGGGGCAGGACTGGAGTTAACACTAAGGGTCTAAGACAATCAAGTAATGTTCTCCTCCTGATTCCATGAATGATACCTGGGAAGATCAAATACTCATAGTTCTACTCCAGTCAGGTACCAAGTATGCTTTATATGTGTGTATAAGAAGACATAGGGGATGAGATGAAGATTGAAGGAATGAAAGAAAACAATAGAAAGCTCAAACAAAATCAATGTTCCACGCTCAGTCGCTCGGTGAGGGCTCGTGCTAACAAAAATGATGCTAATAATTAAACATCATGAAGATTATGTAATGCAATGTGACATTACTCTATGCCTCAGATAATGGATAAGAGCTTGAAGCTTGGGCCAGACAGAAGTTACCGAGAAAAGTTTTTTTTTTTGCGACTCACAAAACTAGAAACTTTTTCTTAAAAAATTATTCTTCTTCTTTTCAACAACATCAAAAACTTCATTTTACACGAATTTCATCGACCACAATTTCTTCTCCCACCAGTCGGAGAAGAGTTTGGGTGTTTTGTAAGTCATTTCTCTCTTTCTTCCACAAGCCTGATGATATATACTATCCTAACAGCACAATTTAATTTGGCTGTAATGCAATGCGGTGATGACTCAATTCGATGCTTAGAGTGACGGCTCTGACTTTGTTCGTCCTCTCTGTACGCTCAACTCTCTTCGGAGAAGACTACAACGGTATCTGAGCATTGCAAATAATTACACATTCTTGTTTCAATTGACACACGTTGATTACAACAGTCACTAATCAATTGATCAAATAGTGAATCGCAATGACCTCACGATAGCTTCACCTTTTCAATCATGGCAGACACAGAAACTGTGGTTTCATCTGGTCCTCATATCGAGGTCTCAGTGCCTGCGAAACAAAAAAATGTTGGACCCAGGCCACCGTCTAAATTCCAACAATTAAACAAACTCTACGGACTACCTGCGCCTATACGCACATTTCCTCTTCCTACTCTCATACCTCATAATCCACTTTCACTTTTTCATATTCTTTATGTTTGGTTGTCACAGACAATCAATCGCCCTTCATCACATTTTGATACCCTTTACAGTGGATGGTTCTCGCCTGAGACGCGGTCCATTCACATCACTGACTCTCGGTCTATCAGAGGTCTCTGGGAGCAAGGTTTCTATGGGAAAGGAAGTCTGAGCCGCAGTGAACCCAGTTGGGTGACACGAGAGAAAAAGCGAAGAGGTGTTTCAAAAGCGATTGCGAGTGAGGATGTTACAAGAAAGCGTCGCGCCGATCGTCAACAAACCAAGTGGGAGAGGGCGAGAAAAGAGAGGGAGGCTATTGATCAGACTCTCTTGGCAGAAGCACAGGCAAATGAAATGCCAAGTACCAAGGTTGTCATCGCATCCGATGAGAGATTTATAGTTCCAGTTGACAATCTTCCTGCTCTTACTGAGCAAGACCAGAAGACCGAAATCATCAAAGAACCCATGTCCAATTGCTTAGGTGATGCAAATGTTGCTTTTACCAGTACCACATCATCTGATGCGCCCACTGGTCCAATGCAACTCCTTGCTCTACCAAACTCATCCATCGAGGTTATCAAGGTAGAAACAATTGAGAACTCATCGTCTCAGCATGTAGTGAATGCCGTTGAAGTTGCTTCGTCCAGTGTTGCATCATTCAACGCACCTACCGGACCTTTGGGAATTCTTGCTCTACCAAACTCTGCACTCGATCTTAATTCTGTAAGGGAAAAAAACTGTACAAACTCCTTAGGCCTATCGCCATTTGTTTCGACGGTGGCAGTATCCGTCTCTACGTCCAATATCTCCGCTCCTGTGGGTCCACTGGAATTGCTCGCTCTACCAAACTCCGCCGCTGATGCTTCCGCAACATGTGATAAAATCAATGTTGATGCTAAGAACGATGTTCCAGAAGAATATACCCCTTCGCCCACGTTAGTTGAGATTGATGTCAGTTCGGTCTCTATACCTGAAAGTCACAAAGCTGGCGCACAAGAAAAGAATGAACTGCTCAATGACGACATTGTCGACACCAATACTTGTGTCCCAATGACGCCAGTGTCATTGATTTCGGCCCAAAATAGTGGATCTGATGTTGAAGCGCCTGAGACTGGTTCATCAACATCTGTGTCAGATCGTCAGAAGAGTGTTCGATTCTCCCCGATCGTAGAACAAACCACCTTCTTACCGTCACAACCACCAAGTCCTGGACGTACTGTTGCAAGTACAGAAGAGAAACCTGATGAAATATCCAAACTTGTTCTGGATGAAGAGATGGTTATTGAAGATCAGGAACATTTCCAATTGACAATGGAAGAAGCCTTCTTTCTTTCTTATGGATTAGGAGCTCTCACAGTTCTTGACCCTGTCACCAAATCAGGCATTTCAAATCAAGATTTGTTTTCTCTTTTCAGGAAGTCATCCTATTTCCCGCCAGTTTCAAATCCTAGTTTATCTACGGATGACCCATTCCTAATAAACTACGTTGTTTATCATCATTTCCGTTCCCTAGGCTGGGTTGTGCGTGGTGGCACAAAGTTCTCTGTTGACTACCTACTTTATAATCGCGGGCCAGTTTTCAGTCATGCTGAGTTCGCTGTTTTGATTCTTCCATCGTACAGTGACCCTTACTGGTCTAGTGGTCCATTTCTACAAAATTATGTGAAAGGCAAGCAAGAAAGAAGCTGGTCATGGATGCATTGCATCAATAGAGTCATTACACAGGTTAAGAAGACCTTGATTTTGGTTTACGTGGATATACCTGCTCCTGTTGATGGAAGCATAAAAGAAAACAGTGTTGATGAATTACTTCAAAAGTACAAGGTCAGGGAAGTTGTCCTCAAACGTTGGTCACCCAATCGTAGCCGGGACTAGGTGATCCTACATAGATTTGTATTATTATATAGGGTATTCAATACTACCACCTTTGTACAATTTAAATTAACACTTCATGATTCCAATCTGAATGACTTTGACTCCACTCTCGCGCGTGTGATCACATGAACATCGGCACATTTCCCCTCCAAAAGCTCGCAGAGACACATCAACAGTGACCATTTGAACAGCCTGGGCAAAACGTTACATCCATTTTCGTGGCATTCATTTATCGAACAAAATCCATAGGACAGCAGACATCTTATCGAAAGCGGGGTAAATGATCATCGATGCACCCCTTGATCAAAGCATTTTCAGCCAATCAACACAAAAATTGAGTTGCACTACATACTATTTACCGGCCAACATGCATAATTTACATTTTCTTGATCAAGTCATTCGCCGTTCCTGGGTCAATGGTTGCCGATGTTTGGATCGGGGATTTGGAATTGAGTAATTACACGTTACCCATCTACCTGGAGGCGCTGTTTTGAAAATTTCTGGCACACTCTTTGAAAGACTTTGAACGTGTACTTTATGACTTTCGTGAATTGATGGTGAATTATGAGGACAAGTGAGTATGTGCCATAACATTCAGAGTTACGCATTATTGGAAAAGCTTCAGTGGTTTTACTAGGCGGCTCCAATTAACCCTCTCAATCTCTTGGTATTGTATTTTGTACTCCTCACTTCATCTACAAAAATACAACGCAAAAATACAGGACAAAAATGTCAAACCCAAAGTCGGCAGAAATAAATCCTTCCCAGGAAACACAGAAACCGGACACCTTCCCACCTCAACAGCACATCCACGAACAAGATGAACTCTCTACGCATATCAAAACCGTACAAAATGTCGCCCTCGCAGACGCGACAGCGAAACAAAAACCTAGTCTATGGACATGGCGCATGGGTCAACTCTCCCTAATTCTTCTTCTTGCAACACTCAATGCTGCTGTTAATGGTTATGATGGTAGCGTAATGGGTTCGATCAATTCGTACGCACAGTATAGGAGTTATTTTGGATTTTCGCTCACAGAGGGAACGCCGGCTACGGGCATTGTTTATGCGATTTTTACTATTGGGAGTAAGATTTACCTCATGATAGTGTTTGTTCTTTGGTTTCGAAAAAATTTGATTTGAAGATTTGGGGCCTTGACTGACTTCTGCTGTTTGTAGATTTGGTGGGAGCGGGCTTTGCGGGTCCGGCTGCTGATGTACGTTTCGTCAGTTTACGATCGTTCTCTTGTTATTTTTCTCTGGAGAATACGGTGGGCTTTTTGAGGCTTCAATTATTGACAAAGATACAGTGGAAAGGAAGACGATGGGGTATGTTCTTAGGCGCGGGTGTTATTATTGTGGGAGCGATTATCCAGGCTACGAGCAAGAGTTTGGCGGCTTTTATGATTGGAAGGTTTTTGCTTGGTATGTATTCCTTATGAATCGTCGTGTCAGATAGATGCGACTTGCTAATAAAACAGGTGTTGGTGCTGCCATGGGTCCTAGTTCGGCATTACCTTAGTAAGTTGTCTCCTAAGAGCGGAAAGGGGCAAGGAAAGAAAATGTTGATCATTTTTAGCGTAAGCGAAATGGCACACCCATCATTTCGTGGTGCTATGACAGGTGTTTACACTACGTTCTATTTCGTGGGTGCAATACCCGGAACATTCAGTTAGTCATTCCTGCCTTCTCCTTTGGACGAGATAGGTATTAAAGATGTATAGTACCATATGGCACAAGCTATATCAATGGATCCCAAGCTTGGAGAATTCCTTTGTGGCTACAGATGACGTTTTCTGGCATCGTGTTCGTTTCTGTTTTGTTCTTGCCGGAGGTATGTGATTTGTTTGTTTTTGGGCTCTTCGACGCAGGGTAGACAATGGATGTGAATGTTAATGAGATGTATAGAGCCCGCGATGGCTGATTGCAAATGATCGTCATGAGGAGGCTCTTGATATTATGGCGAAATACCACGGAGAAGGTAACTAACTATTCATTTCACCAAACCCTGAGAACAACATTAATTTTTGGCTGTCCCATAGGCGATCGTGATTCCCCCTTAGTGCAACTGGAACTTCGCGAAATGATTGAAGAGATATCGAAGACGGGTGCCGATAAACGATGGTGGGATTTCAGAGAGTTGTTTGACTCGAGGGAAGTTAAATATCGAACTATGTTGACTTGTGCTATTGCTTTGTTTGGACAGTGGACTGGTAATGGTAGGCTACTATCTACTATCCCGCTGTAGACTTTTCAAAGGTGGATGTTAAAGAGGGAGCTTGATGACTGATCTGGAGTAGGTCCTGTTAGTTACTACTACCCGCAAATGCTAGCAGGTGCCGGAATCGAGAATAATCATACACAGTTACTTCTGGTAAGCATCCAATCCAATTCGCAACCAAAAACGTCACCTAAGAAAAAAAAAGCAAGGAATGCAATCCGTGCTCTCTTTCATCGGTGCCCTAATAGGAGCAGCCTACACCGACCACTGGGGCCGGCGCCCTCAACTCCTCATCTCCACATCCCTCATCTCCCTCCTCTTCCTCATAATCCTAATCCTCAACGCTCTCAACACCACCACTTCCCCAAGCACCCACATCACGGTCGCCAAATCAGCCGCTACATCCAGCGCCGAAATCGCCATGATATTCCTATTCAGTTTCGTGTTTGCAGCGGGTTGGACACCCCTGCAGGGTCTTTATGCTGTGGAGGTACTGAGATATGAGAGTAGAGCTAAGGGGATGGCACTTTATACTTTGGTGGGGAATGTGGCGGGTTTTTATAATACTTTTGTGACTGGAATTGCGTTTTCGAGGGTGGGTTGGAAGTATTATTATTTGTGGGTTGTTTCTTTTTTTTTGGTTTTGGGAGTTGGAATATCGGATATGGGAGTGATGCTGATTTGTTCGTGATTTAGGTTTATCTTCTGGGATTTGTTGGAAGTGGCTTTTATTTACGTGAGTTTGTTTCTTCCTTCTCCTTTCCCCTCTCACTTCCAGATTTATATATCATATAGAATCAGCTAACACCGCACAGTTCTTTTTCGTAGAAACAAAAGGCAGAACAGTAATTCTCCCCTTTTCCCTCTTGCTAAACCCCATTCATCCTATCTATCCTTTCTGTCTCAACCATCTCATCCACACATCCACACAAAGTACAAACTAACCCTAAACCCAAAGCTCGAAGAACTAACAGAAATCTTCAACGCTGCAAAACCAGTCAAATACTCATTACGCAAATCAGAAGTATTATTCCATGGAAATGAAGGCGTGACTGAGGTTTTTGAAAAGGAAAAGGAAAAGCAGAATTCGGGTTGAGTTGATTGATACATGCATGGGGATTCGGCGATCGACATGGGCTTGTGGATTGGATTCAAGGTTAAAGGTTATGGAAGGTTGGGATATGGTTGGTAGGTATTTGGGGATATAATAGTTAGGTTTGAGAGCTGATAAGTTGGATAATTTTATGAATTAAGTCAAAAATCAGCTCTCAGTAATAGCTGAATCACAAGCTAGAAATCCCATAAAACCATAATCCCTTCGTAGAAATTAGCATTTATCATTCAAATAATAAACCAAATACTCCCCGGCATACTGTCATCAATATGGATGATGGATCAACTTATCTTCGAAGCTTTACTTAAGCTTGTCACACGAGTTTACAAACCATATCACCTCAACTTTTAAACTTTCGCGATGACAACGTATCCTAGAAATTGGATTTGGTGTCATCGGAAGTGTGGTGGTGTAGTTCCTTCTGGATGTTATGGATATGTGGATTTTCACACTATGATGTTCCTGCCGCGTTCTTTAGGTCTTACCAGGAGAGTTGGAGATTTGCATTATAATTTGAACGTTAGACGCTAGAAACGGTTTAAGATGAGAAGATGCACTAGATAAGAGGGATGCTATTTTGGTAATTCAAGCTCACGTAGACCCAGAGAACGAGAGGAAGGGAGAGGAGACGGAAGTAAAAGAGCTTGTAACACACAGATGGTATAGGAGGAAGGAACAATGTGAGGTTTGGCATACTATTTTCAGCAGGTATGATAATCTTACATGCAGGCTTATAGACGGACTATTTGTGCAGTTTCAATTTTTACTCGAGATTGATAAAATTAATGATTAGATGCATAAACTAATGATACGAAAGAAGATGACTAGCACTACGATATCAAATAGAGGTCATAAAAGTAATCCTATACCCATGGCAAATGTACAAAGATCAACTATAATCTTGTACGTTATTAAAACTCATTAAAATATCAGACGAATATGTTTTCCACCTCAGTGTACGATATAATCCACGGGCCTTCACTTCGTGTCCCGAGCCCGCCTCATTCAAAACTCCTCATGTAGTGATATGAGCAGATAACCGTTCTCTCCTTTTTTCTTCCATTAAATCCGTCTTTAACCCAGTAACTGTCGCTCCTCTCGCTCTTCCCCTCTTTTCCTCATTAGTATCCACTTTCTTCCGTTCTGGCGAACTTTTGAGGAATTCATCTTGATCATACAATCCTAGACTCTCTGGGCTATCTCTCCCTTTATCCCACTCATTATCTAACGCATTCTCTTTATCTCTCGTTGGACTTCCACTCAGTCTCTCTTTTTCCACAGTTATAGCTTGACTCCAGCCCCACTTTGGTGGTGTTTGTGGACTTGGATGTTCCATTTTACTCTCTCGACGAGTGGTTTTCGTGAGTGGTTTGATCATTGCGTCGGACCATCGCGTTTCTTTTTCTTTGCTGGGTTTTGCTTCTTTTTCCATGTTTGCGCTTGATTTTGACAGCGATAAGGGTTCAATAACTTGCTCGTCTCCCTCCTGGTAATCCATCATATAACCGACTCCTCCATCAGGAAGAACAGTAAAATTTGTCAGTGATAATTTCTTCTTGACATTTAACCCATGCCTTCCCATTGCCACCGGACTACTTCCCCTAGTGCTTTCGCCTCTACTGCCCGTACGACTGGCGTTGATATCCTCGAGTATCTCTTGCAAATTCCCGTAATTGGGATCCATTAAATCACTCCTAGATTGCCGCCTTTCCCCAATGCTATTGATACTGGTACTTGAATCATTGCCTTGCGGGAAATAAGAGCTAGAATATGCAGAATAAGAGTTTGGATAGAGCATGCTGAGAGAAGATCGATGGTTTGGAACAGGTGCACCATCGATGGGTGAGCCAATCGAGAGGTAGAAACGAGATGCACGGCTCATGCGGCGACGATCACCCCAATCCAGACCGATTCCAGGCACCATGGGAGAAGAATCGGTGTCTCCGCCACTAGTACAAGATATCTCCGAATTCATTCGACGCAAGAGACTAATGCTTGTGGCGATTGAATCATGCGTGGAGTTCGGTGTATTGTATGTGAAAGAAGTCATCGCAGAGCTATATGAGGCCGATTTGTGGGCCTCCGGGCGAGGTCCAGTGAGGTGAGCAGGAATCGGGAGAGGATCGCTAAGAAGTGGAGGAGCTGGCAAAGAGACTGATGAAAGGGTTAAAGGTGATGGAGCCTTGACGCGAGACAGGGGTCTGAGACCTAGGGCTAGTGCATTATTGGCAGTGTTCGTGAATGATTGAGATAGGCGAGTGGGGCTAGATGATCTGGTGCTGGGTATTTCACAGAAAGATACTCGTTTGGGGCTTGGTGGTCTAATCACAGTGATGTTGTTATTTGATAGCCAAGAGAAACTGGATGTGTTGCTAGCTAGTGATGGTGGACGTCCTGATCTCAAAGATTCTAAAACATCCGGAGGATTAGTTTGGTCTCCTTTTTCATTTGCAGGTTTTTGCGAAGGAAGTTTCGGGAAGGATATCAAGGTATCAGTAGGAGTGTCCGGGCTTTTGATTTCCTCGTCAATGTTTTGACAAAGATGGCGAACCTGGGACTTCATAGCAAGTGACGATCGAGCGTGTTTAAAGAATTCGGCTTCAGAATTCAGGTTTTCGGCGTAGTAATTACAAACTGACAAGGTAGGAGAGTATTCCTCCTGGTCTGATGACTCGGATACATACCGTTCTACTGGCTTCAGGGATGGAAAATTTAGAAGTGGATTGACTTTTGACGAAGGTGGCGTGGGAGAGTACTCCTCTGATTCTGGAGCTGTATGTCTCTCCACGGGCTTAAGTGGTGGAATATTGAAGGTAGGATCGATCTTCAGAGGAGGTTGTGTTTTGGATTCATCATTAATCAAAGATACCTGCCGCGGCTCTGGCTTTAAAGACGGTACGGAAATGCTTGGGTTGAAAGTAGACACAAATGGTGGCCGTGGCACAAGCGCACTAGATTGTCGACTAGCGAGTGAAGTACATGAAGGACTTGGCTCTACTACACGAAGAGTTGGACGAGATATTATTGTTGTCATGCCAGGGGAGTTACCTTCTGACTCTTCATGAACAACACTAACGCTTGTGGGTCTGGACAAGCCAGAAATTCTGACAACATTGGATCGTTTATGACCTTTCCTTTTTGACATAACCTTGTTGGGACTTGCTGGCATACGTCGAGACTGTATAGCCTCTTTGGGTGACCATTGAAACGGATTGAGCTCTGACACTTGAGGTGGACGTCGAGGTTCTTTAAGCAGCGGCCCCAAATGATTTCCTGAAATGTTTTTCAAGGGTAAATGTCCATGATTCTCTAGCCCTTCCTTTATTTCTTCTTGTCCAAAAGTAGCCTTTCTCACGTAACGAGGCTGCGGTCCGTATATTGTAGTTGATGGAGTAAGTTTTGCGCTCTTCATGGAGGAGAAGAAAGGATCACTTATGACTGATGATTTCGGGGCAAAGTGTGTTTTCACTGCACTAGCAGAACCTTTCGTGGGAGAGAGATTCATTCGATGTCGCTGTTCAAGCCTTCGCCCACTTTTGCTTGGCGATGTAAGCTGTGCTGGAATGACAAGATCGGGGGTATCGATTCCGCAAAGGCTGTCATCGGATTCTCTAGAAGGCGTTGGCGATCGCCCTCTTTTTTTAAACGCTCTACTAGCAGCTCTTGGAACTCTTTTTCCTGGGCTTGGAGTACGTGGTGACTGTAATTCCTGAAGGGAGTCGTAGTCTGGCGTAGAACATTCAGGAGCGAGTAAAACCTCCCTGCTTTCTGTGGCTTTGTTCAATGGTGGGCTCGGTAACCTCTGTTTGGGAGGAGATCCTGGAAATTTGCCAAGATTGTTCCAACTTTTCCTTACAGATTGTCTGTGGGTGTCTCTTAGACGTTGAGATGTCGACTTCAGAATCGAAGATAATTGGTTCTCTGAGTTTGATCGGTGCCTGCTCTGCCTCATTCTTGGTTCTCCATCAACAATTGTGATATCCTCCACTGAATCTGAATTTTTGATAGGAGACTTCCTAGAAAATGTTGTCTTCGGACGTTGCGGCTCGGAGAGAACATATCCTGGAGGGGCGACACAATTGATTCGTATATTTTTCTCTGATTGAACACGTGTAAGTGTTGCTGTGGTAGTTTGAACTCTAGATGCCAATGGCCAAGAATCTCTAATGCTAGATCTCCGTTTTTGAAAAAGGCTTTTCGGTCCTGATGATCTTTTCGTGCCTGGCCTGACTATGTTATCATCCTCCTCATCTTCATCCTCATCGATAAAGCTTGTGTGTACGAGCGTGCTACGTCGTCGAGGGGCATTCCTAGGCGGTAGATAATGGTAAGGAGTCGCGAAAAGAGGAAGGGAATATGGCGATGAATTTGCTCGAGCAGCCAAGCTCGTTTCCTTGTCGTCTCCAGCTTCGCTCTCCCGGAGTTTGACTGCATTTTGGTGGTTTCGTTTAACATATGTAACTGCTGTAACTCCAATCACAATAAATACGACGGCACCACCAATGGCAATACCAATAATCCCCCCCAGAGATATGGTTGTCGAACCGATCGGGATTTCGGCTCCTAAAGCCGGAGGCGGCATATTGAAATATCAATTGTACAAGATGATTAATTAATGTATCGCGAATTTCCACGCTCTATTTTTGATGCCCCTGTTTCGCTGGTAAAACCTAAATGAATGTGGATAATAAGATCGTTGCGGAAACTTTTATATCTGCCGGCATGATAAATGCACTTGCAATATCAATCTACTGGGAAATTTATTGTGAAGACAGTGTTGATAGAAAGATGACAAGGAAGAAGAAACAACAAACAGAAATTGCCAAGACGTAGAATTTGACATGGTGCTTCCGAGAAGGAATGCGAGAATACATTCCTACTTGTCGGTGAATTGATCTCTCCTGGATATCTAATTGGCGTTTGAACAATTCTCCCTTACAACTTGAACGATTGGAATGTAACGGTATTTCAATATTGACAGCCCTTGGCCCGTCAACGGATACATGGCGAAGGAAATACACCAGTAGTTTTGTAACAATAATGCCTTCGTAGTTCTCCGATTATCCACGTGAGGTGAGGATATAAAGAAGAAAGCCGGCGACGAGGAAAAATAGTCGAGTGGGCGACTTTAACGATTGGCTGGCTCATTTTAGCGACACTAGACTATAATTATCATCGGCTCCTGCTAAAGTTTGCAGTTAATTTATATTCCCACACCTGATGTGATACGCTGGATCTTTTAGAGTCCGCGAAATAACACTCAAGCAATCCTTCCTCCACCCAAGCCTATTGATCGAATGAACCATTGCGCAACCGGAGTAAAAGTGTGATAAGCTAAGTTTGGAGATCAGAGACTGGTAAAGGAATATTTACTTCCATTCGAGTGTGGTCTATCTAGCTTTGGTATCTACACTTTACACTTTGCTGTTCTGTTCTAAACGTCAATATGTTTCGAACGAGGAGTGCTAGAGCCGCTAGTGAACTGCTCGATAGGTGAAGATATAGGAGATCTCTATAAATTTTGTGCTTAATGATATATCTTACGGGATCTTCTTCCGAGATCACTCTTGAGTTGGAGTGTTAAATTCGAGTTGGTACTTCTGTCTAGTTAAGTGGCGTACGCTAAGCACAGCTTAAGACAAATATGTGTATATATTTCTTTAATGGTGGTTATTTTCTTGCCCGTTTTTTATCAAGGAAGCGCATATGAACGCGAACAAGATTTGACTTGCTGCGGTCTAAAGCGGTGTCTCGCCAATTTCAATGGTAGAATGGATGTATTGATCACCGAAGAAAGTGCACATCATCTTCAAGTGAACGCTCTAGTTAGACTATAAGATACTGTGTATAGAATATAATTGTGCGAATTTAATGGCAGTTCAAGGCAGGTCAATGTGTCTATTCTTAGTTAGATGGTCAATTGTGGGAAATAGCTGAAATCTGTAGACACACACAGGATGTACTCATATTTAGGTCAAAATACCAGCTCAATCACACGGCCTAACATAGCTAATTCGTATTTCCACGTAATATGATCAACGGTCCTCGCTCTTTTCAAACAAATTAAACATATCCTCCACTTCTTGCAGTCATCTCTTCCCAGTGCTTGAAACATCCAAAGGCAAAGAACTTGACCATTATATCCCCAGCATTAATTAGACATATTTCATCATCATCATTTGTTCCTGTGAAACTATTTCTATCAGAAAGACCTTTTCAGGTCGTTCATGCATACAAAGTTACTATTACGAACCGGTCATGGCGATGGCGAATATCACTCCATCAATACCTCACCTCACCTCTTCACCTACTAATTCAATGCATTCGCATTTACCATCAATGTCATCACTGGCGAAACAATATTCCTCTCCACTTTAACCCCAGATATTGAACTTTGAAAATTCCAGTTTGAAAGTCTAAGCATCCACCGCTTACGGGCTGGAGTTATTCGCAATTGACCAAGTTCGATAGCTTTATTTCACAGAAATACCTGTGACTACCATTGAAACTTCGAGGTTGTTTTATGTTTACAGGATATGGCATTAAACGTGCATTCCACTCCCGTAAACTATTTACCATGAGTTATTCTCTTGTCCCTCTTTAGTCGACCTGACTATGAAAAAAATATCGTAGGAAATATATTGAGCACTTCCATAGAACGGAGAAATTTAGTTTTAGATATTGATTGACTAAACTAGACTATAGAGGGTTCAACCCTCGAAAACGTATGTGTGCTACTACTTAGCAATAAAAAAAAAGTCTAGGCTTCTGTTGAAGAGTCATCAACTTCTACTGAGAATCCTCATCCCCCAGTGCCACCTGAAATCGTTTCGTACAATCATATCTGGTACCCAGAAGCTTGTAAATAAACGAAACGAAAAGAAAATAAAAAGTGTCTTCGTCGCCTTGTCATTGACTACTACTAGAGTTAGATATCAAACGCTTAATATCATCATATCTAGTAGATAGAATGAAAGGAAAGACAAACATATGATAAAGCATCGCCACCAAATTTCCCAGTGCCTCCAACACATCTCATGAAGATCATGCTAAGTCACCGCGAAAACAGCCCCATCTCCCCACTCAACTTCACTTTCCTTACTTCCTTCCTTACATGTTGGAACAACGAGATATGCATTTCCACATCTTGTTTCCCTTCTTCTTCACAACACCCTTTGCCTCCTCCGTCACTCTCACCCTAGCCTGCGCTTCTGCCTCCAACTTAGCCAATTTCATCGCCTCAAGCTCCTTTTTTTCATTCTCTTCATCCTCAGTCTGTTGAAGCGCACATTCCTTCTCCCAACGCTCATCAGAATTCTTGTAACCCAATCTCTTAGACTCAGCTTCAAGTCTCACGCGAAAAGCCGCAAATTCTTCTTCAGGAGTGGTTATGCGAATGCCACCATCACGGTAGGGTTTTTGATCTTTATAATCGGATCGTGAGGATATGGCGCCACAGTTACAATTGGGACAGGATGGGTGGACATTGTCGCGGTATATGAGACCATAGCTGTCGGGGGTGAGTGTGCCAGGGTCGAAGTATTGAGGAAGGGGATTATCGATTCGAGGATCTTTCGCAGGAAAGGGTCTGTAATTTACATGTTCCTTTTGATCTGGTCCTCCGCCTTTATTGCAGGAAAATTAGCTCAGCGTTACTTTGGAGATGTGAAATGGTAAATTAGATGCTTACAAAAAGTCTCCCATGCTTCACGGTCGATAAGAAATTGTATGTAATCTGGTCGAAGAATTTGGAGTTGAAGAAATACTCTCTTGCTCTTGATGTGAGCGATTGCTTTCTCCACTGCAGCAGCAATTTCATCCACTGTAACATTTTTCCCATCTATGGATGGTAATTGTTGACTAAGAAGTAGACGTCCAAGTTCTGGAAGCACCGTTTCATATGTTATCGGAGTTGTGTCTCCGCCCACTGGGAGTGCGGCTTCTGTGTTGACCATTTTGAAGATATCTTTGACTTGATTCTTCGAATGTAGCTGGTACTTATGGTGTGCCTTCCCTGAAAGAGGAAAGTGGTTGATACTGAAGAGGTGTTTTGCTTATGAAGATGAGGTTGTTGTTGGGATGGATTTATGCAGAAGCTGGAATTGATGATGGATCAAGAAAAAGGGTGGAGGTTTTAACAGGAATAATTGTAGTAAATTGCTTAAGCTTGAAGCTTCTATAGATTCACAAAAGTATATATGCGGTTGTAGCAGAATCCCAAGTAAAAGTACTTTGGGCTGATAAAAGTCATCATACATAAAATCGTACGTATATGACCTACATGACCTGATTCTCGCACTCGCTAAGCTCTGTTGCTGGACTACTAGACTAAGAATGATTGTTTCTTCTTCAACAGCAATCTCAGCCTCGATACACCGGGTTTGATTAAAATAACTGTCGCTTACATCCGATGTAAGCCGTACGACATCGGTTAGAAATGTGAGTACTCATTATTTCTATTGGGCTACTGCTCTTGATTTCAATGCCGTACAATCTATATTTAAAATTTTCTTTAAAATGCAGCTCTGCTATGGCTTTAAGTATATTATTTTACCGTGGTCTAGACTAGGAATAAAAAAAGCTGTTTCATAGGTATTGCAAGTATATCATCGTCCAGCCTCGCAGTCAGCTATATGCTATGACACTTGAAAAATCCATGTACATGATCGTCCGGGTTGCCAGTGCAAACCCATATACCATCTCTCCTGCTACAACTGCTTGAAACCAGTTTGGCCATTGTGTCAAACAATCGCTGAAATTCCATAAATCACTAGTCTCTATTCAAACCTCTCTTCAAATTGAGTATTATAAGGGGCAAAGCTCCGCCACTTTCGTTATTGATGGCTAATTTCACTGCGGCGGAAAAGAACGACGGACCAACTTTCTGCCATCTGCTCATTGTTCAAGAAACTTACAAGTAATGAAGCCGTTGTATCAAACTAGAGTAATAATTCTTCAAGTGTTAGTTGACTGAGCAATGATCCCTTAACAGGAGAGTAACCGGGAAGAAGATTTAGAATATTTGTTTAGAAATAATAGAGTTGAATATTTAAATACCAGACTAACTCATTAGATAGTTCATCCATGATTCCTCGTTGCGATCATTTATCCTTATTTTCTGAATAAGATAGCTATGTTTATCCACCAAAGCTCGCTGCCATGATGAAAATCATCCTACAGAAGCCTGCCTCAAAACTCTTAGAATCAATACTAAGATGCCTTATGTTATACACACTGCGAATAAACAGGGAACCAGCTGCTGAGTAAATGTTCTGGGGGAGGCAAAGTTATTGTAACCAAGCAACTCATTCTTTTCGCAGACGTTTGGCAACCTGCTCAAGCCTCTCACAATTTTTCTTTGCCCCAAGAAATTCGTTTTTGGCCTTTTCTCTCTCCCGCTTCAAAGTTTCGAGGCCTTTTACTACTCCTTGAAGTCGTTTAGCCTCGGCGCCCCAACTTTCTAGCATCCAGCTTCGACTTAGCATACTCTTTAAAAGCGACCTTCCACAATCTCGGCTGTTCGGTAGCAGCATCTCGTTTCAACGTTTAAAATTGAGTCTCGGCAGCAGCTATTTGGTACTTCGCCTTAACCCGAAGTTCAGCGATTTTGATATTCAACCTCTCTTTTTGCTGAGCAAGAGATTCTGCTGAATAGTCTTTGTTTCCTTCTTCGTCCTTAACAACTGCTAAAAAGTCGGATCCGGGATCGGTGTCATTTGATCTTGGGGTAGTTTCTGATTTGATTGATGGGTTATTGAATTGATCAAAACGTGGTTCTACACCTGGAAATTCCAGAGCCGGTAGCCCTCCGAACTTTTCTTTTCCTCCCACTATTCGAGAGGATTTCAGTTCAGAAATTCTTTCCAAAAGATGAATTGGAATACACTTACGGGAAGATTCCCACACATGTTTTTCCTTTTTGTATTGATACACGTCCATTAACTGATCGATAGTAAGGTTAAAAGTACCAGATTTTGGAACTTCATTGTTTCCCTCCCATTGATTTATAACACTGTAAAAGCGTGCAACACTGACAATTCCAAGATGGCAACGCTCCTCGACGACAAAAATGTGCCGAATCCGCTCCATCACTGAAATGTATGTCATTTTATGATTCTTGCATACATCAGTCGTTGTGGTTGACTGTGAAATGTAATAAATTGAAAAAGAATATCGTGAGGCGAAAAAGTGAGAAATCGAGGTGTCTGGATGTTCTTTCGGGCACCCCAATATTCAAGATATGAATCGTGACCTCCCAAAAGATTTGACACGCCTTTTATGGCCTTTTATGAAAATATTCACTGTCCAAAGAAAATTCAAAATCAACGGTACTGAGGAAGGCAATCACTGAAGCTGGGATAATCGGTGATGTTTTGGCAAGCTGGGCATTTGCGCGATGATGCAGAGATTATGACCTACGATCCAATCAATACCTGGCTGAATGTCTTCAATTTAAATGTCTATTTTCATTTTGGAGGTCAAAGAAAGGTTCTAAGATCTTTAGAGACATAAATACCAAGACTTGAATTGAATAAGTAGTGTTGCTGGTCAAGACGGTCACATTAGAAGGCAAAATGTGAAGTTAGAGTTCAGTGAAGTGACAAATTTCTATCTCAACTTGACATCAAACTCAAAAATCTCGTGATTCCGTTGATATTGCCAGCTCAGATTTAAAATCTTACCAATGATGCTGCGACATAGTTACAAGCCAGAACTACTAACGATTTGGCGCATTTTATTGACTGCTGGCAAGTTTCAGTCTTTCATTTTCCTTCAATTTCCAGTGTTTCCTGATTAGATACCAGAAGAGAGTGTTAAACAGATGCTCTGAACTCCATGCTTTCCTCGGAGGTATCGGCAAAGTAAATGTCACTTCCTAACTTTTCTACATTTTGTCCTAGCTGTTTTCTATGCCCTACGATAACATGCATAATTAGACAACTTTACTCATCTCTCAAAGTATAGATTTGAAGCTCTATATTCCATACTATGTATCTTCTACTACTTCTACTAGTCTGTTTTCCTTGACTTGGATATCTTCTTCACATAAGAATTCAAAACTGGGACTATCAAAAGTGGAGCTTCGCCAAGCCTTGTAGGCGACGCTTGATTCGGAAAAAGACATATCAACACATCTATCTGTCCGTAGTCGCGACAAAGAGACAATTTTTGGGGTATGTAATGTCTTTTCCTGGTATTAGCTGGAAGTGGAGTTTTTGTTTCACATCAAAAGAAAGAGGGATTTGTTGGGAAAAAGCGACTGCCGCCGAAGAATAGAGAGGTAATGTGAGACGCAGGTACGTATATTACACAAAAATTTACCAAACATGAGCTTGAAATTAGAGCTTAAGGGGAAAAAAAAATTAGTATCAAAAACTTCCTATAGAACCTTCTCAGAGTGCTAGAACTAGTGTTTTTCAGAGGGAATTCCTTTCCATCGGCTGTTTTCAAGTGAAACGAAGCGCACATCTTTATTTTGATACCATTCTTTGTGCTCATTAACTACAATAAATATCTTGAATAGGAGTAGACTCCATAAGGTAATCCATGTATGACGTAGCATCACTCTATAAGGACCCATGTGTTCCCCAAGCCCTTTTCAAGAAAACTCCGCCCCATCCCACGCCGAATACAACTGCTTCGCCATTATTAAAACATCATTACAATGTGCTCGCAAAGAATGCAAAATCCAAAAGATATCCCAGACTCAGCTCCCACATTACAGCCCACGTTATATAGATCCACAACCTATTTCTCATCCTTAGGGCTGTGTGAAACGACCAGACGAGGCTCCGACTCCTCGTCTTGAACGGTCCTTAACCTCTCTCCACCCTAATTTCTCTACTTCATCTATTGACAAACCGTGATGCTACGCAGGAAGCTGACTATTTTTTGATGTACGTTGAGCATGAGCGGCAACACCCGCACCATTCTTAACCGGCGTCTTTTGGTCCAGTACAATAGCTGGCTGTGTGGGTGGACGAGGAGTGTACGGAACAGCTGGGAACGGGTTCAAGTCAACCATGCTGAGTGCCCCCCGAGGATCAACACACGTGAAAGGCACCCAGTTTATTGCGGTATTCATGGCGACTGCAATACAATGTTAGACTTCTACCATGTAGCAGAGAATAATTCAAGAAAGATAAATGTCCACCTACAGCAGTGCTCCCAGATCTTAAAATCGATAATGTATGTAGTGAAGTCTGGACGACCAAGAGCTACATGATATGCATTTTTCTTAACCACTTCACTCAAATATTGAGCCACTTCCAGAAATTCTTGATTTGTGACTTTTCCGCGGAATGAGCGAGCTTCCGCGACAACTTTGTATTGCAGGTCGCAGCCGATTGATTGATAGATTAGATGGTTTGCCATATTGAAAATTATGAATGTACTATTATGATTTGGTGAGATTTGTTGTGGATTGAATAGAAATAGCTGAATGTGTTGCTGATGGAATTGAATTGGATTCAAAGAAAATAACCTGGGGAGATGGAGGTTTTGACGTCGCTATTTAAAGCTGGGAGATTGAAGAATTTATAAAAGTTACGCCATATCTTTTGCACTAGTACTGCTGTCATTGCTAAAATAGTACTTGACTCATTCTCCAAACTGCTTGCCTGTATCTGCAGACGACCTACCGTAGCTTTGCGCTGGGCCGTTAAATAGTGAATTTAAATAGTGATTCCACAATTTCCTACAATAAACTTTAGAGCTTCGTGTGTAAAACATAAAACATGGAGCCTCGGGGATGTAAATTGATGGAAAGTCTAGATAACGTATATAGATCAAGCTCATTTCTAGGTAGGAGACTGACTATTTGTTATTGTGTTATCATTTTAACGAATACTTGCATTTAGCTACATCAAATACCCTCAACTGAGTACTAATAAGGAAGCTATTATTCAAAATACACCTCATATTCCATTCACTTATTCAGTGGTCTATTGAAGATTCGCAATTGATTGTACGGCTCTGTTTATCATCGACAATGAATTCCATCAGGTTACCTAATAAATTCACAAATATTTAAAATAAATATATAAGTCGGGTGTTACGTTGTAACATCATAAACTATTATCACGTGTTATAGGATCACATGGATAGCCATGTGGGGGAGCGAGGGAGCGAGGGAGCGAAGGAACGATATTCGAATCTCGCTCCCCAGCTCCATCGCTCCAATGTTGGAACACGAAGGTCTATATAATCAAGATGGATCCCCTTTATATAGAGCTTGGTGCTCAAGATCAATCATTTAGTATACTCTACTATTAGTTACGAATTGCATCATTGTCATTACTTAAGTCCCTGCTTGACGCCTAGTTATAAACCACCTCGAGAGCCTAGAGCACTTCCACGTGATCTAGACGGCAACCCTCGTAACAGGTTTAGTTTTACATTGAATATAGTCTTATCGTTATTAATACTATATATCCTCTATCGTGATACAAAAACCTGATATAATCCTATACAAATTGAAAATCGAAATTTCAATCTTCAAAATATCGATCAATAAAATCGGGAAAAATTTGAAATTTTCAGAATCTGTTTATATTTATATGGAAATATTGTAATTAAAATTTCAATTAATTTTATCTATTGGTTGTTGAATTTTTAATAGTTGAAAATGGTAATTTTTGATATAAAAGGATGGTCCAAAAGAGGGGTGGTCCAAAAGTAGGGTACTAGACTTAAATTGAACCATTATTTAAATAGAATATTTTGGATTATATTCGCAGGCTCTAAAACACTTGGATTCGACAACTGTAGTATAGTCCAAATGATCCCAAATTGAGGACTGCTTCATCATACTAAAATAATCATCGCTTAATAGTGATAGCCCAGAGAGAGTCATCTCACAATCAGAACCTGTGGAATATTTATTAAGTCATGCATGGTTTCTAATCAGAAACAGTGAATGTTCAAAAGTAAGCATAATCATGCCCCAAATTAAGCAAACCACACCTGGGAAAGGCGGGCCAGGATTTAGTATTTTGTGTTTCGCATCAAGATCTTACTATAGAACAGGATTCAATTATATAGTTGGGAGTTCTCCGGTGTTTTGATATTTATTACTGCTAGGATGATGGAATTAGAAAACTTCAGCAGAATAGTAAATAGCTTCGACAGAATAACGAAAAAAAGCTTTTCTTGTTCGATCATTTTCACTGCCTGGTTTCTATGTTGGGAGTTAGTTATGTATACACGAAAGTAGTAATGAGAGCAAATACAAAGATGCCATGCAAAACTTGATAATAAAAAAACTGTAATATAGCTTTAGATAAGTGGTACTTCAATACATTCACAAGAGGCAACATATTACTCATTGATCGATCCATAAATTCATTCAAAAATACATCAAAATAGCATCCTCAGGTATGAAAATCCAGAAACTCGTAGTTCGTAATACGTAAATCTTGAAAAATGAAACCATCCATCATTGAAATAACCTCATGCTCACTTGTCATCTCAGCCCTCAAATAACCGCATTGAAACACGCAAAAAAAAACGAAACATTCCTCTTTGAGTTATTAGCCGCAAGTACCATGTTTGGGAATAGTATCGCCTACTTTGTCCTTTCGATATAAAGCTCTTAAATCACTCCATGTTCACTCCAATCTCCCTTATTTTCTGCAAGCTTTCCGCATCCATTTTTTCGTCGTTCTGCTCGAGATAGTCGTCTATTCTTGGTTTCCACTTGGTTTTGAGGAAAGCAGTCAAGGAGCCTTCGAAGGCTCGGAACATTTCTAGGGATTCTGCAACCAGTTCATCGAGTTGTTCGATTAAGCCGGCTTCTTCTTCTCGAATTTCTGCTATTTCGCTCGCAGTAGAATGGTCAGATGGATGTTTCTCGCAGAAGCATGTGTGGGTGAGTTCAAGCATGGAAAATGTGAAGGCTCGGAAGAAACTTTCAGCTACCCACGAATAATCCGTTGCCTCACTGTCCAAAAATTCACTTATTTGATATGTCTTTTTCAATCTGTAGTCAATACCCTCTCGCCTATGGTCCTCTGCATCTTGTGGGAACCTCGATTCTCGTCTCAGAGCCATCATTCTGGTGACTGGAAGACAACCGCCATTTGAGCAAGCGCATATGCAATCATCATGCTTTTTCATAACCACAAGACTTTTTAGTGCCAAATATTGGGGCATGTCGATAATTGGCGAGCAATCTTGGATTTCTACAAAGCTTCTAAGTCTTCTCGCAATCCGATGAAGCAATGTTTCATTGTAGAAACCATAAGATTTGAGGAAACCCACCCCTTTAGACATGTACCACCAAAGCAGAGCGATGCTATCTAGCGTAAATTCAAATCGAAAATTTTTTGTGGTATATGAGCCGCCTATCCATTCAATACACCTCATAGATGGGGTATATCCATAGTCGTCATACTCACTGACATCCTTAAAACCAGCTTGGTATAGATACTCTGTGATTTGTACAGGCATGAATTTTGCGTGGTAAACACTTCGATTTGCCATCACCAGGCAGAGCAAGAGTGCGAGCTGGACAGAGACCCCATGATCGAGGAGAAACTTCGTTGCTTTCCAGGCAAAGGCATCAAGGATTTTACTATTTTCGAGGTAGGAAGGTACGTCTATCTGCATTTCCTGACATGTGGACATTGCAAGTTCATACAGACGTTGTCTTCTGTTAATAACACCTGCTGATATGAATTTAAAATACCCATGTCCTCATATAGCTCATGTGCCGTCGTGAAAAAAGGATCCCGGATTTCGCCTAACATGCTATCATTAGCGAGAAGCATTCGAATTGAGGGCATGCATTTCGCCCTAATTGCAAATGATATTGGCGGCCTCATATGATGATCCAGTTTGTTAACATCCGCTCCGGCCTTTAGTAGCAATTCAATACCTAGGGGCCAAGAATGAGAAGCATGCAAAGGGGTCGTCCCATCATCAAGGGTAGAATCTGCTGCAGCGGCGTCACGGGACAGAATTTTCTTTAATTCACACTTTGATCTTGTCAGGATAGCTTTGAAAACCTCCGGTCCGTCAAGAGCTTGGAGAAAAAAATTAATTATTGTTCCAGTTTGAGGGATTAGTTTTCACATACTGTCTATTGTTTGGTTTTAGAAATGAAGTGCTCAATTTTGCGTTGCGTCGACCCAAATCCATTGTGATCATGGCGCTGTAAATCAGTGAGATCAATCTGGGAGCCGAGATCACAAAGAGTCTCTGCAATATCGTAAAACTCGCTAAGATCGATCTGTGCCGGGAGGAGTGCCTGGTAAAAGAAAGTTGCGTAGTAGTCCCTATGAGTCGTGCGCACTTAGCATAATATTTTCAGAAGTGTTTAATTATTTTCGTAAATGATCTTAGAGACAACGATTAATATTATGGACACTGATGAAGGGTTGAGAACTGCTCGAACATCATAAAGACCAATGAGAGTCCCTTACTCCGGATCCGAAGCATGCAAATGGTACTGTGCTCTATGAAAAGGATAGGAGAAATCATACCCGTAGTATGCGCAAGCTTCAAAAGTGCACCCGGCAGATTTAAATAAGCTTATCACTTTCCGATATAAATTGGCCAAATTACGTAGATCTTTCTGAAGCTCGGAAAAGGTGTGTCCGCTACGATGAAAAGGAGAATGATAATATCGCTCAACGTAATCTTTCATCCAGGACCACAACCAAAGATTCGCGGCCTTGAAAGTCAATATGGTAGTTAAAAATGTGGTAACGTAAGGACTCACAGCAAATAGTGTCAGTCCATCAATTGTGACATCATTGGCGGCAGCTTTGCCTTGGTCAAACATGAGACCAAGCTTTTTCAACTGCCAATTCAAAAATGCTGAACCAGATTCAAGTAAATCGAGTTTCCCCCCCTCAGATGAATCATTTCACGACACGCTCACAACGAAGACTTATACTTCGGTAGGTTCTTGCCAAAAAATATTTCAAAGGATGGAGCATAATCAGAAACTACATAGCTCATATTCAGATGAGGGCTGATGGAAAAGCTATTTGCGCCCCTAGTTATGGACAAGGCGATGGCCACTGAATATCTCAGTAACTCATTGTAGGGTAGAAACTTGGCTCCGACTACGACGCTTCGGCGCCCTGGTTTATACCATGGACAGTCGCGTCGATGATCAGACCGTTGTTGCCAGAATAAAGATGAAAGGATCGGGCAACCCTTACGGAAGCTTATATCCCGCTCAGATGTGTATTCTGATCTTCGGCAAGGACAATTATCCAATATTGTGGAAGAGCGAGAAACTTTATTTCGAGGTTGTCTTTTGGGATTGGGAGACAAATTTTTGTTCTGGGATGGCTTGGGCTCTATGCGAGCTCCTTGGTGTAGTAAGGCTATTTGTCGAATTGAGTCATGGATGGAATCAAGCCGTAATTGCTACAACAATCAGACACACCATTTAAGACAGGAGACTAGTACAATACTGTATTGTCATCATTCGCGGCAATAGTTGCGGCGACGAAATCGATTATCTGCTTAGTTTCTGTACTGTGCTGCGAAGCCGTTTGCGAAAATTCGATGACACGCTCGTAGGTGTCTCTGTTCAATATTAACAATTTGAATTTCCTTTTCTAAATGATCTTGAATGACCTACACGTTGAAAGACTGAAGGGCTAGCATAAGAATGTTCTGTAGGCTATCCAAGGTTGTATTTGCAAGTGTCAAAGACTCCTTGGTAAAAGGATATGCAATTCGATTCGAGATAGTGTCCCTACCATGTTTTTGAAGTTCCTTGTCAAGACCTCGTAACCCGGCTTCGCATTTTTCGATCATTTCAACAACCGAGGTAGGTAGAGTCAATTTTTCTGCTCCAAGGACTTTAGCTTATCTCCAAGCTGTTATAAAATAGCATTTAAAGTCTCTGCCTTGAATTTGAACGTGATAATATCTTTGTTGAAGTTCTTGTATTGTGAACAACACTTGACTAGGCTTCGAGATACTTGAAGGCCCAGGGAAATGACTCCTACTGCACCGCTTGCTACGGAAAATGGGCCCGTCATTTTCACAACAAGTCGATTAAATTATCACAAGAAAAACTTTATGAAGCTCGATCATTGAGGAGAAATATGCAACAAAGTCTACACACATAAAATAGCTTTGGTGGGTGATTGATGGGAGGAAGATACAGAACAACAGATTAATTCCAAACTGGAAGGGCAAGAAAAAATAAGATACTTAAACTGAGGACTGAGATATGGAGCAAGCAGGCAAGAGCCGGGCGCAGACCGAAACCACCAATCCTCTCTTGGCTCGAAGCATAACAGCATCTTATGGCTAAAATGACTAGACTAAAATGTACTCTTCCGTACTGCATAGCCACTCAAAATCTTCCAAGGTGAGTTAGTGGGACACAAAGCCTTGCTATGCTTCAATCTGTGTAATGATGGAGGCACTTACGTACCAATGACAATGGTGGCAAGATGGGGAACCGTTCAAGATTGATAAAACCATATGATGCATATGGTTATTACTCCGCCACATCGGCAAAGCTCACAGCCTTGTTTGGACACAAAATCACCATTCATAGAGGATAGGGATGAGGAGTCGGACGAGGGCTCCAAGTTGGACGTGAATTGTTCTCGCAGTCGAATCTCTGATCTTGAAGTAGACAAGTACATCTCAAGTGCATCTCCATTGTGAAATCATGTAAACACTAACAGATGAGGGCCGTGGTTATCATTTGTGCCGTTTGTGCAACGGTGATGTTGATACTGAGATGCTGAAATACACGAGGCGACGTCAAATCCGACCAGGGGTGAGCTCCAGGCTCGCCAGGCTAGTCCCCGCACTAATTCCTGGGACCTGACCCATCATCAACCCTCACCAACAAATCAAATCACCACGACTCTCCTCAATGCCTCCAATTCCAATTCCTACAACTCCTCGAATCGTCATATACTACCAGACGCAACATCATTCCGATGGCAGACCATGTTCAATATTACCTATCATCACCCAGCCAAACATCGCGGTAACGCACGTAAACGTCGCAGCAATCCATCTCAATGATCCTCCGGGAAATATAACTCTGGTACATCTGCCATATCCTCTCTACAAACAACAATACTAACAAGTAATAGAATGATCATGTACCTCACCATGAGCGCTACGCCACCATGTGGGCAGAACTCCGCATCCTCCAAGCAACTGGAATAAAAGTAATGGGGATGCTTGGTGGGGCAGCCAAAGGTTCATTCACTCGACTCGACCAAGACGAAGCCACATTCGAACTTTACTACGGTCCTTTACGAAACCTTATCCGTGAGCGTGGCCTCGATGGCTTAGATCTCGACGTTGAGGAGGAGATGACTCTGGCTGGAATAATACGATTGATTGACCGACTAAAAGCTGATTTCGGGTCTGGATTTATCATTACGCTCGCGCCTGTGGCTGCAGCATTGATATCTGAACGGCCCGAACATAATTTGAGTGGGTTTAATTATGAGGCTTTGGAGGTTATGAGGGGAAATAGTATTGAGTGGTATAATACGCAGTTTTATTGTGGATGGGGCGATATGAGTAAGACGGCTGGATATGATATGATGATGATGAGGGGATGGCCTGCACATAAAGTTGTGGTGGGTATGGTTACCAATCCGGGGAATGGTAATGGGTGGGTACCGTTTGAAACTTTACGAGAAGTACTGCTTAATCTGAAGTCGAGATACCCTACATTTGGTGGTGTTATGGGTTGGGAATATTTCAATTCTTTACCAGGAGATAAAGATAGACCATGGGAGTGGGCGGCTTGGATGACCAATGTTCTGGGTAAATCACCGATATCTGCACCTTCGGGCCCAAGTACGAGCGCCAGTGTTGCTGGAGAGAAACAGAGGCCACTTGTCGATAACAATGTAGATGATGATCTCCAGGGGGATGCTCCTTTACCTGCGGAATTTGAGTACCATTCCGAGGGACTTTGGGAAGATTGATGATACCCTGTTTCTTGTATAAAATAAGTTAGCAAATTGGAATTTTTTGCGTTTCGAAGTTTGCTGTTTCCTTGAGGAGAGCCAATGGTAATGAGTTTTGGGGCCTACAAAGTCGTTGGATGCATCCATGCTTCTACCAAGTGAAATGTACCGTTGTTTGTGGTAAATTCACCAGAGGGAGTTTGTCTGGATGATAGATCGAAAAGACACTGGATAATGACATCGATAATCACAGCAAGTGACAAGAGTAGATACACCCAACGTGCAAGCATAGGTAAATTACGAAAAGAAAATCACTTTCAGGAGACCCTAGTAGATATCCTGTGAATATTTTACAATACATCAAAATATGCGAAGCCGGTCGTGGGATATATTTGTGACAGATAGACCGAAGTTTTTTACATACAATAATAGGTTGCTTTCAGGACAACCTGGAAGAGATACTCTCCATATCCGGAATCTTGTCAGGTAGGACCTGTCATGTCATTCCGAGGTAGGAGGAGTACGGAGTAAAGTGACTGATATTTGTACAATCATTTTGCGATTGACTTTGTGATTTGGATTCAAACTCAAACTCGTGGAAATTGTACACGGGGTACAGTAATTCATGGATAGGAAGTTCTGCTTTAATACCTTGGACTTGTGTGAATATTGATATTTAATGGTCTTTTAGAGTTTCTCTTCATCTTTGGAGATATATTGTCTACTCAGATTTCAATGCAAGATACTAAGGATGTCTTCAAGAAAGGATGAATACGGATCTAATATTTGGAATCTACGCATATTCGTTGTTGCTGATGAATTGTCATGGAGAGGAGGGGTCCTATTACCCATAACGAATTCCACCTAGTGGTTAAGGATATACGATCTTCCATACGTCAGACACTTTTTAGACGGACAGAAACTATGGCGCGGGATGCGACGAATACGACGGGGACATTGTCTGAGGTGGAAGCTAGATAACAATGCGATCTTGAGGTTTGGAGACACTTTTTTAGGTGTCCAATGTATGCTAGGATGTGATGCGGACTGTATAATAACACATTTGAGTGTGCAGTTGTGAGAAATGGTGAAGTTACTAGGTATTTACTAGGGTGGAGGGGGTGCTTGGTACGGGGATACCAAGCGTGTTGTGATGAGCAGGGCCACCATGGGATTGAGTACCAGAAACCAATTCAGCTGCAAGAGCCCTCCATACAGCAGCAGCAGCAGCAAACCCCAGTTCAGCACGATCAACTGTCCAATTTGTCTGCGCCAGTAAATTTGGATATCCCACTTCGTGTTGCATCTAAAGTAGTTGCTCCTGAGCAACCTTTGTCCAAATCAGCTACAACCCAACTTTCAGTGAAAAGTATCAAGCAGCACGATGCCACCAAGCCTATCAGACCAGACACCGAGATTAATAAAATATTGTTGGACAAACCAAAAGATTTGAAAACTAGGATTCATGAGAACCAACTGGAAGAAGAATTTTGACGACAACTGGATATGCAGAATGGGAAAAGTTGACGGATATAGCGAAGGAGACAAAGGTAAGAGCTCTAGTAGGGAATTCATGGTATTCTAGGTCCACGGGTAGACTTATTATAGCTTTTGTTAAATCGGTATTGGTTTTCTTCAGAATGAAGAGCAATATATGGCGTTCAAGAACGAAGCGGAGCGAGTAAATGAGCAATACAGTAATAAGGGTGATTGCTTGAGTATCGACGCTGCTGGGTTAAGGATGGAGTTGGATAACTTGCGATTGAGAGAAAGAATCTTGGTAAATATGGTGGTGATTGGATTGGGGTTTGCTTCGATTCTATTTGACACCTGAGCACACGTATTCTTCACATACTTTCTTTCTCGTCATATGCATTTGAATATTCCCGGCAATGAGCTTTCAAAAACTTCCATATGGAGGAGCATAAGACTGATAGAGAAGAAAACACTGAAAACATTTGCTTAGTAAGTAACTCCAATCGCGTCTGGTAGAACCATATTCGGTAAAAAAATCTCGTGTTGCTCCTTCCGAAGCAGAATGCTGTCGTGGATGCCTGGGATGAGGTTTGCCTAATCAAGCTAGCGCACCATCACAACTTCATCTTTGGTCTACTTTCAAGAATCTTCCTCAACTTTGATATTCTGTACAATACCTCTTTCCAAATCAAACCATCTTTGTTTTCATTCACGACATAAAATGGTTCCAGATGGCGGCCCTGTCAGTTCCTACAGTGGACCAATGAAGAATGAAATGTTGGACCGCTATTTGAACATAAGGGCTGCACAGTAAGTTTTCCTTTGGTCCCAATCACGATATATCTGACTTGTCTATTCTAGGAGGAAGGAGCTTACTTCCGGAGTTCTATCTGCGACTCAACAAACCCAAAAAGTTGTAAAAAGTGATTCAACTTGGCAAAATGTCAAGGAATCTTGTAAGATCTTCATCTTAATGATCATTTGTTTCGAAATGGCAGTTGACCTCTAACGTAGTGTCGAGCCCATTCGATCTTGGAGAGGAGAACAATGCAGTAGATTGTATGCTTTTACCCTCATGGTCTTTGATACACAGATAGTCACTGACTTTCTGAGCAGGCTGTAGCCTAATCGACCTAGAAGAAGATTCTGACACAGTACCATTATCCGGGTCTCAATTGACTCAGGGAAGTGAGAAAGCCAAGCAGATCCTGAAAAACACTGTAGGCTTTCCATTCTAACAACCATTTATTACCGGGATTGCCACTGACTTCTTGAGCAGGCCTTGGTCTAGCAGACCCTGAAGAAGATTATATAGAGGTTGCGGTTATACCAACAACATTCTTGCGCTTCTCAAAACTTCCACAAAAATTACGCCATCAGATTTGGCACTTTACTCGTCCTGAAGCACGTTACATTAAGATTCGGGAATCTAGATGGACCACAGGACTTTTCTCGGGTGCGCCAATCCCAGCCATGCTTCATACTTGTCAAGAATCAAGGAAGATGGCTTTGATATGGTATGACTTGTCATTCGCTAGAGATCCTGAGATGTGTTTTTTGGACCAGCATACCTTGAACACGATAATGGAGAATGCACTTACTAATGAAGAACCACGCGAAGCCAGGATTTATTTTGATTGGGAGCGTGATGGTCTGTATTCACAATGTGCCCGTTGTACTGGTCACAGAATGAGTTGCCGACATGCTCCCCTGTCCTTCGACTTTCTCAGGATCAAACGGTTGGCATTCGAAGGTCCTCTTTCTGTCAACCCGTTTTACAAGATCGCGTTGTGTTTTCCTGCGGTTGAAAGTATAATTCTTATCCGCGGTCGAAGCTCTATCCGTCGTAAAGCTGTCTTACCACTCGAATTCATATATGTAGATAAAAGGTTTGAATGGGAAGACGAAGATTTGCTTGCAACATGTCTTTATACAATAAAGAATACAGCTCCTGAATGTGGTGCAATAGAAACCATTCAGTCAGTCCGGAGAATGACTTTGCTTAATGTCAATCAGACAGAACTGGTTGATCGAGTGGAAAGAAGTTATTGGCCTTGCCGTTGAATCCCCTCCAACTAGCTACAGGGGGAGTATAAGCGTGGGTATAAATATGGACATCGGTACCTGCGAGTCTTGACATTTATTCGTTCAACTTTGGCTGTATCATCGCTACATGGGAAGATATGAAGGAAATGAATGGTACTTTGAGATGTTCAAATATGAGAAAATACCTCACAGATAACTCGATATGACAAATTTATGATCTCCCGTGGATTTTGACCTTCATGCTCTTGTATTGCCCGCCCGCACGGCAATATGGCTTCATTACAAATACCCGAATTTCTAAGCAGCCCACAAATTGCCCGAAAAATTCCCGATTTTGAAAAATATCATCGTCAAAGATCACAAACATCACCACGAAACGGAAAACCGTGTATAGCATTTAATCCACCAGATCCAAATATGTCAGACATCAAACTCGCCCCTTTTAACATTCACACCACCCCTTATAAAACCATTCATGGTGTTGACATTCCCGCACACATCTTAATCCCCAAATCTCTTGCCTCAAATTCCCAACCCGGAAGTAGAAAATACCCCGTCCTCGTCCGCTTCCACGGAGGCTACCTAGTCTCCGGGTCCGCACTATACACCGAATGGCTTCCACCCTGGTGTATCGACTTTGCACTCCAAAACTCCGCGATCCTAATCATGCCCGATTACAGACTTTTGCCTGAAGCGACGGGTCAGGATATTCTAGAAGATCTGAGGGATTTCTGGGCGTGGTTTGCGGGTTCCGAGAGCACTGGTTTGCTGGCTTATCTTAAGTCGCTTGATGCGGGTGTAGATGTGGATTTTGAAAAAGTGGCGGTTTTTGGGGAGAGTGCTGGGGGTTATTTGGCCATTAGGAGTTCGCTTCTACCACGGAATAGCTGGGGTAATGCTTTTAAAGGATGTAAAGCGGTTATTGCTTCGTATCCTATGACGTTGCTTAGGAAGGATTGGTATTCCGTTGCTAGTGAGACTAGAAGTCCGTTTGGGGCGCCGCAGTTAGATGAGGGGGTTTTGGATGCCCATATTGAGGGGTTTGAGAAGGGGGATGGTTCAAAAGTGGTGGTTAGTGCGGAGCCGCCGGCGAGATTGGATCTTGCGATAGCGATGGTGCAGAAGGGAAGGTGGACAGGGGTTTTTGAGAGGGCCGGGGGAGAGGGGCTTTGGTTGGAGGATGTGGTTGGGGAGTTTGGTGGGGGCGATCCTGAAGGGGGGAAAGGTGCGTATCATCTTGCTTTTCATGGTATGGGTGATTCGGCCGTGCCATGGGAGGATACGAAAGAGTGGGTTGATATTTGGGCGGAGAAATTTGGTGAGGACAGGGTGAAGGGGGTTTGGAGGGTGGGGATGGAACATGGGTTTGATAATGCTATTGATTTGAAGGATGCGGAGGGGAAGTGGTTGAAGGAGGAATTGGAGGTGGTTAGGAGGGAGTGGTTGGGGGCCTAGAGGGATGGACGATGGATGATGGGTTGCGGGAGATGGGTTGATCGGGGGTTGTGTCGGTTTTGAAGGTTAGTTGAGACGTGAAATAAAGAGAGTGATTATATATATATAGATGAGATAGAGATAGAATGCCTATATAGGATCTGCGATTGAATTTTCGCTATCATTCAACCATGGCTTTGAACCCGATGGGACAATCGTAAGATGGGTAACAAAGTTCACAGAAATAATCTAGGTCCTAAACACCACATCAGCTAGCATTAGCAAGACAATAAACTTACAACGCCGTGAATCCATACCCAAAACTATTCTCTAAAACACTAACCTACCATCATCCCACAAAAGAACAGAAGAACCGTAAAAACAAATCCTCAAACCCACAAACTAAGATCTAAGAACAAACGAATCCGTGAGTATTCCCAACTGATAAAAACTTTACACAGGATACAACTCCACCCACACACAAACGACACAAATCATCAAAGGCCGAAAATTCGGACGAAGAAGAGATGCAACAAAACGAAGGATATTTTTCTCCTCCTCAATTTCCCCTCTTGATTGGTACACTCTGGAGTTCAATCCATAACCCGGGATATACAATCTCTCCGTTTCTCCGCCGTGATCACCACAGACATTATATCTTTTATATCATAATAATCATATTATATCTACCGTGCCTTCATATATTTTCACAAATCTTCCTTGAAATCTATTTAATTTTAGGTTATAATGATCACATTATAAGGTTAGTTTAGTTACATCAGTTGACCTACAGCTAGCTACAGAAAGCGAGTATAGCTTAGATAGGTACCTAGGTAAATAAAGTTCAGTTCGGATATACACATACGAACACAAGGAAACAATAAATAATAAGCGATGGCATACTCGAGTAAAGGTTTAGGAAATCCGAAATCTCGGATTTATTAGATGTGCAACAAATGGATTGTGATTTTGAAACTTTCAATTTTCTGCTTCTGATTGGTAAATTTGGGGTTTGAGTCTCGGACACGGGGGTTATCTTTTTTTTTTGGCTTGGCATTGCTGGTGTTTGCTTTTTTTGAACCTTATATGTTGCGAATTATTACTCTATAGATATGTTTTAGTGTCTTGATGTTGATATTTAGAAAGTTTGGCTAGATTCTAGATCCGACATCTCCGGATGCTTGGATGTGCGATCAATATCTAGCTGCTCTCTCTCCGGGCACATATCTGCCCGATTATTCTTGGGAGAGCGGCGAGAAATGTGTTTGGTTCCTTGGACGGAAAGGAGTTTTAGCAAGCTCCTCGAACCGAACACTTGAGTAGACAACTGGGCTAAAGACTACCCGGTGCCTACCCTGGTGCATCTAATCGCTGAATAGATTGAATTCGTCCGAAATCTCGGAGCTTTTAGCAGCGTGCAATGAAGTCCCGCCATATAACCTCTTGCATGTTGTAAACTTCGTGCTTTAACTCAAGTGATACGTCACGGATATCCATATGCTCTATATTTGTATTGATATCAATCTATAGCCGCCCCGCAATTCAGTGGCTAGCTCCACAGATCTCGATGCACCAGCTCTCAAAGAATACTTTACGCGGCATTGCGGCGGAGCTGCGGGATTTATGAGATGTGCAACATTTCGAAGATGAGGAACTTGCGGGACGAACAGGTCATTTATGTATCCGCTAGCGGTAGAAGAGAATGCGTTATTAGAGAAGAATGCGGCTCTGCGGATGAATCTAATCACCGGCGGCGTGATTAGTGATCGAGCTACCCAGAGCGAAATAAGGTTAGCTCTTGTGAAAGCCGATGATTAGTCCTTCTGCCGCGGAGGAAATGTTCTGAAGAACGAAGGCAACATCAGAAATGCATCAACAAACCTCGGAGCAAAAAACCGTCCCCGAATATTACAACTTCGGACTTATATAGATATGCAACAAAACATTTTCATCCTGTTGCAATCCAATAAAAATGCACATTTAACCCCGATAGTTCGTGATGTTTCGGGGACCCATCAGTTTGGTTTTCCCGAAGAGGAAAAAGAAGACCGATGTAGCATTACGGTCTCCGATGTATATGATTTTCCGTTCTCCGGAGTTGCGTGGTAGAGCGAGAACTTTTGAACTCTTGTCTCCGACGCAGGTGTGAGTTGTTTTCCACCGTTTCGGAGTTTGTATAGATGTGCAACAAGAGGATTGGAGGATAGAGGAGGATGGTTGTCGTCCAATGAAGGTTTGCTGATGAAGGAAGTACGGTTCGGAGCTTGTGTCGTGGAGATTGCATTAAGCGAGCACCGAGTTGCTTTGAGATTCAGTATGGAGGATGGTAAGCAGTGTGCGGTACGGGTGTTACATAAGGAGCGGTTAAATTGATTAGACCAAATCAATCATATTAGACAGCAATAATGAGAAATAGTAAAATAAAACAAAATTGATATCGGACAATACTGGAAGTAACGGATCTCGGAGTTTAAACAGATGTGCAACAATTCCTTTGGAGTCTTGGATGATTGGATGAGCTTGACTACTTACGGTGTTTTTGTTCTATGAATGTGTTGGTGAAGGTTGGAGGCGAGGAGGTCAATCTCATCGGTAGGAAGAAGTCATCGCGGATATTACTGAAACCTCGCGCATCTTCGGCCATTACGAAGCTTCTGTTCATGCACCCCAGCGCTTTGGGCCTGTAGATCAGCGCAAAATACCCTGTGCGGAGGAAAAAGTGCTGGCACCACAGCGTACCACAGGGATATCACAAACTAATACCAATAGTTAGGTACAGGCTAAATTACTCAATATCCAATATTCAAGATTGGTTCAACTCGGATATAATAGATTTGCAACAAAAGTCTTTGTAATTTCTAGTTTCTCCAATCATGTTCATGGTATATGTCAGTCGGAGTAATGTCACCACCATGTTTTCAAGACCGACGGGATTAGAGCGAGCGCCGATTCTTCCGATATACCGATTTGTTTTACTTGTATGGAGTATGGATTTGTAGATTATGGATTTCGGAGGTAAAGATGTAGGTTTTCATGGAATTGGTCAGGTGCCAAGGAATAGTTCATCGAAAAGAATGTATTCATCGGCGTCGCTTTGAAATTCGGCGATATTAGATGTGCAACATTTGAAAGATTTCGGTGCTTAGAGTAGACTATCGCCGTTCATACGGAGTAATGTGGTTGTGTTGGTGAGGATGGATTGGCGAGATGAAGGGGCCGATGAATTTTCGGAGTTAATTCTATCTGTATTCGCCGCTTCAACAACGCGCAAAGATTCTTGACAATTAAACCACCTCGTCTTCGGATTTCGGATTTGTTGAAGATAAGCAACAAAAGAATTAGAGCGTGTTTAGATTTTAATGATCATTAATGATATGGAAAATGTATTACATGTTGTCCGTCTACGGAAATATTCTTCCGTTACAAAATTTACTAGTTTCACTCGTATCGAGTGACTCGATACTTTCCGTATAATGTTTGTTAGTTTTACATTCTATCCGACGACTCTCAGTTTAATAATCAGTGGAGGACAAAATGTGGAATATTTGAAAAGATGGGACCAAGTGAGCAAAGAATGGATCCTACACTCCAAGCAGCCTGTGCGGGCGGATATTGATTATCAAATTCCGGAATCATTTGGTCTTCAATACCAAAATCCACGGAGTAAACACACACAACACCACTTCCTCTACCATGAAATCGCGCGCATTGCGGAAATTTCGTAGTCGGACTCGGAATTCTTATTTTTATGATATGCAACAAAACTTCCAATAGACATAATCTTATAGGTGCGCTTTGCATCGAGAGGCCTAGATTCCCTCTTTCCTAAAATTCCGAAATCCCGTTCCACTGTCATCCAACAACTCCACCAACACGGTACTCCGTCAACACACATCCATCCTCCTCATCTAGGATTTATCCCGACACATCTTGATGGATGCTGCGGAATGTGGCGGTTTTAAGATGTGCAACAAAAGGGTTATGATCGGAAGGAGTTTCACGCCATATAGTAAGTGTGGGTATATGTTGGATTCGAGGCTGGGCTTGCCACGATGTTTTGTCCAAGAGCAAGTTTTGCGTTGTTCCGCCACCAACATCAGCACCAGCTAAATTTTATCTGCTGATATTTCACCTGATTTTTGACAACAAACTCTTCATAGATTTTCCGCAAACCCTTTTTCGGCAGATATTCACGGAATCGAGAAAATTGTAGATACGCAACAAATATCATATTGGATTTTTTGAATGTTGTTTATAGGTGGATTTGTTTCCTAACTAAAAAATATAACCTTACACTTTTTCCGAGATTGGAGAACGAAAGGTATTTTTTGGGGCCATATTCCGCTGTCACGGAATTTCCACCACAACGCCACTGTTGGCATGATATGGTATTTCTTCATTCAACAGTTTTTCGTGAATTTTCTCCGGAATACAAAGATTTCCATGCGGAATAGATTATGTTTTCATTCCTGTAACTATATCCAAAATACCCAATCCTTTCTTCCCTGAAAGCGACAGCATCATCCAATTCTATCCACTTCTTGGCTCTCGCCTCGATTTGAAACTCACAAGTCCAGTTTACATACACACCACAGCTAGAACATCGGCGAAAATACAGTTCGATTTTACGATAAGCAACAAAAAAAAGCATTTTTCTTTATACTTTTCGGAGTAGGCGCTAGGTCGGTTTCAAGACAATGTTTCGAATTGGTGACATCGAATTTTATCTTTGTCGGTCCTGGACAATGGGATTTTGTTCAAAGATGCCGATTATGGTATTTTGTCGGAATCCGGAAATTTTAGATGTGCAACATTTGTTCTTTTTGATATTGGTTCGAGCATTCTGCCTCTTTTTTTGTTTGATTTGGCGAGATTAGGCTTTGAGGATCCGGTGTATGGGATTTGGTGTTTTTGCTATGACTTGTGATATCTTACGGTCATTTCCGATGTGTGTGGTCCTTTGTTAAAGGGGGTTATACTCTCGGCATACATTCAGAATCCGAATACCAGTGTATTCAGATACATCCGATTCAAGGCCTTCTTGACCAAGATGTGTTCTCTCCAATACCAGGTCTATCACTCTGGGGATATTGACTAAAATTCCATCTCATTCGGTGGTCGCTTATTGGGATAGTGCCAACTTCTATCTATCATAACGAACGACACCTACCTCAGACGAGACATCCAAATTTACTAATGTCCCAGATATTCTCCGCTGCCTATAAGTTAACACGGAGTATAAATACACGACTAGTCCGCCAGTCTAGTGTCACTGGTGGTTATTTCAAACAATTTTCACCATTATTCCACGACTTGCCCGGAAAATCGTCAAATAAAAGGTATTTGCACCCTATTTTTTGCTGATAAAACCGATTTTCTCTTCATGGTTTGCAATAGATGGCACCTACTGAGAAGGATGCAGTTTCTGTACTATGATACATGAGCTGTTCATGTAAGTGCATGAGAGTTCATTATACAAGATGCAGCGGAGAATGTTTTTTATGAATACACAAGCAAATCAGCAATCTCAGTTCTGATGATGATATTAAGGGATTGGGGTGGGCAGTCCGGGTGCGATAAATGTGGACTAAAGAGAAAACCCCTTCGTGGTGCTGAATTCAGGAGACGGGGAAGTTGGCAGAAACTAGAGCTCGCATGGCTCTTCTTGATACAGGTAGATACTATTGTGGTATCACTTGACGATGTTTAACAGTGTTTCATCAACCAGATTCCAGGTCCCGATCGAGAATCTCTCTATAAATGATGAACTATGTTGGCGTGGCGGAAAATCTATATCTTGTAGTGACACTAGGATGTGTGCGGGAGGAACTTGGTATTGATGAGTTGTGATATATATTTACGAGGTTGGTGCAGGAGTTAAGGGGGTTTAGTATTGAATACAAAGATCGGGTGGTGTATAGGGTAGGGGAGATCAGGTTGAATGCGGGAAGTGCAAACGTGCTTCGAATTTACGTTGGGGTGGAATGGGATTAGAGCTTTAAATATACTCTGTAGACTAGGACGTTGATGAGTGGTGATATACACAACTCCGTAGTGAATAACTTCAAGTTTTATTCCTCACGAAGCACCATTGCGATGCGAAACAGAAACAAAAAAAATCAGCGCAAACTGACGCATTCGCCACCGCCTCGACGATCCCATAGCAGTGCAACAGTAAACTCTCCTGTAAAGTCTTAGAGCACCCCTAAACCCTCTGTCCAAGCACCCGCATCCTTTAATTCTAATCACTTTGACGGAAATTCGGCGCCATCTTGAATCCAATAATGCCGTCGTAGTCCCGTGATACCCCTATCCTCAAGAAGACCAAGCGTCAAGCTTAGTAATCATCAATGTCCGAAAATTACCACCCCACAGCCAACAAGCATTTGACGCATCCCTTTCATTTCTCCGATAGATATTCTGTCAACCTTCTAGACCTATTGGGATTTTACTGGTGTACGCTTCGATGTTGATGTGTTTAGTGGGGTACATTTTTTATTGAAGGGATTGTTCTTCATTGCGGCATTACGTTTTTGCTGGTTATCACCATTGTGATAGATACCGGGCTTCCATACTTCATGATAGTTGGCCATCTTCTAAGCATTAATACTATGGGCATTTAAATCGGCGTTTTGATTTTATTCTTTGTGTGTATGTATTACTTTCACTCTCATGGAGGAACATTATGCTAATAGTCTTAGATACAACACGTCTTTTTGGTTCAGACTCGCAAGTCATCAGATTTTGTTGAAAATCACGTGATAAACGTTTTCTCCATTTTGAATACTGTATTTCTTCATATTTGGACACTCGAAGTGTGAATCAATATGTCACATCGAGCACCGCTTGATCTACCAGATTTTCTTCAGAATTCACCATATTTACCAATCATCAATTTCGATATCGATGAACCACCACCATCTAAAGTAGCCAAACCAAGTATTGCACAAATTCTTCGGTCGAGACCTGTACGAACAGCGATACCTATTTTCATTTGTGGACTCTTCATACTTTTTCTTCTTCCACGTGGAACACGAAAAGCGAAGGAACTGAACGTTCAGTATAAAACTCCTGCATGTCTAAAGCAAGCTCCTGTTGTTGTAGAACCCTTAACTGGCGAGGAGACGGGTATCCAGTGGGATAAATACGCATATATTACGTATGCAACGTCGAAGGATCATTTATGTAATGCATTAATGTTATTCGAGTCGTTGCAAAGATTACAGAGTAAAGCTGAAAGGGTACTGTTGTATCCGCAATTATGGAAGGATGCATGGGTTGAAGATGTCCATGGAACGGATATGGAAATTATTTCTAAGATGTTGATTCAAGCGAGAGATAAATATAAAGTAAAATTGGAAAACGTGGAAATTTTGCAGCATAGGCATGCTACAGCTGGTAATGAAATTTACTCTTACCCTGCTTCGAGAAATGACGATCATGAAAATACTAATGGATGATAGATGAATGGGCGGAGAGTTATACTAAACTCATAGCATTCAACCAAACCTCATACGAGAAACTTCTCGTCCTGGATTCTGATTCTACTATACGTCATCCCATGGACGAATTATTTGTAGCTCCAATGTCAAACTCAACACAAATCCTCGCTCCGAGAGCATATTGGTTAGATGCCCAAGGTATCCCACAACTCGCATCCCACATAATGCTCATCAAACCCTCAACAAGCGCATTTGAACGACTGCAAGTAGAATTCAAAAAAGCGGGTTTAGGTACCTACGACATGGATATTATCAACTCCGCCTTCACCGAACAGAAAGATTCTTGCGGATTACTAGATCATCAAATATATGCACTCCTCACAGGAGAATTCCGCAGACCTATCACGAAGCATAGTGGGTTTTGGGGAAAAGGTCATGAGATGGATATATGGGATCCAGAGAGTGTATTTAAAAAGTCGAAATTCGTGCATTTTAGTGATTGGCCCATGAGGAAACCGTGGAAATTGAATAATTTGGAATGGACGGTTTGGGCTCCAAAATGTGTTCCTGTGGAGGAGGGAGATGATTGTAGAGCTAGGGATATTTGGGATGGGTTGTATAAAGATTTTAGGGAGAGGAGAATAGTAAGTTTGTTCTTTTTGGGTTGGCTTGCTGTTGTACTTCTGGTGTGTTGATGACTGATTTGATTGTTGTAGGCAATTTGCGGATTGGATGGATTATAAAAGAACGTGGTAATATTTATCAGATATGTATAGATGTTGGATATAGAAAGAATTCGGCGTTCAATAAGCCTTGTATAATTTAGGTATAGATGGATGGATAGGAATACACTTCATTGTTACATGCTCGGCACCCAATTTGGTTTGATGCGATGTGTCTATCTATAGTCAGTGAACGGTGGGATAAATGACAATTTAGGTGAGTTCACTTCACACTCCTCAAACTAGCATTAAAAAATGAATCGATTATACATTTCTAAAAATATTCTACGACATTGTTCGCATTAATCACTGAGCCCTTCAAACAACTTATTTTCGTAACAAGCTAACAACACTACAGAATTATTGGGATACCCTTAACCCTGAAACCTTCACGACATATCAACCCGTTCTACACTCGATAAGTCTATCAACCGCGTCCGCCACGTCCGCCATGATCGCCACGACCACGATAGCCGTCATTCTTACATCCACCACGAGCTTTGCCAACCCCCTGGCGATTAGTGCCACGACTATAGGACTCAAAATCTACAAGCTATATGCCTAGCTAGCAACAATCTTCCATATTTAAAACAATTCATCGACAACCAATTCCTCCTTAATTTCTTCCCTAGTCTTCTCATTGCTCAATACCCTCTTCGGTACCGTTATGTAAATAAATTAATTTCTCTATTTTTCTGGCCCTATATGTAATACTAATAACCTTGCGATGCGAACTTGGTACTTGATATTTAGCAAGTCGTTTAGCGAGGTTTTGTATAACTTACTCTTGTTTTTTTATTTTTTGTATTTTTTTATGGTGTTTTCTTGTTTTTTGTGGAGTGGGTGGGAGTTGGGGGGGTATATTCTAGTATACTATGGTTTGGGATTGGAGGTTGGAATGTGAGATTAATATGTAAGGGCTGTGTTGGTATATGGGTGGTTGATGGGGTAGGGGGAGGAAAGAGGGAGAGGGGTGTGATGTTTTAGATTTTTGGATTTGTTGAGATAGAGATGATATTTACTGTTGAATGATGGAATGTATGTGTTTTGGTGAGATTTATAGGTATGGATATAAGAAATGAGAAATGGGGAAGGGTGGTTCAATCTTTTTTAATTTAAAAAAAAAAGAATGAAAATCCTATGTTAGCCCTGAGTACATTACTCCGACGGAATTTCTATCATTAATATTCTGGTTTCTTACTCATAGTCAAACATAAGTGTGCAAGATTAACATGACATTGTGATATGCTCTATGATTGATCATGTCACTGTATGGTCTGTAAATGAAAATTGTGTAACTGATAGCTGATCATGATGCAATGGCATATTTCACAAGTTTTCATTAGTTGATTGTTTTTGAAAGATTTATACACAATAAAGAAGTAGTACAATCAGGAAGTCATTTATAGGAATTCGCTGACAATTTGACTGGTCTAAGTGGAGGAAATGGTTTGATAGTAAGACGCGCTATTTCAGGGGAGATAGTTAAAGATGGGAACGGCAATGATCTTCTTTGGATCAGCGAATGAAGAAACTGAAGCATTAGAACTTGGTGCCTCGATCATAGCGAAATATAATTCTAAGTATGAAAGTCTTTTTTTTTGCACTAGCCCCTGTTGTTCAGGTATATCAGAGTAAGAAGTATGTTTGATAGCATTTCTATGGTAAGACTAGAGGACCCTCCTCGCGTTCCTCTCAAGCATCAATCAGTGTGATTGAGAATAGTTTTGTAGGGGATAGGATATCAACAAATCTTGTTCAGCAATGCTTGATGGTGTGTTGAGGTGTTCAGGTGATTGAAAAAATGGATAGAATGCTGTCTAATTATGACGAATCCATATTTCTGGTCCCCTCAATTGATGATTTCTTGTCAACGCATGTACAGAGATTTCTTAGTGCTAGAAAACCAAATATATTTCACATTTTTATTATGTTTTTGATCAAGATTTTGTTAGTTCATTGATTAAATTAACGTAATTTATATTATTTCTGTTTACATAGGTCTCAATTCGCAACCTATTGTATGGAAACTTGCAACTTTCTCTTGGGCACATTCTTACCCGAGCTTATAGCAAAAAACGGCATTGATGAAGATTCCTTAACCCCCAAAAGAAACGATACTATCCCAAAATATCTAATGAATAGCGTCTCGTCCTTATTCATGATCAATTATCCTTGGGGATCTCGTGCCATGGAACAAGCTAAAGAAAAGTCAGCAGAAATTAAGATGGATGCTTCAGTTGGTATACTTACACATCTTGCCTGGATCTCTTCCTTGCATTTTTTAATTGCTTCATGAGTACCATTGTACAAGCCGATTTCAAATTCAATCATACTTGTGGATTGCGAGCCCATGCCTACGGCTGAGTATTGGTATTCCCATAGGTCTTTCGGGAAATGAATGTCAACGCCAGTACGAGTTTTCAGATCATCAATGAATTTTCCACCATCTGCAACCAGCTTTTGAATATCGTGAATGGAAACCATCATTCCGTCATGTTTGAGGTTATGACCTTTACCAGTTTTAATTTCAGGAGCTAGAGAAACAAATTAAAAGTCAGGGCATTTTCTCTTCGTCCATCGATTTGGCCCACATCCGATATCGAAGCCACGATTGATGCAATCGATGTTCATTGTCCAATTGTATCTCACTCTCCTATCATCCCACCTTAGACCTTCGTGGAGAGCAGGTCGAAAGCTGAGTGTATTCGGCATTGCTCCTGCAGCATATTGGGCACATTCTGACTTAACCACAATGAAGACTTCTCTGGTGCTAGATGAGCCTGGTACCATATCATTCGATGCAATTCCTTCCGGTATCCCATGAAGAGCCTGAATATTTGTGCAGCCACCACGAATAAACTTGGCACCCTGACGTGCCGCAAGGACAAGGGGGTTGACATTGTCCCAGTCGCATTTTGCGTGAATATTCTCAGTGCATAGCATGGCTATCCTAGGGAGTCTAGTTTTTCCAAACATATGGAAAAAGTCGACAACCGTTCTGATGCATGTGCTCTCCCCAAAATAGATGGTATCGAGGTCGGCATTGAACCACGTGCACAGAATCTTCTTCCTATCATCTAAAGTGGAAAGGCCACAAACATCGCTCAGTTGCAGAAAATTCTCTTTTCAAAAATTCGTTCTCCCTCTGCACGTGACTCTCTATTTACTTCCATAATTGCTGGAACACGGTTGGTTTGCTTTGAAACTTTGAAGATGTGGTGGCTCTCTTTCGTGAGAGGGTGGAATACTAGCTCAAAGATGCGTGATTCGGATCGATCTGCTAATGCCCAAACCTTAATCCTCAGCTCGGTGGGAAGATCTGGAAAGAGAGTAAATTCCTTAAGTGACTCTCTAATATGGTTTTAGTATCTGTGTCAATGTAAATCAAGAGAAATAGCGAGGCAGAGTTTGAATATAGGTTTCGGACGTACCTAACTTTTGGGGTCAAGGTAGGTGCCTTGACACCGATTGACATCTCCTTGAGAACGAGATTGACATTCTGGGATGTTTTGCCCTCTTGTCCCTGTGTGCAAAGTCTACGAGATGCTTCTGCGCGAGCACGTGGAGTAAGAGGTTTCTGAAAGTTCTGGCTAGGCAGAACACCAACGTTCGTCTGGGGTTTGCTAGACATATTGGCTAGTCTAGAGGTTTGAAAAGGCAGGAATAGTCAAGTGAGCTTAACTGAATTGCTTGTGTTGATATGTGCGACTTTCTTGTATGGTATGTAAGGAAGTTTCGATATGTTTTCCAAAGAGTTTGTAAAAACTTATTTGTAGAAAGAAAGTAAACATGGAGGGTGTGCACTTTATATATATAGCCGAATATCATGAAGCCGTAGTGCTGTAATGCCGTAATACGGTAGTGCTGGGGTGACCGTACTGAATTTACTGACCGCGGCAGTTGTACCGTGGTACTGTAGTGCTGTAGTTCCGTATTGCTGTAATGCTGCGATACGGTAGTGCTGGAATGACCGTACTGAACTCACTTATCGCGGCGGTTGTACCGTGGTGGTTGTAAGCGGTTCCGCCTTGGGCAAGCAAGGCACTCAAGATAAGTTGCAAGATAAAAAGACCACTTTAAAAAGTAATAAATCAACATATATAGGATTCTATAATGTCGAAGCGTTTATAATATTTAAATAATTTATAAACACCAGAATTTCACTTTTGTAATTTTAAAGTATTAAAGGAATTCAAATTAAACAAAAATAATTAAAGACATGTTTATAAGTTTTGTAATTAATTACTAATCATTATAAATTTTCTTCTCTTAATTATTAATATTTAATATTTAATTTCTAAATTGTAATTTTATTAATTTGTTATTTTTAGTTTAGATTAATTTTTCCCAAAAGGGTACAGTTAACAACCCATCGACTGTATTGAGTCCACCTATTGATTCATCTGTTGATTCATCTGCTGAATCATCTGTCGAATCATCTGACGAATCACCTTTAGAAACAGTATCTTCACTGGCGCCCTGCTTAACTAGCAGGTTGGCTATCCCTTCGTGCCCATCTTTAACAGCCCACCAAAGTGGTGTTTGGCCATCTATAGAAACAACATTTACGCTAGCGTCATGCTTGACTAACAGCTTGGCAACTGCTTCATGCCCATTTCTAACAGCCCATCAGAGTAGTGTTTGGCCATCGCGATCAGGCAAATCGATTTGAGCCTTAACTGTTTCGAGCAAAAACTTAACTATTGCTTCGTGCCCATACTCAGCAGCATATAAAAGTGGTGCTTGAAGGTTGAAAAAATCCTGTAGATCAACACTGACTTTTCCCGTGTTGAACAAGAGCCTGACTATTGATTCATGTCCATTCTCAGCAGCATATGAGAATGGCGTTTTGTCAAGAATATCATGACAATCGACTGTAAGCTTGCCTGTATCGAGCAATAGTTTGACTATTGATTCATATCCATGCTTTGCAGCGTATGATAATGGAGTTTGACCATCGACGCTATTGTACTGATCGATTTCGACCTTGCCTGTGTCAAGCAGGAGCTTTACTACTGCCTCATGCCGTTCAATGATAGCATACGAGAGTGGCGTCGGACGACGCTCATGAATCCCCGAATTGATATCGACTTTGTCTGTGTCAAGCAAGAGCTTAACCACCATGGTATGCCCATTCTCAGCAGCATACGAAAGTGGAGTACGAGCAAGGGCGCCTTTTCGATCCGTGTGCCAAATATCGTCTTCATGTTCATCTGCATTTGAATTGTCATTTTCTGGCTCATGATTTGCATCCGGGTCTACCTCCCCCATATCAAGCAGGAATTTTACAGTAGTGTCGATCCCAAAGTATGCTACTAAATGCATTGCTGTGATTTCCACAGGAGGATCCCATTCTACCCAATGATCCAGCACTGCTGACAATCCTTGCCATGACGCATTGACCTTGGCTTCGCTTTCCAGAAATCTTACAATTGACTGGTATAATGTTGACGTTTGATCCGAAAGTGAGGCCTTACGAGCATGGTGCCTCCAATTATCCGCGGCGTAACTAAACAATTCATATGATTGTACTTGATCCATAAACCTCCAGTTTATTCGACCCATAATCCCTCTGTCCATTTCACAAAAGCAGTTTTCAAGACTGTCAAATGAAAGATAGGTGATGCAGGTTGTCGTGATATAGTCCTCTGCATCCGGAAACCAATCGCCTTGTGTCCTCTCAAAGTATTCCTGTGTCGTATAATGAACTAGGCGGACAACATCACTTTCATCATCCACAATCACCAGCCCAGCACACACCGAAATCATTGCATTGATTTCCGAAAAGTTTTCTTTATCAAGCTCTGGCTCATATATCTCCACTGCAAGAGCTTCTTGAAGTTCTGTCGTTGTGAGAGGCCTTCTTGCACAGGTAATCCACGAAAGGACCTGCTTGGCAAGCTCCCTTTCATCTTCAAGTTGACCTCCAATTCTCTCCATAGCGTCTTTGTATGCATAGTCGTACGCATTGGATCCAGTTGGGAGACTTTTCAAAGCCTGCTGGATGGCCTTTGGAGATTTTTTGCCTCTTAAGGATTGAAGGTGTAGTCGTGCAAGCAAAAACCTAAAAGTAATAGAAATAAGCATTGTTCACTGGTTTGTAGGAACTACACACATTCCATCCACCGCTTTAATAATATGACTCTTGATCCCATCTTGTAGCTCCGAGTTCCGAAGCACATATCCAGGTAGTTGCGAAATATGACCATCTAAATATCTCTTCACATCTTGATCGCTTGCTCGAATTTCCAACATGAGAGTCATTAAACTTGTTTCTAATTTCAGGAACATATCTTGAAGCCACGAAAGGGCTAATTTGGTGTGTTTTTCGATGATTGAAAAGTTCCGATAGAAACCTCTCTCGGCTGCCATCGGCCATTGAATATTCATCAAGCGCATCCACAATGATGAGAATTTTGGAATAGCGAGCAGCGACAGACTGGAAAGTTTTAGAAACCTCTCTTGGTGACGGGTGTGTCCGCGCGTTTCTGTGTTCATTGTATAGATTTATAATTTCGTCTGGTAGAGAAGATTGGCTTGCAGCTAATTGCTTGAGAAGACTTGACATTAAATCATCAACCTTCTGCTCGTGATGACGTCTAAAGTTGCAATACAAATATGCAATACCAACACTTTTATCGTTTCCAAAGCGATTCGTAAGTTCCTCAACTACAATTGATGTAAGCATTGTCTTTCCAGCGCCAGGAATGCCTGGGCAAAATAATCTCTGCACGTCCGACTCTACCCATTGTCTGAATTCGGGCGAGTCTAGAAGCCACTCTCCTGTTCCTGGTTGTCTCTGATTAATATAGTCCTGCTGTTGAGGAGCATAATTGATTGGAGTGAGCCAATCAATAATTTTTGAAGATTCGATATTAAGTTCTCTAATATCCTGTCGCTCATAAAATTGACCTGCGTTCGTTTTTATGTCGTTCAATATCTTGCTAAAAAAGAGTCTTAGTCGAAAAGTCTACATGGAGAGATAAACTTACCTTGAAATTTTCCCTTGAAACGTATTCAACAGGGTAACATTTGATGCAATACGACTTTGAAGCTCCTTGATATCCTCCGGTTCCTATTGAAGTCTTTTCCAAATTCTCTTCACCTTGTTTCCCACGCCTCTAGAATCCGACATTATTTCGCCATATGTGCTCAATACCCGTTGTAGCTTTTCAAGAACATCTCGACAACCATAAACAATTTCTTTTAGTTCATTTGTTTGTTTGGTGTTGAGGTCTGGCACTGATAGCCCGTCCTCGATATCCTGAAGCACAATGGAAAGACTTCTAACCCTACAAAATTTGATAAGGCATTATCATTTGACTTGAGCTTAGAACTACATACTCGGTAGAAATATCCTGGAATTGTCTGGGTGCATTGATAAAGTCCTTTCGTAAATTTTTGGCAAGCTCAATCACAGCGAGGATGTCCCCTATTCCGAAACCGAAGCTCATGTTGGTCAAAATCTCAATGAAGAAGCAAAGAACAATCAAGGAGTCGGCTATGTTTGAACGTACCAATATGGAATCTTTTGACTGAAAATTCGTGTATCGTTTCTGAGATATATATGAATCTGACTTGCATAGATAAGCCTCATCGAAGTAAACACATGACTTTCGATTGGCTACTAGTAAGAGGCCCGCCGCGTTATTACGCGCAAACGATAACACTGTGGCTTAGTACCTAGTCTAATATATTGAATATCCCCATGGTATGGCAAAAAAGGTCTAATTGAGTCCCATCTGATCTCTTCACAAACGTTGTCTAATTAGTCCTGGATTCTCGTTGTTACACATCTTCAAAAAGGCCTAGTGCCTATTCACTACACTTAACTCAACTCCAGATTCTCTTTTGATTGTTTTTAGATGTCGAATTTTTCATGTCATCTTAGGCTCGTTTAGCTACCGTTTAACCTCTCGCTTGTATCTAATCACAATTGTGCAGTTTAAAAGGCCTAATGGCATCTCGGAGTCATCACGAGGATAGTGGTAATGACTAGTGTAATTTCCTATGCTTGAGTAGATGCCTGAAACAAAATTTTACTAGCCTCGGAATGATGTTAACCCGGGAAGTTCTCGGATCGAAAACAGTGAAGCTAATTTATTATATATCGCCCATATGTCTATCTCGTATATCATGCACTAATAACCTAATCCCTAGCACCGAACACCATACCTTCAATGCCTGAAACTCCCTCGATCCGTTCATATTCTGTGTACATCCAGTTGTTGGCCGTAATGCGATGTCCCAAGTTGCGCGTGATGAAAGCGATATCCGGATAGCGAATCCTACCACTCAGATGGATCCGCGCGCACCAGTATAATCTGACCTCGTCGTCTTATTTGAGTTCGGGACCAAAAACCGCATCCGTAACATGCATATTCCCTTTCACAATCCAAGCATCCTTCTACATCCATCCCGTACTTTTTGTTCATATGCCGATCTGTGTTCTCTCCACTGCTTTGCAGCCTCCACATTCGCCGGGCTCTCATCATTTGGTTCCGCTAACATACTCATGACGCTTATTAGGATTTTCTCGACACTTTGAATAGGAGACCAGCGTTCGGATGCATGTTCATAGTGGTTTGGGTCGTCTCCGGGTGGGTGGAGAATAGATATACAAACGAGGCCGCTTGGGTAGACTGGTAATGAATTATATTAGCACTATCTTCTTCGAATCATAATGTACTCATATGGCATATTTTTGACCAGAAAAAAAGAACAAAGAACGAATGGGCAAGACGAACCATTGGGATGCCAAACTTCTCCGAGAAACCTCATACTAGGTGGCGCAAGTGGGTAGTCCTTTGGGAATTTCAATTCAGCAGCAAAGACTCCTCCTTCGAATGGTGTACCCTCTGGTCCTTGTATTAAAGCCTCCCAGTATAACAAGTCATCTTCGGAGACTGGCCCTGCGGTAATGCCCTCGGGTGGATTATTTGTGAGAGAGCGGTACTCTTGAAGTAAGCGTCGTTGTGCTGTAGCTGAGGCCATCTTGATTGTGTTGTGATACTGAGTCGCTGGTTGAGATTTATAGCGAGGTGGAAGTTGAGGACACCAGGATGACGGAACGACGGAGATCTCGTTAAATCGATGTGTGGCGGAAACGTACGAACGCTAAAATTCTAGCGTACCAGCACTACATTTACCCCGCCTGCCGATGAATACCCGTCAGAACCCGCCTGAAGCTCATCAATGTAAGACTTACAATTCTCAATCACTCTCTTCATATCTCAACGACGTCTATAGTCAAAGTTTCTGGAGATATTCCATATACCTATCCAGAATCCTATAAGCGGCATCGATTCTTCGTCATGGCTACTACCCAAACACCCCTCAGGATCGGATATGTCCCTGAACATTTCTCTACCCCTCTTCACTTCGCGCAAAAGCATTTCGGTCTCAATGCTACATTGATCCCATTTCCATCTGGCACCGGGCATATGATTACATCGATACGATCAGGGGAAACTGATGTAGGGATTGGTCTTACTGAAGGATGGGTAGCTGGGTTGGGCAAATCTGATCTGGAAGGCGATGGAGGATATAAAATCGTTGGGACTTATGTTGAAACACCATTGTGTATGTCCTTCTCTTACTGATGCAAATATATTATTATTGCGAAGGCGGCAGACTAATTGAATGAAAATAGGCTGGGCAATCTCTACGGGCGCAAACAGACCTCTGAATGGCATCGCAGATCTTAAGAACGGCAAAATCGGTGTCTCGAGGATAGGAAGCGGAAGCTATGTGATGGGATTCGTTCTCGCGGATGAGCAAGGATGGCTCAACGAAAGTCAATCGTCTGAAGGACCTTTCGAAGTCATCCCTTTGCAGACATTTGAGAAGTTGCGCAATGGTGTGAACGACAGTACAGTGGATTTCTTCATGTGGGAGCACTTTACTTCGAAACGATATTACGATAATGGAGAGATCAAGCGAATTGGGGAAATATATACACCATGGAGCAGTTGGAAGATTGTTGCCAGCACAAATGTCTTACAAAGTTCAGAAGACCAGAGGTTGAATGACATGTTTGAGAAAATTGACAAAGGTGTCAAGTATTTCGAACAGAACCAGGATGAGGCAGTGAGATACATCAGTACTTCGTTAGATTATAGCGAAGAGGATGCAAAGGAATGGTTAAAGACAGTCAAGTTTGCAAGGAGCACGAAGAAAGTGGATGTGGCAGTTATCCAGAAAACTGTAACTACTCTGCAGAAAGCTAAGGTGCTGGGAGACGATGGTATGTCACCAGAACAGATGATCGCCAAATGAATCGTACAGGACCTTTGAGGGTGTAGTTTCAGTCTGGAAATGAAGTCACGACAGTAATAACTACCAATTAATCAATTTTCATGTTGTCGCATGGTTACTTGAGGACAGCGAATACTCCTACGGTTGAATTTTTCGGAATATTATGCCCTGTTCCTGCTGTATGTTCTCATAAATCGTAAAAGAAATGAAGGCTTATACTTATCACAACATGTGGAGCATGTGGTACAAGGATGCTTTGGCCGTTAAAGGAATCTCACACTTGACACAATTGAGGTATTTTCACAGCCAGTATGGTTGGGATAGTGCTCAGTAGCACATATTATATAATTGCTCCCGTACCGCTTTAATGTGATCCCTCACCGTCTTCGGGGCAGCTTTTCACTGCTTTCATCGTTCGAATATTGGATGGTCAAGGGGGAAAAGAGCATTACTCAGAACACTGCAGCTCTGTCGTTGGATTGATTTCGTCTTGAAAGTGTCTTAACCAGAGAGTACGATTGACTCGGATGAGAGTGTTGAGTTTTCTGATTATTCTCACCACTCGATCTACAACGGAATGGACATTGGAAACGAAAGGCTGATTTCTGTAGCGGCTCGTCTATTCCTCAATTATAATCGACCATGTTCAAACAACAGAGATGTTATCAAAATACTATGGGACAAGCATTTAATGCCAAGTGCAGATAAGATTTTGGTGGGAGATGAAAGGGATAGAACCTACCTGCGCAAAGCAAAATTAGGATGCTAAAGCAATGAACGGGCGGGAAGTACCAGAAGCAAAGTCTAACCAAGTCGACTTTGATGTTACGGAGTGGTGAGATGTGGGATAGGTATTGGATACCAGGATTGAGCACAAAAAGAGGAATACTTGGTACTGGAAGACCACCAGTTCAGCATGGGATAGCTGGGTACCAGAAGAGAAGTTGGCACAGTTGGACATTTTGAGAAAATTTCCAAGGAGCAAAGCGAATGTTGAAAGAGTGCTGAAAGGTTATTCCAAGAGGGAAATGCAATCCGTCGAAGAGTAAAACTCAGGTAGGCAGCGTGTCAAGAGGATGCACAGTACCGGAAACAACACACATCAGGAAAGAATGCAGAGGACAGAGGGGACACGAATACGGAATCAACATATTCGAGCCGCGATGGTAAAATTATCTTGAAGAGCGGTGTATAGTAACTCTGTACAGAGTATAATATGTGCATTCGGAGTGGAAAGAGGAATATCCTTGCATGTCCATGGCAGGGCGGAGCGGCGTCGGATTCCCTTACTGGGTAAGTATGCCGCGTTATCGTCGGAGCGGCACCGAGCGGGTCGCGCGGGGTGGATATCGGACTCCTGTGTTTGGTACTCTGTTTTACAAGGTACAGGGATATTTCTACTGTAAGCTTACTACGTAAAATTCGCGAATGCTGAATATCTGTGACATTGTATAGCAAGCGCTCTGTAGAGATGGAGGGGAAACTGCTTTGCGGTGCTAAGTTTGAATAGAAATGATTTACTTTATATAGCTAAGGATTTGCTGGTAAATAGATGCTTTTTTTTTTCAGATCTACATAATACAAAGAGTTTGATATGATTTCTTTCGATTGTAGGGCTAGTGTTTGAAACCCATCTTAGTTTCTTTTACGTTTTTTACTTATTTATAAAATCTTACCTCAATGTCAGTACAATAATTTCAAGCACTGTATTCTAGCAACTTCGTATCCTTAGTTGTGAGTCCATCTATCCTTTGATAATCATTTTAGGTGCTCAAAAAATGATAATAAAATAAGGAAATTAATGCATGATAAATGAACACGGGAATATCTCTAGAACCGCCATAGATATGTTCTAGAAATCTCCTAGTGATACGAGAGTATGGGGTTAGGGTGTCTTTTAAGCGAGTCGAAAGGAAGTTTTAGCAATTGCAATAGATCAATATCAACAGCTGTTCTGTGCTTCATACAGGGAGGTTTCGTAGTGAATAGTATGGCATAGTCGACAATTTTGTAAAATATTCGATGATCTTGTAAATTTTCGATGAGAGGTGGTATTCCTAGTACTTTTCTATTCTTTAGGAATAATTCCATATTCACGACACTATAAAATTTACTCATTTGAATTTGTAAGATGTCAAGATGACTACTACACTACTTCATAGTTGGTCGTAAAGTTAAGTTTTATAAGTCTAGATTTTGATGCTATTCTCGTATACATACAAGCGTCAATTTTGAATCTTGATTGCGCAAAGGTGAAATGTGGTCAGCGAGGATTTTCTAGGAGACTGGAGAGTATGCCACAAGTTTTTGCGTCGTAATTATCAAGGAGTGCAAGTGAATTTAATATTGATTGAAAGGAGGATGTCTTTGACAAAATTCTTCACAACGAGCCTAATAAGCTTACTAGAGGATGCAACTCGCTCATTGTTCCCGCCTGGGATAAAGTTGGAGTTTGTCCGATGTTACTACTCCCGCTGCAAATGATCGGGTCTGATACTGTTTGATCTCTTCGTGGATAAGATTACAAGATCTAGGTTTGTACTTGTAAAAGGAATGATTGCTTAGAGCTAGCTACTCACCATGAGAGCCGAAAGTGATTGAATCTATTAGAGTAATTAAAATACGGCTGACAGAGAGGGAAGATAGTCCATGGTGTTCCAAACTGATACAGAATATGAAGCAAATAACAACACGACAAAAATTTCTTGGGAAGAGCTCAAAAATATACCAGATAAAATAGAAGCGTTGAAAGTCGAAGTACTTGCGTTGGAAGGGTTTGGGAAAGTGTGGAACTACATGGTGTTATATGATAATATATCAGATTTGCAGGTAGAAACATTAAAGATAGAATTTTCGTATAATATGTGAAGATGGATAATCTTGTAACTGCCGATGGCTTCCCATGGATCGAAGCTTGACAATCAGATACACACTCTCCATTTAATTTGACAGAAAGCCAGCGGCATCCTGACCGGGCTCCATTACACAGCTTTCCATAGATCAAAAGTCGCGAATTGAGCAGTGAGAAAAGTGGCTGGACACTGTGTAGCAGCAGATAGAACAATTCTCTTCAAAAACCATCGATAACTTTCCATCGATACGATAGGTAATGAAGGAAATGTGATCAATGATGAAGAATCTCGTGTATCTTCTATCACCAGCGATGACATCCCATATATCCCATATATGATGACTGATCAAGTACACTCAATATTATCATACCAACGCCTCTTGTCTATTGACTCAATATCGGTAACTCACATCGAATAATTCATCTACACGTTCAACACGAAGTGCCCAAGTCACTAGATAGGACTCGCCTGCATTGTTTCATGATCTGGAGCGATTGCCTATACTTAAGCGCATGCCCGATTTTGTGCGATGAAGATGGAAAAGATGAGGATTCTCGTATACACTCCTTATATTTTGAGCGTGACTTCTTTTGTTAGGTTTTGCTAGTATTTGTTTTCACTGGTGGCAGTATCTGCATTGAGATGGGATTGAATCTATGCTACTTACTGTACTACTGGTGTCTATCAACTTGGGATTACCTACTTTGTTGGAAATTCGAGGCTTGTGCAGGTCAGATATTAGGATGGGGGAATGCAATACCTAGTGAGTATTACAAGATATTAACTACCGGTATGGAATTTTACAGGTGGATTGCGATTTTTCTGGATTAATCTACAAAATTCAATCCTCAAAAATTAAAAAGTTGGATATAAAATCATTATCACTGATGTTATACGCTGAGTTTGTAGTTAGTTCGTTGTTGGGTCTGGTGTTGAACAGGTAGTTGTTAGCGTCACACGGGACGCAGTATTCAGCGCATTGAACAGTCAACGTGGGGTATAATTCAGGGGTAATAATACCGAAAAACATCCATCCCCATCATCTGTTTTTAATAGATATGACATCAACATCTCTTTTTCTCCATCACCATCATCGGAATGCCTACATTGAGGTTATCCGACATAAACTCTTTTCATGAAGACACCTTTCAAGATGGAAAGACGCTTGACAAGTGGGCCCTGATGCACAAACACGGTATTCATTACCCCTCCACCCCACCTTCAGCTACCGCATTATTGGTCCAAAACCCTCAAAATAATCCACACATCCTGTACATTGCCCTGACAATCTCCCTACTGAGATTGTGTGACATGCCCATCATGCGACCCCACCACTTATTACGCATACAAACTGCCTCCTTCATATTTACCTCTATATCCCCTCCTTCCATCTTTCTCAAGCACAAGTTCATCTCAGCTGCGCTACTCTCCCTCAATACAAACTGTCCCTCTATATTCCCCCACACGAAGATATCGAATCGCAATAATGGCAGGTGAAGCAATGAACGACGGAAAGTTTAAACACAACCTCACTGAGGCTCCTACCTACACATCCAAGGTGTTACCTATGTTTTCACTTAAAGGACGAACTGCTATTGTATCAGGCGCCGGTGCTGGTATTGGTCTTGCCGTTGCTCATGCGCTAGCTGAAGCCGGTGCTAATGTGGCTATTTGGTATAACAGCAACAAGAAGGCTATTCAGGAGGCAGAGAAGATTGAGAAGGAATATGGTGTTACTTGTTCGTATTCCTACTTACTAGATTCACTCGAGGTGATGTACCACAAGACTAATCGTCTGCGAATCAATAGGCAAGGCATACCAGGTCAATGTTACCTCATTTGAAGCTGTCGAGGAAGCTGTCAATACCGCCGTAACTGATCTCAATGGTCGTCTCGATATCTTCATCGCAAACTCTGGTATCCCATGGATTCAAGGTCCTGCTCTCGACGGAGAGCTTGAACACTACAAGAAAGTGGTAACAACAGATTTGGATGGGACATTTTATTGTGCTCGGGCAGCGGGGCAACATTGGAGAAGACAGAAGAAAGAAGGTACCACTATTGATGGAAAGAAATTGGAAGGATTCAATTATGGAAGTTTTGTGGCAACTGCGAGTATGAGTGGGCATATTGTCAACATTCCCCAATTGCAAGCTCCATATAATGCTGCAAAGGCTGCAGTTATTCATTTATGTTCGTACATTTTCTCCCCTTCTCTTCATGAGATACTAATTACATACAGGTAAATCTCTAGCAGTAGAATGGGTTGGATTTGCACGCTCCAATACCGTCTCTCCTGGTTATATCGCGACTGAGATTTCGGAATTCTGTCCCCCTGAGACAAAGGCTACTTGGAAGGATAAGATTCCAATGGGTAGAGAAGGAGAAGCTCATGAGTTGAAGGGGGTATTCCTTTTTCTTGCCAGTGATGCCTCAAGTTACTGTACTGGAACCGACATTATTTGTGATGGAGGTTACTGCCTACCATAAAAGTATATAGACGAGAGATGATTGATGAGGTGTTTAGGGTTTTGGAATCTTGGGATAAATAAACTAAACATTATTATTTCGGCATGAAATGAATATATCAAGAACACAATGAAAATCTGTTTGGTGTGATGGCATAGCATGCGAACGTCACTGAATGAACTTACATGTAAAAATTAAAGACTCTTGGTACCTACAAAATAACAAATCATCCTCTCAAGAGCTCAAAACCTTCAAATCATACATACACTTACTTACTCACTTACTTACTCACCAAAAACAACCAAACCCCACTCTACACACTTGACAGCTGTCAAGACATGCAACAAAACCACCACAACCACAACACCCACTAAAAACCCACTTTCTAAACATTTGACAGCTGTCCAGATATGCAACAAAACTTTTTGGTAATAATTATTGGCCTTATGTCTTACTGTGTTCTGAGTAATATTAGTTAGTATATTAGGTAGGTATCTTGTGAATTGAAAATTTTTTGGGGAAAATTTTCTTGATTTGTTTGATATAGAATGGAGGGATGAAATGGAGGGATGGAATTTTTTGGTGGAAGTTTAAAGTTTAAATGGAAATAGATAGGTAGATGGGTGTTTGATGTTGGATTGGATTGGATTGGATTGGATTGGATTGGATTGGATTGGATTGGATTGGATTGGATTGGATTGGATTGGATTGGATTGGATTGGATTGGATTGGATTGGATTGGATTGATTGATTGGTTGATTGATTGATTGATTGACTCGTGAGTTGTGGAATTTGTTTTGGTTGGGATTTTGGAGTTTGGACTTTGGCTTTGACTTTGGCTTTGACTTTGGTGGGTGGATGGCGGAATGGTGAGTTTTAATTAGTGATTTTTTAGTATTTAGGGAGCTTGGGGTGGAATGGTTGCGCGTTTTGTGGATGTTGTATGTTGATGACTAATGGGATTCCCCATTGAGGAGAAGAGAAGAATAGAATTTCTCCACAACGATAAAATGTTTGATATCGATAACTTTATTTGGCTAGATGCTTACTTTAACATTCATGCATACTTTGTATAATTTGTGAGAATTGAAGGATTGTCCCTGGGAATACAGAGTAATTAAGAATGGATGGGATGGGCTTATTTATATCATTTACTCGTATATCCATCACAATAAGTTTAATAAATTCTTCTTCATTCTCAAGCATAGGATTACTAACCTACCTACCTAGTATGTATTTTTATCTGCCGAGGTCTAAACTAAACCTAGTTAGTAACCCCAGAATCCCCGCAATATGGCTGTACAAGGTTTGCTTCGGCTTTGTACGACAACTTTACTATCATTACGATATCAATGTGCGGTAGGACTCCATTGATGCGGGAGGAATCCGTGTTTTGATGGCAGCTACGAGATTCATCGATTGGTGCAAGACTTCAACTTTAAGACCTTTTCTTCCCTTTGTTTGATGGGGTTTTTCGGTTATCGTCGGTCAGAGACTAGAGTATCGTGAATCTTTACTTGCATCTAAGGTTTTCTCAACTTGGAACTTCCCGGCAGTACCTAGCTAGGTAGGCAGTGATAATTTGAGATCGATTACCGTATTTGTGTCACCTTTTCATTTTCTAAACCCCCTCAACTCAACTTCTTTCAATCTTGATTTATTTCTTCCTTTTTTACTCACTGAGCTTCAATTGTTCAGAGGGCCAAAGTTGGTGAATTAATGAGATCAATGCTTTGAAGGCATTATCTAAATCAATTCAGTATCGTATGACTTTAAAGAAAGTATTGCCGTAAGCTTCACGCGTGTTAATACTTAAGTTACGATTTACAACAACTCTTGAACTCCCGGGAAAATCTTTCTGTACATCATCACAGAGAAACTAGTCATGATGGATATTTCACTCACCGTGGCTCTTACTCTAAATGGATTCTTTTGGGCTGTGATAATTGCAACAACTATCTCAGCGGTATATGTGAGTGTTCTTGCATGATGCAAGTAATCTAAGCTGACCGCATCATAGCTGACAAGTCTCACGATTTATCGTCTGACATTTCATCCTCTCGCAAAATATCCTGGTCCATTCCTTGCGAAGATCACAGATTGGTACTCTGTATATCATGCATGGAAAGGCGATAGACATCTAGAGTTTTATAGATGTCATGAGAAATATGGTAAATAATTGCGTTCCCAGGAAGAATCAATGATGCTAATTTCTAAGGTCCGGTTTTTCGATTTGGTCCCGATAGTCTCTCAATTAATTCTAACACAGCTTTAAAAACTATCTATGGTCATAAGTCAAATGTCAAGAAGTCTCAATTCTACACCGTGTTTCCTCCAACAAAGGATACATTCAACACTCACAGCAGTATCGACAAAGCTAGTCATGCAAGAAAAAGAAGAGTTCTCTCCCATGCGTTTTCAGACAATGCTATCAAGACCATGGAGAAGTACATTTTAGCAAATGTTAGAACTTTCTGTACTAATCTCGGTCAACCAAAAGCTTCAACAGAAAAATCATCCGGTGGATGGAGTGTCGCTCAGAACATGTCTGATTGGTGTAACTACTTGACATTTGATGTCATGGGTGATCTTTGTTTTGGGAAAGCATTTGAGATGTTGGAAAATTCATCTAACCGTCATGTGATTGATTTGATTGGAAATGCTGCTCACACTCACTTGATTGTAAGTACCTAATCCATGGTTAATCAGAATATATACTAATCATTTAGACTGGTACATACCCTATCATTAAGACCATTGGTTTGAGTAAAATTCTCTTTCGCAAGATCTATGCTCAAAGAATGAAGTACATGGCATACAGCAGAGCTCAAGCTACCGAAAGAACAAAGATTGGACTTGATACTGACCGCAAGGATTTCTTTTACTATCTCCTCAATGCTCGTGATTCAGAAACCGGTCAGGGATTTACTACTCCAGAACTTTGGGGCGAGAGTAATTTACTCATTATTGCTGGTTCTGATACCACTTCAGCAGCTCTTTCCGCAGCTTTCTTCTACTTGGTTCATAACCCTGATAAATTAGACATTCTCACAAAGGAAATCCTTTCCACCTTTTCTGATCTCGAAGAGATTCATTCAAGTCCTACACTTAATGGCTGTACATACTTAAGAGCAGTTATTGATGAATCCATGCGCCTTTCACCACCCGTCGGCGGCATTCTTCCCCGGGAAGTTCTTCCCGGCGGAATCGACATCGACGGCCTCCACATTCCAGCGGGCTACGTAGTCGGCACTCCCCACTACGCCATCCATCACAATCCAACCTATTACCCCTCACCTTTCATCTTCCTCCCCGAACGCTGGATTCCTTCTTCGGCTCCTGGTATCACAGCAGATTCCGTAGCACTTGCTCAAAGTGCCTTTTGTCCTTTTAGTATAGGTCCTCGAGGATGCATCGGAAAGGGAGTCGCGTATGTAGAGTTAATGACGAGTTTGGCTAGAGTCGTTTTTATGTATGAGATTAGGATGGCAAAGGGATATACAGTTGGAGAAGGAAATGAGAATTTGGAGGTGGGGAGACGGAGGAGGGATGAGTTTCAGTTGAGGGATAGTTTTACGAGTATGAAGGATGGTCCTTATGTGGAGTTTAGGGCGAGGGCTATGTAAGGTTGTTGGGTGGAGTGGTGTGTGGAAAAGACATTATTTTGGGGGCGGGGAAGGGAGGGATTGGGGGGGAACTAGGAGTTGAGGGCAACTTACTAGGGCATTTTATGGCGATATTGTGGTATTTGAGTATGAGCTTTTGTTCGGATGTATGTATGTCCTACTAGTTCAATGAGTTTTAAGCAATTTTCCAAGCGCATGTTTAACTCCCCTGTTATCTTTCGTGAAATATGAGGGTTTGTAGTGATTATTCCATTGATCTAGTGTATGGCGTATTCAGTAGTTCTCTATATATACAAGAACTACCTATCTACTTATCTATTCCTTCTGTCTAACCTCAAATAGAAGATATTTAAAACTCGCAAAAAACCTTCACATAGTGTTACGAGGGTAGCCGTCTAGATCACGTGGAAGTGCTCTAGGCTCTCGAGGTGGTTTATAACTAGGCGTCAAGTAGGGACTTAAGTAATGACAAATAATGATATGCAATTCGTAACTAATAGTAGAGTATACTAAATGATTGATCTTGAGCACGAAGCTCTATACAAAGGAAATCCGTCTTGATTATATAGACCTTCATGCTTCGTGGCTCGAAGGGCTCGAGAGGCCAAGCCTTCGAGCTCTTCGAGTTCTCGCATCACGTGTTATTACTAATCCTGTGACCTAGTTGTTACCCGTCGTAACATTCGTATAACGTGGTTTATCAGTGGGTCGGACATATCAGTGGGTCGGACATATCAGTGGGTCGGACACTTTTTCAATATCCTTTACTCTCTCACTTCAATATGCGTTTATTCAATAGTTATTAATGGAAATTCATTCAAAAGAAGCACGAATAGTCCTGGCCATTGAGGCTATCGAATTGAACAAAAGATTGACGATTCGAAAGGCTGCTAATTACTATAGTGTGCCTCGATCTACATTATTCGACAGAATTCAAGGTCGTAGTAATATAGCTGAAAGTCGACCAAAAAGTCATAATTTGACTGAATTAGAAGAGGAGGTGCTTATTCAATACATTATTGATATGGATGATAGAGGATTTGCCCCTAAATTAAATAGTGTGGAAGATATGGCGAATTATATGCTCGAAACACGGGGTGCGAAGAAGGTTGGAAAGCTCTGGGCTCATCGCTTTGTAAAACGATATTCAGAATTAAAGACGCGTTTTAATCGTGTCTATGACTTTCAAAGAGCTCTTTGCGAAGATCCAGAGCTTATTGAAGAGTGGTTTCGATTAGTATCGAATATGCGGGCGAAATATGGGATTCAGGATTGCGATTTCTACAACTTCGACGAAACAGGCTTTATGATGGGTATAATATGCCCCGGAATGGTTGTAACTAGTGCTGAACGAAGTGGCAGAAGCAAGGCAATACAACCAGGCAATCGAGAGTGGGCTACAGCGATTATATGTGGTAATGGAGAGGGTGAAACTATACCACCATTTTTAGTGGTGCAAGGACAATATCACCTTTCTAATTGGTATACAGAGAGTGATTTTCCTGCAGATTGGGCTATTAAACCTACTTCTAATGGATGGACGAATAATGAGACAGGTTTAGAATGGTTAAAGCATTTCGATAAGCATACTAGTCAACGGAGAAAGGGCAAATATCGAATGCTAGTATTGGATGGGCATGAAAGTCACGAATCGATACCTTTCCAGTCATATTGCAAGTCAAACGATATTATATGCATAAAGTTACCATCGCATTCAAGTCACTTAACTCAACCACTTGATATTGGATGTTTTAGCGTACTCAAACGTTCATATAGTTGTCAAATTGAAGGATTTATCAAGGCTCATATCAATCATATTTCTAAGGTTGAATTCTTTATAGCTTTCAAAGCTGCATATCAACAATCGATTACTATTCAGAATATAAAAGCTGGTTTTCGAGGAGCAGGTCTAATACCATTTGATCCTCAATCTATACTCTCAAAACTAGATGTTAGGATTCGTACTTCTACCCCTCCATCTACCTCCTTGGAACTTACCAATTTCTGGATCTCTCAAACCCCTCACAATCCAACTGAGGCTCTTTTACAATCAACTCTAGTAAAAGCTCGAATAGCTCGTCATCAATCAAGCTCTCCTACACCTATATTTGAGACTGTGCAAGCTTTAGCTAAAGGTACAGAGAGATTGGCACATGAAGTTACACTTTTGAGTGCTGAGAATCGTATGCTTCGAAGAGCAAATGAAGCATTAAGTAAACGTCGACGCGCTAAAAAAATTCAACTACGTAATGGAGGAGTACTTACTGGACAAGAAGCTGAAGATATATTATCACAACAAGAGGTTGATAATCAGATTCAACGCGACGAGCGTCAAAATGGGGGAAATTCTAATAGGGAATCATCTACTAGTCGATGCTGTAGTAAGTGTGGAAAGACTGGTCATAATTCAAGAACCTGTCAAAATAATGCAATAGATGCTAGTTTATTAGATTCTTAATAGTTTCAATCGATTCATCCAATTGTTATTGAATAATATAGTTTTAAAGTGATAAATCGGGGAAAAAGTGTCCGACCCACTGATATGTCCGACCCACTGATAAACCACGTTACAATTTATAACGTGGTTTATCAGGACCCTGTACATATCAGGACCCTGTACACTTTTACCTCAATTGCCCACATTCCATTGAAATAAAATTACAACAATACTATAAATTAGAATTAAATTATATATAATTCAAAGACCAATTAATGCTGGATCTAATTGATAAGTTTGTGTATTATGTGAAGCATTACTACATTTGCTACATCGTTGTATAGTAGCTTGCCTCTTTGCTGAAGAATCATCATTTGTAAATCCATTGTATTGTATCTGATCTTCTATATTCTCTTGTTCTAATATATTATATCTATCTTCTATTGAAAGTACTCCTTCTTTTCGTATTAAAGCTTTTCTAGTTCTCCAACGTTTACTAAATGCTTCATTTGCTTTGCAGAGATTATGAACCTCAGCAGCTAAAAATGTATTCGTATAAGCTAAAAGCTTTGTACCCTTAGCTAAAGCTACAATTGTTTTAAATATTAGAGTAAGTGAGTTCCCTTGATGTTGAGCAATATGATTTTTCACTAAAGTGGATTGAGAAAGAGCTTCAATTGGATTGTGAGGTGTTTGAGATTGCTATATATCAGGATCGGTTGATATTGATCTATTTGATAGAGTTCTTATTTGAATATCTAGTTTTGAAAGTACAATTTCCGGATTAAATGGGATTAGCCCAGTTCCACAGAACCCAGCTTTACCATTTGATATAGATATTGCTTTGATATATATAGCTTTGAAAGCTTGAAAGAACTTGGTTTTGGTAATATGAGTAATATACGCCTTGATAAAGTTCTCGATTTGTCGATTATATGAATACTTTAAAGAACCAAAACAACCAATATCAAATGATTGAATTAAATACAAAGAACGAAATAGTAAACTAAATAATATAATATTGTATCCCTTACAATATTCCTGAAATATTGGCGATTTATGACTTTTATACCCATCAAGCACTAACATTCGATATCTACCCACTTTCCTATTTTCAATATATTTGTTGAAGTGTTTAATCCATTCAAGATCTATCTCATTATTTGTTCATTTATTGATAATAGATTTAATAAGCCAATTGTATAGTAAATCATCTTCGATATATCAATTTGAAAGATGGTATTTGTTTTTTACTATCAAAAACGAAGGTATATTGTGATCTTCTTTATCAATACAAATAATCGCTGTAGTTTATTCTCAATTGCCTGATTGTATAGCTTTGCTTTTTCCATATCAATCAATTTTAGTAACTATTATATGTAGTGATATTTGTCCTATTATAAAGCCTGTCTCATCGAAGTTGTAGAAATTACAGTCCAGAATACCATATTTAGCCTGCATATTCGATATTAATCGAAATCATCTTTCAATAAGCTCTGAATCTTCGCAGAGAGCTCTTTGAAAATCATAAACGCAATTAAAACACTTTTTTAATTCTATATATTGTTTCACAAAACGATAAGCCCAGAGCTTTCCAATCTTCTTCGCACCCTGTGTTTCGAGTATATAATTCGCTATATCTTCTATATCACTTATTCGAGGACTAAACCTTCTTTCATCCATATCCAATATATATTGAAGAAGCGATTTCTCCTTCAATTCTGTCATTTTATGATTGCTGATCGATGTTCAGTAAAAGGCAGAATTCCATTCATTCTAGAGGTAAGTGTCACGATTCACCATTAGGATTGATGGTGTTACGATGGTAGCAAACTGATTAATTAGGAGAGCTTAGGCCGTGTGCAAACACGATCAGATTTCATCGAATTAGTATGTGATCTTGGTCACCTGAAGATCGTATGCGCACGCACCATCAGAAATCGCGTGATAAGGAGTCTTGAGGAGCCAGAAAGCTCCTAGGGGCCCCCTTTATTGTTCAGTATATAGTCAGAGTAGTTTCATAGTTTAGGAGCTTCGTGCTCAACTTAGTTATCAATTAGTTTACCTACATTCTACTTGATCTAGTAACGACTTCACTTCCAAGTGAAGACCAGTGATAAAGCCTTAACCCACAACTACCAACCAGACGAAACCTTAGGCAGCCGCTGCCTCCAGTACAGTATCGTTACAGGGACGATTAGCATGAAGGTCTATATAACCAAGATGGATTTCCTTTGTATAGAGCTTCGTGCTCAAGATCAGTCATTTAGCATACTCTACTATTAGTTACGAATTGCATTATTGTCATTACTTTAAGTCCCTGCTTGACGCCTAGTTATAAACCACCTCGAGAGCCTAGAGCACTTCCACGTGATCTAGACGGCAAACTTCGTAACATAGTTATTATTTTATTTCCAATTGAATATTTTGTTAAAAAGAATGACCTTACACAGGGAATAGTGGGAAGCTGATAGGGCAGAACTGAGGTAATATTGGTCTTGTATGTTAATCACTCTTCTAAGTTCTACGGAAGTGCGAAGCTCGGGATGCGATGATTCAACACCTGTACGTGGTGCATCCTACGAACCTGTAATTTTTCTTACAGAGCCAAGATTGAATCAGGCTGAAGCTGGGCAAAGGTCGTGCTTTAAAAAGGAGCGGTACTGGGAGTGAAGGTATCGTGAATTTGGCCCGGAACAGAGGACTATCAGTCGAACGGAGATGAAAACTACCCGACAATCAACGAAACAACGACGGATTTCGAAGCGGAACCACCTTTACGAATCTGCAGTGGGATGCAGAGCCTGAGAATTGCTTTAAGGAGCATTTCAAAGCGGACTGCCTTTACGAATCTGTGTGGGAGCAGAGCCTGAGAAGGAAAGCGTTGTGCCGGTGATTGACAGGGCACCTCTGGGGCGCTAGCGTGCAGAATTTTCACGACTCAACAATGCGTACAATCTGCGGGTATACCGGATTGGAAGTTTACAGGTGGTTAAGGGGAGTAATCGAGAATGTATAAAGGTTGTGGTAGAGTCTTATTGAGGCCAACGGAGGTATGGGTGGATTAGGGATGGAGGGACGCTTTTGGCACTTTGCTCTACGAATGTACAAGAGCGGTATTATGGCGGCAGAGGAACTCTCGAACGAGGGGGATGCTTTTAGCAAGATTCACTCTTCTGCGAAGCATTCGGCAGACATCACGGCAGCGGATGAGCTCTGGCAGAAGCTACCTTATGAGACACATATCCGATACGTTCTCAACCCTCCGCATTATCGATTACAAACTATACATTGGGGGAATGGACTTTGCAGGCTGTGCTTTGGTTAGTGAGCTGGAAACGTTGTATTTTTAGTTGCCTGGCTAGGGGTTAAGACACAGCAAAGCTTGCAAGATACGGTCGGCCTTGTTGTGCAGGAGAGATCCGGCAAGGTAACGCGAAACGGTGCACAAGCCGCGGGGCGTAGCGTATAATGGCAGCGACAGTGACACTGTCTATACGGCTCGAGAGGACGGATGCGCGTATCGGTCTACAATAGGGTACAAGGCAGCTGGCAATGGAGATACCGGGTAGGCTTAGGGAGCAAACAGGATAATAGGTGTAGAAAGGTTGTTTTTGCCTGGGGGCAACCTTCTCAAAGGATATTGAGACTGACATCTTGTATCTGGGAAAGCATGGTAAGAATTGGTTACTCTTACTTATATTTGTAGTCTCACTGGATATATTATAAAAGACTCATAGATTTGCAAATATAATATTATCACTGCAGCCATCACCACTACAAGGAGCGGCAATTTTATACTAACCACTAACAGCCCTTTCAATGCACAATTCCTGATGGAAAAGAAGGAAATCTGGGACAAAATCCTTGATGCCGAAAGAATACAAATCGATAAACCCTGGCATAAAGTCATCATTCACAAAATCCCAATTCAGGAATTCTCAGGTCTGAAAGGTATGGACCTAATCAAAGAGGAAGTCAATACCTTCAATCCAGGGCTCAGTATTATGGGTACTCCTTACTGGCTTACCAATGCCTCCAAGAGAGCCAAACAACAAGATGGAGCAATAGTCATTGCATTTGCTACACAAAAAGAAGCAGATATAGCTATCCAGAAAAGGCTATATATTGCAGGCATTAGTGTTAGAGTAGAAAGATTCTATCCATCTACTCCTTCATCCCAATGCAACAGATGCCAGGGATTCGGCCATAACGAATCATACTGCAAAAAACCTCCAGCTTGCGGACTTTGCAGTAATAATCATGCTACAGTCGGTCATTTCTGTATAATCTGCCAAGCAAAAGGCAAACCATGTCAACATCTAAGTGTCAAATGTGTTAATTGTAAAGGAGAACACAAAGCCAACTCGAAAGTATGCGAAGTATATCTATCAACCATCAAGAAATCCAACTAATGCTGTACAACAATACTCGCATTCTTCAAATCAATCTAAACAAGAGCCCTCAAGCAACCGAAAGTGCTCTCCAACTTGCTTTAGAACTCAAAATTGATCTCATAGTCATTCAAGAACCCTGGATCCTCTCGAATCCTGAGAAAGACTTCTCCTCAACCAGATCTATTGCCCACTCTAGCTTCTCTCAACTCCTCCCAAATAATCCTTCGAACCTGCGTCCCCGAACTATGATCTACATTTCAAAAGGATTCAAACCGCTAGTAGCCCTAGCTCCCAACTCCCCTAATGATCCAGATATTCAAATCATTGATATCACTCAAGGAAAACATACAATACAACTCATCAATATCTACAATGAAGCGGACCAAGCCAAAGAAAAAGGCCACACCATCGAAAGATGCCTTTACAATACCCCTCTTACTCATCACACCATCCTCGTAGGAGATTTCAACTCCCATCACCCTTGGTGGGACCCCTTCTCTAACAAAAGCTCAAATGCCGACCTACTCGCCGAATGGTTTGAGGATCACAATCTCATTCTATTTAACGAACCAGGCACGAGCACCTTTTATCGAACAAATATGACAAATCCAAGTGTCTTAGACCTTACTTTAGCCACAGATTCAGTATCTCCCTATATCACTGATTGGCAAGTCCTCCCGGATCTTGGATCAGATCACTTAAGCATTCTCTTTGAAGTAAAGGGCACTTTATCCCGTACAACGAATATAGCTCAGCCAGCAAGATTCAATACAAAACTTGCGGATTGGGAAAAATTCGCGAATACCCTCAAATCGAAAATATCGATATCAACCACCTTAAATTCGAGTGAATACCTTAATATCGCTACCTCAGAATCCAACTCTCTTGATTCCCTTCTCGACAAGAGCCAATACATACAAGTATTGGATGAAGCTGCAAAAGAATTCACCCGAATAATCACTTATTCGGCTGAAACCAGTATACCGAGAATCAAGTCCACAAAAAGAGCTAAACCCTGGTGGTCCCCAGAGCTGAAAGCCCTTCGAAAACGACTCTCTAATGCATTTGAGAACGCCAAGATTTACCCGGAAGACGATATGTTCAAGAAAATCTACCAGTCAGCCAGGAATCATTACTTCCAAGCTATTAAAACAGCAAAGAAAAACCATTGGAATGAGTTCCTTGAAAAAGAGGATACCCAATCCATATTCAAGGCAATGTCATACACAAAAGATATACAAACCGAACGAATCCCGAATATTCGATCCAATCCCTCTAAACTAGAAAATTCTTTCGAGGGAAAATGCTCTGCATTTAGATCGACCCTATTTCCTCCTCCTCCATTCACCCCACCGCCCAATTGGGAAAGCTATAAACAATCTAAGAAATGGGAATGGCCTGATCTCACAGAGAGCGAACTCCTAAACGCGTGCTCTGCAAAAATCAAAGGAAAGACCCCTGGCCCCGATGGGATCACTCAAGATATCATTATTCAAGCGTACAAAGCAATACCAAAAGCATTCTTCACCCTCTTCAGTCATCTTATCAACCTTGGTTACCATCCTTCTTGCTGGAAACAAGCCACTGGAGCGATACTCAAGAAACCTTCAAAACCAGACTACTCGGCCCCAAAAGCTTATAGAGTTATCGCCCTACTAAATTGCCTTGGCAAAATAAGTGAAAGAATTCTAGCTCAAAGGCTTAGCTACTTAGCGGAGACTACGCAATTACTTCATTACTCTCAAATGGGTGGAAGACAAAAGAAATCAGCCATCGATACAGCAATCTTACTCACTACCGAAATCGAAAGAAATTCAAGATCCAAGAAGAAAACCTCAACTCTCTTCCTGGATGTTAAAGGCGCCTTTGATCATGTATCTATGAACAAATTATTAGATATCTGCAAGAATCTAAACCTCCCAACCAGCCTAATCGCCTGGATCTCATCTTTTTTGAAGGAAAGGCTACTCAAGCTCTCATTCGATGGCCAAATTGAAACCTTCAAACCGATCAATACCGGGATCCCCCAAGGTAGCCCTATTTCGCCAATCCTCTTCTTAATTTATATTCGAGATCTATTCTCAGCAAATTCGATCAAATATCTCTCATATATAGATGATATAGCTTTAACAACATTTTCAACATCCTGGAAAAAGAACATCATCTCCCTCGAAAGAGCAACTAAACAGATATATGCTCTGGGCAAAGAAAATGCTATTCAATTTGATCTAGCGAAGACGGAGCTAATACACTTCTCTACATCCAAAGATACGAAGACAGCCTCAATCAAGCTTCCGAACGAGGAGATAATTCAACCCTCAACACTAGTCAGATGGCTAGGCATATGGTTCGACCCTGGCCTCAGTTTCAAACAACATGTCACAATCCGAGCTACCCAGGCTAAAACCTCATTCTACCGAATGGCTAGACTTGCTAATTCTGAAAAAGGCCTTAGTCCCAAGGCAATGAGACAGCTCTATATGGCATGCGTCACCAGCATAGCTGACTACGGTTCAATTTTATGGTGGAAAGGGCAAAACCAATTCAAGAAAATCCTTCAATCCTTGCAAAACCTCGCCCTTCGAAAAATCCTAGGAGTATTCAAAACCTCACCAATAAAACCAATGGAAATAGAAGCCGCATTGTGCCCTCCAGAAGTACGGCTAAATGCTGGAATCAAACAATACGCATTTAGATTATTGAAAATCTCGCCTTCTCATCCTGTCAATTTAGTAGCTACAAAGCTGGCTACAGAAAAGGAGAATCAAGATGTAGTTGCAACCCCTCAAAGAAAGCAATTAAAACCTACTCAACTCGAAAAGATCAAAAATTCAATTCAGAAAGACTTCGATCCTCTCACTTTGGAAGGAATCCATCATTTCTACTTTCCTCCTTGGAAGAAAGAAGTTCCATATAAAGTCAATATCAGCAAATTAGGAAAAGAAGAAGCTGCGATGATTCACAATCTGGCTTTCAAATATAGGTGCAAAAATACCATTACAATATACACCGATGCCTCATCCACTTTAGAGGGAATAGGGATTGGAATCGGGATAGCGGTTATCTTACCAAATGGCCGAATTTCTCATCAAGAGACTATCAATATAGGCGTGAATCAGCTTGTCTATAATGGGGAGCTCCTAGGAGTTACTAAAGCGATCGAATACGCAAATTCAATAGCCCAACCAGGAAACAAGTTCAAGATATACTCAGATAATCAAGCAGGATTATTCCGGTTGAAAACCCCCTCCGATTTACCTGGTCAATCATGTCAAATCAAAGCTATAAAAGCTGCGGAAGCTATTCAAAATAAAGGAGCCGAAATCTCTCTCAATTGGGTCCCTGGACATACATCTGTACAAGGAAATGAGCTAGCTGATTCTCTTGCAAAAGAGGCGACCAAAATACCATCCTCATCTCACGAAACCAGTTATGCCTCCATTGGAATGGATATAAAAAGAATGAAATCAGAGAACTGGATAACCATCCTTAACACTAACAACTTTCATCAACCATCGTCAACATATTCAAGAAACTACCCCTGGAAGATCAGCTCAAAAATCAGAATTCCAGGAAACATCAAAAGAAGCACAATCTGTGCTCTGTTCCAACTCAAAATTGGACACGGATACTTCAAATCTTATTTGAAACGATTCGGTATCTCCTCTAATGACAATTGTAGATGTGGGGGAAAGGAATCTCCTGATCATCTTCTGCTCAGTTGTCCTTTATATAAAATGGCAAGGAAAACCCTCAATAAGGATAACCCCACAGTCCGACCTACCATGAAATATCTGCTTCACACTAAAGCAGGAATCATCAAGACCCTCGAATTTATCGAGGCGACGAGAATAGCCACCAGATCATGGCATCTCAATAGAATGCATGAAGAAGAAGAGGAAGAAGGCGGAGAAGAAGGGGGTGGACCGGAAGATTGTGATTGAATTGATCAATTATGGCCAATCTGGTCAATTTAGTCAATTTGGTCAATTTGGTCAATTTGGTCATTTTGGTCAATTTGGTCAATTTGGTCAACTTGGTCAATTTGGTCAATTTGGTCAATTTGGTCAATTTGGTCAACTTGGTCAACTTGGTCAATTTGGTCAATTTGAGCAATCACCCCAATGTCAAATTTCATTACATTTCATTTGTTATTCCTCTTACTTGAATACGAGAGTATCTGTAAGGCGGGCTTGGTTCCCTAGTATTAGTTTTCACTTCCCCCATTCAAACTTTAGAAGATTGAGGCTTTCAATCTCCCCAACCTGTATTAGCTACGGTCGAATAAGGCCAGCCACCCTCCATTTACTATTGTTAGAAGCCTACAAAGCTCCTAGCCGTCTTAGATAGTCATAGACTCAGTGTAGACGTTAATTTAATCAATCAATCAATCAATCGAAGTGCGAAGCTCTCCTACAGAGAGCTTCTCAATCTAGTCCTAATAGGACTAGTGCCCTGTGCACGTGCTACGCAGGAACCATTCACTTTAACAGTTTTAAACTTATATATAAATTGTACACGAAACGAAAATTGAAATTTCAATAATTAATATCTCGACCAATAAAATTGCGAAAAATCAGAAATTTTCAAGATTTACTAATTTATATAACTCAAATCTATAATTCAAATTTTATGAAATTCTAATAATTGATTGTGGAATTATTAATAGCTGAAAATAACGATTTTTGGTGTAAAAAGATGACCAGAATTAGGGGTGACCGGAAAATAAGGTACTAGACTTATAGTAAGTTGGAGTTTGGTTTGTACTTATGGAGAAAGGTATTTTTGGTAGTGGCGATAGGTTGCCAGTGGGCTGAGACAGGATATGTTTTAAGGGGATTATTGTTTTTGTAGGCTTGATGTAGTTTTAGTTTGATTTTGTTGATAATTGAAAATTGATATGTTTTGGATAAGTTTAATTAGATTTAGATAGCTGGTACCTTTTTAGCACAGCCAAATAAGTAGTAGTGGTTTGCTATCCAGCTCGTCGATCGCACCTTCTAGGGCATTTGCAAAAGCTACGGGATGAGCTGGTAATGCTTATGTTGTTGTAGGGATCTTTTGGGAATTTATTTTCGATGTTTGATATGACAGGTTTGTAAACTAACCTACTGAGTTTTCGGCTATTAAGGATTCGATGTTCTTTCCTGGAGATATGGGATTTCACTGGGCTTTTTGTATAGCATTCAATCATTGTAAACTCTGGAATATAGTAGAGTAAGTATTATCTCTAAAAACACATGAGTATTGGCAGATGTTTCTTTCTGTGAGCTGAAAGTTTTAATGTTGGTTATCAAGTCTGATTCAACCTCACTCTTCTTTCCTTAGATCTAACCTCCGCTCGTACACAGTTTACTAAGGATCATGATTATTAAACCACCTGAGTTAAAAGCCATCAATACCGTTAGAATATCGAGTGACTAAAATCCTCATTAAATCAACCGTTGAAACCGGCGTTGAATTATGGAGCAGCAAAGCAGGTGTATATACCATACCCCCTGTCATTCACGATTCGAAACTAGCTCAGACTTCATAACGATACGTGCTTTAAAATGCATCCTTTCACACTCGCATAGTAATTTCTTTTCGAACTAAGATCTTACTTTTGTTGCAAGTCGCTGGTGTTGTATTCATCCGACTACAAGTACACGGCTCGTTGTTGAGTAATCACTGTAGTGGAGCCCCACTATTCCGCCCATTTTTTCATCATAATCCCGTTCATTATGATTATTTTCTATAGGACTTCGGGTTTTGCATATTAGGAGTGGGATTCCGGTATTTTGAAGAATGCCGGTCAAATTTCACATTTCCAATACGAAAACTGCGGGAAAAATCTCGTTTAACTGTTTCCACGAGTCTATTATGTAATTACTAGTAATTTTTCTTAAAAAAATAACAAATCGAGATTGAAAATTGAAACTCAGCATGTAGATTCTATTCAATCTTATCGTCGAATATTAATATGAGGATTTTGTTTCATATTAGATTTTATTAACTAAACATTTTAGACCGGTATAGCGGAGATTTACTATAGATAGGTAGCGAGTGCAAATACACCTCGCTTCGGAATCAGTAATCACCTCCGCACATATCCACTAAGTAACTTAAGGTTTTGCATCGAGAAGGGCAAATGAAGATGAGTAATCGATTTCTTGAAATAGTGTACAGATTACCCATAAATATTCGGAGAATATGGACAACCTTATCATGCTCTAGACAAGTAATGGTGCGAGGTGTTTAATGGAGAGACACAGGTATAAAAGAGAATGGCGATGTACTGTCTCAGTTCTCAGAATGCCATGATTTCATTGACATCTTAAGAATGATTTCCTCTCTTCTTTTCACGTGTTCGAACTTTCTTTTCGCAGGACTTAACACTCTCCCAATATCTCCAATAACACAGCCGGAAAACCAGTCCTCCATAATTGAATACAATGAAAATTTCAAGGCAACTTTTGGGCCGTCACCTCAGCCATTCAAGATATCAGTCGATCCAGAATTCATCGAACAAACCACATTAAAAGCGTCTTTGACACGATACACAACTGATATCAACCAACCTGATTTCACCGATGGTCCTCCTCGCCACAATATTACCACAATCCGCGATTATTGGGTGAATAACTACTCTTGGCTCTCTATCCAAGACCAGATCAACAAAAACTTTAGCCAATACACCACAACCGTCTATGCAGACGGTAACTACACCTACCCTATCCCTCTTCATTTCGTGCACCACAAATCTCCCCGACCAGATGCAATCCCACTACTTTTTATCCACGGCTGGCCGGGCTCATTCCTCGAAGTCAGCAAAATGATAAATCATCTCACAAACCCTTCAAATACATCAATCCCCGCTTTCCACGTCGTGGCACCCAGTCTTCCAGGCTATGGATTCTCTCCCGCTCCACAGTATCCCGGTCTAGGACTACGAGAAACAGGACAAGCATTCAATAACCTCATGAACCAACAACTTGGTTACTCAAAATATGTAATTCAAGGAGGTGATTTTGGCGCTTTCACACTCCGCTATATGGCCGGCCAGTTTCCTTCTAGCGTAGTATCCTCACTTTCGAATTTCTTTATCGTGCCTCCGAATTCTACGGATCTGGAACGCTATGCAAAGGGGACGACGAGCGAGGAGGAGAACTTGAATATTGGAAGACTTGATATGTATAATAATTATTATGCGGGGTATAGAGATATTCAACAAACAAGACCGGAACAACTTGCTATTGCAATGACGGATAGTCCGGTGGGATTTGCTGCGTGGATTTATGATTTTATGTTTATGCATGTGGATGGGTATGTATGGACGCTGGAGGAAATTATTACCTGGACTATGATGTATTATATTCCAGGTCCTTATGCAGGAATGAGGATGTATAAGGAACTTGCGAAGGTAAGAAAATGCATATTGAATAGGTTCTCGGTGGATATAAGGACTAATAGCTATAATATAGGCTGGTACATGGTTGAATGAAGGATTCCTGCGAATTGGCAACCCAGTCGGCGTTATTGGGTTTCCCCAAGATTTGGGATATAAAACGGTACCTATGCATCACTCAAAATATCCTTAATTTTTCCACATCACTAACCTATCGCTAGCCGACTTCCTGGCTCCAACGATGGGCAAATGTCACTTATGAAGTTAATCATTCGAGAGGTGGTCATTTTGCAGCACATGAAGTTCCAGATTTGCTTCTGGAAAATATTCGAACTTTTTGGGGTGATAGTTCGCTTTCGAATGTGGATCAATTTAAGGAGCAGCTTGAGCTTGAGCTGTAGATTATGTGTGGATGAGTGGTGAGAGGGGTGTTGATGAGGATTTGAGCAAGAGTCGTTGTGATTGATATATCAATACAATTTTATGGTAGCTACATGTAGATAAAATATTATTTCTCTTTTGAATTTTTATCTTAGTGATTAGCAACACTTGATTTCAGTGTTATGCGGGTGAGCATATATAAATTCAGAAGTGTGAATAGCTTACCACGGAATAGGTTTCAAATAATAGGTATAAACTTTTGGATGGAATCAAGGCTGGTGAATCTTCCACACAAAAGTGAAAGTGAATCGGTCTAGCAAAAATTGGCAGTTAATATTCTATAGGTGAATAAAAAAGCCACGTATTCAAAATATGTGAATACGAACCTCTTCCCGAAAAATTGATGAAAAATTGTGAATGTAAACAAAGACATAGGAAAGGTAGCAGCTGGATTATTTCCTAATAAAAACAGCTAAAATCGGAGGAATCTTACTCCCTTGGAGACGACTCGGATATTGATTACTCTTTCCTACTTCTCATCTAATTAGATCTAGTGACTCTTGCCCTCTTTCTGGTTTTTTACAACAACAGACTCATAGCACTCATTACGACGAATAATGTCCATCCACCAAGAACCATTCTACTACCCGCTGCAGGAACATTCTTGACGTCTTCACTCCCACTAGATATGTTTTTCGCTCTCAAACAACTCAAGTTGGAAAAGCTTACTCCAGTTCCTTGAAAATCCGGGTTCGGACTTTGCATTATCAGCATTGGCCATATTTGGGTGACTGCCTTTTCGTAAAAGGTTAAATCGGTGGAATCGTGGGGATTGCTGGACTTGTACATCCAGGCTGACCCATCAGTTTTATTTGATATGACGTCTGTTTTGGATTAGTGACCTACTAAAATTCGATGAGCCATTGGGAAATACATACTTGCAGTAATGAATTCACCACCTATTGATCCTTCACAATTCTTTGGTACGATGTCAAGCAGAGAGATACCTCCACAGGGACCAGTGCTATTATTATTTGTAGCTGATTGCCTCGCAAATAAGATCGCCCTATTGAAATCCGATATGCATTCTTTGCTATACAACTTCGTGCAATCTCCTGGGTCATTTTGGCCTTTGACCGTCACATGTCTTGGTAGGTCTGAGAATAGAATCATGCATGTTTCCCATGAGGAATTGGGGGGAAAAATATTATTTTTTGTATCGAATGAGATTACTGTATTCGTCACAGTTTGGTTGCCAGTCCATGGAACTTCGGTGACATTGATTCTTGTATCCCAGCTCACTATCTGATCTGTAGAGGGAGCCAAAGACGTATTGACGCCATATAAATGGCCGCTTCCGGTAGCGTTAGGGGATTGATTATATTTTTTAAAGTAGGAGGCATTTTGCCAAGGCCCTGGTCCATCTCCAATAGTTGCTAGTACATCAGATTGAGCAGAGGCAAAAGATACAAGAAACGCAGTTATGAACGGCAGGTGTAAATACATTTTGAATGTTGTTGATGGAACTACATCGTGATTTTGGGAATTGTAGGTTCTTTATATCTAGACAGTTATCTTCACCCTTGTACACAAGCATAAACAGTAATACATGCTTACTTTCCTTGCAAATGATGTCATTCAAACCTCTTTTGGCATGCAGTCGGTAATGTTATCCGAAGCTTCTTCCTTCCTCCCTCGTGGCAGGTCGATAATAAGCAAGGCTCAAAATACTAGTCCGTAAAACGGTCTTGATCGACATCAGTATGGGTTCAAAGGATTCAGCAGTACAATGATCCACACTCGTATCTCGGTTAGTACTACAACGGACTTGGCCGAGCTTATCTTTGACCCGAAAACAAATCATACTGTGTTGCGGGAGCGGCTCGCGGATGTGGAGAAGCAGTGATGTGGCACAGGGAATGCAATCACGTTTTAAAACGTGGTTTTTCTTGACTAGGCAGCGATAGATAGATATGATAGGCAGATGAAGGAGGCTGATATAAGTTATTATATGCATCGGATGGTAAAGCGAGTCAGACATGAAGAGGAGGACGAGCTGATATATACAACAGCTTCAAATGATTTTTGTTGTCTCGGAACTTTGATTCTCCGATCCCGACATCACATTCTTCTAACCCACACCACACACAACACTTCCTTCCTTTCCTTACGGCGAGCTTTTGTTCATCAGCGGCATCCCGTCAATAAGACATCGGGAACTAGATCATCTTTTGACACCGTCATTAGAAAGAATTTCGATTCCAGACTCTGTTAGATCTCCTACTTCTTTCAAATGTTGCCGAAGCTCAACACAAACGCGAGTCGGCCCGCCAAAATTAACCTTGTGATCAGCAAACATATCATTCTCTTCTCGAAACACAATATCTGCCATTTTATTCAAATCTGATGACCTCTCCAAATTATACTCTAGAGAAATACAAACTACACTAAGCGCCACATCATTTTGTGAATGATTTCCCCGGTTAAATGCTTGTTTCATACCCCACAGTCTTGGAAGGTGTTCCTGAGTGGGAATCTAGACGGGGCAATCTATGACCATAAACATGGACCGCATAGTTTCAGATTTAGGGATGCATGATGCATATGTTGCGTGTAACGTTTGTTTTGTTGACGTTCTCTTAAGTGTCGAAATCGTCAAATTTGACTATGTAGCCAATAGAAGTTTTTCTTTCCATCAGGCTAGGACCACATGGTGAAATCTCTCCGACCGCTTAGCTCACAAATGTAATTTATAGCAACAGCGAGTACCCCTCGGGATGTATTGTTAAGTGCTGAAGATACACATGATACACCTGTTGCTTCTGGTTCGCATCTTCCCCTTTCTCATGATTAGGTGAAATATCTGGTCTCCTTGAAGGTCAGTGGTTGTACCCAATTCCATCTAATCATATGAATATTCCCAAAAAATTTCATATGGGAAATTACTTCCATCCTTTCTTCCTAATATTGAATCTTGCCATATTTGAGATTCCCCGCGTTTGTTCATCTTAGCGAGAATGCCAAGTACAAATATACAGTATGATGGAACTTCTTAATTGATACGTTGCTTTGTTCAAAGATTGTACTTTTCTTCAACATATCATCTAGTAGCTAGTAGGTAGTATAGATTATAGTACATATGATCTTTCATCTCGCTAATTAGTAAATTAGCATATTTGCTGGGGAAGTAGGTCGTCTGCTATTAGTTATTCAATTAGATATTCACGCCGCCGCGTATGTTTCTCAAAAGTCAATATAATATCACATCCAATAGCAGCAGAGCGTGCAAAGATCATTGCTTTCTGTGCAACGTCTTGAGGTGAAAGTGAATAACTCGCACTGTTCCCGTGGTCAATTTCAACAATCACCTAGGAAAGTAGGAATATCTGTTCCAGTAGATTATCAACACTATCTGCAAAGGAAGTCTGAATTATAAAAGTAACGACTTCTGTCCTTCCCATCCTTCTATTTTACTTCCATTTCTACAGAAACCACACTTTTCTAACAATTAGACCTCACAAACAACTTACTCTTCCCACCTCTTCACTTCCAGTAGTTCGCGATACTGATAACTATGATGTTATCTACTAAAGCCTTCTGGAAGGCTGTTTTGTTAATATTCTCTGCAACTTTTGCTGTTGCAGCTCCAACATCTTATGATGTAGTTTCTATTGAAGAAAGACAGTCTTATGATAGACTCGTCTTTTGTCATTTCATGGCAAGTAAAGTTTGAAATTTCAATGCAATATTTCTTTGCCAGTCCGACGCCGTCTTTCATCTCATTCATCTACTAACATTCTATCAAGATTGGTATTGTAGGTGAACGCGTTGGTCCCCAGGATTACGATGGCGATATGCAGCGTGCGAAATCTCTCGGAATCGATGCCTTTGCTTTGAACATTGGAGTTGACCCATACACCGACACACAACTTGGCTTTGCATATCAATCTGCCGCAAATAATGGGATGAAGGTTTTTATATCATTCGACTTTAACTGGTGGAACCCATCTAGTCAAGCAACGCAGATTGGACAAATGATTGCAAAATATGCAGCTTTACCTGCTCAACTATTTGTTGATGGCAAAGCATTTGCATCATCATTCGCTGGTGACCAACTTGATATCACGGCTCTAAGAGCTGGTGCGGGCATTCCAATTTTCTTTGCGCCTAACTTTCACCCGGAGATGGGAACAAACTTCAGCACAATTGATGGTGCTTTGAATTGGCTGGTTAGTAGTTCTTCTTTTTCAACCAGACCAAAACTAAAAGTCTTTTTAGGGATGGCCCAACGATGGAAACAACAAAGCACCTACTCCAGGCCACAATGTCACTGTCGAAGAAGGTGATACCGCCTACATTAAGGCACTGGCCGGCAAGCCATATATCGCACGTATGTATTCGGAGTTCAAATTAAACATAGAAACTAACGATATATTTTAGCTGTTTCTCCTTGGTTCAGCACTCATTTCGGGCCTGTAAGTCCTATCCCTTCTATTCTTATGATGAATTGACTTAACAATCTCAAAGGAAGTTCCATACAGCAAAAACTGGATCTTTCCATCTGATCTTTTATGGTTTGAGCGTTGGAATGAAATATTGACCCTTGGACCCCAATATATTGAGATTGTTACCTGGAATGACTATGGCGAATCTCACTATATTGGTCCCCTGGATTCTTTACATTTCGATGATGGAAATTCAAAATGGGTCAACGATATGTAAGTACTCTACACTAAATATAAGAGGCTAGGAGCTGACATGAAAAGGCCTCACGATGGTTGGTTAGACATGGCGAAACCATTCATCGCTGCTTATCATGCTGGCGCTTCATCTCCGAACAGCTACATTGATTCAGATCAGCTCATATATTGGTATCGACCAAATCTCCGCACTCTTGACTGCGATGCTACAGATACTACAATGGTACCAGCTAGTAATAGCAGTGGTAATTACTTTCAAGGTCGACCAAATGGATGGGAAGATATGCAGGACTCGGTATTTGTTGTCGCTATGCTCACAGCTCCTGGAATAGTCACAGTAATGTCCGGCGACAACGTTCAACAATTCAATGCACCAGCCGGAGCTTCAGCATACCAAGTTGATATGCGAGTTGGCAAACAGCAATTCTTCCTTCAACGTGGCACTCAAATTTTACTTGAAGCTGTTAGTCTCCATGACGTCACAGATGTGTGCATCTGCGGCATTTACAACTTTAACGCATATGTTGGGACAGTACCAGATGGACGTTCTGATCCACTTCTTCACGATGGTTTAGCTTCCCTTACCGCTGGACTCCATGTTAGCACTTGTAGCGCAACTCCATCATTGCCAACTGCTCCCATCAAACCCACTACCACCCCACCAGGAGGAGGAACCGTGGTTCCGTCAACTACTACCAAACCTCCAACTACCACCCCGCCAGTAACCACTCCACCTACGACTACGAAGCCGACCACAACTACTACAACCAAGTAGGTCTTTCCCTTCTATGGCCACGCAAAATCTAACATAGTAATACCAGGACAACTTCTACGACATCATCTGTGCCATCCGGTACATGTGTAGCAGGAACTGGACCTGGAAACTATGTCGGCCTATGTTCATTCTCTTGTAATTTAGGTTACTGTCCCGCCCCATGCACATGCTCTAGCTATGCGGCTACCGGAAACGTCGCTCCTCCGGTAACAAACACGCCTGGCTATCCCCTCGCAGGCGAGGATCCCGCTACTTACTCAGGTCTTTGCGATTTCACATGTAACCACGGCTATTGTCCTCCAACCGCCTGCACATATAATCCTAACGGCTCTCCTATTTCATCTTCATCTTCATCTTCATCCTCACTTCCATCTTCATCCCCAACTTCCACACCTCCTTCCACAACAACAAGTAAACCCACCATCATTTCCACAACCACAATCAGCACAACCACAAGCTCACCTTTTCCATCCGGAACCACATACTGCGTCGCAGGCACCGGACCAGGAAATTACATCGGCCTCTGCAATTTCTCCTGCAAATACAATTATTGTCCTCCTGGTCCCTGTACATGTACCACTTATGCAAATACATCTATTCCCGCACCGCCAGCTAGTAGTCCTTCTGGAAAACCATTACAAGGTGAGGATGATAGCTATTTGGGACTTTGTGCTTTTGCTTGTAGTCATGGGTATTGTCCTGGGACTGCTTGTGCTATGGGTTAGATAGAGGGATGGGGATGGTTTGGGTGTTACTTGTGGGATTTTATGGTAGCGTTTTTAAGTGATGGAGTGTGGTTTACTAATTAGTCGATTGATGGGAATGAGGGGGATTTCCTTGATTTGATATCATTTGTAATGGTGATAGTTCCGTTGGAAGTAGGGTGTAATGAGATAGAGATACTGAGTAATTGAATTCATTTAAGCCGTTTACTGCTAGTCTTTGTTACTTTATGTATGTTAAAGGAGGCTGGTGTGTGGGTAAATCGGCACTTGAGGTATATCAAAATTCAGTAGAATCTTAGATTTTCCAACGTCTTTAAGTATTGATCCGTGCAATTTTTATTCCACTAGAGCATGTGCAGTGTAACGAGGGCAATTAACACTAGCGATGTATTTTCCACAGGGAATTTGATATTGGAGTATACAAAATATTACCAATGTGCAAGAAGATAATGAGAAATGGGAATAACTTGCAGTATGGGTCATTGTGACCTTATATCGATTTATGATCTGGAGAAAGAAATGAAAGTTCTCTTGGATAGAGATAAGTATGACAATAAAGGCTTTTTTTCTCTTGTTTTAGTTGTTTTAATTAAGGTGGTGAGAAATATTTTGTCACTATTTAGGGCCTGTTTGGTAGCCGAAAAATTTCTGATATATGTAATATTTAAAGAGTAGTATTTGTGTGACGGAAACCCCTGCTTTCCTCCCACTCTTATTATATAAGAAGCCTCAGGTACATTAACCATATCCACGCATGATACGATTACTCGGGATTAGTATACGATTTAGGTGACCTGAGGATCAGATCCGGACAAGTACTAGGTATCAATGGTTATCGGTAAAGTAAGATCATTAGAGGGATAAATATGATTTCTTTTTGCCTAGCCATTGCGGCTAGACCATTCATTTGTATACATAGAGAGTAGCTATCCCCATGTTACGCCGGGTAACAAGAAAACGCTCACGTGCTACCAATATCATGTGACTGGCTCAGTGAGGATCAGCAAGCTCAGTACTGAGCCATACTGATCCTACTGATCAGCTAGAACACGAAGGTCTATATAATCAAGATGGATTTCCTTTGTATAGAGCTTCGTGCTCAAGATCAATCATTTAGTATACTCTACTATTAGTTACGAATTGCATTATTGTCATTACTTTAAGTCCCTGCTTGACGCCTAGTTATAAACCACCTCGAGAGCCTAGAGCACTTCCACGTGATCTAGACGGCAAACCTCGTAACATACTCCCCTTCCATTCCTACAGAGAACCCCAGAAGTTAATGCCTAGTACATTTCCCCCTCATATGACATCCCTGAACACTATTAAACCAAAGCTCCAATCACTTTCCACTCTTGTTCTCGGGCCACCGATCCAAAACCGCTTCCTCTCCCTTCAAGGTAAAACTCCATTCATCCTTCCCATCAACATCAACTACCACCTTATAATCCCCTGGATACAAAACCAAATCCCCTTTCTCATTGCCCCTCGCCAAACTTGCAAGATTCAATTTTAATTGTGCGGTGGAACTCGCGCCGCCTTTAATATCATGAAGTCTCGTGTATGCCACTAGAGATTTCTTAGGATATGGAGTTGGACCAAAGGAACCGGTGAGGAAGAGGAGAGCTACGTAATCGGATGTTGTGGTGCCGGTGTTTGAGATACTTATAGGGAGGGTGAGGAAGGGAGTTAGATCTTTGTGTGTTGATGTGTTGGAAGTGAGATGAGAGATTTCGAAGGTGTTGGATGAGGGAGGTGTAATTTTAGCGTTGAATGTGGTGTAATGTAATCCGAAACCGAAATCGAAGATAGAGGTTCCGTTGAACCATTTATAAGTTCTTCCGGGATTGTTTGCACCAGGGTGTAAATTCATATTGTTCATAGACACCTCGTTCACGTAATCGCTGGGATATTGGGTGATAGGTAGACGACCTGCTGGTGCGGTTTTCCCTGTTAGGATGTTGAAAATAGCGGTTCCCCCGTCTTGACCAGGGTAGCCGGCCCAGATAATGCCATTGACGCCTCGGTTTGTTAGGAGGGAGGAGGAATCTATCATGGTGCCCATTTGGGAAATAATGAGTGGAATAGAGAGATTAGCGAGTTGATTAACGAGAGAAATTTGACTGGAGGGCCATGCAATTGTTTTTCGGTCCTATCATCAACAAAGTTAGTCAAACTCATCTCGTCTACACTTTTTGCTCAATGTAATCTTACCTTTGCTTCAGCTTCGATAGAGTTATCAATTCCTCCAATATATATGATGACATCAGCTTTCTTTGCCGCAGCTATAGCTGCCGTGAACTCCGTGGTGTTTGTGGAATCTATATCTGCACCTTGAACATATGTAACATGGAAACCTGCATTTTGTGCTGCGATCAATGGAGAGTGCAAATAAGGAGCTTGACCATAATAATTTCCCTGCATCTGTGTTGTAGCATTTGCCCATGGTCCAATCAATGCCACATTTGTGATGTTCGAGGGTAATGGAAGTATTCCATCATTCTTGAGTAGGACAATACCATCTTCTGCCGCCTGGAGTGCAAGTTGTTCAGCACTAGGTGTAGAAACATCAGACCACCCAAGTTGGCGATAAGGTTGAATAGATGCGGGATCAAAATATCCGAGCCGGACAAGCGATGCGTATCTTCGAGTGAGTGATCGGTCAAGGGTAGATATGTTATATAGACTTTGATTGTATGCTGAGCCTAAGTAGGTTGGCCAGAAACCACCACAGTCAAGATCTGTTCCCGCGTTTAAGGCGTCTGCTGCTGCTTGCTCTGGAGTTGAAGTATAGTTGTGGGAGTCCCAGATGTTTTGTACGGCATCGCAGTCGCCTAAATGTATTAGCGCCTATAAATTTGTATGGGGAAAAAGAGCGTTGCTTACTAGTTACCCACTGATCTTCTTCCACCCAGCCCCAATGCTCTCTCAAAAGCGATTGCAATAACCAATCATCCGCGCAAGTCGGAACTCCATTGACTGCGTTATAACTGCACATAATGCTCTGAACATTTGAATCTCTAGCGCACTGCTGAAAAGATGGAAGATAATAATCTCTCAGATCTTGAGAATTAATAATAGCATCAAAAGCGTATCGCTGGATGCCACCGCCATTCTCGAGATCATATCCTGCGTAATGTTTGCAAGTTGCTACTCCTTTCTTATACGGTAAATCATCTAATCCACCTTGAAGTCCAGTCACTAAAGCATTGACGTAACTGGAGACGTGGAATGGGTCTTCACCAGGAGTTTCTTGCCCACGACCCCAGCGGGGATCTTTGTAGGGATTGATGTTGGGTGTCCAGAAATTGAGACCATAACGATTGGCATTGCTAAAAGCTCTCGCTTCCGTCGAAATTTGAGAGGCTACATCGTGGATCAATGCGTCGTCAAACGCAGCGCCCATTAGAATCGGTTGAGGAAAGGATGTTGCATAAGAGTAATTCGAGCCAGCTGCGGCAAAATGAGTTCCATAAGCTATGCCATGGAGAGCTTCATTCCACCTGATAACTTCTTTTAGCAACATAATTTGCAGTTTACTAGTAGGCTTACCATTGGTATGCTGGAAGACCTATCCTTGGAACGCCAGGGCTTGTGTTTCCTGTATTGTTGATTTTCTCGGCTAGAGTAAATAATGATACTAGCTACAAGATATCAATAACAAGCGTGGTAACAAGTTAAAAAGACCAACTTACAGCTGTCGCTCTTGTATAAGGATCAGCAGTCGTATCACAGACTGTATTGTTGGCCAGCTGTTAATCATTCATTAGTAAAAGCACATTCAAGGGCGTAGTCCGATGGAACCGAGATACTCACAGGACCATTTACACAATCGGGAAACTTTGCCGCAATAGCGCCAGTGATACCAATGGTACCGAGTATATTTAAACTCTTCATTATAAAAGCAATAATATCATATGGAGTAAAAGGAAGTAAGTTAATCAATTTTTAGAGGTATGACACTTTCACGATGTCTATCGAGACAAGAAAAGTATATATACTCACAATCCACTCAAATCAGAATGACATGATTCGAAGATAATCTTGATTCTCATAATCTACTTAACTTAGTATGACATGTTTTGAAACTTCCATTGATCGACAGCGGAGAGTGAGGAGAACAACGCTTTTAGGCTGAAGTCAACTACCGCTGCATATCGTGTTGCATTGGTGCAAGTACTATTTTTGCTCTCATTCTTTATAATTTGCTTCAGAAAATGAGGTGTTGCATACGAGGTGCGGGGAGGAATCTGCATTATGATGATCAATTCGGCATCTTGAGTCGGAAGACGCGGAAATGAATCTCGTACGTGGGGATATTACCTACGATCGGCAATGAACATATTTTGCCGGCGGCCGCCGGATATGCGCTGCAAAAGAATCAGTTTGAGCAACTGAAAGCTCCAGCATTAGCAAAAGAATAAGGAAGTCTCTGTAGTCTTGATCGAATAGGTCATGAAGTCAATGGTTGGGCAGCACTGAGAAAAAAAAGATTTCAAACGTTTCGCATTATCTGAACATGGTAAAATATTTCCCAGGATTTGTTCAGCAGCCCACGCAACAAAGATTATTTTCAGAAGATCTTATCCCACACCAATTTTACAAGATTCTTCTCTTCTTTCATGAGATCCGATGTCTCTTTCCATCGATATATGGAGTCTAGCTCAAAATCGAAGTCTATGCTCTCCAATGGAATGACTTTAGATTTAAGGACTAACTTGAAGAAGGCGTATAGTCCTGGGAGCCAATTGGTTATTATGCTTTTCTTTGCAAGATCTGGATCAAGCTTACCAATGAAAATTGCAACGTTGATATAATATGTTAAGAATTCAGAAGCTGTGAAGTTTCCAGGAAAGAACACAGCAAATCCTAAAGGGTCCGTTAGCACGAGACAATCTTTCTTCAGATAGTTAATCGTACCGGAGAAGAAGACGATTAGAAATACCATGAATCCTGTGATCCATGCTACGTAAGGCTGGAATGGACTTTTGTAGGGTAATTCTACGATATCGTTAGTGATTGGAGAATTAGGACCGCCGAAAATTCTCATACCATCACGAGAGATACCCCGTTTCTTCAGAGCATAGAAGAATCTGAGATAGGTAACTTCGATGACAGCCCATCCAATTAACCCAGCTACTGTGGTAATGTTTACAAACCACCCAAAGACAACCGATGCTTGGTTACTAACAACCATGTACACAAGAGGTGATGGGAGAACACTCAAACCTACAGCATACCACGGGGTTCCAAATCGATTACACTTCATGAAAATCTTTGGAGCATGGCCATCGGCACTTAAACCATAAAGTGTGCGAGATGCAAGAAATATACAAGCGGATCCACTACTGATAGCAGATGTGCAGACAACAGCGTTGATGAGGGAAGGAAGGACCTTAATTCCAGCCGCTTTGAAAGCGATAACAAAAGGAGACGAGGCAGCTGTTCCGGTGGAAACAGACAGAGCTTCACTGTCATACGGACTAGAAATTTTTAGCGGAATGGGACGACATCAAAGATTATGACTTACACTATCATTCCCACTATCAAGATACTCAATACATAGAAGAAAAAGACACGGAAAAATGTCTTCTTTGTGGCATCTGGAATTATCTTTCGGGGATTCGCAGTTTCTGTACCTGAAAGTGCTACCACTTGAACATTACCATAACTGAAGGCGGCACTGATCAGAGAGGACCAGAAAGCGAGGAACCTTCCAGTATTACCACTAACTAGATATTCGTTGAAAGCACCTGGAGATTTCCAATAAGTGAACCCAAGTCGTTCTCCTTGTGGTCCACCGCCAAGATCCACAACCAGTCCTGCAACAATGAGACCGATGATGAGAGCAATCTTCATGGAAGCAAAAATTACCTCGGACTAAGATCGTATGATTAGTTCAGTACGATGGATAGAGGTAGTCTAAAACTTACTTCACCATACATTCGAACACCGCAAAAATTGAGGCATACTATGACTGCCAGAAATACAGTTATCCAGACCGCTGGATTTGTGTTCGAATCCCAAAATTGGATAATTGTCGCAGCTGCACTCAGCTCAGCCGGCACTGAGATAGCCATTGTATACCCTAGCTCTTGTGAGACAAATGAATCATAGATGATGTTGTTTCAACGTACAGAAGTTCCACCCCGTTGCTGCTCCTAGAGCAGGCTCCACAAAAGCCGTAGCATGACGCACGAATCCACCAGTGACTGGCATGAATGCAGTGATCTCGCCGGTTGTGTACTATGTTGTGCGATCAGTCAACCGATTTCTCATGACTGAAGAGATTTTTAAAACTGACGCTAACTCCTGCAGTCACGAATCCCATTAAGATGTATGCAAGCCATGCACCAGCAGGACCCGCTCGCGCGATTGTGGTTCCCGAACTCAAAAAAAGACCCGTCCCCTTGTTTACACTTTCAGTTCTTCATTTCTTCATTTCTGCTCGGGATCCCTTACAATCATACCAGCAATCGCTATCATATTTATATGACGTCCCTTCATATCCCGTTTGAGTTTCTGCCCAGCAGGTATATCCTCAGTTGAGCCCATCTCGGTATCAACATCAGTCGTAGGACTAGAGAATACTTCAGACTTCATGATCGATGATTTTGGATCTACTGATCCAGTTGAACTCGAACTCATGAGTAGAAGCTAATTGATGAGCTACCCTTAATAAATCGTTGCAATATTAAGGACAAATATTCTGATGTCAAGGGGGCTTTCTTCGACATGATATATGTTTCAAGGGTTTAAGAACGTTCATTGAGCTCAGATAGCGCACATTGAAACCGGTATGGTCATAGTACGTTAATAATCTACAAGTATCTTGCAGTTGATGCATCGCGAAGATAAGCAGGATGTAAGGATCGGCGTTCAAAAGTGATAAGCAAAATATCGGGGATTATTAAGACCCTGATGGGGCGATGGCACTAATAATTCAGGGGTGTTTTAGCGCCTTCGGTGTTCAAAATGATAAGCTATTTCCCCGCCAAGATTTATCGATAACCTTCAAACGTGCCTGTCTTCATCATGAGTTATGTAAAGACGAGCGGCAAGATGCGGAAAGAGAATAGATGAATGGGAAGTCTAAATACTGAAAAATCAGACGCTTCGGTTGGTGCAAAATGAGAACTTTTACTTTCAATCCAAATGAAGACTCTTAACGATCAATCAATCAATTCCTCCTTCATTGCACCACATTTCGGCAATATGGGAACCGAAAGCTATAGTGTGAAGTCTCCGGCGAAGGCTGCTCATGTCAATATGATGACAGATTGTATAATCGCAAACATGCCAGCTGAAGGTCTAAGGTCGATACTTCGGGGCCTCTTAGGAGAAAACCCTTCTAATACAGCTGCTCTCACGAAACTGGCATCGAAATATCTCGCAAACACACGGTCATCGTCTATACCGGAATTATTTACCACATCTGAAGGATCACCAAAGCCAACCATAGATTTTCAGCGGATACAAAGCAGATACAGGTGTCTGATGGGTTGTGGATTTGGATTTGAAAGTGTGGACCTTCTCACGAGCGTCATACAACAAATACAAAGGTTGGAGTGGGATGAAAAAACCGATGAAGGGGAAGTTTTTCTAGATTTTCTCGCAAAAATTGATGGGGATATTGTGCAATCGACGACGGCGGTACATAAATCACTTCTTACCAGTTCTGGAACACGTCAAATGACCACCAAGGATTCTCAAACCATTGCAGCACTGCGAGGAGCACTTTACACCTGCAAAGGGATCGGAGTTAGTCGCGGGCAAGATTTTCCTTTTGAGCGTGGCTTATGCTGTCTTGAAAAATTGGTTGAAGGAACAGGAAACGAAGGTCAATCTCGGAAAAAGAACAAAGTCCCTCTAACAGACGGATTTCGTTCCTCCAAAAGCACACTAGAATCATTCCAACTGGGATCAGCTGAAGTACCCAGAATGTTCATGGGGCTATGGCAGTTCTCCAGTCCTGCTTGGGGAAGTGCTTCTAGATCGAAAATTGATCATCATTTTAGGAAGCACGTCGATTCTGGATTAATCGCATATGATATGGCTGATCATTATGGTGATGCTGAAGTCACATTCGTGAGTGAACATGCTATCAGTGTAAGTTAGCTTGCTAATAGAGCTTTAGGGAGAATTTCGCTCTGTACAAGAGGATTCTGAAAAAATATACTGTGCTACGAAATGGGCAGTCTTTGAACCTATCAGAGTAACGAAAGAAACAGTGGACGCGAACATATCTGAGCGTCTCGCCGCGATCAATTCTACGACCGTGGAATTACTCCAATTTCACTGGCAAGACGTACGTGACATCTAGCTTTCACAGCGTAAAGGGATATTAACAAGCAGTGTAGTATAACGACCCTCAATACGTGGAAGCAGCAAGGTTAATAGACGAGCATCCCAACGTCCAAAATTTGGGCCTCTGCAATTTCGACACAGATCGCATGTGCGAAATTCTGGAGGCCGGCATAAAGGCAGTTTCAAACCAAGTCCAGTTCTCTCTAATAGACTTGCGACCCGCTTTCAAGATGGCAGAAAGTTGTAGAAAACACAACGTCAAACTCCTCACTTATGGTTCATTGTGCGGAGGATTTTTAGCAGATAAATGGGTCGAAAAACCTGCTCCTAACCTATTCGACGAGAACATGACCCCAAGCCATCGCAAATACTTCGAAATGATCACCATATGGGGAGGGTGGATACTTTTTCAAGAACTACTTGATGTTCTCGCATTAATTGGCTCCAAGCACAACGTCTCTGTTTCAAGTGTGGCGATTAGGTGGGTCCTAGATCACGATTATGTTGGAGCTGTGATAATCGGCGCAAGAATGGGAATCAGCGAGCATATTGATGAGAATCTAAAAGCCTTTTCTTTCACGCTCGGCGTGGAGGATAGAGAAGCTATACAAAGTGTGTTGAATAAATCAAGAGCAAAGGATGTTTTCGAGGCCATGGGTGATTGTGGGGCAGAATATAGACAATAATCTGAGAACGATAATTATTTGCAGATAAAACCTTCAAAGGATAACATTACAAAGTATATAAATGGGCACACTTTAGTAACGTGTAATAATGTGATGTCACGTGTTGAACCTTATTATTGTCTTCGCCAATGCGAACGCTAAACTTCCTAAATCGGAGCACCCTCCTTCATTCCATTTCCGGGCCTCCCAGCATCGAAATAGTTGATTTCTTTTGCCTAATCGGTATCAATCTAAGAGACACGGATTCATCAGAATTCTTGAACGCACACATGTGTGTGGCCATGTTGCTTATACCAAGACCGGCACTTAGGTGCAGGCAAGCATGAACCAGCGTCCGAAAGTGGGATACGGCCAACCCAGGTGCCTGATAGGCTATCTATCTATCTTCCCCGGAGATTCATCTAGATTAGGACATTTCGTCCTGATTATCGAAATCTGATCGATATGTATTTGATAAGGTTGGCATCACATTTGTGGCTGGAATGAAATGTCACCAGAGAAATCTTCTGAAAATAATGCCTTCACCACAGCCTATGAATACAGTCCATTCTGGCTCGAAATTACCCAGGCAAGTCATACTCGTACACAGTTTAAGAATTAGATCCTGACAAGATTACCCCAGCCAGATAGCCTGCTTAACATGCAGAAGTGTAAAATTGAAATGCAGAACTACTTCCACCGGTGAGAAATGTGAACGATGCAAACGAAAGTCACTTGAATGCGTGTTTGAGCAGCATCGCAGGGGAAGAAAACCAGGCACAAGGTATCATCGATCTTAATATATTGCAATACGCTGTGTGTCTGGCACTTACTTGATTAGGATAAAGCGAAATACTTACCGAGCAAATGTACAAATTGAAAAGACACCGATCTCTGATCAAGAAACTCCATCTTCAAGTACAAGAAATTTGCGTGATGACACTCCAAGTCCCAAACCGGGTGATACAGTGGATGTTTCTCCACCTCAAACCGCACAGTCTTGGGGCAATGGAGGACTGCAACAGGTTGGGATACTAAGTAGAGAAGCTCAATTCGGAAAGTTTTCTTTGGAAAATATACTCTCTGTACCAGATGTTCTGAGACCTCACCATCCAACGAGGCCACCAACTCACAGTGCGGATAGCTTTGATGATCCGATCACATGTAACATGCTCAGTTTTCCTGTAGCATTGGGGTTATTCGATAGGTAAGTACATTCTTCATGGCCCTCTCACGGAGGAAGAATTATTAGGCGGTTTCGTTGCAACTCTGACAAAGAGTAGTTTCATGCGTTGTTTAAATCCATACGTTTGTCAACTAGATACCAAGCTCCATACCTTTGACTATGTTCGCCAACGTTCATCATTCCTCCTCACAGCAATTCTGTCAGCATCCTCTAAGGCTTTTCACCCTGCACTTCATCCCACACTTAGGTCTCATACCGAGAATTTACTTGGGAAGGTATTTGCGCGGGGAATAAAGTCCACAGAGACTGTACAAGCCATCCTGGTCTTCACTTACTGGAAAGAGCCGGAGGAGACACGTACTTGGTCACTTGTTGGTTATGCTATCCGTATGTGTATTGAACTTGGATGGCACGAAATAGAGCCGATATCACAAAAGCCGCGGACTTCGGGGGATGAAATGAGTATTAGGGAAGCTAGAAACATTGAGAGGACATGGTTAGTTTTGTTTGTGTATGATCGAAGGTTAGTCCTCAATCCGGCATCAAATTACGACCTGAACTCTAATCCTGCGCAGTTTGAGCTTACAACTCGACAAACCATGGATGATAGACCGGAACAATTTAATTTCTAAAGCGAGCGAATGGTATCAAGAAGCATACGCTGCACCTGGCGGGGATATGCTCCTCTCAGCATTCGTCTGTCTACGAGTAATAAGTGCTGAGATGCTCGAGCTTGCATCATCCATAAAGCTAAAAGCTCAAAGTTCTCGGTCAGAAATGTTATCTCGACTCCTTAATTCTGAAATTAGCACCTGGGAAAAGGGTTGGTTGCACAAGTTTGAAGATGGTTTGCCAATTTCAACCTCCAATATATTGTCCATAGCTAACTCATTCCACCAGAGACTGTTGCCGCCCCACAGCAGTTTCTTGTCAACTTCTATGGTTTACATCTCCGGCTTCTTCTCAATTCGTATATTTTACAACAATCTCTTCATTCTGCGAGGAAGGGAAGTGCAGTGTCGAAGTCCGCATTATGGCAATGTTCATCAAGTGCAATTGGCATGCTAGATAACATTTCTAAAGTTATAGGGCCTCTCAAGCAGCTTTACTTTGTACAAGACTCAGTACATGTGATGACTGCTTATGCTGCAATTTTCCTTATAAAGGTATGTATTTTATATTTTTAAAGTCTTTAGTTGAGGCAATGATCTCTCTACTAATAACTATAGTTACTCGTATCTCTTCCCAAGAATCTGCGCGCAGATCTCGAGACACAATCACTACAAGCGATTCTTCTCTCGTCCGATACATTCTCTCAGCAATGCGCCACTCAGATGACTGGTTGTGCTATGCAAGCACGATTTCTCAAGAGTCTCGTGGAGAAATATCAAATCTTGAAATCTCAAGCCAGCAACAAAACCAGAGATCGTAGCAACCATTCATATCGCTGTGATATACACCCAGTACAGACTTACCTCCATGATCATATGAATTCCACAATCAATACAACTCACTGGGTTCCTGAAACCATTGAACCTTATCAAGACACCGAAGATTTTGCAGAAACAAACTCATTAACAGACAGCACAACCGATTTCAAGACGGATCTATCGGCCGATAAGGAAATCTGGGAGGGTTTATTGACCGATGTTGGATTTTGGTTGAGCGAGGGGAATTTCTTATTGGATAACACTGTCCTTCATTGAGTCTATAATCTGGTTTCGGGGTGTCACTATCTCCATTATCGGGGTTCAAAAGTGGGGGATGCTGCATGCTGTGCGGGGAACCTGGAACCTGGAACCTGGATATCGATGATCGTTCAGAACACCGATGTTCTCCGGTGTCTTACGAAATTGTCGTGCGGATGGAATCCTGGGAGCTTAGAATCTGGCGTGATTGAGATTACCTGGTAGATATTAAGGTAAACGTCCGAAGATGGATTCTAATTTGCAACCTCTAAACCTGCGCCAATTTACGATCTCAGAACCAATTTTCAAATCCCGAAATCTATTACAACCACTGCGTACATATTAATCTATCCTCGCCAAACTTTTAACTCCAACACAAGCCACAAAAATGGCAACGTCGTCTACACCAGCCGATGACTCCTTCCAACTTTATGATCTCCGCATCGAAGTTATTTGTCCACCCTCGTCTAAAATTCTCTGTGGCGCCAAGGAAGGCGATCATTTTACCCTTGAGGGAGAGATGCTTCATCTGCCTGCTGGACAGGGGATCAGTATCTATAGTTTATGTTCGTCCTCTCTTCTCTCATAAATCTTCCTAACCCCCTATATATAAACTCAACCGAAATTAACACATTGACAGCATCTGTACTTCCTCTCCTAGCAGCAAAACAACGTTTTACACATGCAAATGATTGGATGACGACAGATGGTTTAATTGCATGTCCAGATCCTAATTGTGGGAGCCAGTTGAAAATTACCAGGACGGGTTTGAGGACGTTTAAACATGGGGAAACTACGGTTGTGGGATTGGAGGGGAATGTTTAAGGGATGGAGATGTGAGTATGAAGAGGGGGGAGAGGCCGGAAAGTCACAAATTGTCTTTGTTATCTGTATAGCATAACGACGAGTATTGTATACACTTTACTCATTGGTAATGACGAAGAGTCATTACACAATATACATAAACTTCATTGTCCCAACATCTCTTGAACTATTATTCCTAATATTCCATTCTATACAGAATATCGCGTGGGATTTATGTTCATTCATTCCTTCGAATTCGTTTACCAGCTAATCCCCGACTTGGTGTGAGTGTCCTTTTAGTCAATGGTTTGTTTGTTTATTTAATTGAGAAGCATTTAAGTTACTAGGTAACTAGTTCAGCTAGTAACATCATTCAGGACTAAGATGATTTTCTAATGAGAGCAGCTTGATGGATAAATTATGAATCTGCTACCTCTATCATTTTGTAATCGATATAAAAGTCAGAAATTATAATCTTACTTGTTAGAATCTGTCCATAATGAACCTAATTTGTTCTTGTCGGTGCGATGCAAACCACTTTCAGGGCTCTGATGTGGGCGCAAACACGTTAAATATCTATGTCGCGTGGTCTCGTGATTCAGGCTTTGCAGGGTATTTTCCAGCATTGGTGTTTCAAGCACTGAACCTCGCATGGCAAACGCAACGTCGTCATTCACGTGCCATCTCGTGTAAGTCTTACAAATTAAACTACAAATCTCTTTCTCTTTCATTATCAAACTTTACCATCTTCCATCTCGTCTACACCTTCCTCCAATACTGTCAAATAATACCAAAGACCATAATGCACCATCTTAAAAAACTTCAAGAGGTAATTCGCCATCAGACTTCGCATCAGCAGCACCCTCCCGCGTCATTCAATACACACATTCCCAATACCGAATCATCTGCCTTGACTGAAAGAACATTTCAATACTTTTATTCGGAAAAAAACAATCAATTTCAGGGCAAAGTAAAGTCCGAAAGTACTCTTGGTGCAGAGAATGATTTCGGATATGTAGTATGGCCCGTCTCAATAATGCTTCATGCAACAGCCGATTGTCTTACTCCTCAGCGAATATCCCAAGCCGTCTCAGTGCATCAAGAATACTGGAACCCTGAACGCTATGCATTTTGCGCCTGGAAGATGTTTCCCGGAAATAATGACATTTATTATGATGATAATGCTCATGCGGTTCAAGCTTTCATATCTTCATTTGAAGCGACAGGGGAGACCAGATATTTGGACCAAGCGAGGGATATTTTATGCAATTTTATAATTCCATCTGGACGACATGATGGAGGTATTCCATGGCATATCTCTAACGATAAGGCTCGAGCAGCTTGTTCCACTGGGCCAGCCGCTATATCAGCCTTTAGACTAGCGAGAATTACTCGCAATAACGATTTGGTAGACTTCAGTTTACGAGCATTGAATTGGCTTAAGCAAAACTTGCAAGATCCCGAGGACAAGCTCATATGGGATCAATTGGCATACAAGGATGACGGATCGACGGAAATAAACAAAATGAAATGGACATACAACACCGGATTCGCTATTCACGGTTTCACCCTTGCGTATGAAGCTACTGGTAACGAAGAGCATTTAAGATCGGCAATAGAAATTGCAGAAGCGGCACTAAATCCTGAGTCACCCCTATTTGATCACTGCATTCCCGATACCTCTCAAAGAATGCTCTCGGATGGATCGTTCTTCCTACATCATCTAGTCGACGGTTATGTCGCTCTTTCCAAGCATACCCACACTCAACAACTCCGACATGAAATCCATCGTATTGCGAATTGGGGAAGGGAATTCATGTTAGATCTAGAGGATCAATTGTATTACCGCGGTAGTCGTCCGTATGCAATCTCTGAAGATCATGTGAGGAAATTCAATGATAGGTTTGGTTTGAGCAAGACTCTGGAGATCAATGGACAGGAAAGGGATGAGCAAGGAAATTTGTGCAAGACTATGCTTGGGTGTGCGAGTTGGGCGAGAATTCTACATGCTGCAGAGAGAGTCTAAGGGAGTAATTGTCAGGAAGGATAGGGAGATCTATGAGCTTGACCAAATGAATGAATGAATCAAGACTTCAAGCGTCTCCATTTCGAAGCTGTCACATGACGCAGTGGAAGTATAGGTTTAACTATATCATTGTAGCATTGTTCCAGGATTTTGATAATGCTCAGATGCAATTATCATACACGAGGCTAAGTTTTGTTTTTGCTAGTTGTTGGAACTTCACTGAACTTTTAGAGCCACAGTTAGTGCAAGAGATGAAGAGGCAACGTTCTATAAGGTTGTGCTTAAAGCTGCGCAAAGTTTTTGAATAAATGAGCACCGGGTCCCCTTTGGCTGTCCTAGATAGAAAAGCAAATTTGGAAGTGCCTAGTCTTTCAAATAGTAGTCACATACACTCAACACATCCTCATCATGTATGTGAAACGTAAGGCGCAGAAGCCCCAGCCGCCACAATCTCATCATCAGGCCACTCTGGAGTTTTATCAACCTCCAACTTGAAGATCCCAGGACGTTTATAATGCCCACTAGCATCAATCCACACCTTCACACCTGCTAATTCCTCAAAATCAATCTCTGCTTTCAAGAATTTTTCCTCAGCCCCTGTATGCGGACCAGCTAACACGGTACAAAATGGATGAATAACAGCACTCCAACCTCCTCCCTTCTTGACCAAATCCTGCGGTCCCAGATTCTTCTCCATCCACTTCAATGTCCCATCATCTACATAGTCACTCGCGCAAATAACCCATACTTGTGCTGTCAACGCATGATTCTTCATCAATGCCTCTATTTGCGCATCAGCCACCAGTTCAAATCCAGATATAGTGCTAAGTGCAGGCCACGCCGCCGCGTGAATTTCCTGACGCTGTTCAATTAATTCTTGACGTGCATTATTCATCGTGTTTTCCCAACATGCTAGTCCTCCTACTCTACCTACACTGCTCGGCCATACACGTAATGTGTGTCCGCTTCCTTGGGCCCAAATCGTGCGTTCGGCGTGCGTGGGTTGGATTTTTCGGTGTACGCCTAGTAATGTTCCATTGGTATCAATGAAGGCTTGCGAGTTGAATATTGTATAACCTCCTTCAACCCGCTCCGAAATTCCAATGCAAACCGCGATCTTAAGTTCAGCGCAAATACACATGATAGGTAGGAGATCCCCTCCCGTTTCTCCAACTACAACGCTTTCTTCTGCATATTGGGCTTGTGCACCGGCGTATTTGAGTGGTGCGTAGGTTTGGATAAAATACTATTCCATGCATCCTGTATTAGCACTGTATTTAAGCCTTAGACGAGTTTGGATGGATAAATACCGGATATCCAGGCACGAAAGTTTCTGGGAATACCAAGAAGTCTATTCCTTGATCTTTGCCTTCTTTGATGAGTCGGATAGCTTTTTCAATGGTGCGCTTCTTATCCATAAACACCGGCGCGGCGTGAATTGCGGCTGCGATTATCTTTTTCCCCATTTTTGTGAATGATAGTTCAGCGAGGTGGTGATAAAAATAATTTCGACGAGAAATTGGATGACGGAATGAGGGATTTGCCTTCCCTTTGTGTATGTTTTGGATAAATTTGAAGTAGATTAGTCAATTGTCAGCTCATTTCTTATGTGCACAGTACTACACCACAGCATCTGGTATACCCCAAGTACTACATTCTGTAACATAAATAGCATAGCAGTAAGACAAGTTATGTTAGAAGTCCGATTGTATGTGATAGCTACCCCGCATAGTAATCTTACCTCGTTTGCCCCGCATTTAGGGTTGCAGTGGTGTAACTCCATTTGCCGTATGATGCCACGGAACCTTGGAATAGAATTTAGAAGGTGACTAGTATGGTAAAAGGCTTTTGAGTACTAGGATTCCAGGTTGCAAAGTAAATCAGGGTTGTTTGAGAGGTCACAGCTTCCTCCTGCTAAAATGATGGGTAGACAATAGGTGTTGCGCTTGTATAGTGATAATTCTTCGCTGATCGTAGAAAAACACAAAGATAGATTTTATCTTCCATCTCCTATAAGGTTACTTACTTCCTGTTAAGCTCAAACCCGCCAAAATTGATAAACAAAGGGCATGAAATCCAAACAGATTGAGCTGTAGAAAATGGAATTGGCTATTTTATCGATTATTAAGGAGTGAAAACTTTTCCCAGATCGTAAAACTGTTCGCTCTTGTCTCTTGTTATTTTCTGAAGACCAAATCTTCTCAAAATATCAGATTTATCACTACCACCTACGTATATATAACCCCACATACCACCTGAGATCACATCAGAAAAAATCCCGTAAAAGACATTAGTAGCATCGGGAAACAAAACAGGTTCCCCCATCACGCTAATTCTAATGTTTACTAGCATTTACCGCGCTTTAAAATCGTGTTGAGTGGATATCTGACACGACATGTGTGTAATTGGCTGGAACAATTATGCTTGTCTCAGGAACTTCAAGGTAGCTCAAGTCCTAAATCATGAAGGATTGGAAAAGAAACCAGAGTGGCAAAGAATAGTGGACACATCGACGAATAAATGAAGGAGGGTAATATGAAATTAACTCTCTTGGAACCAGAGACTGAGTTAATTGAGCCAATTGAGTTCCATGGTGTCTATTGACTTTACTTTTTAGCTAGATGGTGGCTACATATTGTTAGTAAGAACAAATGACTCTTATTTTTGCAGGAGCTCCCAACCATGGAAAGAAAACACTATTGGAATGTCTTTCGAGTGTGAAAAGTATGATTTTAGGTGAAAACAGAAAGTTCAATACAAGATATTATGTCTAGACGCTTAAACACTCTCGTTTAATGTTTTATTATGTCTTCCGGTATAAGTGAGACTCTCCCAGATTCTCGACAATAATCAGCAGGACGGAATTTTTATAATAGTGATATAAATAGTTTAGACGAGATCCTTTCCCTGGGCCCGAAACTAATACAGTTCCAATATCATTTTCTAATTTTGAAACGAATATTGTGTTGTAAGATTACTTCACATATCAGCTGCCTTTACCTCGCTACAAAATACTGGACTCTTCAACTCCTTTCTCAGAAGTTTCCAATTCGGTAGCAGAGAATTTTATCTTCCTGAAATATCCAAGGGGACTATTATATATATAGTGATTACTTACCACTAGTCTCTAGCTAGAATTATACAGCAACCGCTAGATTCACATTATTAGTTGTGAATATACGGCAATTGATTGATTTAATTCATTGTTCTAGGGGATTAGGCTATCAATTGAGGCAGTGGCGTGGACAATCCTTTGGCTAGTGGTAACGAGGTCCAGTGGATTATTCACAAAAGTACCAGCTAATTGGCCCTCCTCCACTTCCCTACCCCTCCCGAATGACCTCATTGTTCACATGAAGAAGTCATCAATCGGAAGCTAATCATTCGCTAGTCTAGTATTTCGGCAAAAAATCCGAGCCAAAGACTAATTAATTAATAACAACTTGTTATTTATATGCACGATGTCCCAAGCTCTTTTAGAATCAAGAAATGAAGGAAATCATGCCACTTTGCATGGTGAGAGTATTGGAAAGGCGCTTATTAGCAGTAACCTAACGATCTCAACGAGAACAAGGGAGGGTTGCATTTTAATTTACCTAGGAGCATTTTTTAGTTAAATGGCAGTTCGAGGGGAGTGTAAAAAAGCATGGAATATGGAAATCTGAGCATTATTTTCTGCTGTGCTAAATGTAATAAAGGATGAGACAATACTATATAGAATTCGAACGGCACTTAAGATTGAGGTTTGATAGCAAGTTAATTCCTTACACTTATCAATCATTCAAGAGTTATTAGATAGTAATAGTTGACGGGTGCGGACTTTTGTCATATATCAGGGGACAATATATCTACGAAATATTTAAAGTATTAGCAATCTTTGCACGTTATTGTGCCGTTGATTCATGTGTAAAAAATCCATCTTTCATTTAAAATCTTGGAGTTTCATGTTTAAATAAAAGTAAACACATTAAGCAGATCTGATAGGTGCGGACTATAGAGGATCAAAATTAATTCTTTTGAATGTTGGTGGCTTGCGATGATCATCTGTAACAATATTGACTTCCATCTATAGAAGACTACATGAGTTTAGCTCATGCCGAGAGATGCTTCGACCGTCCTAGCAAGCTTCTGAGCGGTTAAATATGCGTGACCTAAAGATTCATTCTCGGGAGTAAAATTAGTTCGACCCCCCTACGCGAAGCTAACTTGAGAAGCAATTAGTCCTGTGAAGTATAACCTTGATAATACTTTTTGAGAAAACGGCAACTAGAGTGGATAATGTGGTTGCAAAGAAGAAATATGGTCCTAACTGCAGGGCTAAGAATGGGAGTAGATCTAGATCTGATAGATCTCCAGTTTGTCTAGTTCATGGGTATTCAAAAAGAAGAACTCGCAAGATTTAGAACAATTATGAGGATTCCCTTGAAGAATAACTATGTTATTTAGTTCTTATGAAGAGCTAGTAGTTCGAGGATATTCATGTAAACTCAGGACCGAAGTACCTGAATAGTCCGGGGTATGTAACAGAATTTTAACATAGAGAGACTTTTTATGTCGTGCGGCGGCGTTTCTTAGCTTTGCTAATGTTCAGAATACCAAAATTGACAACTGGTACCTTTCTAAGATCGTAGTTTTGTGGTGAATTTTGTAACTGTATATGTCTCAATCAAAGCTATTTTAAGCATTTTATTGTAACACTTGTTGAAACTGAGTTGTTTGGAAGTAGTAGTATTATTAGATGTAGGTTAAACTAAGGATCTAAGTTACAGTAATGGTAGAATTGAAGATATTCCCAATTATGGTCCGTGCACCATAATGGTCATATGACCTCAATTCTAGGCCCATAATGACCTTAATTTCAACAACACTTCAAATAATATTATGAAATTGTCCAGGTCTACCTAGGTATACTAAGAAAGAAAATCGCTTATTAAACTATTTGGTGTGCGGCATTTTGAAGTGTACCGTGACACAATTCACCGTTTAGTCTTCTCATTCGGTAAAGGCTTTCCTGGTGACCTACCAGCCCTGTTGAATGACCTGCATAATAATAAAGTTTAGCTTTAAGAGTTATTCTTTCCTCGACAGTGACATGCCGAGGCTACCGAGGTCAAATTTGGATCTAGCTTGAAGGTCGACTCTCGTAGCAAATAAATATATATAGTCGCCTGGAGTAACTCCGTGGTTAAAAAGACATGTGATTATTCAGCAATTATGAAGAGCATTGATGATTTCGGACCTTGAAGCCATTCTTTTTCGTATTACTGGAGCTTTAAACAAATAATGTGATATATGAAGTACAGGCCTATCAGTCCCTACAATAGGGGGATGGTTAGCTACACTATCATCTCCGCAGACTATTGTCACTGCTAGAACTTTAGTCATGAAATATTGGTTGGAACTGAAGTAGAAGTTAGACTAAGATTGCTACTGTTCGAAGCCAGCAGACGAAAAGGCTCAAAGATTAACCTCAATCCTTCGCCAAACAACATGCGACCGTGCAACCTAATCGATCTGCTCATCTTAAATAGTAGAGTCTGATATTAACATAGCCGAATATTAGCAACTAAGAAATAGCAAGCTTTGATGTGAAATGGACGCTTTACATGCAAAGGAATACTGCATCACATTTACAGTCAGCTATTGAGACATTATGTGCAATATTTTAGATTGAGAATTAAGTTTGATTCGTGCTAGAGTTCTTGGGCTTCAATAAAAGGGTGAATTATCGCTTATGATTAGATGCTATACACAAATGTGTAGTTTTTAACGTATTTGAAGTTTGAAAGACGTGATATTAAGTGAATTTAACCAATGAACTGCTACAACAATCAAGTTTTTTCGAGAACGTCAGATTGAAATCTCCACAACCAGAAGTCCTTTAGAAAATTTATTCAGTTCTGAAGAAGCTGCAGTTTAAAGTGCTCTTTAGTAGCAGAAGAGCACCAAACTAGAGTGGAAAGCTTCGTACCAGAAACTTTAGAACAAATTCCTGCAATAAAATGGGATACATCAAGTTGCCTGGACTTCTGAATAGAATGGATCGGCGATATTAACTCGTCAAAATCAAAAGTAATAAATTTGGATAACTATCATATTCGGATCCCAATTTCAGGTTAGTCGTGGCATATATAGCGTCTTAATAAGGATTCTCAAGTCAACCTTAAATGCAAATCTCTGTTTCAGGAAATAGCGGTAGTTGTGAATAAGACGAAAAGAGTAAATAGAACGTTGCAGACTGAATCCGGGAAGTGCTGAAGCACTAGCTACGAAAAGCATTAAATGCTTTCCTCCCCTTTTCCATCCTATTCTCAACGATCTAAAATCGTTTGACACTATTGCAATTTATGAGCAGAGCCCTCGATTTTGATATAGGTAGTCGATAGAGACCTAGACAGTGGTGGGCTAAGCGTGAAAAATACCGAAAAGGCCTGGCACAGTTCCTAGAATAAACACAATATCTCTCGGTAGAAACGTATAGTAAGTGAATCATGAACATATTCTTTTAATAGGTACTCATATTTATTTGCCTAAAGAACTAGAACTACCAAGTGACCGAAATATATAATAATTCAGTCCCTCGTTGCCGAGGCATAAGTGTCAGCACTTAGTGAATTCACGTCATTAATATCCCGAAAATGCCAAATAAAAGTATCATAGTGATACTTAAGGAGACATACAGGAAGGTTATTTCTCTTGATATCTAGCTGTCAACAGAAAAACAACAACCATCCAAGATGTTCCAGGGCATTCGAGAATACTCAGATATGTCGTCCTATAACAGGATCAGTGAGATGACATTGCTCTGCATGTTAAATATTATTTCCGACGATAAAAATTTCTATTTCTAATCGTATTTTGTTGTCAAAATTATCTTCTCTCTCAAATGGTTGAAACGGAACAACTTTCATCTAGCGACGTGCCTCAAGATACAGGTTAATTAAGGAATCAAAATTGGTGTAAGCTAATTTATGCATTCAAAGCCGGAATCATGGGTAGATTTCGACCAGTTTGGACCTGACTACTTGGGTTTCCATGCAGGACGAAGGTATTAAATAGAAAGAAAAGTCAGAAACAGGATCTGAAATGCAGAAGGATTATTGAATTTGCCTCGCCAATAGAATCCGATCAAGCGGAGGTAGAAATTCACCAAAAAAAAAGGAATTTGATCTTACTACCGAGGCTGAAGTCCACATGCGCTTCATCTGTTATTAGATGAACAGTACCTGAAATTCCCCCACTCGGTCTATGAAATCGGCATAAAAGACACCATATCCCCTTTCTCTATTTGATAATAAATTCAATAAAGTAGAAGGACCAAATTTTATTCACTTTTCATACCTACGAAAAGATAGGTATCTTTCGTTGAATCCTTGTGGAGTCATTGGGAGGTAGTTAGATCTGTCATTTGTTTAATTGTAGATTCATAAACAAGAAGAGCGGTAGCTAAAATCCATGTTTAATTGTCTAAATTACTTTTTATTGAGGCTTGGCGTATCATTTCAGAGGAGTAAAACTTCCCACCACGATTTTCTGGCTTATGGAGATGACTAGTCAGTCACTCTTCCCAGTGAGGTTGTTAACAAGGCTTGAAGGTGAGCATACCTATATGCAATAGTCCACGAAGAGTCTGACTCAAATTTACTAGCTATGAGCTCGATAAATACCCTTTCTCTATTGGAGGATAGAATATCCTGTATGGCTTTGGAAGGGTGTATAAGGAACGGAAAGCTTTAAATATAAGACAGTTTTGTTGCCGATTAATAATTAAAGAACAAGAAGTATCAGAAAGATATTTAGATGAGAATGTTTAATTCTATTCTTTCTAAGATCTTACTATTACATCACACATAGAAAATCTTGTTCATGATTTAGATTCAGCTATCGAACGATAACAAATATATCTATCTACTCATTGAATCATTAAGAAATTGGACATGAACATTGGAAAATTCAAACTAAGCATACCTTTCATTCCATCACTGTAGCATTTTCAGACCCAAAAGAGAGATCAAATCTCCAGCTTCCTTCTACCATGAAAGTTTTAAGATGAAAATCAAAGTCTAATTGATGCTTCAATAGACTTTTTCAAAGGGAAAGACCGAGAAAAAGAGATCAGCTGGTTTTGGCAACACTTACTGTTTAATGGGCGCAGCGTCGAGCAAAGAGCGAACTAGCTGGTTTAGACGGCAAAATTGCTTCAGGTCTGCTGCCGTGAATAATGATCTAACAACCAAATTAAACTTCTCTATGAGCCGAGTTATTCAGACAGAAGTGATTTAGAAGCCATGATTCACCATCGCTTAATAATAGTTAGGTCGCTGTTTCCCCTGAGCTTGCCTTATAAAGACAGCTATCTCTCCTGCAAGGCTAGATTATTAGATCTTTTTTTCACCGATAGAGTATTTATATCTTGTGTGGAAGTTTAACGCAATTTAAGATATCTTCAAGATAGATAGAAAAAGCACGACATATTTTAAAGAGTCTTGATAATATTAATAATATGCTTAGATACTAGCAAGACGTAGTATATTTACTCTATCATCTGGGGGCTATCATCCAATAACGCATAACATTCAACAATGGAAACAATAGAAGGTAATTTATACCTTCAAGCTAGGCCCCGAGACTATGTTGAGGACTAATATCCTATATTCTGTCAGTTTGTAGTAGGTTCCCATCGAAGCTATCAAAGAGTGTCTAAAATGCCGAGTCGATCATGGAGCATTCCAAGCAACAGGGTCTTCTAAACTACTTTTCCCTCGTTGGAAGTGATACAAGTATTTATAATTCCGGCTTCTTCTTTCTCCAAAAAGTTTAAAGAGAGAGATAAGAAATGGAAAAGGGCAAGTGAATGCCAGATCTCAGCCCTAACAAATGAATAATCCACCAAGAAAGGGACAGCCACATGCTAATACCATTTACAGTTACGCTTCTTCAACATCTTCTTCATGTGAAAATAAGCCTCGGTTGTCTAATCACTAAAATTATCCAAACAGAAAACAGTTAACCGAATCGATTAGACTATTCACCAGAGAAAGACATTCACCATCGTTTTTAAATTCCCAAATCACCCTCTCGTCCAGTCCAGCCTGCCCTTTACAGTCCTTCAACAATTCTGGCAATGAATTCATGTGTGTACCTGCCTACTAGGTAATTACTTGATAATTCCTCGGCAATTAACGGATCATTATTGTACCCAATGGAAAAGCTTATATCTCAAAGCTTCCAACTATAATGGTATTTAACCGCAATTAGCGAGGTTCTCAGTGGGTTCCATACACCCGGCTAAGTCTCTCGTCCACATGGAGGTTTTTCTATATATACGTGCAACTAGATGGCAGCTTCAACAACGATTAGCTGAGAGAATTTAGGTGAATGTATTGATGATGGACCGAGATTAATGCAGCTGAGCTTGTTGTGATGGAATTTAAATCCTGAAAATTCACTCTTCTTTCGTTGAATATCTTTCTAGTCTTTGACGTCTCTTTATTATATATAGTAACATCTGGAAGCCCATAGTAGTACTGATCAAGGCAATAGTTTAGCTCAGAACTCCCCCAATAAAAATGGATGGAAAATGCAGCGAATCTGTATCAGATGCTCATATAGCATGATACAAAGATGCTAATCGATAATTGTTCACGTTATTTAGTGAGATTATTAACTCCATCTTGTGAACTCTCATCTAATCTTCGTACTCTACAACCCAGCAACCATAAAAATTACACAGCAACAAAAAACCCCATCATTAATCTTCCCCCGAGCTAGTAGACTCTCATTGCATCGCACAGAACCTATAAGCAAGCTACTTTATCTATCCGGAGCCCCGAGTCCACACAAAAATCCCAAAAACCCTGCTAGTTCCCCAAACCTAAATATAAGAATATCTAAAATCACCCACTTCAAAATCCACCACCACTGGCGTATCTCTTACATTTAGCAGACGTATCAATAGCCAAATTCAATCTAAAATATTTACAATCGGCAAGCGAGTAGACCCGAAAAACACTAGACACAAAACCATCCCAGAACTAAAATTCTCTAATTTCTATTACCAAATTACAATCCACCGAACAAAACACACCCAGCTGATTATGAAAATAAATAAATTTGGGGACTTAAATCCCAAAGATTCACCATTTCCCTCTAATCCTCATCCTCAGTATGAGAATTTATCTAAAGTTAAATCGTTATACGATACCTATCGCTATTGCAAAAAGAATAGAAGAGCAGGGGATCGTCCAGCATAATATTCCAGATTTCTGATTTCTGGTTCTGGTTCTGGTTCTGAGCTTTTACTTGCACTTAAAGTCTAGATCCAATAGATTATAAAATCTTACAAACAAGGACATATACCACGAATTCATCATAGGATCCCTATGAAACCATCTGATCGAACCCAGCTCATCAAGTATCCTGACTCTCGCCCCATCCCTCCAATTTCAGCTCAGCCTCAAAATAACTATCTTATAATTACAATAAGAGCCCCTTCCCGTCTCCTCCTCTCTGTACTCCCAAAACTTTTACAGCCATCAATAACTCTCCTTCATAACACAACTAATTACAGAAACCCAGCCAACTGTAGCCAAACCATCAAATGACTATCATTATCATCACTTATCATACATACATACATTTCTTTCTCACTGGTCGCCTGATTATATCCATATGCATAATCACTGAAAAATTTTTCGGCTGAGAGGTAAGCATAAGCATAAGCATAAGCGTAAGCGAGATGAGGGGGAGAGGGATAGGAGAGGTAGATAGAAATAATATTCGTATGACATCAAAAGAGGGGTGTATTTGTGGCTGCGTGATTAATTTTAGCAGAGTGATGGGAACCTTATACATTTGAAAAGAATCAAAGTAAATATCGAGTAGAGAAAAGATCATTGGAGGTATCGACATGAATAGTTGCTCATCGTATCATAAATTTCCAAAATCTATAACACTAAATCCAACCTATTGATCGTTGCTTCATGCGTATATATAGAATAACATCGCCCCGTCTAATCCTACCAAGATGTCTATTTCCCAACTTTCGTCATGGTATCGAAAACTCCACGCAATTTAGAGCATCCGGTGCACCAAAAGATCACAACCATCCAAAAACAGCCAATCCAACCACCACCACTGGTACCCAGCCCATACTCCCCGTTCCCTCCTTCCAACCCATCGTCCCCGCATTCGTATTATTTATCAATACGGCCGGAGTCCCCGTAATATTAACACCCTCATCCACTCCACAAACAACCTTACACCCCTTAGACTTCCTATTTTCCAGCTCCCTCTTACTCCCAGCATAGTCGCCACTAGTATTATACACCAATTCAATCCATTGAACCTGTAAGAACGCCTCATCATAAAGACTCATATTTCCCGTCCATTCTCCTCCGTCGCTCCACATATTTAATATCAATCCGCTAGGGCTCTTCGGGACTTGGTATGAAATGCTTGCAACACTTTCGCCGTTTACATACCAGGATGTCTGTTTGGGCATCCAATCCATTCGATATGTATTCCAGACACTCCAATCCATAGTTCTGTCCGCAGTACTGGCATTAGATGTAGCTCGGGGATCTGCATCGCCTGCTTTGTTGAGGGAAGGTTGATTCGTGTATTGGACTACATTCCGAGGGCCCGAGGTGAGGATTTCAATGTCGGCTTCTTGGATGGGGTTGGAGTCTAGATAGGTGAACATTCCCGCACATGCTCCATCTGAGCCAACAACCCGGGCCAAGAATCGTGCGGACAGATATTTGAAATTCTTTTCGTTCGAGTCAAATTCCGCAACGGACTGGAAATTTGGCAGGCGCGCTGTCCGAAGGGTGAGGTATGTGTCATAGGATGCGTCATTGTCGGTTGAGGTTTCTGGAGGTATAATGTTAGTATCTCCACTGACAGATAGGGTGGACAGAATTTGTGAACGTACCAATATATACATTATTCGGCGAATTAATCATCAACACACTACTTCCACTTTCCACCATAGTATCACTATTATTCCAACTCTGTGTCGACCAATCATTATTCCATGCTTGTCCCGTAAAGAAATCGGATGTTGCAAGTGCATTAGATGTATCACTCTCATTTGCAATCAAATCCGGAACCGTCTGCGCAGCTGCGGCCACGGTTCGAAAATCGTGAAATCTGTGATATGTGAAATATCCAGAAGAGGCACTATCGGTTCGAAAACATGAACATTCTTCGCCATTGTTCTTTTGTGCGAGGACTTTGAGGGTCGTGAATAATAGGGCCAAAGGAATGGGCGGTAATGAGAAGATCTTCATTCTAGAGGATTTCCTGGCCGAGGCCCGATATATGTATTGATGGTCGTATCGTTAAAGGTATGATGCCGTAGAACTGATGCAAATGTGGTGTATCGAAAGTAGATTGAATTGAAGGGAAGATTTCACAACACAATGAGTGACAAATTCACCAACTCATATGCATAATCAAAATAAGATATAACAACGAAAAGAAGAGGTTGACCGAGCGAGTAAATAACCTACCAAAAGAATAGAATCAATTAATACAAATAAATATCGAAAAACACCAAGAGATGAAGATATAAAACTTCAAACCCCCCCATCTTTTCTCGTATTCAAATCTAGTTCGTGCATCGTCGCACATTTTCACGTCTTGGTGTTTCTGCACGTTTGTTTTTTTTATTGGGAAGTTGTTTGGTGTAAAAGCTGAGATGGAAATTGAAACGAGCGGCTATTACGCGATAGGTAAAGCCTGGAAGGGGACTGTGAGCAAGCTGGCTGAGGCGCAGTTGGGCCCCTGTAAGCGCTAAATTGGAGGGGAGTAGATCAAACTCCACATTTATAGGGATCACCCAGGGTGGTGGATTTTAGGCTTGATTCTGGAGTGGAGGATAACTTTATTATGACAACGCATCATAATTGTAGTCTTAAATTGTCTACTTGGAGGAAATTTGGTTATTGTTATTCCCTTAAGATTTATGAAGCAAGTAGCTATAGCCAAAGCCTGGTGAATACAGCAAGTACTGTCTGTGGAATATCCCGAGTATTGTAAGATCTTACACTTGTCGTCTTCTCAAGTATTTCACATGAGGAAATTATATTACCATCACGCATATCGCACGATAATACGTGGATTGACATGTAATTTGAATTCGGGTTTAAAGTTATTCTCCCTCATTTCCTTCATCATTTCCGGAAGGCATGGCCGCTTCTATTTCTCGCCTCAGCCATTCTGGAAGAGGTGGCATAACACCAGTATCCCTCTTCACCTGCAAAGCCTCTTGCAAAGCTGCTATTCTTGGTCCAGGTGTCCAGAGAGCCACCTCGTACTCTACAATACCAGAGCGACCTTCTTGATTTGGCCTATGTATCCCTCCGCACTCCCAGCGGAAGGTCTCACCCTTGATATAGTTTCTCCGCTGATAGATTGCCTCTTCCACGTTCCCGACACGGATGTCGCAATTTATACCGAAAAGAGGAATGATATGCAAATAACAGTTCGTATCAGCTCTTTCGTGGGGTTGCAGTTTCCTCCGTGTGAAAAATTGAGCTTGTTTCCTGTTTCCTTGTTCGTCCACGGCAGTTATTTGTATTATGTAAGGAATATCGGTATAGAAAGTTGCAAGAGTTAGAGAGTTCATGACTGCAAAAGTATCTGTGTTGATGGCTTCAAAAAAATCTGCAAGTTCCGAAGGTAGGTTTAAGCAGAATTGTTTGAGTCTAAGAGAGGTGCAACAAGCTGCGAAGGTATTGCGGCTGGTGACTGCCTCGACATCATCTTCAGTAGGTGTCATTATCTCAGAAGTTTTTAAAACTTTAACATGGAGATTTAATGATGTGGCTAGAAAGTCTAAATACTTTTTCTGTTGAGCAGATCCAGGTCACTGATACGGCACGAGGCCGTATTGAAAATACAGGAATAGCAGCTTTAGCCCCTTTAGTCGAATCATCACTACGCTTACTAGTTCTAGAAGAGTGACAGAATACCATGTTATCATATTACTACCATTTTATTCTTTACATGTTCTTTTTTAGTAGCTGCTCGTCACATCATGCCACATTATTCCAGGTCATGCTGCTCTATCTATCATCTGTCTTCACAATGGGTGTAAGGAAAGTTTAGCAGTTGCACGAAACAAACTAGTATACAAGTTCTAGTTTGTGACAATCAATAGTGATATGATAAGACAGAAACTTCCGTATACAATGCCTGTCACAATATGCGGAATCTCACAGTTTTTATGTCAAGTGGAATCTCCACTCCTAAGAATCGCAGATGAGTTTGAATTTACGATATTATGATGAAAATAATCAAATCTTATTTTTGGAGTTGGATCTTTATTATAACAAGTAGAGCTAACTGGCATGGAGTTATGAAATTCTTCCAATTTCCTACACATTCTAGTACTCAACTACCCTCTCAAATATCATCCATCAAACTATTCCCTCCCAAAAACCAGATTAACGCTCCTAAACGCAAGTCTCAAAACACAGTTTACCCACGCAGCACTCTTCCACAAGACCCCCACAATCCCAAAAGAACTTTTTCGTTAACAAATAACCAGAATCCTTCGACATCATTACTCTTCCACGAAGTAATATGGACAAATTGTACATAACCAGAAACGAAGTTACCTTCTCTCTAAAAGAAAAAACGTGATGGACTATTAGGTCTTCCTTGCACATTGTGACTCGAATTCCTAAAGTATAGCGGGGATATTGTGATCATTTAAGTATGTATATCGTGGAGTTTCCATGGAATCATGATTTCTTCACTTAAGAATTGGGTTAGCTCTGGGAATGTAAGATTTGTCAAGCGGTGCTTGCGGTTCTACTGATGCACGGAAGGTTAGGAAGGTTACTTTGTAAAGGATTCATGGTGTATAAAATCTATTGAGAAATGGATGGTTCAAAGAATTTGGTGCATTCAGAGAGCTTATACTGCCGATTGTGGAGTAAAATCTGACCATGATTAATTGTTCTAATAAAGATAGGGAACTCTCTAAATGGCCCATCCTCTTGTTGCTTGCTAGAAACCATTGCCTGGAGAACATTTAACAGCTGATTTTCATCATTTGTGAAGTGATGAGCAAGAATATGAAAGTCAAGCGCGCCACAAAGATTATGAGACGTGAACCAAAAGTTTGCTCAAACTAAGAATCAGGATTATCAGTAGACAGCAGAGCATGTATAATCCCGTGAGGAACCATGGCATCAAAATTAGTATCAGGTATATATGGTTCGGTATCTCTCATCCCACAAAGGTGTTTCGGGACGATTTTTGTATTTTTTAATTTAGTTGCCATTTACTGACAAGCATTGTAGTAATAACTATTTCAGAGACTTCAAGATTATGTCCAACCAAATCAAAAATCCTAACCAAAGTGAAAGCGCATTCGCCTGTTGCCCAGTAGAGCAGTCCGTCGTAATACGTATAGAGATTAGGGGCTTTTTCAAGGCCGACAACTTCAAAATTCAGATTTAAACAAAAACCGCAAAAATAAGTAACGACAACATGAGAGATTATCCATATATCACTGTAGTTGCGTCGGGCGAACTAAAAAGGAATGAGAACTCCGAGACTCGACTTTTCGTTCCTAGACCGAAACTCCTGGCTGCTGATGCGTCTTCGTTTCTTGAGTTGACTCTTGAACTTGAAAGAGCATTAAATAAATTCTTAGAGTCAATGGATTTTTCAGTACGCAGAGAATTTGGCAGTGGGAATGTTCAAAGGCGCATGTGGATAGTAAGGAGAGGTCGTATTGTCCACATATGTGGATAAAGTTAACTCTTGTCAGAATATTTCTCTTCCTCCTTTTGTACACGGGCTTCGTTTAACTTCCGAGACAACCCCAAGACGAAATTTATTAATCATGAATTTGTTGATGCGTGCTCGCAGAAATCGATTATTTTGTATCTATTTTGCCGAAGCAGTTCTTTCCTTGCAATTTCCTAAGAAATAAACCACTGCCTGTGTCGAAATGTTCGTTGCCCAATAAGATTTTTCCCTCACTGGTTGGTGAATATGTGGTGTTAGCGATATGTATCTCCCAGCCTTCCTATCATCTAATTCGTTTATTTCTCTTTTACACCCTGTCATCTGCATAATCAACCCCGCATTGCTCTTCCCGAAGCTGTTCGCCAAAGAGGAAGAGGAGCAACATTTAAGATGTGATAGATCTAAATTTGAGTCGGGGAACCAAGATTATCAAGTATATATTTCGAAGAAATGATAGTGTTTCTGGCTTGCATAGGTTTCTATTCTGCAAATCGCAAATATGTCCCGATAAGGTTAGAACATGTTAACAAACGTGACTTCGTATGCAATTACCTCTCACCGAGTCATGCACTTTGCTTTTTTTGACGCCACTATCTCAAAGTACAAACATTTGAAAAATATAACAGTGTCATGATTTTACCGTAATTTAAAATCCATCTGTATTCCTTCACGTTCATGATGCTGCTTCGTCCCTTTTCGCTAGCGGCACGTTGCGTGCGGTCTCAATCAATCATGACTTGCCGATCGCAGCTTAGGCTCTACAGCAAACTACCAGTATTACAAAATGCAGTAGTCACATTATCATTTGATGATGCCACGAATAGTACTTTGGAGGAACTTCACGAAGCATTACCCCCATGGCTCCGAATGCCATCCCACGAAGTTAAACTCTTTGACATCATACTAGACCATAACTCACCGGAAATACAAGCCCAGAGGGTACAAAATATTGCCAAGAATATGGTAAAATTCGACATTAGCGAGGTTAATTCAAGACTAGAATGCCCCAATTTCCTGATTCGCGTCACCAGAAGAACGGATTGGAATAGGTACTATGACAATCTGTACGAGCAATTTAAACGATCTCTACTAGTCCCAAGTAACCATTTACCACGCGGGCCCGATATTGAGTTTCTATGCAATATTGCGGAACATGATAAAGTTGAATTCAGTACGAGACTCGAGCGACAATTTCCTCGCGGCATAAACTTTGGTGCTGTGAAAATGTTGAACATATACAAGGACCATGATGGAAAGAGACAAAAAAGCAGCTTTTATGTTGGTGCCAAGAGAAGCATTCTTGACGATTCAAATCCCTTTGCGTGGGGGCTACCTATCCCAATTCCAATCCCGACTGGCGCTATTGGTGGAGCTGCTGCTGGTTCTGCCATGGAAGGGAGTCTCGAGGGATCTTCAAAAGTTATCGATGAAGGGACTGGTGACGGTAGTGGGGATGGTGGGGATGGAGGTGGAAGTGTAGTTGAAGGTATTTCTGATGGTTTTGATATTACCGATATTTTTTGATATGCTCCTTCATTTGGTTTGAGCCTTGAGTATGGACGGCCACGAATTATGAGCCTTTTTGAGATTCCAATCATAGCAGCTATTTTCCTATCTATTGATGAATTATTTTTACTTTGCGTGGAATATGACAATTAGTTAGTCTTACATATTGAAAGTCAGATCACCATCGCGTTTTACTAGGAGTGGGAGTGTGGATTTCCTCGTCATACAACTCTCTTTACATTTCACCCTGTTTATCTCAAGCTTGACTGAAAATTGTTGTTTTCAGACTTTCCGTGATATTCTTTCAAAAATAACTGAGTCGAATCGAACTGTTGACAAAAACAATAATCGTGAACGCGTTTGTGTGTTTTGTTACAAGCCATCATTCGACTGATGTGTTTTAGTTATCAATTCATTTCCATGTATAATATCAAAGGCAGAATTTCCCACCACATTCAATCATTTATTTCAATAGAGTATGATGACTCAATGCAGAAGCAAAGAACCCCAGTTCGATACTCACTATGTACAGACTCTCGTAATGGTGAGGTAGAAGGTACACTCTTTCATGCGGAACTGTAGGCTTGTAAAATTTTCGGCTAATCAGAAAATTTAGTTGAATTAGTTGCGATATTACAATAAGTAGAAAGAAGAATCAGGGCTTATTGTTTTGCAGCGGAAAGACAACCCAATTCCGTATCACCAAATATTACGTTGCTACGTTCATCTTTATCCTATTATTTTCTTTTATGAATTTAGATGGTTTGGAAAGCTTTAACGAGAACTGTTGATTAATCCTACTCATAATATGCTGGTTATAATTTGGAAGGAGGGATTTTTTGAGCCCCGGATTTCGGACTACAGATATCATTGGAGCGAGGCACGCCAAGAAGAGTAGAAAATGGATCGAGTCCCCACCACAATTGGGGATAGGCATCTAAAAATTTCCTGGACAACCACTTCCAGTCGGGAAGATGCTGGGCACATTGGAACTGGCTGCAATCAGCTTGTAGCCATTAACGAAAGCCGTCAGGCATTCAAGGATTTATCCATAATTGCTTGGGCTATGGCCTTCGAATTATTCATCGAACGGCCATCTCAATTTCTGCCATATCAGGGGCCGGGATAATTCGTTGTACAAACAGCTTAGTAGTCTTACATTGGCAAGCACTGTGATTTGAGAAGAAGTTCTTTCTTGGTTTATGCACGTGATTCTTCTCCCGTCGTCGAACCTCAAAGTATAATTACTATGAACTAACTCTCTGTTGAACGGTAGAGAGAACCAAGACATCAGGGAGATGACGTACACTACAGACTAGGCAGCAGTCAAGATACAAGCATTGACGGTGATATTGAGGCCAATAGTTAATTTATTTGGGTACGGCATACTCGAGGAAACGTGTTCTTTAAATTCCGCGAGTTCGAGTCTGCTGTACTAAATGCTAAAGTCCTGAGCACACGGTTGTAAGTATTGATTATTCATTAATGCTAAGTAATTTGAGTGGATTGAATCATACATAAGGTATCGAGGCCTAACGCCTCGCCGGTGCGTACAGTTTTATTCCTTGATTCCATACATTTATTGCTAAATAAGGGACTGTAGTTGACATTATTATTTCGAGTTTGGTGAACCTTTCCAGTTCTATATCAACTTTTTATTTCGAGACATCTCACAGGTGAATTTCTCCGAACTACAGCTCTGAGAACCCTTCAGAAGATATCAGATAGGGTAACATTCGTCACCCAATAGCGATAGCAGAAATATACACATTAAAATATTCTCTTTGTTTATTTACTCGGAAATCACAACTGTATATTTATTTTCCAAGGTTAAATTCCAGGATAAGCTGTGAAGGAAAATCACTCTTGCTCTTTGAAAAGACCAGAGACATGGGTGAGAGCATTGTCATTGAAAACGATGCTAAAATTCCAGAAATTTTGGATCGTCCCCATTTACTCAATCTACCAGACAGTAGATCTCTTAACTCATCCTGTGTTTGATGACCAACATTGTACTAACAATTATCTCCTGTTTAGATGTTCTTAAAATGATCCTCCAAATGCTTTTCCTCCGGCCTGCACCTCTCATGCCTTCAAAATTTCAGACCAAGAAGACGGCCAACGAAGAGCCAACGACCCATTATGGTTATCAATGGGCCAACACCCGTCATCATTTGTATGAGGAAGGGAAACTACCACAAGTCGATCACGTCCAGATTTTAAATTTGGCTTGGACATCTAATCCTACCGATGCTGAAAGTAAAAAAAATAGCCAGAGGCGCAACTAAACTACGCGATATTGTCCGTCTAGGAAATAAAATAGAGCAAAGATCGATTCGCATGCGCAAAGATTTCGGGGCTCAGATTATTCACAAGAAGGCCGTGATTCTGACTTGTATCGAAGGAATTTCTCTCTTGCGATCCTGTAAGAGTATTTTAACACTTGGCTCGGCAGTTTTATATGGTGAGAATACTTTTGTGTTCGACACTCGAGGCGGTCGCGACTCACCGGGCCTCCATCCTGCACACCATCTTCGCAGCAACTTTCTCGATATCCCTGGGGTTGCAGATGAAGATGGAATGCCGCAAACAACAGCTCAAACGCGGACTGCCATAGATAATATTTTCGATCGCTACCGTTCTCATACTGAGTTCATAATGACCAATCCGCTGACGAGGTTTTTTCTCGAAATAGGCAGATCTGACGCTAGCGATATTACCAACGTAGTGCTTTACGGCCACTTTCATTCTCGTAGGGACAAATATCGGGAAATTTTGAGTTTCGAACAGATTTTGCCAATTCAAATGGTTATTCTTGGTGATGTGTGTAAGAAGCTGAATAAGGTCACATTACATGATGATGACTATGGCCACGATCGCCATCCTTATTTTAATGAAAAATGGTCGATTGAGAAGAAAAGAGCAATTGATGGCAGTGAGATAATCGACGGCGCGGTGCAAAAGTTAGTCGAGGGCCTGCCGATGATGCGGGAGCTTCAGCTTGGCGACTATCGCTTTGTGCCAAAAAAAAATTGTGGCTATGACGTTGGAGTTCGTGGCAGTCGTCGTTTCAACGCAGTCACTCAACCCGGCGATGAATGGAAATCATCCTTACAATGGATGAACCGCGTTGAGAAGCGAGCCAGGCGCTAAGCACCACTTGCAGCGAAGGTCGATACAAAGTCGAAGCAGTCAAGGCGCAAGAGGGTGACTTTTTCTCTATGATTGTTTTTGTATGGAAATGGACGAATACCAAACGACTATTCTTGAAAGAGAAGACTAAGAGACACAAAGATGGTTCATCATTCTAATTCCATGCCGACCAGTCACCATGGTGGTTGCAAAATAGATATGCATGGGCGGCAGGATCAGGTTTTTGAAGAATTAGCTCTACAAATTGAAACGGACATTAGAATGAAATGAAATGGACCACATACCTTCACAAGCACAGATATTGTTCACAACTAATATTCTCGGACTGTCACATGTAATGTATCAATAATCTCTGTTCCTTCGCCACGAATGAAGTTCTTTATATGTAACAGTTGAGCTTCGAAACTAGCCCATTGAACTAAGTTTGAGATTCAGGATTGTAAACACTCATCAAAGCTAAAAGATTATTTGGTTATTTGACATGGTCTCAAAAATTGAAAGCTACGATGATGATTCAACGTCTAGAAAAATCATGCTCGAATATTGCCCACTGATGCAATCTCACAAATTGTGCTTCGCCCTCCTCAATAAATGCTTGTTAACTGGTGTCAATGGTGCCTTCCCCTTTAGAACCGCATCAATATTCTTCATCGATAACTCCTCGAAACCGATATGCCTGAGAAATTGTCAGCAGGTCTGAACTGTTTTTAGTAAAAAGAACATACGTTTCAAGTGTTCCACCAGCATTATGACTAGTGAGTGTAACATTCCTCGAAGCCTTTAACCTCTCATTTACCCTAGGTTCATGCTCATGAACATCCAACCCTACACCCACCAACTTCCCGGACTGGACAGCATCGGCCAGTGCCTCTTCATCCACCAAGACGCCTCTCGCAATATTCACAAATCGACTCTTCTCCTTGAATTTACTCAATCTTTGACGATCTAGAAATTTTTTCCCATCGGGAGAAGCAGGCGTAGCGAGAACTACACAATCGCTAAGTGCCAACATTTCATCTATATTGGTAAAGAATTGTGCTCCAATGTCTGCTTCTTGGAAGGAAGGCTTTCGTACAATATCATAGTAAAGGATTTTCATCCCGAATGCCAGGTGAGCTTTGCGGGCGATGTTGTAACCAATGTTTCCAAGGCCAACAATACCAAGCGTATGACCACGAGGATTATGGGACATAATTGCGGCATTGGTGTGGCAGTCTTGGAATGATGCAGCTCCAGAACGAGCAGCTTGCGTGCACCTGGCTGATATTAGTGTCCTTAACTTGTGAACAAAGAGGGACGTGAGGATCCTACCATGTGAGGTTTCTAAATGTAGCTAGAATAAGGAAGATTGCAAAATCTGCGACGGATTCGGCAGAAGCTATAGCACTATAATTACATCAGTCATATGCGCAGGGAAGTCCAAAAGTTAGTCCATACCTGTTACAATACACGATGCCTATCCAGAACACAAATCAGCAACAAGATACTACCATTTCTTATATAGGCCTTCATACCTCGCTCTGCTAGAAGATCAACATCAGCCCAATCGAACCCTGCCCCAGCAGATGCAAATATCTGGCACGATTCCGGTATTAAAGGGATAAGCTCCGCGTCCCATCTTCCCATTTCACCACCAGTATTCCAAAATGGTCTGAAAATAGCAGAAAAGTTACCCCATCTGTTCTCTTTCAGGGCTTTAATAAATTCATCTCGTTGACGCTCTTCTGTCGAAGGTCTTATGATTGTGAAGTCCTTCGCAAATTGAGCATATAAATCGAGGTTCCATTTTACAGGATCTCCAATGTGCAAAACAATTGGCTTTTCTTTGACTGTAGCCATGATTCCGTGATAAAAACACAAACTGATGTTGAATTCAAAGAAACTTGGGGTGAGCTTGATGAAGAAGGATAATCAAATGATCGCACAAAACAGAGAAGTGAATAACCAAGGTTCCCAACCACTTGAGAGGGCCCATGGTGGCTTAAAATGAGGCCTATAGCTATGGACGTTGATAATCGAACCTTGTCACTGCATATTCACTGCATATGCGACCATCCATGCTATAACACACACCTGCCCGGCTATGTGTAGACTGTCACCCACCCTCTTCTTTATCAAAGCCAATCAATGTTATGGCGGAGCTCTCGAAGCAATCAATTAATCCTCGTATTTTATTGTTGAGATACATATCTTGATGCAAAGGTATTGGTAACATTGGTTAGATGGGAGCACAACGTCGTCAACAGAGCGAAAGAAAGACATGCCTCAATATCAAGGTTAGAGAACTAATAGATGCAGTGGAACCTTATCTGCTTATTTATTAATCAAGTGGATAATAAGGTTATTTATATATAGGTATTTACTCTATATAAATTATACGGGAGTGTATAAGATCTTTGATCTGGATCGATATAGTGCTTGCTTATTCAGCATAATCAGAGCTTCGGCTCCGGAACCTTTCGGGCAAGTCTTGGAAGACTACGAAATTCATATAAGATCTTACATACACGGTATCGTAGTATCTCATCTGTCTCCTACTAAATCACCTGCCCGATTGCTACGTTTAAAGATTCCTACCACATCAACTATGGCATCTACCATTAAACCTGGACTTACAACCTTCCACCACCTTGATGTAAGTGGGGCGACCATGCCATCGGTTCCAACTCCTAGACCCAACAGCACCCCGCCGCACCCACACATACTGACAGCACCCCTCATATAGAATTCCCAATCTCAACGAGTTCTCTGGTTCCTCGAAGAGCTAGGAATCGAATACAATCTCGTATGCCATAAACGCATTGAAGGTCGCGCGCCACCCGAGCTAAAAAATGTACATCCTATGGGGAAAGCCCCCGTCCTTGTCACATCCGACAACAGGCCCATTGCGGAAAGTAGTGCAATCCTCGGATACCTGATTGATACATACGATACAGAGGGAAGATTTGCGGCGCAAGATAAAGTCCGCGATGAGAGTTTGAGTTCGTTTGCCGGATCGACTATTGGGACCATTTCAATGATTGAATTGATATTTGATATTGTGGCGGAGAAATCCCCGTGGCCATTATCAATATTAATGGGTGGTGTCAAATCAAACATACATAAGAGTTTCACGGGGCCAGAATATGCAACACAGTTTGAATACCTGGAGAAAGAATTGACAGATGAATGGTTCAATGGGAAGAATCTAGGAAGGGCAGATGTGATGTTGAGTTGGCCTGTGGACTTTTTGGCCGCAAAGAAGTATGTGGACTTCCAGAAATACCCGAAGATTCTACAGTGGAGGGAAAGGATACAAAACAGAGATGCTTGGAAGAGGGCGTTGGAAAAGGGTAATGGGTATGATTTCGTGGAGGTGTAAATGGGAAAATGCGTAGTGCTTTTCCAGGGTCTTATTGTAAGAGCAGCGAGTATTTCTTTTGGTAATGATGTATCGTTATGTCAAATCTAATACGGCATGGATGTTAGTACGTTCGATGCTCATTGTAATCTTTATAACATTTATCGAAATACATCTATAACAGCAACCCAATTTAGTGCCATGCATATTGTTTGTCTGATTTTATGCCAGCAATGGAAGGGGAATTGAGGCTAAATGGACCAAGTGAGGCATACGAGATTCGTTTAGCCTGTCAAAGTTTCTGAAATATCATGTCGTTTGTCAGTGCCAATTATCGGGCGGCACATGATTTTCACGTTGACTTCATCAATGACGGATTCGTCGGGCGCGAGGGGCAAAGCCACAGTTTGCATGACTGATCATTATGGAAAATGAAATTATTCCCTAATTACGATGAGTTTCAGACTCAAAATGCAGAGTTGATCCATAGTGATCAAAATAAATCTCCGAGATATGACCCCGCATTAGTTTGTAACCCTGTATTCCGCAATCGACCTGTGCATCCTCTAGGCTCCCCCTCCAGGCTCATGATATTTATCAAAGGGGCACCATTCCACTCGGAGACAAGACTTGTGTTCTTCTTGCTGTTACTATGTAGACCCCTAGAATACCGGCTCGGAACCCCGCCTCACAGGCACTGAAGTAATACTAACGAGAGATCAATAACGAAAATCGAACGGAGTATGTTGTCAACTACTTACAATCCATCTTCTTCGAAAAGCTTCGAGATCCGGGGCCGTCATATCTCCTCTTTCTTTTACATACAGCGACTTCGTCGTTTCCCAATTGGCGAGAAAGTTCTCTCTCCAGAGACGCAAGGTCCGCGCATAATGAGGGCCTATACTCTGTACACTTTCAAGCTCTAGAGATCCTGCAGACCCTGTATCGAGACGTTCAATCAGCTCTGTTGCAGATGACAGATATCCTCCTGGAAAGATATAGCGCTCAATAAATGTATCGACCTTAGATCGAGTTTCGTGAAAACGCTACGAAATTGTCAGTGGTTTGCATAGTGGTGAAATAAAATCCTTTGAGCATTGCAAGATTATGACATATTTGTCAGACTGCTTTGATCTCAGGGAAACAGGTTAGAGAACTGACCTGGTTGTTGGTGGTTATCCCTTGAATCACCATTATTCCATGCTCTGGATTCAATAACTCGCTAATTTCCCTGAAATAAATGTCCAGATACTCCTTCCCAACATGCGCTATCATCTCGACACTGATGACTCTATCAAATCCTGCTGGACTGGGCTTTGGGGTTTTCCTATAATCACAGAGCAATATCTCGATTCGATCTTTCAACCCAGCATCCTCAATCATCTTCTCACCTAGAGTCTTTTGCTCGACTGAAAGTGTTGTGACCGTAACTCTACAACCGGTTTTCTTCACAGCTTCAATAGCCAGATATGCCCATCCACCTCCAATATCGAGGACGTGATGTTCTGGCTTAATGCATGCTTGGTCAATAATATGATGCACTTTTCTTCTCTGTGCTTCTTCGAGAGTTTCTTCTTTGCCCGTGGTATCCCATATGGCGGATGAGTAGCTCATATCTCTTGATAGAAAAGAAGAGAAGAGTGCGTTTGAGGTATCGTAGTGGGATGAAGCATTTTCGAGAGCGCGTTTACTGTCATTCGAGGGATTGAAGAGAATTTTTTGAATACGGGGAATTATTTGCAGGAAAATGTTACCGGTTCCAAAGAGAGCGTAATTTCGAATGTAAATCTGATCGTTCGACGTCATCAGCATCTGAAAAGTCAAGACTCATCAGGATGAATGTGCGGAGAACTTACGGAGACGAGAGCTACCAGATCATCGCAATCCAGTTCTCCCAGCATGTAAGCTTCGGAAAAACCCTACATCATTTAGTCAGTGTTGTCGACAAGGTCAATATGATCTCTAAAGCTCACCAGATCGACATTAATTGACATTCGGGTCCAAACATTTGGACTATTAACAGTAATCGAACAAACAGGTTCAGATGAGTCTTTCAAAGATGTGTTACCAAAGACTTGTGGTTCCGTCTCACCACGATCTTTCATCGTCATATTCAATCGTCCATATTCGATCTTTGAGAGTACCTTGAGAATAGAGGAACGAGTGAACGATGAAAGATAGGAAGGAAGTAAGTTTCCCATTATTTTTGATATTCAATTAGATGATTAATGCCAGAGAACCACGATGTCAACGTACGATCAAGAGGGAAATAGGGTCAGAAAAGATATTTCGAGTGCGTGTTACTTCTTGTAACCCCTCATCAGAAAACATTCTCAGATAGGCATCTTGCATAAACGGGATTTAAGACAACCATGTGTGACACAGTACCTGCAAAATTATTTAAATAATCAATATTTCAATAACATTCTCATCTGTTGCAGGGGCCGAGATCAACCATGCTGATGATCATGCTTTTGCCGAGTAAGCACTTGACTTGATTCGGAATTACCTACTGGCTTTCAGCTTACTTTAAAGTTTTAAAGTAGGACCAAGTCCCTATCTTGTCATGGAGGCTATTGACGAGCGGGATGGGAAAGCTTAATATGGCTAAATAAGGTGACACAACAGTATATTATCAATTCTCCAACTCAAGATGCTTCTCGAGGAGAGTTCTATCTCTAAAAGCGAGAAATGTATTGATGACATCTTCATGTAAAAAATGCGGAAAAATAACCACAATGTTTTTAACTTATTTTCGTGAAAATGACATGTCGTTTCAGAAAAATGGTTATTTTAACCTCCACAAATGTTTTCAAGAAACTCTAGTATAAGGTCTTTTTGTTACTGGCAATGAGCATTTTTTACTGTGGCTAGTTTTGTGTGCGTGCTGGTGCAGAATGTTAATGTTGGAGTGACTCAAAAGAAGGAGAGTGGTACGTCTTCCAGATAAAAGGTTGTTGAAGGAAGTTTAGGGAAAGCTGATAGGGGCTCTAGTCTCAAGGGCTCGGACCTGCGGGGTTCAATTTGATGATTGATTTTATCACGCTGGTTCTGTATCTCTAGACCAGCGTGCGAAGTTAATGGGCATGGTTCAGTTTCCATCAGCGGCAGCAGCAGGACGTAGAGCAATGCCTGTCAACAAACGCTTCAAGTGGACAAACGCCTTCCCAGCCACATTTAAAGACCACGGGGTTCGCACTCATACATCTCAAATTTGTTTCCAAATCATCTCGGCTATTGGTGAAGGCATCTTATCTCCAGGAAGGTTATACGCAGTATAAGCGCCGCATCAATTGGTAGATATAAGTATTGCCATGACATGAGTAGCTATCTTCACAACTTTCGAACAGACCTTTGGAGTTGCTATTATTCGCTGTTTCAAAACAGATCGGAGATGTAGTTGAAAAGAAATGACAAGAAAAGATTAGCTAGTACGGGTGGAGTTAGTGGTGGGAGGAAAGATGGCTAAGAGTATTGAAAAGTTTGTTTATGTATTTTCCGCAACTGTGCAAGATATTTATTGAGGGATGAACGGCATATACTATTAGAAGTTTGTGAGTGGCTGTTGCGGTGTTTACCGGGATTTGCTTCGATTGCTTGCTTGATAAGTAGAGATTTAAATTTAAATGGTGGTGAGAATGGAGAACGTTGTGAACCCGATATTGAGGGAAGTGGAAGCAAAGCATAATATAGAACAATATTTCAGCATGAGCTAGTGTGATTTTGATTTTATTACCCCTATAGTAGGATACAATTCACTTTGAGCAAAATTATCTGCAGTTTAAACTCCAGCCTGATCATTTCTCTGAATCATTTCGAATGTTTAAATATATTTTATATATTTATAATAATTGAATCATTCAGAGCATTTTATTCATCTAAAAGATTCAAAATCACTAGAATATTCTTTTTTTAGATCAAGTGAATGTATTATAAATAAATTTTTTTAAAAAAGAATTCATTTGAGGATTATTTCAATTTGAGTATTAAAGATTTTTAAAATGAATTATATAATTACATCCACATCTACTACATCCAGATGAACAAGAACCGGGATATTTTATCAGATCAGTTGATATTATATGATTTTTACTCAGAAGGTTAAAAATCATACCTCTCTCTATCTTTTCTTCTGCTACACCACACCACAACACAACACATCTCTTCTTCTAGCAATACACACAGCAAGCCTATTGCCATGCTATAGTTATGGAGACAAAATACCTCCCCTGTATGAAACCTGCCCTTATCTCCCTACACCATTCCAGACCCCCTTACAAACCCCACCAATCCACCAAATTCTCCCCATTTTCCGTACAGCACCTCCTACCACCAAAAAGCAAAGCAAGCAGCAAACTCCGCCACGAACCTATCCATCCATTGCCTCATAAATATAAAACCCACATATATGTATGCGATCACCTCACTCCCCACACACCTCTAATCTCTTAAATGTAAATCTCGCAACCAGACCGAAATCAAAACACATTAGCAATTCCACCCCGAAGCCATTCCGATCCCATCCATCAATCCATGCATGATGAAAAGAAGAAAATTAAAATCGCAAAATAATACATCTCATGGGAAATCGGAATCCGTACACCATTACAAAACATCACTCGGATGTTTGGATTGTTGAACCCGTTACCAGAAACGCCTTCAATCCATGAAGGAGCCATATATGAAAGGAAACACCGCGTGAATGCTACCTGCCAGCGCCAAATGTGCTCTATACCCTCTTTCGCCATTAAAACTTCTTTATGACTTCCTCTATGCGCCTAGGTCCACTTTTCGAAAGATGTTGCAACGACCACCAATCATTAATCAAGGCCCATCGAAGAATAACTCCATATTATCACCTCCTTCATCCCATTTCGTAGCTTCAGTTGCATCCTTGTCATCAATTGGTTTTCTATCAACCGATGACACATCTTTATTCCCTGTAGGCTCTTCATCACCATTCGTAAGTTCTCCAAACAACTTGTCCCCCAACATCTTATCTTCACCAACAGTGACACCTAAAGGAGTTTGACCAACACCACTAACTCCCAACGAGAAATTTTCTCTCATCGGACTATGGAGCGAAGCAGAAGGATCCATCCTTGATAATCCAGCCTCACTAAAAATGTTCGGACGATGTGGGGATGTATGACCAAATGTAGGTGTTCCAACCACACCACCATGCAAATAAGCATGTGGAGCGAAAGCTGGAGATGGATTTGTTGAAGCAGTTATACTACTATATGAATCTTGCGAGTAATTAGAATAAGGGTGCGCATGATCATGAGCACTTGGAATCCCACTCAAAACCGGTCCATGAGGACCCATACTTGGACCAGAACTAGATGCAAAACTATGAGCCGTGGGAGTCCCAGGCTGTGATCTTCCTGGGGCAGGTTGCAAAGGCATCGGTCGACTTCCACTAGGTTCACTACTCTTTCTTTTAAAATTATGAGGTTTGGTCCTTAAATTTTGTGGTAAAGCTTCTGGATCATCAACCCCATGTTGCGCCATCAACTTTTGAAGTTTGGTTGGTCTAGGCTTTCGTGTTGATTTCGAGGATTCAAGGACTGGCGGAGGTTCTGGTGCTACTGGTGACCATTTATGAAGTTCTTGTCTGAAGAAATTGGTTTCATATGCAAGAAGTATTTCTGAACCTTCAATCTTTCGTAGATAAAAGCGTTGAGTTTCGGATTCGTCTGCTGTTGCCATGACTGGATTGCAAAATGGTGCAATGTGACTTCGAAATTCTTGAGCATTATTGATAATGGATTCAAGAATAGCTTCTTCATCAGGTTGAAATGGTAAAGACGGAATCTCATCTTGCCATGCTTGCAGATCCTCGAGCTTGGGCCTAGCTGCATCACGAGGTATACGTACGCGCCAATCACAAATTGGACAAGTATACTTCTCGTCATCCTTAACTTTACCACGAGCAATCTTTAAACATTTACCATGGTACCTATTATCAATTAGTGAAACCCTGCAAGATAAGAGACGGAAGATCATACCACTCATGACAAAGCTCACACTCAATCATCATACCAGCTTCAACTCTTCGACAAATACAGAACACTTCTCGAAATCTTGGATCTTCCCAACTGTGGAGTTTGTCGGTTGAAGGGGAAGGTTCACGGGATAGTGGTTCGGCAGGAAGTCGCGGCTTATCTTGACTGATATCGAAACAATCAACATTTCGTTCCATGACATATTCCATATGTTGCTTGAGAATATGCAAGGGAGCATTTGCCTTGCCGAATAACTTCTTGCCTTTACGCATCCAATCTTCATGCCTCTTTATCTCCTTTTCCAAATCGAGAGTGCCACTTGGCTTGCTACCCAAACCTTGGAGTTCTTTTTGAAGTACGGCAACTTCTGCATAGGCTGGTCGTTTCATGTAGTCAGGATCCCTACATCTGTCGTACAGGGAAACGATCTGTTTGTGTACTTCTCGATGCTTGTTCAAGATTTGATCAACCTGAGCTAGTGTCTCTTGTGATACGGGCAATGAAGCAACTTGAGCTTGTTGAGATAGAGCCTCCAATTGTGGGTAGTGAACAGTCTCCGCACCAATGACTTCTTTGGCTTTCACTTCCCAATTCATACCAGCAATTTTCTGTTCTTTATAGTAGATCAAGTAATCGTTATAATCCGGTACCTGAAGTTTGGCAGCTTCGTCAATAATATCACCGACTTCCTTCAATGAGAGGAAAATTCCACGATTATCACGGGCACGATCATTCCACTTCATTTGTTGAACTTCCTTCTCAAGCTTATCAATTTCAGGCATATCCACATTGAATCCACGCCCTACTTCAAGAAGTTCTTCAAATTCATTGGTACGTCGTGAACTTGGGTGGGCTAAAGCAGCTCTAGCATCGGTCTGAAACTTCGTAATAGCATCGGCTCGCTCTCGTAGTTGATCGATTTCGGGACAATGGAATCCAATTCTATCGGCATCTTTCAGTAACTTGGTGATGTTTTCGAACTTTCGTAGTTCACGATCTCTCTCTTCCATTTCCGCTGCCCTACTCCCTTTACGCCAAGCTTTCTCGTTCTTTCTTCGGTTCTGCTGTTTTCGAACGGTGTAATTTGTCGCTTCTTCCACCCATTCGTTACATCGATCAACAAATTTCTTCAGCGAAGGGAGGGATGGTAAATCATACGGGATGCGCTCTCCTTCGTTTAGAAGGGTACGCAAAGTTTTCAGTGATGGAGTCGCATCTTCTTCAAGAAACTTTTCCACTTTCTCCTCCCAAATTTCAGGTAAGGCTGCTTTGTCAGCGACTTTTTGGTGCATGGTCGAAATAGCTTCTTCTGTACGACGATAGTGGAGTGTGTGGTTAGTACCCACAAATCTTTCTGCCTCAGGAACATCGCAACATTCATAAGCCCCTGCGTGGAGTAGACACATGACCTTGCCACTCTTACTACACTTAAACCTTGACATATATGCATATGCTTTGCAGTGTGTGCATTGATACTCTTCTTCTGGCACATCTTCTTCGTCGAGCTGGAATCCAATATGACACCTGGAACCAGCACCTTCAATGACATCAGTAATCACACAAGTGTGACCATCTACCTTGTGTTTATCAATGAAATTCTTTCTTTGTGAAACCTCTCGATCGCGAAGTCGTTCAAGAGCGGGAGCAAGCCATTTGGCTGTCTGGATGGTAACACCACCAGTTGCCGCACCCTCAGCCGCAGTCCATAAGAGTTCATCGTGGGAAAAGCATGGCTGCCTTCTAAATTGCTGAAGCCTTTCGACTCCAGAATCTCCAAATGGTTCCCAATCAGTGGGTGCAAAATTGACAGCTTCATTGAAATTAAATCCATGATTGAAACCGGCATGGTATGCTTGAGGGAATGTGATGACGAATTGACCAGCTCTCTGATCCAGAGCATATACCCTAACACCAGCTTTTTTTAATTGTTCTGGTGTCAAAAGTGTAACCAATTGAAAGAGTAAATCAGGTTGTGTTTCAAATAGTTCGGGAACAGCTTCTCGCATGGCGTCTTCAAACTTCTCGGCATCTTCCCCTGGAATTCCGTACCAGGTCTTTGTAGATCCAAAGTGCTGATAGTTTGCGGAATATGCGTAATGATCCTCATTGTGCCAACAGAAAGTCGAGAAGATCATGCCAACATAAAGCCAAGGCACAGTCATACCGGAGATATCCGATTTTATGTGTCGGAATAGAGACTCTCCATGCAGAGGCATGATGGTCAAATTCCACGGATCGGTGGAATAAGGATTTTGTGGTTGTCTCTCAATGGTCGGGAATCCACTTCCGTGCGTAGTTGAATGAATATCGGCACCGTATTCAACCTCGACAGTCTCCTCTAGGCTTGCAACCAATCGCCAGAACTCTCTTTCGATATCATCTTCGGTAACAGGTCGTGGACAATTGAGCACCGGATCGAATGGCATCTTATTTTGGAAGTATCCTTCCTTGAAGTCTGCCGCCTTTTCTTGAAACTGCTTAAGTGAGTAGATTCCACCTTCTTCGAATCCGAATTGACCATCTCCAACTAAGCATCTAGGACAATGCCAATCGAAGTCTGGCTTGTGAGTCACAGGAGGGTCAAGACATTGCATATGATGACCATAATCGCACGATTCGCAAATCAGGATTTTATCAGCATCATCACCCTTTCCACAAGTCTCACATTTCTGATTAAAGTCTGAGCATATGTTTGAATAAATGGAAGAAGAGATAGAAGATAAAAAAGAATCATCACTAACCTCCCCAGGCGTTGAGGACCCACGTTCACCTGGATTTCTAGGTGGTGTTGGTCGAAACTGGGTCATATGTGAACCAGCCACAGTTGGTACAGCATCTGCAGGGGTATCATTAGCCCAGGATCTTGAGCACCAATAATACATCAAGGTTTTTACTTTAAACCTCAATGGTGCATGCATTTATTCAATGCATGATGAATGTGGAAATTGTAACTATACCTTTCTTAAGTCGCTTGCTACGTCTTCCACCATTTTCGGAATCTTCTGGAGGTTGACTTCCTTTACCCGAGTCTAAACTCTCATGACTTAATTGTCTCTTGAGCAAGGGATTAGAAGTAAAACCATTTAATACCGGTGCCGAGCTGAGTGCAGAAGGTTTGTACTCGGGAGTATTTTTAGCTGATGACATGGGACTATCGAATGGTCTTCGTGGTGTTGGTGTAAAACCGGCACTTGATTCTCGTTCGCGGCGATGGTTATTGTTGTTGACAGGTGTAAAGGATGCAGGTGTAGAGTTGACAGCTGTAAAACCACCAGCATTTACTGGAGTAAAACCAGATGTAGGTTGTGGTTTTGGTACGACCGGAGCATCTAACATCGGAATATTCTTCATGCTCTTTTCGAATTCCTCCTTCATTACACTTGTGTTCAGAGCATCCGATGCGCGCATCGCTGGAGATTCACCCCTCAAACTGGATGGCGTATGTTGTACAGATCTTTTCATCGGTGAATTCGCAGGAGATGGTGTAAGGGGTCCTCCGTATTCGTACTCTAATTGTTGATGTACTCCTGGTTTGGCCAATCGAAGATATTCTTCATATGGATGCAACCATCTTTGATATGAGTTCTTTAATGACGTCGATAATGAAGACATGATCTTTCCGCTGTATCCCAAATCTCTACCGATCTCTGCCCATTTCTTGAGCTTGCAGACTTTCTCAAATCCGCCTCTGGTTTCCACCGCCTTCTTAAGTTTGTACAAGTCGAGAGGTCGTTTATCGACGCTAGGAAATCGGTTGAGATTCGTTCCATGTTGTTTATGGAATTTTGCAAGTTGATCAAGGTACGTAAGATTTGCTCGTGTGCCTTGAGGTTGTTAGTAATTGCGATGATGGAATTTGTAGGGCTGAGTCAGGAATGGGGTTGCCATCGAACTTACTGCCTTCGACTGAGTTTAATTCTTGTTTGCGCGTGCGGAAGTGGAAACGCTATAAGTTGTTAGAATGAAGACTAAAAATATTCTATGCAGCGACGGAGACTATTGAAATCCCCAGTCCTTCTAAGTAATTGTGATGTCGCGGTTGCAAATTAATAAGTGGTGGTGAACGTACCTCGGTGTCAATCGCAAAGTCTGGTTTCCAGGTATCAGGAGGAATAATCTTGCATATGCCAAATTGTGAAGCTTCCGGCGCAATACTTCTAACATATGCATATGGATCCTTGAATTCTTCTGCCGTAGGTCTGTATGTTGGCGCTTCTTGTAGACCATGAGGACGCATCTTTTTGGGATTCTCTCGGCTAGCCGTTGGCTGTCCCCTCCTCTCTACACTGGTCAAATCCAGAGGTGCGGATACCATGGCACTCAAAGCTGTGGGAGCTGCGGCTGGATTGGAAGCATTTCCGTTTCCATTTGATTTTCCTCGATTGGAAGCCGAGTGACCGTTTGGTGTACCGACAGAGGGTGAGGCTCGCATGTTTGAGGTCGAAGCCGTGGTATTCATAGGTACTTGAACCATATTGGCGATTCAATCCACCAAAGGGGGCAGGTATCAAAGTTGTAGGTAGATTAATCGCGAATTGAAGAGGAAACTTAAATTATCAACATCGAATTATAAACGTGTAGAGAGATATCGGTGTGCCGATGGGAATGTGGGATGTTGGTAGATTTCCCCTCGCACATGTAAGGTGGATGGAAAGAAAGAAAGGTAAGTAATAAGTGACAAAAGGTTGTGGTGCCGGTGCCGATATCAAACTAAATTAGCTAACCCCATATCAAGAATAAACTAAAAGGATTCACTACGATAGCAGGTAACAAGGTTTATTAGGTACTGCTTGATACCCCTCATGCGGTTGTCGAAAGGTGAATTGTTGTTGGTGACGGCGATGGAGGCGGTTAGTGATTCTGTAGTGAAGTTGATATGAATGAATGAGTGAGGTTGGTGGTTATGGTTATGGTTATGGTTATGGTTTTGGTTCGGTTGTGGTTGTGGTTGTGATGGTGATGGTGGTTGTTGTGGTGGTAGTGTGTACTAAGAAGGATTGTATTATGGTGGATAGGTATGGAGTACGGAGGGTTGAATAGTGGAGGGCGGATGGGGAGATTCAGGTAGGTACCTCACGAGAGATAGCCGGCTAACAAGGAAGCCTTAAACACTTTCGTACGAAATATCTAGTATGTTAAATGTGGAGCAGGAAAAGGGAACAAAAAGGGAAAGGGAAAGGAAAAGGGATCTTGATTTTCCTGGGTTGGATCTGGTGGATGGGGACGGCACAGTACAAAACAGCAGGTACCGGTATAATTTTTGAAGAGTGGAGTATTGTGGTTTGGTGGTTACGGCAGACTGGAAAATCGACTCACGTTTCTATCATCAGATTTGATCCAAGCGGTAGGGAAACTAGTATGGTAGAAAGATGCATCGGCCTACATTTCCCTTACATTTATCAAGTATCCTTGCATCGGTGGGTTAGGATGATTGATTGATTGATTGATTAATTGATTGATTGATGGATGGATGAGAACGGAAAATACCTCCTCATTGGTATATTCAAATGAAATAAATGATGATAAAAAAGAAAGAACATCTGGAGTATTTCAAATTTATAATTATTATGTAATCAAGATGTAAAGAATTAATTCTTTCACTCGATATCATTTTCTCCATCATCATCTCATTCTTCCTTCCTCCATTGACATTCCCCGTATTAATTTAATTCGATGGTTTCCTTTTGCGATTTATATTGCATGGGGCCGATTGTCAAACCTCAGGCAAGACGTCGTTTCACCCACCAATCAAAATCATTTGACGTTGATAAATCACAAAAGCGGATTAGCGCATGATGATTATCATTGATAATTTCACAAAGAGGTGTGTGATTTGTGTGATTTGTGTAAAGATAAGTGGATCGGTGGCTCATAGTGGATAAATCTAGAGTAGAATTCGGGATAACCGATTTTGGAGTAAAGCATTTAAAGCATTTTAGGGTATGGGTAGGTAGGTGTGTAGGTAGGTACCTATGTAGGAAGGTATGTAGATATATATGTACTCCGTATGTACTTGGATGGGGATGATGGATGATGGATGATTGATGATTGCTGTATGGACTACTTTTACTAAACCCTCTGCATCTTGATCTGCCAGCAGGTACCTTATGGATACTAGGTACGTATAGGTATCGTTCATGCGAGCTTAAAGTACCACTACCCCGAGTCTTTCTGATGTTTTTTAGTACTCATCTTCTTTACACATATAGTATTGGACACGAGGGTCATGAGAATAAAGTATCTACTATTTACCTGACTGACATTGAGAAGAATATGAATAAGAGAAAGAACAAACATCTTTATTGCTTACTATATCTTACTCGCCATCAACACATACATATATTAATTAGTTCAATTAGGAAGGTCGTGGTCGTCTTCCTGATCTTGATATTCCCAAATCTGCGGTTCCGGCGCTTCAAATGTTCAAGGGTCGAGGCTGACTCGGTGGCTTGATTATTTTATTGATTGAATGAGTAAACAAAGACAATCCCTACAGTATTTGTTGTGTACCCCTTCACCACTCAGACTATAATTGAACGTCTACCGAGGATGTGATTCGATCGATCAATGAATCAATCAATCAACCAGTCAGTCAGTCAACAATCAGTCAATCAAATCACACTTTCACACTTTCACAATGCAACCATCCCATCACCTATGAAATAATAAAGTGGCGCGGGCAACATTCCCTTTAAGAAAGAACCATCACATTACTCCGTAACCATCAAATCAATCACATCATCAAATGAGAATCACTGCATGATATCTATCTATCCAACTGAAGAAAGCCAAAAAAAAAAAAAGGGAAAAATCTACCCAAATTATACCTTCCATCTCTTCACCACCAAATGGCCATCGATCGTCCAATTCCCTCATTCTATTGTTGTTATCTTCTCCGATCAACCGTCCGACATAATGGCTTATATATTGGATCCACTCCAAACCCAGGTAAGTCTAATGCCATGACATGTAACATACCGAGTATGAATGTATGTATCCTCCGTACTTTTCTGACAACCAACCCCATGAAAATCTAGTCAGACGACTTCGGCAACATAATGGATTGGCAAAAGGTGGTGCCGTGAGAACGAGCCGAGTTTCTCTGAGACCATGGGAAATGGCTTGCATTGTTACAGGTTTTCCGAGTTCCATTGCAGCTTTACAGTTTGAGTAAGTTTCACACCGTAAGGTTGTTCACGTGATCATTTTCGAGAGATAGATATACATGTTTTACACTTGAGCTATCCATTAAATCCCCAGTTACCTTTAAGTTGGTTATTCAGATGCTCTTGACTCATCTTCATCGAATTCATCGACAGCCATGTCTGATGATACTTACGATTATTATACCATCTCCACCTAACACTTTCAACTAACCTTCATCAGATGGGCCTGGCAAAATCCACACATAACTCATCACATCCCACCATCATCAAGAATTTCACACGCAACTCAAAAGAAACGATCGGGCCATCCTAAACGTCCTCGACACTCTATTCAATCTGTTTTGTCAAATTTACACCTTCTGCTTAGTGTTCCATCATTTTCACGATGGCCACTAGAAGTAAGATTCTTTTCACCGGATGTTCATAAAGCTTGGATCAAGTTGTCGCAAGGGGCCATAGAACCATTGAGAGATTCTTTACCCATCATTACAGATTTTCCGCAAGCAGAACAGGTAATTAATGACAACAAGGATGGTGAGACTACAAGTGGCCGTCATGGAATTGAAGCTCTACAAGTTGCCTATGAGGACATGAAACCGCACTTGGAGAAGGGAAAGAAATTATTCCATCCTGATATGAACGAAGCTTGCGAGATCTGTAACCAAGACCTTCAACACAACTCAAGCCTTCACACCATTTGTCCCAATATGGATTGCGGTACTATCACTCACATGACATGCTTGAGCAAGCATTTCCTTCAAAGCGAGAAGAATAAGCAACTTGACGAGCTCTTAGTTCCTATCAAAGGAGTCTGTCCAGGTTGTAAGATGGAAGTTCGATGGAATGATGTGATAAAAGAATTATCTCTTAGAATGAGAGGTCAACAAGTGGTGGAGAAATTATTGAAGCCGAAGAGAGTGAAAAAGACTGCCAAAGGTGCCACGGTATCTCAGGCAGTTGTCGAATTTGATGATGACCAGGAGGAGGAGGAAGAGGAGGAGGAAGAAGAAGAGGAAGAAGGTTATATCAACATGGGCGAATTCGATCCACAAAATCCCGAGGAAGGGAATGGGTTCAAAAATTATTTCGGTTCTGATGATTCCGATACCATGTCTGTTGTCAGTATCGCAAGTACTAAACCACAGATGCGGAGCGTTCCAGTCAGCCAATCAAGACTTATTACAGTTATTGAAGATAGCGAAAAAGATGAAGAAGAAGAAGAATTGGATGGATGAAAGAAATCGAGTAACTTTTCATGTTCATCTACATGAATCAAACAGCAATGCGCTGGCTTTTAAGTCGTGAGTGCTTTCATTCTGTGGGAATTTTTTCAAGACTGTATCGATTGATGGATGAAAATTTCAACTTGACTTTTACTTCGGTCCTTTTTTTCACCAATATTTCAATGGACTGCCTTATGGACGATCGATTTCTCCCACCATCAAGCGGTGAACAATCTTAGATCTTTGGTCTATTGTCCGAAGAAAATCCTCTGTTCTCGGCCTCCCGGGGTCTCCATATCTACCCCACACTCAGTTGTCGACACTGTATATATTATATATATATATCACAACGAACAGGTAGGTTTGGGAACGAATTGAGAGACGGTCTAGAAGAGAATGGATATGACGGATATGTCGGATATGGTGGATTGATGGATTAATTGAGAGAATTGATGTTTACATGCGCACGTGAATAGTTGAGCACCCACCGGCCACCGAACTGAATCTAGCCTAAACTAAGGCCCGTGTCAACTACCAAAAAGAGTGATCCAGAGAGGAAAAGAATTGGCATTTCTTGCTCTACTAGCTTCAAATCCAAGAAATGGAAATTCTCGCGGAGCAATCCCATTTTTCACGTCCACTACAAGCAATTTTTAGCATAACTCTAAAACTCGCTTCCACTTCGACAAGTTCAATAGGTGCCACTAGATTCAAGCGAAGCTACTCCGACCATTCAAAGGCTACCTTAAAATCGTATTAGGAAAGGCTGTCAAGAGATAACTAGTCTGTTGTTCTCTCAATACCTCTAATAGAAACGCACCGCTCCATCTACAGAATATTTCTCAACTTGCCGAGCAAGCAATGAATCCCTACACATATCTGTCCCGAGGTCAAACCTAATGTCAATGCAATTCGCAAAATCAAATCCCGCCATTCAAATTTTGACACTCGGGTTTTGAACAAAGCATGGCTAAACAATTGCGAATGGTGGTTAGTTCTTTACCGTCGTCCCTGAATTGTCCCCTCCAACGACTTGTCGATCTCTCATTCCATGCTACTGACTGGGTATACATCCTGGTTCTTACGTATTCATCCATCCCCTCATCTCCGCATCTCCACACTTTTACCCCGCTGTACCACCACCATCCTTCTAGAATTTTTACACACCCATTCTTTTAAAATCTACGAGTACATATCAGTCTGATATATATAAATAAATAAATTATCTAATATACATACTTACTCGATTGAGTCGATTGAGTCGATTCATCCCATTCATCCGCGAGCCTAGTAACGGCAACAACAACGGCAACAGCAAACGCCAACAACTAAACTAAAAGGTACATCTCCGGCAACGCAACGCTGCTTGAATTGATATGATAAATTCGAAAATCTAAATCCCGTTGTTCAGCCAAGAGATCTTCCCCCGCTTTATCCAATGATATCTTCTTAATCCTGCTAAACGTTACGAATATCACCGAGTTTTGTTTTTCTCCACATTTAGTCCTCATGAACATTGGCATTGGCAATGCAGGTTAGGTTAGGTTGACTAACACGATTGAAAAATAGATAAAAATAAGAAGGTCATTTTATATTAATAAAGTCCCGAGGTCTCTAAGGATCAAGAATGGAGGTGGATGCGGAGATGGAGGGGGAGGGTACTCCATCTATTCATCCAGCCACCTACCTACCTACCTACCTACAAATACATAGGTATGTATATATATAATGAAGCCCCGGGATCTTAGTAAGTAAGCAATAGCTCATCTTTATATTTCTCTCGGCTTGGCTTTTCTTTTCTTTCCCGTCCTATTCTCTCCTCACCTCCCCATCACGATGTTTCTCCCTCGTGAGCTTACACTTCTACCATTTCTTTCCCTCTGCGCTCCGAGTTTGGTAGCTGCGATCCCGACTTCTCGTGCTGTTGTGCCGGAGGTTACGGTTAGGAATGGTAGTTATAGAGGACTGCATAATACACGCTATAACCAGGATTTCTTTTTGGGGATTCCGTATGCGTTGGTATGTTTTGATGTTTTTTATTTTATTTTTTTAGGGCCGGGTGGTGGAGGGGTTTGTTGTGGATTATACTTGATTTTATATATTCTTCGTCATCTACTCTCAGAATCTCCTTCAGAATCTCCTTCAGAATCTCCTTCAGAATCTCCTTCAGGACCTCCAGAATCTTCTTCCTCTCTACGAGTTACTTACTAACTATTACACTCACAGCCACCAGTAAAAGATCTTCGCTTCCGAGTTCCTCAAAGCCTAAACGAATCATGGACAACCCCCAAATTGGCAACCGAATATCCTCCTTTCTGTGTAGGATATGGATCAGATGATTTTGGACATGAAGTTGATGAAGATTGTCTTTATTTAAACATCGTTCGACCCGCATCCATACCCAAAAATGCATCTCTGCCAGTTGCATTTTGGATACATGGTGGTGGATTCTACGAAGGCGGTTCCAATGATGCTCGTTACAACTTATCGTACATTGTTCAAAATAGTGTGGAGATGGGCACACCTATGATAGGTGTCTCAGTTCAATATCGATTATCTGCTTGGGGATTCCTTGGTGGGAATGAGGTGCTCGAAAGTGGTGATACGAATTTAGGATTTAGAGATCAGAGATTGGCGATGCAGTGGGTTCATGAAAATATTGAACATTTTGGAGGTGATAAAAAGAAGGTTACTATTTGGGGAGAAAGTGCTGGAGCTGCTAGTGTGGGTGCACAGCTGTTGGCCTATAATGGTTTGTTTCCTCTCATTCCAGCGTGATTGCTATCATTATCATGAATTGAGTAATTAATTAACATTAAATAGGACGAAATGACCACCTTTTCCGCGCTGCAATCTCCGAATCCGGTGGCCCTGCTGTCCTTTTCTTCCCTGAGGCCTACTACAATGCTTATAATTCCACCACTCCGCAAACTCTCTTCCAAACCCTCGTCGCAAATACCACTTGCGCAAATACACTCGGTTCAAACACCACATCAACCACATCTCTCCAATGTCTCCGCACTCTCACCTTCTCCGATTTAAATTCCGCTCTCAACATATCAACCAGCGGATTCGGTCCCTTTTTCCCATACATCGACCACGACTTCATAGCCGATTATCCCAGTAAACAACTCGCCGCGGGAAAATTCGTCAAAGTCCCCTATCTCATCGGCACCAACACAGACGAAGGAACCGCATTCGGATCCGGCTACGGACCAGACGGCAACGGTGTAAACACAGACGCTGAATTCATCTCCATGCTGAACTCTACCGGTCTCCCCCCCTCCTCCAACGCATCCCTCTCCATCCAAACCCTCTACCCCAACAACCAAAGCGTCGGCATCCCCAGCTTAGAAATGTACCCCGACCTCTTCACCCCCAGCAATCCGCTCACCGCAACCTGGGGCTTACAATCCCGTCGCGTATGCGCTTACATGGGTGATTTAATCATGCATGCCCCGCGCCGTCTAACTTCTCTCTCGTGGAAAAAATTCAAGATCCCCATCTACACCTACCGTTTCGATGTCCTTGTAAATGGACTTCCTAAAAATATGGGCGCGACCCATTTTCAAGAGGTCGCGTTTGTGTTTAATAATACGAAGGGGGCTGGGTATGATACTAATCCTTTTGGGAATGTGACGGAGGGGTATTTTACCCTGGCGCAGGAGATGAGTAGGAGGTGGGTGGGGTTTGTGACGCGCTTGGTGCCGGATGTGGAGGGGATGGGGGTTAGGTGGCCGGATTATGCGAGAGGGGAGAGGAATTTGGTTTTTATGGGGAATGGGAGTTTTGTGGAGGAGGATACTTTTAGGAAGGAGGGGATTAGGTTTCTTATGGAGCATAGTTTGGATGTTTATGGGAAGTAGGGTGTAGGAAGTTGGGGTGGTAGTGGTAGTGGGCGTGGAGGAGGAGAGAGGGGAATGAGGGGTTATGAGATATCTGGTAGGATGGGATGTGATGGGATGGGATATGATGTGATATGATATGATTTGATGTAAGATTATTATATATAATTAATGAAACAATACTCCTTTATACCGATGGATCAATTGATTATTTGAGATATTATTTTAATATCTTCTATTTTCTCTCCCTGCTCGTCTATTCTTCTCTTTTCAATCACCTCTCCAAACCACCTCTCCAAACCACCTCCCAAAACCCTTAATTATGTAAAATAAGAATCAAAATAACTCAACTCAATTCAATTCAATTCAATTCAATTCAATTCAATTCAATTCAATTCAATTCAATTCAATTCAATTCAATTCAATTCAATTCAATTCAATTCAATTCAATCCTCACTCTTACTCTTTTCTTCCCCCCCTTAAACTAAAATAAAACAAAAAATTACTTTTTTTTATACCTTATCTTATCTTATTTATTTCATCCTTTAAAATAATTCCATGTTACTTCGATCAATTAATTAATTAATTTCTCACATCTTTAAAATATATCAAAAAAGAAATCTAACTTATCTATTATTTAGATTCATAATCTACCCTTTCTATGGGTATCTTTTGCACAACGTAGAGATCAGGGGATTTGGTTTGGGTGGAGGTTATTGGGATGAGTTTGTGTACTATTATACTATGGATGGCGGATTTGTTGTTGAGGGTGTGAATATATGAATGTATGGATAATAGACTGACATGGGATGTATATATCTATTGAATACTGGGATACAAAAAGAGTTATTAATGAACAACTCATTACTTTTCTCAAGGAAAGTAGTAAAAATTTAAAGAGGTTATAATTATAGAACAGCAATTTGAATAAAGGGATTGGAGGATATACTTGGAAGGATATTCTATATAAAAGGTACAAAACGTTTGAGGTAATCTATATCTAAAAAGATACTTAGAAATAATGATAAAATAGAGAATCATGAATAATCCTGTATATTGTCCTTTTCCTATTTGTGTATAATGAGAAAATAGGAAAGTATAAGTTTACTACTTTGCAAGTAGTAAAAGCAGTAAAAGCATTGATTGAAATTCGAAGGTATTGCACATCAAAAAACCCTACCTCCAGTTAAAAAAAAAAAAAAAAAAAACATATTCCAAGCGAGACTATCGAGATATTGTATAGATAAAATCATAAGAATATAATAACGACAGACATAAAGATAAAAACCAAAATCTAGCTAAGCTAAAATGCACCATCACCAACAGGCTCCTAGAATCCTCTCATTTCCGTATCTTACCCCATACTCAGAACAAATTATCAACAACCAAACTACTCCAGAACCTCAATCCGTCAGTGTCCAACAATCATAATGATGACTGAGAAAAACCCCCTAAGAACAAGCTGGACAACCTTGAAGCCAAGTCTTAATCGGCTGAGAAGCATAATCTATGAATTTATGACCCCAAGCATCTTGTGCACAAACTATGCAAAAATTAGCAGGAATCCCATACCCAGAATCCGCTCATTCTTCTGTGCTTCCAATTCCTCAATTCAAGAAGAAAAGGAAAATAGAAAAAAAAATAGAAAAAGGAATACTTACAACAATCGCATGGAGGACTCTTATGCATATTATCACTCTGTTTCCAATCTTCTGCCTTCAATTCACAAACTGGAAGTGTAAAGAATCCGGCAGTTGTATATGCTTTATTCGCATCATTATTACCGACGTATTCCTGTGCTATATTGTTAAGATGGTAAGGGAGATCTTTGTAGGAATCAAGACCATGGCCAGTGTACATATTATATGTACTTTCATAAAGGGATTGAAGGGCTTTGGATATCGTTAGTCTAAGGTTCATACATCCAACACAAAAAATAGGAGAGGAATGAATGAATGAATGAAGCTGATGAAGAAAAGAAATAACTCACGAATATTAAATCCTCCAATTGAAGCCACCTTCCCATTATCAATTCCCTGTGGCGCGGAAAACTTCGAATTATTATCCACGCCTGCTAAAATCATCATGCCCTTTTCACCACAATATCTTCTTGGATCACCAGCATCTTTTCCACCTGTATTTCCATGCCAACCTTGACAATTACTCGTAACATCGGGAATATAGATGAAAAAAGCATTTTGTGCTTCCCAATATGCTTGAAGAAGTTGGATAGCTGCGTAGCGGGAAAATAATCCATCGAGTCCATTTTCACCACCAACATATGCTTGGAGGATATCGGAACCGGAAAATGCACCACCGAGGAGAAGATCTTTCATCTGTTGATTATTTATGTTAGTTCTCTTTCGTATCTTTAATAAAGATTAAATGTTGATATAATTAGATGAACTTACATTCCCGACACTATTCCCACTCACCATCCCATTACTAAACGTCCCATTATGTGAAAACTCCAAACCACTCAACGCCAACTGTTTCATCGCCGGTAAGAGATCCGAGATTTGCAACACGCTAAGCTCATCCGATTCTTGACCATCTTGCACATCATTGGTAATAGTGCCTGCCAAAGTAGTAACTCCGGCACCAACTCCAGCACCGACTGTTAGCATCCCGGCTGTGATTTGTGTACCGAGGACGGGGAGTGTGAATGCAGCAGCGCCAGGTATCCACAAGGTACCGATTACGGCGGCTATGGCGAGGCCGCCGGATATGACGGTTACGGTGTTTTTGGCGCTGACTTTTGCACCTGGGGTGGTGGGAGCGAAGTTCTGACGGGGAAATAAGTTAGTTAACTCCATAGATTTCGGGGGATTGAAGCATAGGACTTACAGATTGAAAATCCACACTCGTCTGTGTAAGTGTATCAACCGAGTTACTCATCACTTTCTCCCACTGCAAATACATTTGCTGCACATTCATCATGGCCTTAATACCCAACCATCCCTGTTCTTTTTCCGTCACTGTTCCATTCAATGAGCTACAACTGGGTGGTGTAGTTTCGCAATTATCGAAACTATTTGGACAGTAGAAATCCACGTTATACTTATTACCAAATTCTTGATGGAAATCGAAACTGGGATCAGACATTCGGGATGAAAACATATCGTTGATTATTTGGTCTACGTTACGGCTATTCCATGTATCGCGATCGAGGGTGATAGGACCGCTACCGCAGTCGTCGGAGGTGCCACCGCCATTGTTAGGTTGGACGGCCAAAGTTCCGGGATTGAAGTTTGAAGGGACAGGAGCAAGCTCCTGGCGAACTTTGATGGGAATTAAAGCGGGAGATGCGGAGATTGTGAGGACATGAGAAAGGAGGAGAGCGAGGAGTGTTTTGGACTGTTGGGAGTGCATTTTGATATACTAGGAAGGAAAGGGTGTGAATTTTGGAGAGAATAGAGAGAAAAACTGAATGGATATGTCTTCAGTCAAGGAAATAAAGATATCGTATAAGCAGAAGAAAAGTGAATTGATAATGAAATGTTGTGAAAAGATGTGCAATGATGTATGAATGAAGATTAGAATCCATGGAGATTCATACTCTTTTATATCCTCAAAACTTCTTGTTTCCTTCAAATTCGGTTGCTAGAATTCATTATGCCAAGTCCCGAATCATGGGAAGGATTTGAAATCTTCTGCCGCCGTGGTAGCAAAGGAGCTGATTACTCTTGTTATGCTCAAAATACATCTGATACATGATGTAATCTTAGATTACTTTTCTAGCCGTTTGCCTTTCATCCCAGATAGTCAATTCTGAAAATACAACGATTGTAGAACGTTCAACTAGCCTCTTGCTAAGACTACTAGAAGATTAGAAGATCAAAATATGAGAGGTTATTGATTTGTGATAGGCTACTGGACTATTTTTATCATATAAAGATTTTGTTTTTAATAATCAACTATTTTAAATACGCGAGGTCCACAGATTTATAAGATGGTCTCTAATTTCATATCAATCATTCGCTCCACAATATTTAGTGGCTCTGATAATAGCATTACATGATGTGCGATTGATCAGCCTATTGAAGATGTCAGATTGATAAATTAGGCAGTTTATTTTTAGACGAGCTTATGCCAAGACTCCCCCAGATATTTTCAAGTTGTAGTTCAGCCTTCTGAAACGTGGATTACTAACCGAGGGACAAGTGCGCCATATTCCACAATTGGCGCTAGTGATTAGGTCGATCACTACTTATTAGTTCAAGGTTAAGCGTATAGATAATGGATGAGCCCATCCGGCTAAATTTAATTATGATGGTGTTCGATGAACTTGCACAATTAGATTATGGGTTCACTATTTGGTAATCGATTGTTTTACTTCTTTGGAGAATAATTCAAGAACAAAGTCTGCAGCTATCCAAAATTTCTAATCATACGACTATTTTTCATCTCGCAAAGCCCCTGCTTAGAATTCAAGCAACGCATTTCGAGGGGGGACAAATTCTCCTCCATTCAGGTTCCACAAACGCATAGTAACAGTGGCTTTCAACGATAGGGATAATGGGAAGTGTGTTGACAGTAAAAGTGGACTGATGTCTGAACAACACTGGTCGAAATTGAGAACATGGAATTCTCTGATCTTTTTGATCCCAAGTTTTCTAATTCATCTTTACTTCTAACCTATTGCCATGGTCGGGACAACTAGCCTTTTAAAGTAGTAAAAAAGGGTATAAAGATCAAAGACTACCAAGGTAGCTATGGACTCATTTATAATAGCTCGTGGAACCATAGGCGGGTAAGTGGTCACATGATCACTGCCATATCTATTGGAGAATATGCCAAGCGTCAGCGGTAGAAACCCCGTTTAGAGACGGTTGTAGAGTCACAATCATGCGCTCATGACGATTTCTACTGAAAATGGAGACTGATGGTAAAACCTCACTTTAGGAGGGTCATTTTTGCTATGGTAAAAAAAGATATCTAGAGATAGGAGCCAGATCACAAACTTGAATCTCTTATAACTCCATGTATCCCTGAATGATGAGGCTCACGGATTCACTAGAACCCGGGGATTGAGTATCACAAGCCAATCGTGTATGAAAGACCCCTCAAATAAAGTCGATCATGCATATTCCAATGATAACCAATGCAGAATGCTGAGTTAGTGAATAAACCAATGTATTCAGTGTATGAGCCCGAACTAGTGCTTTCTGAGCCGAGCGATTGCTATATTTTAAGTCGCAAACTGAAAGAATGCTTTTCTGTATGGGACAGATAATCAACCTCATGGATAACATTAGGTGGAAGCAGATGCCAGGAATCTTGACTGGAGTGCTTAATTGTGAGCCTCTCATGGAAATATGTGATGTGAGCCTTGAAATATTTCAGGGACATGATATGCTCTGATTATGATGAAGCGAATTTTGATAATGACAATAGATGATGCCAGCAAACCTCAACTTTCAACAACAATAAATATCACCAGCTGAGTTACACTCCTCAATCGAGTCTGGGTATGAGCAGATTATTTTCAAAACCTTTGTAAGCATTACCAGAGGTGCATGGGAACAGAGGAAACGAACACTTTCGGACGGGTCTTTGGATCTTCTACATCGCTGCAGTCTAAATTGCGACTTCAACTTTATGGTCTCTTCTTTGACCAGTGTATAGTTTATATTTCTCACGAATCGAACTTTCGATGTCAAAAAAGCGGGGTTCTTGATTAGTCCTAGATGAATTGAATTGTAAGGGAGGTTAATACTTGAGGAGCAATTCGACAAGTAGTGAATCAACAACGAGCTCCAGCATGACTTCGGAACTACGCCGGCTTCAAAGCTACATAATCAACCAGCCTGTGGAGCTGCATGTAAAGTAGAAAGAAATCACCTCGACTTCTGTTCCAAACTTTCCACTTTCACTATACAATCATAAATCGCTTTTGTTCATGAAAAACTCTTTCGTAATAAGCCCATATTCATTAAGGAAAGAAATAAATTTTGAGGGAATGCAGCACTAGGAACAGCACCCAAGATGCTTGATGACATTAATACGTCCAGTTCAAAGATAATACTACGGTAACAACTTACGGCCCATAGAAGACTATAAGGTTGATACCAAAGCAATATGCTGAAGGTGAATTCTGAGGTTGCTATATTCCATAAAGCATCCACAGTGGAATGTAGAACCATGCAACTGCAGTATGACTCGACCTTTCCTTGTCATGTATGTCTTCCAGATGAAATTTTATCGAGGCTTTAACCACAAGCGCAAATGAATCGGCGAACCTCGAGAGTGCTTCGATTCACCATGATCAATCTGCGTTTCGACTTGTTAGTAGAAGGATTCAGTCATATACACTCCAAGTGAGGGACGTCTGAGAGCTCCATGGGCTGAAATCAAGCATAAAAGCTTTGTGTTGTGTTCACTGATATGAAACTAGGTATTGAAGGATATGGCAGATTATTCCCTCTGTCGCTCATCAAGCCTCGGGATGCTTGTAAGTCTTGATAGTCAACAGACTGGTCACAAAGACTATGGCCTGGCGAGATACTTCCATCTATTCGTGTTAAGATAAGTATACAGATATCTAGCAACACACCAAAAAGTGTAAAAATAATGGTAATCTGTGATCAACATCGATCAACAAACTTTTAATCATTCAATGTGTGGGGTCCGTCCAAGCTGAGCAATCCAAAAAACCCAGAACGTGGCAGCCAACGAGATCGTCTGGGCTAGTATGCAAAAGCTACTTACCTTTGTACGAGTGACTTTCTTCTAGAATTATTGATAATTATCTCCACGTTTCTCGCCTTGACCTTCTGAAATTTAGTTGATCACCCTTGATGGCGCGGCAGGTATGATTCATGTCTCCTGCCGTGAATTATTTGAATGAGTGCCAAAAAATAGGCAAGTCCGTGTTGAGAGTTTCGGTGAATGCTAAGATTCACCATGAACTCATAGTTTGTCCATGGCACTCGCAATCACGATCGTTCCTGGAAATCCACTATTCGTATGACGGCAACCCAGGCAGCATAGTCGCAAGGAATGATGTGGACGGCCAGGAGCCACCGTTGTATGAAAAGGAGGAAGTTGGTATGTTTGTTATTGAAATCCTGGTCCAGAAGAGCAATGACGGTTTTTCTCCAGAGTTCATGACTCACTCTCAAATGAAACTTTCTTTGTTAATGAGATTCCAAAATGCGTTTGAAAAATATCTCATCTTCCGAACTATCTCGCCTTCGATCGGATGGATGTTGAGATGCGATTGAGGTACCACTAGAAACACTAAGACGCAAGTCAGATGAGCAGCATGCTGCGCATAATGCCAGTCATGAAATTCAGGTCTCTGCCGACCGAGATTTTAAAGATGAGATGATTAAATCAAAACATTCGGTCTACAACAGAGGCTATTTATGACGGGGATTGGGAACAGTGCGATACCCCCTCAAGACTCCAACCATCAAGTGGATATAGCATAGAACACCGAGTTCAGATTTCCAACTCAAGAGTATAGCATACTCATTAGACTGGCGCTTGAATTGATGTATTTGATATGGTGTACGTTGAGTCTAGCATTAATCATATTATTGGAACGAAAATGTTATTTACCCGGCGTCTTTACAGCCACCAACAAGTCCATTCTCGTCGCTTGGCTATCGTTATTGGCCTTCATTGAATGCCTTTTATATCCATATAGTGTCATAACATCCGAGCCCGATGAGCTGAGGCGTAGGTCTGCAGGTGTAAATCCGTGACTGGACTTGTCCAATGCTCAATGGTATTGTAAGGTGTCCATGTAACGAAGAAGTATTGCCGGAACGTAGGTAGAGATATTGGCTGGAAGGGACGGTCATTCGATGGGCGGTATAAAATTCAAGGCCGGGACTATTCTATAATGGTCATTATACCGTACACCCCCCACTGCCTCTAGAAGTACGAAGATGGCTCGCAGAGACGATGTGAGGGTGGCGGAATGTTTTCTTGTCTGACGGAACATTAGATTTACCACCAGAGCCACAGTGATAGCATTACGAGTTGTAGAAAGGTGTAACTCGCATAGACATGGAGTTCAAAAGCTGGTGAGAATTTGAGTGATTTCGAGAGTGGCTTGTAAGTGTGCAAGTCCAATTATCGGCGGTGGGTAAAACATCGCACGCCGACCAAGTGTAAGAATATCTATTCCAGAGGACCTGTCTCTCGAGATTGTAATCTATAGAAAGTGGATATCCTCTGTCCTTGTGACAAGAATCTCCACCCTGATTACACAGTGAAAACCACGACTCAAGATCGAAAAATTAGATGTGCAACAAATTCTTTGAAATTACCAATTTGGTTTCGCAGCCCCAGTACAAATAGGGGTGCGAGTCAACGTTAAAATTTAGATATGCAACAAACATACAGGAAAGATTGAAGGTTCCACCATAAACAGGTGTGAGTCAACATTCAGGATTGCGGACATGCAACCCAAACCATAAATAATGCAAAGACGGCCACGATAGAAGAAAATAATATCCACACGATAGAAGGTGCGAGTAAGTGCTCGGATGTGTAGGTGTGCAACAAGAGTTCCTTTGATGCTAGGAATGTGTACGAATCTTGGAAATCTCCACAATGTTCCTGCGAGATAGAAATTCTGCTCGGCAAGAGATTACACGAGCTACATCTCCACAAGGCTATGGAGTTCGGCGATGGATTTATGTCCCCACCATGTCAGTGCGACTCAGGTTCAGATATGCAACAGAGAGTTTTCAAAGATCGGTTGGACGGATCCTAGGCCTTCTAAGCCGTAAATCTTAAATACTGCGGAAAGATCTCCCCTGTGATGGAATGAAAGTGGAGTGTAAATCATTCGACAATTTGGTGACCTCGAGTCAGTCATCTTGTCCTTTAGGCGGCACCCGCCACAGTGATTTTTCATGGCACTTTAGATCAGCATGTCAGCGGGAGCGGATGAACCGCGTATCTGACAGGCATGACGTGAAGGCAAGATGTGCAACAATTGTGCATATGTGTAAACTGGTCTCTTCAAAACATCCTGCTAAGGGGAAATAATGAGCGATAGACACGCAACAAAACCTGCATGTGTTAATGCTGTCACGGCTCTATCCCCATTTGTGCTCTTATCATTCCATAAAAAGAATGGTGTCCGCGAAGGAGTGAGCCCGATGCGGCGAAAATGAGCGAGAAGCATGTCGCGTTTGTTCTTAGGGTAGCCACGACGCAAATGACAAAAAAAGACGACAATCTCATGACTCGTCGCACTACAATGGGCATCTTGAAAGCCCGTAAATTCGGCTATCTCAATTCTATGCCTAGATACCTCTCCACCAGATGGAAATTTGAAACTTTCCATGGCATCTAAGGAGTAACTCTAGGAATGGAATCGCATCCGACCTGACGACTGGGATAATTGTAAAGCTGGAGAAAGCGAAGGCTTCATTATTGCCATGCTGCATCTTGACTTGCTGCATATCTATAAAGGCGACGGTCAAAACCTCCCAATCTTGTCAGTATTTCCAGCAGTGCGGAAGTTCAGTGTTGCAGCGCAAAGGACTCATGAAAGATCACATTTCAGCTGCTGGTTTGGAAACCTCGTTTGAAACCGGGGGGAGCTTGCGGAAAGCTACCGTAGGCGGCCTATGCCCTGTGTGGAGATAAGGCTGAACAACGGGATCTTTGCGACGACACATTCTTTTGTTCTAGTATGTGCTTGCTCGAGGAAAAACTCTCGGTGTGCTGTCAAATTCCTGAAGTCAGCCCATGTCCCGATGGTTCCGAATGGCCTCGAGTCTTCGACATCAACGAGCAGTTTCCAGCCATGTTCAATGATCGTCGAAAATTGCCGAGATTGCGAGTGGAGAGACTATGTTCATGGGACATATACAAGGGAAGCTGACTCGTATCCTTCTCTTGTAAGTGGTTCATTTCAAAGCGGTGCGAGGCAAGACCGTTTTGAGCGTTAGCTTGGCAAAAACCCCGAGTAATCATGGCATGACAACGAGTCATGTTATTGTCAATGAAGCGGGTATCCAGACTCAGACACAGATTCGATTTTAAATTTCACCACCTCCTGGATTTCGTGCTCGGAATGCAAGGCTGACACTGCTGGTATACACTGTTACACGTCTCATTTATCCCAACCGAGACGTTTCCATCCTTCTTTTGACAAGAACGAAGGCGGACGTGAATAACTCCGTGACCTTCGGGGAGATGGCTGCAATTCTCCTTTTTGAGCTGTGGTAAATGACTCGCGCATGTCCTTTGACCAGCCGCATTCGTCAGGCTTCGGCTCGCAGGGTTCCTGAGCAGTATATCCTAGATTTGTGTGATAACGCAATCTAAAGAAGAATGGGCTTTTCCCTTCGCCCATCACATAAAAATCGTTCTACATAGTCAGAAATAATGATGGTTTGACGATGTGCATTGTGTGTGCAGTACATTCGGTACGTTTGTTTTATGTTCCACGTTCTTTAGTTGAGATGGGTGAAATGTTCCCCCTGCATTAGTCATCTGAGTATTAGTAAGCGCGCCAATCATGCTATCGAAAATAAATTGGATTGTTCCAAAAAAATGGAAAATATTCAACACAACAATAAAATTCACAATCACAATCACAACCACGAGTGAGGAGTATGGAAGGTAAATGTTGCACGTCGCAATCCTCAACATTTTAACTGGGTCATGGAATTCTAGACTATAACAAAGCCAGGAATCCTTCGAGAGGTACCAGCAACGAAAGCCACCCAAGGTTCATTCGCGACTTAGATAGAATCTTGGAACGCAAGCACAGTCAGCCATGGACAGTATCTCCGGGATGAGATCCAAGAGCGACATCAATGTTGCACGTCTGAATTCCCAACGAAAGTTTCGAGCCCAATTGGATAAAGGCCATGAGAGTCAGCTTGACTTTATTCCTAACTTTGGTTGAGATCCAAGGAGACAACACTCCGAGCTGCGATCCAACAACCACACCATTTTAGTTCATGAAGGGATCGCGCCACACATGAAAACAAGCTAAATTTATATGCCTTTCGGTACTCCTGTTGAACATACATAATCTGGAATGGACATTTTCGATCACGGGAGAAATCTTTTGTTGCATATCGGATTATTTGCCAAGGGTAACTCACAGCTAGGAGTGGGCTAAAAGGTTACTCCCGTACGTCATATTAACCTCAAACTGCCCAGTGATTTAAATTCGTGTGCTCAGGATAACTGCTCCTTTTCGTTGAGACGGTATCACATATCACATGTCAAATTCTCCAAAATTGTCTTCACATTTCCCAACCACTTGGTCCAAGGTCAGTTGGAAAACCGCGGAGATGTTTCCGGATTTATGCATGTTCTCCGTCTACTGAAACATTCGTCGAGCTCCTTCACAAGCACCGTGAAAGGCAGAACTCTCGGGACACTCTAAGGCTTCAACTTTATCCCTTTCGACTTAAAATCTACTCACTTGGCTCCTCATAATTCGATTCCCTTGATCCGAGCGATCGTACCTGAATGGATACTGGAGTACATTTCGGCTGCACATTTCTTTCCATCAGGAACGCCTCAATCTATTTTGTTCCCACAAATCGGAAATGATAAATTATTACCTGCTAAGCCCTAAGTACAAACTTCCCATGTTTGTTGCACATCTCAATTGCTATGGAAATAACGGAATTTTCCATTCATTTCTCTTAATTAATTCTCTTTCTTTTCCCTTTTCCCAGTGCAAGTGGTCACTGCATTTTTAGGTTTCGACGTTGTGCTGTCAGCCATGCCACATCATAGCCCGTGTACTCCGTTAACACGTCGACGATCATGTGCACGACCCAAATAATTGGTAATGTTTGAGAAGTGTTCATTTTGTTGCAAGTCGCAGTGTTACCCAAGAATTTAAGGTTTTCCAATTGCATTGCTTGATGATGGAGTTGGAATCTGGATAAAGTGGCTAGTTGTCATTGGTACAAAATACTTACAGTTATACGAGTATGCACCATTAAATATCAGGATGTAAAGGTATCCCGATATCAACATCATCAACATTTTTTGCCAAAACGTAGCACACATAGGACAACCAACCATTGCAGTCGTCAAGTTCCGAAGTGTTTGGCAATATTTGGTGGCGGCCCTGACTTCGCGCACCAGTCGCATGGATATCGCCATATTCTTACGCCAAGGACATCATGGTCAATGGTCGAACTAACCGAGTTATCCAATCATTACCCCCTTCATTGTAACGTACAAGACTAACCTTCTCATATCATGAATCCTTTCGGTATCCTTCATGGTTTTTGTTGCATGTCTTAAAACCCATGGCAACTCTATGATCCACTCAATTACCTAGATAATCCTTGTCGTTTGTGGAGGAGTGGGAATTCCTCTGCATTTCCGACCAGGTCCTAGGGATTCCAAAAAGTATGATGATTTAATGCGAATCATAAAGCCTTAAGAATTTGGTTTTGGTTGCTCTTCGATCCCCAAGATCAGAGGATAACGCTGCTGATGATCATGAGAAAAGTCACACCTAGGAGGTAGTCACAACCTGCATTCCCGTGTTTCTTCAATCTCAGTGGCCCCTGGCTTGTTTTTCACATTCGGTCGTCAGGAAATACGCAAAAGACTTACCAGCTTCACAAACGCAAGGTTAATTATTTTACATGAAGCCTCAGAATATAAACGTTACATGCGTATATCACCCGTTGTTTGGCGACTCATAGAGTTCCTACTCACTTCGTCAGTCTCAATCGGATTCATCTAGGCTCTTAGGCCGGTCAAAGGATCTCGAGTACTTTCAAGGTACTTCTTACAAACGCTCAAAGCGAGATATCAACATGGCAGCAATGGTTCGTAACAATAGTACCCCGGTACTTGGGCTAACATGACTGAATACCTCCAGCGGCTATGCTATGAAGTCCGTCTCGTTAAGATCTATGATCTCTAAGCAAGTCTGAAATGTTACAATAATCTGTTCCTCCTTTATCTTCGAATTGTTGAGCTTTATGAAAAAGCTTGAGTGTGTTCGTGAACTTACTTCCGAAGCTTCAGGTTAACTTCATTCATTAATTCATAGCGGTGAATCATAGTGACAAAAAATATGCATTCTTCGGATGCAACACTTTGGAACTTCTAAGAGCATGTTTACACTTGGTTATTAATCTGTATTAGAGTTAATAAGTGGTAGCTCGGCCCAGATTGTCAAAGTCTCTATTCTGGTTCCATAGTAATAACATGGTCGTAATTTATCCAAATGCCTCTGTCAACTATTCAATACATCAGCTCGCATTATGGCATCAAAAGTCCTTCAGTAATGGACGCTAAAGAGAAACTCGGAACTAGGCATCATTGCCATCGGGAATCTGTTGGTAAATTAATGAGAAATGATTAAAAGGTTTTTTTTGGACAAGCTTGTAGGGATAAACCTTTTACCCCCGTTCTCAAAAGCTCAGTCATTCATTTCAGCCAGTCGCAACTCACTAAATCGGTACTTTTATACTCTCCTCAAAAGCGAAATCATGCTTTGTTGATAGTTGTGGCTATATCAAAATCTGAAAGTGAGGGGCCTTACCACCACAGCTAGGGGTTTAGAAGGCAGGAAAACACAGCATGCCTTACAAAATTCGTATAGCAATATTTGGGTTTTGTTCATGTATCAATGTACAGCTTTATTCTTAATCCTATTTTTACACACGAGTTTGAGCATTCAGCGCGCAATGTCAAGTCGACTCTTCTCATTATGTCCATGATATCGATCCTATTTCTCATTCACGAGAAGTATCTGTAGCTTTTATGCACGGACAAGTAGACTGCATGCCTAGTAGTAGATATTCTGCATTGTATCTTTATTATTTGTGATGGAAATGCGAAGGTGTTATAGTAAGTCTAGCGAGTATTCGCTACTTATATATGCGAGATTAAAAAAAAATTGGTGATCATTTATACTTATAAAAGCTTATATTATATAGAGTAAGTAATCAGAATCTATAAGAAATATCATATTGAATGACCCTATATTATAGTGAATCTCGAAGTGTTTGTGCATGATTTGCATACCAATGACCAACTTCATTGATCGTACCCACTAATTACCTGCAAGATCTGAGGCGAGCCAATATTTAAATCTTTTAAATATGCCAAAGAGTTATATCAACATGTCAGTAATGAACAACCAAGCAAGTACTGGTTATGATCTATCTTACGGTGAGTTCACACATTGCGCTGAGCCTACATGTTTAGCAGATATTAATTTCAGATCAACTTCTGATGACGATATATGAGGATTGTTTAACATCTTGTTGGTAATAATCAGTTTACGGATCACTTTCATGATCAAAACACTGCCCTAAATATTACATCCTTGATACTCAGTCGTCTAGCGTCTGTACTACAAAAATTATGATTCCCTTATCTATATAAACATCTACTCCATCAACAGCTTCCATCCCAAACGAAAAAAGATATTTACAATCCGAATATACTCAATGTTACTCTGCTAGAATTGCCTAGCTACTTTCTCACTAGGGATACCCAATAAAATTTTGGCTCATCTAGTCGATTAATCTGTCTTATTATGCCGCTTCCTTGAGAAAAGATATGGTAACTAATAAATGACGTTATTCTCACCAGTGACAGAGACAAAGGTAGCATTTCTTTAAGTTAGACGATAAAATATTGAAAATCCAATTGACAATGAAGGTACGCCTCTGAAATCGAATCCTGGGTCTCGAAGATATAGACAAATGTAAAAGAATAATTCTTCTATAAACTTCTTCAAGACAATTCCTGAATCTACTAGAAAATTTCGCCTAATCTTGGCATTTAGTGTATGTTTGATAAACACGGGATGCAGATAGAAAAATTGACTTCTTTCATCCATCTGCATTTTGGATTATGATATTATTTCTTATCTGTAGAGTGAATACAGAATCCAACAAAGCAGCTCCTCATTATCACTGAATTATATACACATACATTCCCTTTATCGTTTACATCCTTGTCCACTTCTTGTATACAGAAACACTTGCCCTTGATGCACTCCACATTAAACCTAATTATAAGGACCAGAAATGCAACGATTTAGAGATATATAGATAGTCGCATCTTGCCTTTCATCTGTATAGTTTCTAAAGAAAAGAAAATCCGAGAACGATCCTTAAGGCAGAATAATCAGGAAGCAATGACGTGTTAAGTTGAAAATGTAGTTTTTTGTGACAATAAAAACTACTTTCCTCATATAGTCACTCTACCTTAACTTTTATCACAGACTACGTTTGATGGAAGTAAAACAAAAGTGGCAACAAAAATTTCTGAAACCCGATTGAAGGAGTTTTAATTAATTCAAGTATCTAACCTCTTCAAGTCTGTCTAAAAAATCTAACGAGCTAGAATATAACCGAAATACTTTCTATTATGCGAGTTAAAATAATGTAGAAACTCTTCTAATAAAGAGAAAAACTTGAACTACTAGATATCGAAATCCTTTTATAGATCTTAAACTCCTCTCTCTAAGTACCTAAGTGAATAGGTCTGTAGGTCTACACATTTTGTTTTTCTGTTATATAAAGATATGTATCATCTTTTCAAAAATGATCCTCAAGTATGACAGGGCAAGTGGGTAACCCATAGATACAGGCCAGGAAGGTATTTACGGACTAAGTCTTTTGTATGGGTATAAAGGATTGTTTTAAAGACTTATATGATCAAAAAAGATACTCGATATACATACACCTCATTAATAATATCAACACTCAATTATTATCAATTTCTAATCAAACTCTCAAGAAATACAACACAACATTCAGAATTTTAAAGCTAAGACCCTCAACCCCAAAAAAGCTCGAGTTCATATTGGATTTGCCGAAAAGAGTTATAATTAGAAATAATATATTCAAATCACTCTCAAAAAATCAATAAATAATCTTTAAAATCTTTAAAATCTTTCTCTTGCTGTTACCTCTTACTTTTCACTTCTTTCCCTCAAGCTCCTACTCCCGTCCTCCAACCCCATCCTCCTATCCCATCCTCCTATCCCATCCTCCTATCCCTATCATGTCCGTTCATCCTTCCCCTATCACATCCTCCATCCTCCATCCCCCATTATCTCATCCACCCCACCCCATCCCAACACCATATCTCAAAACTCCCTACACTCCTCACAATACCCTTCCCTTCCTTCTTCCCCATCCCAAAAATTCCACGCACCCATACCCGCCACCACCAACTCACCCCCTCCTCACCATAACCATACATCCACCCATACCCAACAATCACCTACATAGACTCTGTAGTGAAAGCCGCTAAATAAGTATGATGAGTATTAACCCATCTCAACAATTTATTTCATCACACTATCCCAAAAAACAACCAAACCTATCACTATCCATCGTAAGATTACGAGAAAGACCTACCAAATACAGCAGTAAGGAAAAGACGCGGAATATATAAAGCCGTTGTGTATATAGATAGAGAGATTCTAATAAAAAAGTTCTATCTAATCTACGAATTATTTAACGAAAAATATTCTACCCTTCCAAGCAATCTTCTTCCATTATCCGATACCATCCATATAAAAAAAACAACGAAATAATCCCCTCTTGCTCACATCATTCAATATATATCTATTATATCATCACCTCTTTACTCATATCCATCAAATTCAACGCCATTACCTTTATCAAGTAGATAGATAGATTTCCAACACTAAACATCCATCTCAACACCTTTACCATCCATTACCAGCAGCAAACTGAGCATCCACATCTTCCCACCCATCAAAGACACCCTCAATCATCTTAACTCCCAATCCTGGATCCTTGCTTCCAGTTGTCGCCCTAATACTATGCATACTCAATTGTGGAATTCCCACATCGATAGCTCTAACTCCCATTTTAGAACTCAACATGGGTCCTACAGTACCTCCAGATCTAGAATCGTTTCTAATCATGAACGTCTGAAGTTTCTGTCCACACTTCTCTGCCAACCTCTGGAAAATAGCCGTTGAGACAGAATCCGTAGTTGTATGCCCATTACTATCAACCTCAAGGGTAAGTCCCACATTGAGTCTAGGAGCATGATTCTCGAGGTATTTTTCAAGGAAATTAGGGTTCGTAGCATGTGTAACGTCAAACGAGACGAGGAAAGATTTAGCATATGTTTCCATTAGAAAATTAGGGCTATATGTGGAATCATTGAAACTTTCCACAATACGTTCCACTGTTCCTGGAAGGAAATTGCTATTCGCACCTTGGCGTAGAAGAGAGCCAATTTCTTCATCGTCGAAGAGACCAACCATGGAGATAATACCCGATGTTTTGGATTTTTCCAAGGTAGAGCTGGAAATTAGTGCTTCGATGGATGACCATGAACAAACTTTATCATCAATACGTCCTGAGAAGATCAAATCCTTCTCGAGACCACCGAGCTGAGCTGGTTGAGTGTCGAAGAGTTCGAGTTCCCAGTTGATGATGGCTTCCTTGTTTTCAATGCCCAATTCTTTGGCAATGAGATTTACCAGTTTTGGTGGTTGAGTAGAGATGAAGCTCGATTTGGCACCCGATATGGCTGATGTTTGAAATGTCTCAGGTGACGATGAGGACAAATCTGAATTATCGAGTCCAATAATTGGTACGAGTTGTGTTTCTTTGTTATTTTGACCAAACATTCCAACACCGAAATGAGGAGCAAGAGTTGGGATACGTGCAATTGGCCAACCCAATTTTACCAACTTTTGGGAAATGGATCCAGATTCATCCCGGACCAAAACTCTACCACCAATACCAAGATCTCTGTCCCACCATGTTTCATTCAAAGCACCGGCATAAGGAGCAACTCCAAGTTGTACGCATCCAGCCTTGTTGTTTTTCGTACTGATGGGCTTGAGGCGAGCTGTAAGTGAATCGGAGTGTGCTGCGACCATTGCGATTCCATTTCCAGATTGGTAGGCGCCACCAACGGAGAATGCAATTAAGGATGTACCATTACGATTCAAGTAGTATTTTCCATTGGGCTCAAGTCTATCGTTCCACGATTCCCGTGGGGAGAGCTGTAAACAGGATACTTTTAGCATTTGTGCTTTTTAGGCCCAAGTGCCCTGACTTGTCAAGACGGAATAGTAGGTTGGACTTACCTTGGAAAACCCAGCTTTCTCCAACTTGTTCTCCCAGTATTGGATAGCATGCCATACCGTTGGATTTTCTGTCATAAAGTTTATGAATGGTTCTGCATAATCCTCAGGTTCCTTGAGCCTGATCTCTTCTTTTGCGGTTTTAGCTTCCTTAGTTCCCATGGCGCTTGCACTGGACGTGTTCCTTTCTAGATAATCACAGTATTGTCTAAACAAAGTTTGCTCAGTACTCGTAGCACCGTATGCGGTTCTGATTGATGATAGTCCATTAGATTTCTTCATCGTCTCATATAATGTCTCATCAGGAGCATTGTCGTCGGCAATCCAAGACATTGTGTTCTTAACCAATATGTCCTCGGTTTGCTGCCATGACTTTTCGGCTTCCTTGTCAACTTCCATACTCTGGGTCTCTGGATTCTGTACTCCTTGATTTTCGAGCTCTCCCGGGGCGATTGCTTTGAGGCTACGAATCGGTAGTCTTTGAGGTTTGTCAGAGGACATGCTTGCAAGAGCTGCACCTTCCGAACCCATCTCTTGCATCTCTCTCCTTTTGTGACGGGAGGTGGGTATAGGAGCCAGGGCATAAGATGTTCTCGGATGATTCGTGTTTCCCCAAGCTATCTCCTGGAAAGTCGCCTCTCGAGCGGCTGTCTCTTGAGCAACTGCTATCTTGTGAAGATTAGGCATGTCATAGGATACATTTGCATTCTCTTCTTGCGCAATTGTCTCATTCGACATGTTAGAAGACATGCTCGTGGTCGTTGTCTCCTTCGGAATTGTTGCCTTGTGAAGAAGAGCGATTGATGGTTTATTTCTGACCATAGTGGTTTATCCAAGGAGAATCGAGGTTTCGTGGTATTTGAGGGGGCAGGGGCTAATAAGTAGCAGATCGAAATGACGATTTAGATGGCGATTGCGGATGTATAGTGCGATGTTGGGGCGAAGCTATTGATGGATGGACTGTTAGTGTGAGGACCTAGCAGAGAAGGAGGTTTACCGGTGGATGGATAGATGGATGATGATGATGATGCATGAATGGTTGATTAATACCTACATACTTTGATTGATAATAGACGTTTGTCAGGAGTAAAGTTATGAAACCAATTGAGAGAGATTCGAATGAGAGGATTGGAATTGAATCAAAGATGGGATGTTGTGATTACTATAAATTGAGTTGGGTAGGATTGTCTCTACATACCTCCATGCGAAGTAGGTCTTACAGCCTCTTCATTATTATAACTATGGCGTTACGCACACACCGATACTCTTGGCGATCAGCTTCACCGTGATCGGAGGCTTAAGCTCTTATCTCTTATCTTTCTTGGTATGAGATGAGATACTCCCTACCTAAATTACAGGCTTCATGCATTCTGCATTCTGCATTCCTCATTCTTGGCAATGTATAATGAGACAGGAGTCGACTTCTTTGAACATCAGTCTTTATCAACGTCACATCATGAGATTCACTGTAGCAGTCAAAATATTTTTCACATAAATAACCAAATCATCCAGATACCAAGAAACAATGTTGTTGTGGTCAATAATCTTTTTCATTTCGATTGAGACTCAGTTCCGTGGAGAACCTGGGATTTCCAGGCGGTATCATCCATCGTAAAAAGCCATGCTTGCTTGCTTGCTATATAAGTTTCATCATAATCATCATCGGAAATGCCCAACCAGATGGCAAAAGAATCCATCAACTCATTGTCCTATGAATTCCAAGATATCGATCGATTGATTCCATGCCAACTCAGTTGTGAATTTACCAGTTGTTGTCGTATCTGTTGAAGTGTTCTGGGGCATCACGTTGGTTTCTGTAAAGAGACATGTTAGCCAGATCCGAATGTCGAAGGGACAAGGTAGAAGAAGAGTGAATGGTAACATACGGGTCATATTGGTCATCTTGACCGTAGTGTTGATCATAGAGATGCTCAGCTTGCTCTTGAGATCTCTCTCTCATGCGGTGCTCACGGACCCAGTCCTCACCCTTGGTCTCAACCAACTTGTCAACCTCACCAGCGGCAAAACCAGCGAGGAGCTCCTTGGCGAATGCGTGAGAGACTGGCTTTCCTACGAACGGTTGGTATGAGTATATTTGAATCGAGTGAAGTTGAGAGCTTGGACTTTGACATACCTTCTCTGCGTTGTCTGTCCTCGAACATCTTCATGGCGGCAAAACCTGCACCACCAGCGAGAACCTCATGGCCGAGACTGGCAGTGTTCTCGTTTTGAGTTTGCTCGTAGTGGTCTTGAGATTCGCCTATAGTGATATATACATGTTAGTCAAGCTTCATTCAATTGTTGAGTACAGTTCAACGTCAAGGTGGGGTATAAACTTCAGGAGATAATAGAAGGAAGAGGAAAAGAACATGACATACCCCAGCCGAAAACCATTTTGATAGATTTATTTGGTGAAAGTTAAAAAAGTGTAAAGGGGTATAGTATTGTATTGTAAGGTTGCAGTTGTAGAGTTGTAGTTGTTGATGAGAAGAGAAAGGTTTGAGGATGGGAGATACGAGGGGGTTTAAATAGAGCTACCTACCATCGACAAACCCCTCTTTTTGCTGTGCCATGAGGATTTCATACATTCACTGCCAGCCACATTTACAAATTGTCCAATGATTGATATTGATTCAGACACAATCTTTTATATCCTCAAAATTTCTAAACCAGATAGAGTAGTATATGATTCACCGTCCATTCAATTGAAGCACTCTGTCCCGCCTATCCATGGATGGATACGTACAGTATATACGATGCATAGACTCTAACCGCATTGAACAGCTTTTAAGGCGAGAATTCCGGATGAAGCCATGTACATTTCCCCTTGTTTTTCTATGGTCCTCCCCTAGTCATCGAAACATATCTTGCTCTGGTCTCGTTTGATGGCAGCCAAATGTTCAGGGTATTCATGTCAAACCCCACATTGCGTAACCACTAACAGCTACCATTCATAGACAAGTGTCAAGTTCTTTTCAATAGTTACATGGCTTGCGTGGCTTAGAGAGAATGTAATGGAACCTTTAGACGACAAGCTCGTTTACTTGCTACTCAGTTCTGAACCTTCGGGGTCATGAGGCAAGACGGCAGGTGTTGGCAGGTACGAAGATGGTCAGTAGGATGAGATGGAAAACAGCATGCCTCTACGTGATGTTACTATGTTACTATGAACGATTAATCATAACTCATATCAAACAGTATCTACCTACCTGTCTGTCTGTCTGCCTACCCATTTCATGAGATTTAGAGTATCAAGATAGGATATAGAATTCAAAAACAAGGGTAAAGCTCCCCTGTTACATTGTACAACACAGCTACTGAGGGGCAGGGCAAGACCAGGTATGTAGGGACACAAGCATGAATGTACGACCCAAGCTCTCAGACGTATCATCATCAGATCGTCACTTATTTTGAAACTGTCATGGCATCAAATCGTATTCATTACGCCATACGATATCTTCAAGATCCAGGAGCACCCTTTCTGTGGTAGTTGTCAGTTACATATCTCAAAACCAGCTCCCCGTCACTTATATCTCCCTTAAACTTCCACAGATAATCCAAAACAAGAGACCAGATCTTCAGGGCCGATCAATCAGTTCATGACACGGAATGCCCGAAATCCACCAAGAACCATAAAATATACATCACCACAACCACTCTTTCCAGATGATGCTCGGTTGGTTGGAGTTGGTAAAAGAGTCTTAGACCACGGTGGCCTTTCATTCATCGTTCCCATCAAGGTTACAGCCTTCACCCCTCTATGCATGTGTCGGATGGGTGGATAGGTGGATGGGTGGATGAGGGATGAGGGGTTCAATACTCTTTAACCCCTGTATAGCTAGGCCCCGTTACCGCGGGAAATAATTTGGAATAGCACAGAAACCATGATAGCTGTTTCCCGTGTAAGCAAGCTACCAATGATAAGTAGCCATCGAGAGAGTGCATGCATACATAAATATCTAACCCTGGTGATTCTGCACGATAATGCAAAAATGTGTCCATCAATCAAATCCGCATAGCATAGCATAGGTAGGATAGGTAGCATAGCACAGGATAGCACAGCATAACATAACATAGCATAAGCCAACAACCAACACAAAAAAACAAGATCGAAGCTTCAACAAGCTTCTACCCTTTTCTCCATATACTAATAATAATAAATGGATAAAATGGATCACTCTCTGCAAGGGTTCAGCTGAACAAGCTTCATTGGCTTCTTGACGAACATCTCTTGGCATCGCGGCAGATGCTTGTTCCATACGAAGAGGCTTGGCTTTTCGTCATTTGCATAATCTGTTAAATATTATGCAGATTTGTGCAGAAACATGCATAAAATTAAACTAATGAGAAATTCATCAGCCTTGTCGAAAAGCAAGCAAGGCTGAGAACTTTCACATTGTATGAAGAAAACAAACAAATTCATAATGACAACACCACGTCTGCCGACGGTAGATGATCTATCCAAAAATACGTTATGTGATATTTTACCTTCGAAAGATGGGAAGAATACTAATATATTGATCTTACTTCATGGATTGGGAGATACGAAAGATGGGTTTACTCAACTTGGTGAGTCCTCATTCATTTCATTTCATTTTCTCTTCCTCTTCCATGGCAATATTTCAATATTTCTCCATCTGCCAGCATGACCATACATTTGGCAGACTGTGCAGCTTCTATAAAACATCATACTAACACACCCACAGCAAAGAATCTCTCCCTTCCCCAAACTGCTTCCCTAATCCCCCAAGCCCCAACCCCAATTCCGGCCCTCATAACTGGATCCGATACTCCTTCTTTCCACTGGGCTCGCGATCTCGAATTCGATTCTACGACTGGTTCTCTTGATCTTGATGCTGATTTGACACCTTCTATTACACTCTTGACCTCTATCATCGAAGTGTTAATAAAAACATGTAATTATCCACCACGAAATATATTTCTTTTCGGGTTTGGACAAGGAGGCATGCTTGCACTTTCTACACTTGTGAATGCTTCATTCTTGGATGGTAATTTGGATGGGAATAAGGAGTTGGGAGGTGTGATATCAATTGGTGGTCGACTTCCTGCATCTTTTTCTCCGCCATCAAATTCAAAGTCGGAGGGAAAGGAGAAAGGGAAGGGAAAAGCTAAAACACCGGTACTAGTGGTGGGAGGGAATAGAAATACGGAAATTACGAGGACGGCTTTGGATAAGATTAAGAGCACGTTTGCGGATGTGGAATATGTGAAGTGGGAGAGGGAAGGGGATGGGATGATGAGGGGGAGGGAGGAGGTATTGCCGTTGATGAGGTTTTGGGGGAGGAGGTTGAGGATGGGGACACCAGAGGGTATGAGTGAGATTTGATGAAGGGAAGGGATAGGGATGGGGGAATGTCGAATGTATAATTTGAAATGTGAGAACAAAACGTGCTTTTTAGTGGGGTTTGGGGATCTTTGGTGGATTAGCATCCAACGAAAAATAAAGTTTCAATGTCTGGATCTATATTTGACTATCCTTCCAGAATAGCAACAATATATGTCATATACTAAACTCGCAGATAGTTCTGCATTCATCATTCCTTTGCTCTCTCCAATTCATATACCACTCTCCTGACATCAGCATATTTTTCTCAATACTCACCTGCCCTCACTTTCCTCAATTCCAACAAGCGAAGAGAATCAATCCACAATGCTGCTATAAATAAATCATTTCGATGGCTTATGAACAACGCAGACATGCAAAATAAGGACATTGAGGACGACTACATCTTTGGGATAGTACGGGATATGTCCATTCATCCGGGATAGTTACATCCGGTTTATGAAACGAAGTGTGAATTAGCACTTAACAGGTGCCGAAGTAAAGAATGCCCAATCTCAAATCCCATTACCTTTTCTTATTTTGTCACTGTTATTTTCTCATGATTGTCTCCCTGTTGTCGTTCTTACACCATTAGGTATCAAATCACGCCCGCTCTTTTTGTTGAAGCACTTCTAGGACCTACCTGTGTAATTGTAAGAGTCTCACATGCACAGCTCTTCAAGAATATATTCGTGAATATGGTCGCTTGATACATACTCCCATTTATCTTGCATAACCAAGTCTCTACGGGATTTTGGGCAGTCTTTGACTATAGATGGGGTGGGGGCTGGGGGAGGGGGGTGGTTTATGTAGTTTAAATGTGATTTGAGGAGAGGTGCTGGGGATGAATTTTTGTTCGTATGAGTATTATATTCATATTCTTGTCTGCGGAATATAGCCGACCGGTTGAGTACGAGGAGATCAACTTCGACAGTGATGAGCTTGGAGAGCCTTCCACCAAGAGAGACCCCTTAGCGTCGCCACGGCCGACAGCGATCTTGTATACTTTACCTTGAGAAGACAACGCTGGTTTTCCGATGCATGCAATGTCCGTGTAGATGTTGCTGTTGCTACCGAAAGTCCCTGGATAGTACTTATAACGCTTTCTGATTGTAGTTGGATCGCCGTGCATCGGGGGAATATATAGGCCGGGAAACTGTTGAAGTCAACCGAGTCGTGGAAATTACTTGATAGCAGTTGGGGGAGGACTAGTGGGTCATATCTAAACCATCCTCTGACATTATCTGGATCTCCGTCGCCACAGCTGGGCTCCAATTTGATCTAGAAGCCTTCTATTGCTCCTTTGCCCCTAAATGGTACGATATGAAAGTGGAAACTCTAGAAAGAGGGGAAGAAGAGCTGAAATAGAGTGTGGGGTATATATTTATTTACAATCGTATGCTCGTGAAACATTGCTACTTTCAGCACTTTTAAAATTATCATGAAGTGTGCTTTTGGCCTATCTCCTCCTATTGGTACCTATTCATCTTTTTGGTATCGTATTTATTGCGGTTCTGATATCCCTTTCCTATTAATTGTCTTTGCTGCTGTTTATCGTGACTTTTGATTGAGGATTGTTGTCAATAAATGATAAGTGATGAACGCGTGACCAGCTCTCTTCTAAATATTCCCCTTCTTTTCCGGTATTCACAATCAAGATTATGGGGAATGGCTGCAGATTTCCGAGTGCCTAAAGTTCCAAAATCCTACGCTGAAGCTTTATGGCCATTCTCTGTGACGCTTCACGGTGTGTTTTTTGTGGTTTGTCTTGCCCTATTTGAAACATATATACTTTGCGAACACCTGAGGTTGAGATATTCACTATTTGTTTTCGGTATATGCGCACTTGGTGCAGCGTGGTTGGAGCTGAAGGTCTTGAAGCAATTCACGCGAAAAGTAGATAATGTGGAAATAGATACTTTTTGGGTGGAAGATGGAAGCGGAGGATGTCTGTCCACCCGAGTCCTTAGTTCACCACTGGTGGTTGTGATTCTTACTAGCGGAGCATGAGAAAATTGTTAATATCATAAAAGGTCTCATCATGTCGCTTGCCTAAGTTTATTCCGATTTTGTAGACTTTGAAAATTATATGTAATCATTGTTGGTTTTATTCACTATTGTTCTCGTAACGACCCTTATGTTATCATATCAATATTTCTATTTTGTTGTCATTATTACCACCACCATCCCAGGATTATACACAACACTCTCACCCAATACCTTTTTCCGCTTTTGACTTATTCTAGTTCCCATCAATTCCCAAGCACCTGCTACACACTACCTCGAACTTCTAGCTAGGAGCATAGAATAGCCAAACCTTTGCATTGATCCTTTGAGTACCAGTCGACGAATTTGCAAGTATGGCTATATATATACATGGTTCTTTGTATAGTCTACATTCACCTAGTGAAAGAAGAATTTTATACGAGCGTGTTGTCAGCAATATTCACTCTAGAATGAATGATACGTGTATGCAGATGGAGATTATCCAATTCCCAGTGCCAGCTCCGCCACAATTCTGAGAATGGAAAGCAAAGGAAAAATCTTAATTAACGGTATAAAGCTCGCTAGAATTACTTTACTGAACAACAAATATCAACAGGATAGCTCTAATCAAACCTCAGAGCGTGGAGTTTGACTTGTAGTTAGATTTTTGTATCTGATACTCAGGAGCTAGATAAGATGTTAGTGAAAGTTTCTTTAATTTTAATTTTGAGTTATTGCAAGGCTGTAGGTAGTCTTAGTTGGCTCTTTTTGTTGTTATTATTATATCTCCTATGTGTATTGTTGTCATCATTCAATGATTACGCTGTGTTTGAATTCTCATCCATATTCCTTTCTGATGCAACCGAAAGCTTTTGAAAGAGCTGTGAACTTGCGAGTGCTTGAAAAGCCTTTCATGGGCGTATTCATTCCATCCTATTCATGTGGATCCCCCGGGAATTTGGTATGCCGTCTGATTTTCTAGTCTGATTCAAACATGTTTGGCTGTTTATTTTACTATCACATCCATGGATCTTAAAGATAATTTTCTCCACTTTCGCCATCTCAATACCACTATCGCTGTCATTTAATCTGTTTATAACCCCAATCCATATTCCCCTCTAATTCCCAACTCAGATTGACCGCTAAATTTAAGGCTTCTCGTACCATCCAACATCCCGAAATTTCCATCTATTCCATATCAACGCGACTTTTAACCATTCCAGAATCAATTGTATAGTTCCACCATGGCTTCTGCAATATCTTGAATAGATATCACTTTCCTTTTCACGAGATTAAGACTGAAGCTGGGCTCAGAGATGTATTAAGATAAGGATATGGTGAATAAATTGGAAGTAACAGCACAGCTGACTATTTGAACAGGAAAGAAGAAGTGATGGGAATAATGTGAATACACGAGGCTTAAATAGAAACGAAAATATATAATGAACCACTGTTGCGCATTTACAGCGCAACTACAGCAGGTCCAAACCCAACTCGAGTTGAGACTCTGTAAGCTTGGAATGGTTGGTTGCAATGAGCATATAAAAGCTAAGTCCTCTCTGATTCTAAAGAGATAGTTATTAGATGTAGCTAGTGAACTTGTATCATCCGAAATCCTTTTGTTGTTATCAAATATCATTCTTTTCAGCTTTTCAACTTTCCATTGTTGATTTATATTTTAGTTTTTGTTATCTCTGATTTTCCTTTGTAATCTTGAGCCATATGCCTTGTCCTGATGTTCTGCTTATATTTATTTTTGTACATGTGACCATCTGACTTTTACCCCAGGCACTGCTAAATACTGTCCCTCCTGTGATACCTTTCTATTGCATACGCGGCCCTTGAGGACCACTTGATGAATTTCATTGGATTTATATAGAAACCTTTTTCGCTTAGGAGGATTCCTACACCAGATTGTTAGCTAGCTCAAGGCGTGGATTAGTCATAAAGAGACAAGCTCAGGATTCAAGGGAAAATTAGAGGTGGACGAAAAAGTGCAGATGAAAGCTTTGCGGGTGAATTTTGAGGTATAAAAGGTTTATGGAGGCGTTGAGTAGTTGGATCAATTAATGGCATGTAGAACCATCATGGAACAGCATTTCAAGGGGTTGGAAGAACAAGTGGCCACACGTATATGAGTACATCTCATCTCTTGCCTTGAAGAAATGTTCACAGAGAAGATAAGTATTTATTTATTTATTGACTTCGGTTGATCTAATTTGCCATTTTATTTTACGCCGTTGCTTATTAGATATCTGTTATCGAAGTTTTTACTGTCGCTCAGAGGTATCTTTTCTTCTAAATTGTTATTGTCTCATATCTATGCTTTTGATACTCTCGGCAGATGTTCTGCTCAAACATCTTCTTCACCCAAGTATCTGCATACTGGTATGTTCCAACACTGCATATGTATGCGCAACTCTCCACGAATCTATCCAAGCTCTACATTGAAATTTTAATATTCCCCATAGCCTGTAAAGGTCTCTAATTACTTCGTGGGAAAGCTATACACGCTCCATTAATTGTAAAGTGCTGATGAATATTTGATACAAGAAAGAGCTTGTTCCATACAATGAATGTATGTACTGTGAGCCAACATGAACCGAACTTTCGAAGTTGAGATGCGAAAAGACTTGTAGATACTGCATTTATCACATGATGCCGAGTTTCTGTTAATCTCCATAGATTGGAACCAAATTGTCACTTTTCATATCCACGGAAAGGCTGATTTCCTGAGGCGGTTGTATGCTCAGGATCTATCTCGTTTTTACCCGTTGCATACTAACATCTCGTGTTGTCACTTCTGGAAGCGCTCGTCTTCCAAACCCTTTGCTGTCATAGTTGAATATATATCTCTATGATCCAAAGTAGTAGTCTAACCATCTATCGTCTTTTCCTTGCCCACAGCATACTCATCTGATTTCTGCATTGAGAAGTAATAGCTGAGCTAATCCTACCATGCACCTTGTACAACCTAACAAGAACCTCTTTTTCCTAGTCTGGGATTTTTTATTCTGAAGAGTTTAGGTCTACTGCGTTTTTAAAGCCCTACTTTTCCTTTTAAAGACGTGAAATTCTAACATGCGTTGAACTCTCTTTATTATACACAGAAAATTTCTCCGGCAAAAGCAAGAAATACTCAATCCGAGATCCGGCGCAACAAAAGACATAAGAAGCTATGAGGAAGGTATATAAAGGAATTGCAGCCATGTTGATTCAAACTTGAGTCCTCGAGAAGAGCACCGAAAAGAAGAGCTTTAGGACGTGATATTGTTTCCACGAAATGCTGAGCACTGGGTCATGCTGAGAAATACGAAAAACTGCTTGATGTAATCGATACGACTGGAGCTGGCCTTCTCTTTGCTTTACGCCCAATGAATTCATTATTATTATGATTAAATTTAATTTTATCATCGAATCTGCAAATTGCTGTTTCTACGAGAATAGCCTAGTCAGGTCTTTGAATTTTGTAATTGAGAATACGAATTCGGAAGTTGGCGAATGCCATCTCGGGGAAGAAATAGGAAATGCTAGAAGAAATACTACGCGCCGCCATGACTACGGGAACGGACTTGTCCTGGTAGTAACCTGCTTGCGGAAATATCCTAGGTCAAGATATCTGTTGATGGACTTATTATCGAATGGAGATGCTTCTCGTCAATTATGTTAGACACGACTTGCCAATCTTTGGTTTAAGGCTTTATGGACTTTATCTATCTCAACTTGTCTTTTATTTTGAAGTCTTGAGTATCTAGGGACGTACACACACTGCTCTGCCCTAGAATGACTTCAAAGGAAAGAATCAAGACCTGAAAATGGAACATACAATAAAGTATCAAGTAGAGAGCCATTGGTTGACTCGCTAGTCAGTCATTCTTTGTTTCGAGGTCCGTAGTTATTCTAATCTCAATCTATTGTTCAGCCAGAGTAAAATTCTCCACCTCGCTAGAAGTTACAAGAGTACGCACAAAACCATGCCCTTTTAGCCAAATACCACCCATTATGCCATCTTAATTCTCCACCCAATCATACTCCGGCAATCCATGATCAGATTCCCCTTGATCATTTGGAAGAAGCTTATGAGCTTTCGTCTTGCTTACAAACCAGATTATGGAATCTCTTATCCTCATACCCCATCTAGTTTGAGGCATGGCAATTTGTGGAAATCCAGGGGGAAGATCCTCCATTCTCTTATAGATCGGTCGAAATACCTCTTCGTACCGCTGCAAGGCTTTTGGAATGTCATCGCTATTCTGGATCTTCGATAACTCTCCCGCTAGTATATAAGCACTGTCAACTGCTAAAGTAGTTCCAACTCCGAAAGTTGCCATTGCGGCATCTCCAATTACGGCAGCACGTCCTGTGGTCCACTTTGGTAGCTTAATTTGCGCCGCCTTGGCCATGTAGAAGTCCTCTGACTTATCCAGTCCCTCCAATATCTGCTTGGCCTCCCAACCACAATTCTCAAAATATGAATGCAGCATAAGTTTCGTGGCTTCAGGTCCTTCCTTCATTGCCTGCTCCACCAATGGATCTTCAACTCCGTGTTTCGGCGTTGTGATACATAGATAGACGCCCTTGGTAGAAGGATTTCGATGTGGTCGTGTCATCATACATAGACCCTTTGGTGCACTGAAAATCTCCCAAAATTTTGAATCATTTGGTTGGCTCGGGATGCTAAAGAAGGCGATGTACTGGCCAATAAAATTGTAACTATTTTTCAGAACTTCTACCTCCAAAATCATGGATCGAATCTTGGATGTGGACCCATCTGCACCGACAACTAAGTCAAAAGTGTCTTTCGAGCCGCCATTGAAAGTTACATCGACACCTGTCTCTGTTTGTCGAAGAGTTTTGACAAAATCACCGTAAACATATTGAACACCATCAAAAGTTCTTGACGCTTCCAGGAAGAGCTCAGACAGATCAGCCCTCAGAATTTCGTAATCGGATGTGAAAGTATCACCCGCTGGAAATGTTGCAAATGGCTTTCCCGCCGAGTTCAACATCATTGTACCCTTTTCAGTCGTAAATCGCGCACGAATAGCTTCTTCTAACTTCATCTTTTTCGCAATTTCAATAGCTGCACCATGAATTTCAATTGCTTGCCCCGTAGATCTTGGAGTGGGTGACCGCTCGATGATTTTGATTGATGTATTGAGCCGGGTTCTAGAAATCCAATACGCAAAACATGGTCCTGCTATACCGGCTCCTGAGATTAGGACTTTCAGTTTGGGTGTTGGTGTAGTCAACATCGTTCAAGGTCGCGTTATGAACTATTCATTTGGAAATTGGTTGATCTTACAGAACTATTATATATAGTTCCAAACAGCGGAGATAAAAGTGCTCATCTCGGCTTAAGCGGACATGATGTAGACAGACGCAGGCGGAGTGTCAGCAGTGGTTCTGACATGCTGATGTGTCCTAATTCGCATTCGCCTCTCCGTCATCATTGCCATAGAGTCATAGAATTTCTTCTATGTACCCTCCGAAATTCTTTTTCACGTAAATACCTTGCGACGCATGAGATGAGGCGCTCTTATCTTTGTCCTTACCACAAGTTGTGGTGGCTAGATTAGTCTTCGGATGTTCCGCTTAACCTTATCGTGTATTCGGGGATTTCTATAACCCGAGGCTAATAAGCGAAAACAACGAGCATCCGGTCTTAAGTGTCACGTGGAAACTAACTGTCATTTCCTTAGGTAACTAAAGATTAATTATACCGAAGCTTTTTTAAAGATAGTCTTTTTGAAAATAGTGATTTTTCATTTTTTAAAAATCGATTTTATTCTTCAAAACAATTGATTTAGAGAAGTGAATCAGGTGACTTGTATGGCCATTACCATCGGATTTACGGTTGGCATGATACCGTATGACCGTAGTACAACTTGGTATGTCCGTCATCTCCCAACCTTACGGACTCCTCAACTTACTATCTTACAGATCAAGGATTGAACAGCCTGGAGCAACATATTACAGAAGTATCCGGGAGGTATAACTCATCTACAGATATGACAAATTCTATTAATTATAGAGTTAACTCTCCATGCAAAACTCCACGATCACAATGGATGGATGGTCAATTATTGGTAAAGATGTAATCTTTATTGAGCAAAGAAATATTGAGTAAACGATGCAAAATAACTGACCCCCCTCATGATTATCTCAATTGGTCGTAAAACCTTATGCACGCCATATGACGCGCTAGTCAACGTAGCTGTGCCTTCCACAGTCATAATTCATGCCATTTCCGCATCTCGCCAGCCCCTTCAAGAACCTTTCCTTCTCATCAGTCCTGCTGTTCCACAAGAGTCCTGTTTACCGTGGTAACATCGAGATCCGGATACAACTTTGCATGTTTTTTCGGCTTTTCCGCCTCTGAAATATGTGAACCCTCACTCTTATCACTACTCTTCCCGCTGGCCTTGTCAAATTTCTTACTAGACCTCGCCGCTGATCTCCTCAAATTCAGTTCTTTCCAAGACATGCAGCAACAGCAAAGCCAATACCCTATTACCGATCCAAATCTCGCAAATAATTTTTGATAAACGCGGAAGAACTTTGTGAAGTGTGGTGTACAGGCGATGATCAAGCCGATCCATAATTCTCCGGCAGTGAGTGCCCATACAGCGACGGCATTCCATGTGTGATCGCTATTTCTGTTCAGAATGACACGGTAGATGATGCTTAGAATTGAGGCTATAATGGCACTGCATATTGTCAATAAATTGCTTCGCGGGGCTTCTCGGTAACTCATTCGGGACGAAGAAGCTGAATCAGATATGGAGAAAGAGAAGCTTACAGGAATCCAGTCATGAAGATGAGCATGACAGCAATTTTCTTTTTCCGTTGCATTCTAAGTCCACTAACCGCAAGCGCAGGGACAAGGCAGAGATACACGTCAATTGCTAGTCCCACCGCGGCCGTCGGCATGCTGAGTTCTTGGGATTTAATGACTCCCACGGCTTTCAAGTAATGCTCGACAAATGTTTCTCCTATATGTGGGAACGACCAAAAGATGGTGCAAGACATAACTATCAAATAGAATATCGAGGTGATTACGATACCAATCCAGCATGATATTTCGACCCACCTTAGTCGAGAGAATATTTCGATGTAGGTTAAAAAAATTGTGATTTTAATTAGACCAAAACAAATAGGAGTAAGAAGGCCAATGACTGCGGCGGTTTTGAAATATCTGCTCGATAAGACGATATTAGATAATTGGACGTCCCACTGATGAATACCGGTCTGCCCTTTACCGGTAACGGTCAACTAAAATACCAGTCATAATCAATAAGTACTTTCAGGGAAATTTGTCTCGAAAGAGCAGGGGAGTGTATATGAGAGAATTTTGAGATGTACGGAGCTGGGAACGAAAAGATTGCCTGCTTACTATCAAGTCGATAAACATTGCCAACGCAGCGAGTACAGCGACTGTGAAAACAGTATCGCTCCAAACCCACTTTATAGGCCGTCTGAGTTTGAATATCACCCATCCTCTAATAAAAACACATATTGACATGATGACAATGCCGATAACTGCGAAAGCTAGAAGTACCCCTCCTATGCTTTCAGGATCAACGAAATTAGCCTTGATACCTGGTGGAGGCTGTTGTGCTCCAATTTGTTCAAGAACTGATGGCGGAAGGTCCGCAACAGAGGGGGTAGGATTTGAAACATCATCTTGACGTCCAAATAGTAGCTTGAAGTTGAAAGTGATCGGCGCCATAATGGCTAGTTGTTGAGATAACAGACACTGCTGAAGTTTTGTCAAATTAAATTGGATGATCTTTCCGTTGCGGAAAGGAAGAAAACAGCAAATATTTTTCAGTCGACTTCTCTTTGAAGATATGAGATATACCCCTAGGCTGCGGCAAAGATCAGTAGTTTTTGAATCTTCTTGCAAGTTAAAATCATAGCGAAAGAATAAAGAATAAGAGTCGATGTTACTGATCACAAGCCAGACTCGTCATGCCACAAATCTTTCTATTTGGGATCCGGGAGATGCCATTTTGCTTCAAAGATTTTTTTGGAGAAGTAAAGTCAGTCAAGGCACTAAACAGAAACCCCTTTCCAAAATTCTGTAAAGAAACACAAAATCGCTACACCAGCCAATAATGATAAAAATTAAGAAAAAGAGTAGAACAGCCATCCCAAAGAAGGTTACTCCAAGATTGGATTGGCAGAGTATGGAAGAATATTCTATCTACTAAGTCGAATGACTAAGCTCAATGTGTGAAAGTAGGCGGAGTACACAGCCAATTGTATTCAAGGAGGCTTCACCAAAAAGCTAAAACTCTATTTAACACCAGATTAGGCTTTTTTTCTACATGATTCTTTCAACATTTAGTATGAAGAAAAATGAATAAAGCTGGTAATGTCACTTTATATGTTAATATGCCTGCGGAATTCTTTGTTTGTTCGAGCCGCTATGGATGTAGTTTTCGAGAAACATTTCGACTTGAATTTCTTTTGTTCTTTAGCTTTTAGTTTACCAATAACATCTCACATTCCGCTCTTGATTTTGCTGCCCTTCCGCTAAATACAATATTTATCTGGAACTTACCGGTAAATTGAAATGAAATCCTAGAAGCTTTCCGATGGCCTTGAGATACCGATTTTGAAACAAGGTAATATGACAAAACAATTTTAAGGTGGTTTTCTTTGTAAAAGCTACAATTGTTTTAACGGCTTTTTATTGCTCCCAATTTTATTTAGTGGGAATCTACGATCCTCGGTCTTATTTGTGTGCTCTGGTTGACAGTCTGATAGATGTGAAGCCTTTCTGTAGAAATATAGCATACTGCACATATTGATACGATTTAAACTGCCATCTCAAACCGGAAATTTACACAGCAATTAACCTACAAGACAATCATTCAGTGACAGCAATACAAATAAAGTTAAAATCCAATAGCAATTCTAAAAGCTCAGCATATCTTGAATCATCCTCCCACCCCAGCCCTCCATAGTCAAGTCCCTCACCCAAAATTACCTCAAAAAATTTGCCGCCCTTAAACATTATGCATATATATTCAAGAAAACCTGACCTATACGATTTAGCAAGCGGAATTATGAAGTTGATAAATCTACGATAGAAAATGAGGACTTTTTCCATTAACTGCTTGGAATCATGAACAAAGCTACCGAGTACGAGTTATTGTCAAATCTTAGTTCCTCGACTCAGTTTTTCGTGGCAAAGGTTCAGAAACTTAGCGGAATTAATGGAGTGAAGCTTATGATTCCGGTCGCCGGAAGAAAAAGCTTAATGGGAGAGGATGAGTAAATTAGTCTTGCTTCCGCAGTTCGACCACTAATTACCTCGTTACTCCAAGCTGTTGAATTCCATTCTTTGATGATACATCTACCTACAAGCATTTCGACAATGACTCAATACTAACGCATCCAAGAATCACGAAAGAATATGATGATATCTAAAGGTTTGGACGATCTGAATAAGATGGCTAATCATAGGCTCTTCCTCTCCATAGCACCTAAACTCACAAGAAGTTCCTGGAATGCAGCAAATATAAAATTGTAATGTCATATGTAGTTCTAGATATATAGATGCTCAAACCAGAGCGAAAATAGATATGTGTCCGAAAGCCAGAAGAAAATCAAGGTATGCAAAGAAAACGACAGTGGCGGTTGCCGAAATTAGAATGACAAAAATTTCGAGAGGTATTTCAACATGGTATAGATTCAGGTTTCTCTCAAAGCATAAACACTTCTAAGTGCTGCTAGAACACCTGAAGAGCATCCCAAAATACTATTATCGAGGTGATGGTGCTCTTGGCGGAAACACGTAAAATGCGTTTATTTATGTGATTTCCCCTTTCAAGGCTTAGTTTATTCTTACACTAATGACACTATAGTAAATTCCAGTGAAATACAAGGCTGTCGAGGCAATCGAGGGTCCAAATGTGATATTATCCACCAAAACTATCATGTTCATAACCACGATACCCCCATTCGTTAATGTATCGCCAAGACCCACAAGCGAGGAGCCCCAAATGGCACTACAGATGTACTAGATATTGCCTAACCCCTTAGTATTCTAAATCCAAATTATCGAATGGCCAGTGACATCAAGTAGATCCATCCCATCGTACTATTTTAGTAGTTAGGGCCAGGCAATACAGAACTAAAATGTGATCTCAACTTTTTTTTCTATTTCCCTTTGCCTTCATGATATATCACTTTCGCTGCTCGACCAATACTGCTATATTATCACAGTGTAGCTATCTTAACTCAGCGAATATCGACATTCATTTATCAAGATCAGAGGGCGGACAGTAGGCATGTCGTTTAATTGGGCAGATGATACCGACGAGGCAGTAAGTTATTAACCTTCCATTTATTTCACGGTCCTATCACATATCTTCCCTTCATAGCCTCGGCATCTTGCGAGTACTTCCTCAACATATCCGAAATACAACACTAACAAGAGCTACTACAGATTGCTGCCGGCGAACTCCCAGAATTCGCGGGTAGTTACAAAATCCCTTTCAGCATCCTCAATGAAATTGCAGAACTCCGAGCCAACGTCGGCGAAATGATCTGTAAAAAATTGGGAATGCAGAACCCGGGCGCGGAGGTACCAGGAAGAGAGGGTGTAAGTTTATTATGATAGATACCGGTCAGATACCGAAATGCTAATAGAATACTAGATCACCGATGATGAGGTAAAGGAGAAGAAGGAAGCGAAGTTGTGGCCTGGCCGAGGAAAGTGGAGAGTAAAGAGACAGAGTCCTTTGAGAATGGTCATGTTGGCCTAGAGACAAGAAGACGAATACAATCACTGGCATGGATACCGGGAGGAGATTGTGTCGAAAAGCTGGATATATGGGGGTGATAAATGGTATTGGAAGGATTCTGTCATCTTGTAGGTCACGGCTGTAGGATTTGCTTGTATAGAGAGTATGAGTTCTTTTGGACCTTAGAGTGTTCATGGGTTCCTACTGTATTCGAAAAGAGCACGGTCTTTTATTCCATAGAAAGCTCTTAGGGTTATATCATATTCTTTTTATGGGTCATTAGTTCTTGAAATTCATTTTCTGAATCATAAAAGAATTCATCCTGCCTCTTCGTCTCCCCTACCACCGCGCAGTTACGGTTTAATCTGCTTATTAAATTTTGTGTATGGAGTGACAATTAAAAACCCGTATACCTCCTGCTCATTCACAGGACCACACCATATAGAAAAATAGCGTATTCAACGAGTATGGTACGATTTGTACGGTCGAAAATTGTCGCGCCAACCTCGCGTGGATGTATACGATGTAAACATACTTAACGTATCTAACACAGTGAATCATCATATACAACCGCCTCAAGCAGTTCACCACCACACAATTAATTTCTTCCAAACAGCCAATTTTCCAAACTCACCCACACTCCCAAATACTGTCTAGTCAAATTTTTGCCTCCTCATACGGCTCCCTACAAGAACACACAAAGTTCCGTAAACCACTCCAATATCAACACATAATAATCAAAGATTTATATCTAAATAGGTAGCATTATACATACCCAGCTACCTAGCTACATATCTGGCGATACCCCTAATTCGCAACGGAAAATCATCCCACTATGTCTTTAGCGAACCTATTACCACCTATGACCAAATCATGGGCAGACGAAGTCAACGACGATTTCGAAGAGCAGTTTTTCAGAGATATTATTTCTACTAGTTACGCTGTTGATACTTCTCGATTAGATCATGATATAGAGATGGAAGATGTAGAGACACTTCCGCCTGATTTTACAGATTACGAGGTAAGGTCTTTTCCTCAATATTCTTTTGGTGCATATCTAATTATTTGTTGATAGGCTCTGGACTTCTCGGACGAAGAATACATACTTGACTCATATTACTACAATTCGGAAGTCGAGATGATGTCGAATAACGAAGGAGCTGATGTGGTTATTTCTTCCGAAGAAATTCTCGCATTCAACGCCAACGCATTGGGGAAATACATTGCAATGAATATCCCTAGGTCATTCCTTCCTTCTCTTCTAGGTTCCGATGCTGGTACTTCTTTCAATATTGAGTTAGATAACGAGGAGCAAAACGCGACATCACGGGACGAAGATCACAATGACACCACAAGCAGCGTCGAAACTAGCCAGAATTACAATAATCATCCACCAGGGTATTTGGATAGCCAAGGGTCAAATATGGAATCAGTAGAAAACAGTCCCGAACTTGGCAACTCAGAGTTCTGGAATCATGGGTCAAATCACAGCTCGCAGACAGAAGACGACGAAGAACTCTATATCGATCATCCATTGATGGGGAAAGACGTGATTTGCATTCGAGAGACATTTGCGAAAGTTAAAATCTGCGAATATGATGCTCATCCTTCAAAGAAATTCTATCGTGGTTGGGTAAGCATGACATGTTCTTTGATTCCATACTCCTGATCCCAAATTCCTTCTCCTCATTTCATATTCTGTAGCATCTGGCTTCATAATACACTTTTGTCATCTTATTCCTTCTGCAGTTATTTCTTCGTAAATTACCACCTACTAACTATTTTGGTCCTGCAGGAACCAAAGACTTGGAAGTGGGCACCTTCAAGTCTGAGATGCTGCCAAACGGTTGTTCGGGCGGAGGAAATCGAATAGAAGAATCAGGATATGAAAAATAGATGGTGGATGATCTGAGTGTTTTTTTTTGGTGCAATAATTTTTCGTAGTATTTAGGGAAAGACTTTGATCAGAGATTTCTGGTCAGTCAAAGGTTGAATTTGCTTGTTTTCTTGAACTAGGAAATAGCGACGTAGAGACAGAAGGATAGGATAGGTAATGGTTAAAATTAGTGAAAGTAGATAGAGCAGATAAAATCCGATGAATTTTGAAGTTATTGATATTGAGATAGCTACGTAATCAAAAACCCCATATTCTCATCCGCTCCTTCTGTATTGAGAGTGATTGCTACCATTTGTGATTCCCCCTAACCGAGTATATTCTTTCCAAGAAATACGTCAAATGTCCTACGGCAGTAACCTCACCGTATTCACTATTCAATATCACACAATTCTGAACCTGCGCATCAATAAAAAACATGTTTACGGTTTTTTTTCAATACGATCTCATACGTACAAGGTGTTTCTTTAAACTTCCCAGCTCTCTAATCATTCAAATACAACCACTCCCTCCATCTCACTAACATCTATAAAAAGTTAACCAGGGCACAAAAAATTAATACCTTATTAGAATAACACAAAAACATATCCTCATGATGTTGTCACATCAAGTATGGCGTGCTATTGGATGGCGATCAGTAAAAAATACCGACTATGACGGCGCTGTTCTTGTCGGTGGTTTGGAGAACGAACTTCGACATTTCGGGGATCCTGATGAAGAGCATGATTTCTGGGGTGATCGTCCACCAATTAAACCTTGTCCGGTAAGTAAACTATTCAGAAATATTTTAACAGCTCCTTTGCACCGTCACATGCTAATCAGAATCGCATTAAACAGTATACCCATGAAGGCGCAAGAGCTATTGCAGCAGAGAAGAAAAAGGAAAAGCAAAGAAAGTTAAAGGCAGCTCGCGCTTCAGCCTTAGGGATCTCGAAATACGAAAACAATATGAGCGATGTGAATGGTGACGAGGCTTTTTATGGGAACGATGATGAAGAAGATGAATCGGAGAAAGACGGCTGCACAGTCGAGGGAGATGGGGATCCACTTGAGTTTCATGATGATTGGTTTGGAGTAGATCTACCAGAAGAAAACACCGAACTCGAAGTGGAATTTAAAGGTTGTCCGAGGTGTGCTGGACTGTCTAAGGAAAAAATCGCTAACGATAGTGAAGAGACTCAAAACTGCGCACAAAATGACAACGAAATGGTGATGATTACAAACAAAGACTCGGACATCCGCACATACCATGAAGATGAGAAGAGCAATTTGGATCATGGAGAAGGCTTCGTCTTGATGTTTGATGAGGACTTCGATACAATAAGCGATGCCGAGGAAGTTAAGGACATAATCACGCCGATTGAACCATCTAAAAGCCCTTGCTCCTGTGCATCCGACTTTACCTTCATCGAGATCAATAAAACAAATACCATTAATGGCACGAATGGAGTTGAAAAGACACCCTGTCCAGCTCGGGCAGTTATCGCAGCTCAGCCGGGGCTCTGGCGAGCAATGACTGCCTGCAAGCCATTTGAACGAGCTTGGCGTCCGCTAATTATAAGACCAGGGAGTTGGCAGTCAGTATAGAAATGGGTGGATGAGGTTGTGCGAGCATCTAGTTGGTTTAGATTGGATGACAAAAATTTGAGGACAAGATGAGTTATCATACGCTAATATATTCTTTTCTGGACTGATCGTGGGTCTGCAATTTTTTATCTACTTCTACTAAATATCTAGTCTGTGGGCTTCATTGAGAGGAGATATCTATTAACTTCTGTGCCATTTTGAATTTAGAAACAAGGTTTTGGTGTTGGAGGAAAAAGTAATAATTAATTAAAAAAATGTTTATACCCTAGAGATCATGATTGTGCTATCATAATGATTACCTGATATTTTCGTGAATTTCTAATCTTGGCAAGCTGGCTGGAGCTGAGATATAGAATACAAAGGTAGTGTAGAATGACTTGACTACATTCTCGAAATGCTCTTGTACTCTTACCTTGGTATTTCTACCCTATCTTTGTGCTATAAAAATATTCCACTAATAAAGTTATCATTACTTTCACTAGATTCAAGTGTAGCACTAACGATTTGATGGCTGCCATGAAATCGCGCTCAGCTTTTGACTAATTTCTAGTATATACTCCTCAATTCGAGTATTTTCCAGGGTTAAAGATTAGATTAGATTATTTATTAGTAGGTATGTAAGTATTACAATTAGATTACATACATTTCTGGAGTACCTCCCCGAAAACAAGTAAACACAATCACATCACATAATATCATAATCTAACCTAACCTCACTCATTCTATACCAGCACTAATATAAAAATCAGCCAGCATTAGTAACCTTAAAGTGCTGGTTTATTAAAATCTTACTTATTCTTCTTGATGCTCAAGAAATTTTAGAAAGAATAATGGATATCAGTTAGTTGATGGTGAAAAATCATGATATTCAAGATATTTCGTAGAATAATCTAGCTACTACCAGAACTAGAACTACAACTAAACTAAAACTAAAACTCCTTATCTTGTTAATAGCATGATAAAAGACGATATTAGATATTCAATTGTATAACTATCTTAGGCTAAAATAGGTACAACTGGAACTAGAAAACTAGAACTCTTTAGCTTACCTACAAAAATTGTCATTTAGTAATTATTTCAAAAATTTCTTTCCCTCAACATCTTTTCACTTCGACATATTTCGATATTCATCACACTTTACATATTATATCTTCTTGGAGACTTTAAAAATAATCTTATCTGTTATATTTTCAATCCTCAAATATATATACATACATACGTACCAATATTATCTATCTATAAAACATCGATAACCTTAAACATCTAAATTCCCAGCAACAATGGAAGCCGAACAAATTACAACCATGACTTCTCCCAGCAAGAACACAACCACCAACCAAGACACAACCTCAAATCCTACAACTAAAGCATTCGGATAAATATACGAATTAAAAGTTCCTGAGAAACTTGCCACGCAAGAAAAAAGAATAAATGAAGTGATGGACAGAATCACCCGCAGAGAGCTCCTGCGAACATTAGTTGCTGATACTGTGTGGGAATATGAAATGCCGAAGAGGAAAGTAACGATGGATATGATTAAATTCCGGGGTTTACCTTACCTTGCAACTGAATTTACTGATGATGATGACCTTCCGAAGGATGTTTTGGGTAGAAGGAGAAAGAGGCAACAATGGTCCATCAACGTGTTCGTAGTTGGTCACCAATGTCGGAATTAGAGGCTGAGAGACCAAGTATCTTGGAGAAGAGGAAAAAGATGAAACATCGTGAGCCACTGAGAGATCCGATCGGTTCAGGAAAATTGGGAAAATCGTTCCGCAGAAGAACGTGGACGGAGATGTCACGTTCCGAGGCGGGGCGAGGGGTAAATGTGGAAAAGCGAAGGAAAATTGGACATCGCTATAGTGGAATATGAGCACCGCTTCCAAAGTTGAGATCTTTGGGAGGAGAAGCGGTGGCGATAGAAGATAGCGTTGAGACCGCACCGATTACTAGTTTGGAGTTGTTAGGAAATGCGAAGATGAGAAATCCAGACATCTTCGAAGGTGGTCAAACTAGTTCCGCCAATGGAATTGGTAGTGCGGATATATTTTGAAAGGCTTTGGACTTTGAAGTAGCATGTTATGTAACTTGGGATCGATCTCAGTTTGGAGTTTAGACATGTAAATAATCATTGGAGGACCCAAGTCCACCACCTCTTTATCCATCAAGGATAAGGAGAACCAGCGATTTGTTAGTTTTGAATATAAGCTTAGAACCAAATGAAAATTTTAAATTCGAAATATGTTATTAAAATTAGCTAGATTAGCTTGATGTGTTAGCCTCATTAGTATATCCTCATTTTTGGTAAGTTACCATCCCATCTCATAAGTCGACTTTGAAACTTAAAAATTTGCAATAATGAATATCTTCTGCTCCCAAGAAATAGTAATCTTGACACTTGAAGGAGAAAAGAGCGAATTATCGATAATCATGCACATCTTTTTGTTCCAATATCCTTTTAATTTTCAGGTTTGGTAGAAGACCTTTCGCAATATCAGAAAAGAGAGAACGAAAATTTAACTTCAGGAACTCAAAAAAAAAAGCTTCCATGTTGTTCTAGCCAAAGCCGATGGTTGGTAGTATGGAAAAAACTAGTTTAGACTGGAGATCTGGTTTTGAACATAAAGTCATGGACTTGTGGGATAGTGGCATTCTAAGGGATAATAGTCTAAAGCTAGTTACCAGCTGCGTAGAAGAAGTGAGTGGCTAACTCTGTGACACCATGAGTTCCTGAGAATATAAAGTAACAGGTCCCCATCGCAGAGTTTTACTATCCATGAAGGCACGAAAAAATAATACGAAACAAATTTCGAACTCACAACCAAAAATGGACCAAATCAATGCCATCAAAATGAAAGCCATTCTCCCCGAAAAAGAAGATAGCGTCTGTCCCGCCACCCAAGCTGCAGAGGAGACCTCACACCCTACCCCATCCGCATCAAATGACAAGCACGTCGATACAAATCAGGCTTCGACTCCCAAGAAAACTAGTAGAACACCTCTCCCATCAGCACCTCTTGCTCCCACTCGTTTCGCATATGCAAGTCGTGCATATAGTTCGTGGCGAGCTCGCAAGAGAAGACTCCAACGTTGGGGTATCGAAATCGAGATTCGTGAACCGAGTATTGCTCAGAGGGGGTTGAAATATCGATGTAGGGAATTGAGTGGGCTTCGGTGGTCGCAAACTTATTCTGAGAGGTAGAAGATTTTGTCCTAACGATACGGAAGGCTTGAGGAAAGGAGTTTATGGGGTTGTGGTGTTGGGATTATTTGGCGTGATGTGGTAAGAGATGATTATCTTTTGGAAAAGTTATTGTTGGAAATTTGATGGGGGAGAAAAGTAGTTCATGGTGGCAGTAGAGAGTATAAATTTGAATTCGAGTTGGAGGTTTTGTGTTAGGATATGGTGGATTGAAGATTGGGGTGGTGGAATAGGCAATAGCAAATTACAATCTCACTTCACTTCACTTCACTCCATTTCACTTCACCTCACCGTTCTTTCCCTGTTTTTAAAGTAATCATCGACTTCAAATTCTCATCTTCCATCTTTCAATTTATCTAATTCTTTTCAAGAGCAGCTCATGCAGGTTATTCAAAGACTACAGAAATTCCAGAACCAATCTTTCTATCCAGGAAACCATATTTTATTTTTTATCTTGTCTCTTTCATAGAACTTTTCGACAGGACAAGATTAGAGCAACAATTTTACTTATAATGGAGAATATTTCACATGTATTAAATACAGACAGGATATCAGGTTGGAGAGTGTACTTACAAATATTCACTTCAATAACAAGCGAAAGCCGTCGAAGACGTGTCGCGGAATTATTCACACATTACTTTATGACTATCTGACATCTACCAGCTTCCAGAGTTGAAAAATTCCAAAATCTATCACAAAGAAAGAAATCAAAAGGTATGAGCAAATTCAGTGAAAATTTGATGTTGTGATGATACTGATTGGATTGTTCCAACAGACCCTCGAGTGTGTCAGTCCGAGATACTAAACCGACACACTTGTAAGAAATACAATAATTTAGCCTTTGACCATGTCAAAGGCAAATCCTCTTCTCGACCCTTCATTATTCAACAATGCACCACTCAGTGATGGAGAATCTGGAACAAAATCAGATACTGGCAATAAAGAAGAACAAGTTTTGGACAAAAGTGAGGACCATAGAATTTTAGGGCAGGTGAAACAGGGGGAGGATTACAGTTCAGAATCTCACGACCGTAGTATGATCGATGTCCATCATGAAGGTGGCTTGGGTATTGAATTATTGGGCAACAATAAAACTGGCAGCAACAACGAAATTTCTGAATCAAACCGCGATGGAGAATATTCGGAGCAGGAGTATTCTGAGCATCTTTCCGAAGATGGAGAAATATCGTCTTCAGAATATAGCGACGACAATGAGATGAACATGGAAGACTCAATGAGAGAAACCCAACCATCACCTCCATTACAATCACCTTCATCACCTCCCTCGTACTCACCACCTCCAACCCCAGTCTTGAGGCTCGCGTCACTTTTTCCATCTAACGCTAGTATGTCATCAGCCGCAACCACAGCATACTTCGATAGTACGATCCGCTTCGCTACTAGAATTAACGCGAGAAAAGTTCGCGTGCATGACACGCAGGTTACAATGGCAGAACATCGATTGAGAAAAATGCCAGGAATGTGGAGAAGATCTTCGAAAGTACCTAGTTCTCTCAGGAAATGCTGGACGCCTTATGATACGTTCGATGAGTATTTGGAGAACACATTAGTAGCTGTGAATGAATACGGAGCGGAGGATGGGGAGGAAGCGGATGGAGAGGAATATGCAGAGAACATGGGTGATTAGGATCTTGGCCATCTTACAAAATCTTTCATTGGTTCATACTATAGGTTGTATGGAGGACTGTTTTGATTGTTTTCTATGGTGTTCATACGTATCTCGAGGTCATCTTTTGTAAGACTTACTAGTCGGATATCAATCAATCTAGTAGACCCACTTTATCTCGCTTATTTGACCACCAGGTTGACCTCTTCTCTTCTCTACTCTTAAGCTTATTGCATGACGCAGCGTCTCATCAAGCTACCACTAATTCCAAAAGCCGCCTAGTAGCGTTCGTGAATATGGGAAAAGTCTTCTTCTACCTAGCTACTAGGTACCTAGTATGTACCTTTGTCGAAAATATCTGGCCAAAGAGTGTATACATGTACTACCATTGATGATGACGAGTAGCTATTAATTAGGATTTGATCCTGATTAGCTACGTAATTACAACTTACATGCCAATTTGTTTGAAGTTAGAGTGAGTTAGTTCGGTATATACTCTTTATCTATAATGTAATGGAGTTTGATTAGTCAGGGTAGATATTGAAGGGATATTATGGAAGTTGTGAGTGATTACTTGGGTAGGACTTGTATTTGGATTGGACTGTGGTGGATGGTGGATGTTGTGAGGTAGTATTATTAGTATTTGATAGACAGCTGTTATAGGCGGGTTCTGGATGGTAAAGTATGGGTTATGGGATTATTAGTTTTGGATTACATTTTCTGGGTGAGAGGATTTGTGGTTATGTTTTCACGAGATAGATTGATACGAGGTTGCGGGTAGATGGGTATATTTGTGTTGTATGTAATGTGTCTTTTTTGTTCATTGATATATGTATTAGGTAGACACATACATCTAGTGTTGTGTCGCAAGTATCTTAACCTCATGTAACCACGTCTGCGGTCCAATATTATTCTTGAATATGTTGACTATTATCAATATGTTTACTTATCCCTATGAATATGAAGAAATCTGATCAATGAAACAACCTTGCCCGAGTAATATGAAATATGGAAAGCACAAATCTTCCAATACTACGGTCACTACCTACCGTATTGGTAAAACCAGAAGGTCTAAATTACCCCTGTAACCGTAAAAAATTATGTATAACATATATACAAAACACCAACCTCCCAAAAATGATATTCCTCCAAACAACAACATCATCTCATAGATATCATCTCACTTCAATTTTGGAAGCAGCATAATATTCGAGATATATTTCTATTCCTGATTAATCCAATAACCGATTGGTCCGACAACAGCATTCTCCAATCCAGCGATAAAATGTCCTGTCATCAGTCTATACAATATCAGCGTCTAAGAACTACACATGAATTATACTCACCGTGGTGGTCTCCTCTGGCGCAGTGGAGACGGAGAAATGAAGGATGGTTACGCCAACGTTTACGATATAGAAGAAATCCTAGCCGAAGAAGTTCTATTTCTGTCGAGGATGAGAAACTTGGTGGGAGGCGCGAACCTAATGTTTCTGAAGAGCACGGGGAGAATGAGGATAATGCTGTGGATGATGCTGCGTTGCAATTGACACTTAGTAGTAACAGAGCTTTTGGTTCGGATTCTCGCGATGATAATACTCTGAGTCCGAACAATGTTCCCATTAGGGACACCACTTCCGCGTCAAACACTACCTCGAAGTCGAATAATGACTCAAAGTCAGACGTTGGAAAAGGCATGCAGCATAATTCGGTAAGAAATTATTCGTCATTCACTCTTATGAAAAACACTAACAAAGTTAATTGATAAAGAACAAACCTGAGAAATCATCAGAGCAAGCAGCGACTAAAATTCGAGGCGGAGGAGCCGATATCTCTAGAAACATCAGCTGTAGTGGAGCACACCAAGATTCATCTCCCAGTACCCTAGACTCCGAAGCACCTTCCAAAACCTGGGTCAGCCGATTCAAGAATACTCAAAAATCCAACAAATCCCGACGAAGACGGAACCGCACGCAAAGTTCCACCTCACTAAACGGGCTCCGATTCGCCTTACACAAGAGAGAATACCGTAATCTCGGCATCGAGTTTTCATACACAGACATGACACGAGCCGAATTCCAATGGAAACTTCAAAGTCTTACAATCGGAAATGGGAATCTTAGGAAACCCAAACCGGGTAGATCGAATCTCCGTTATTGCTTGTCTTATTCTATGCAGGCGATTGATACGGTTTCTGCTGTGGGAAATATACCCTGGAATAAATATCGACAGTGGTTTTCTCTTAGGAGAACGGCGCGTGCGGCGGCTTCTTGTATGGGTCTTTAGGTTTGCGTTTTTTTTTGTGGGGGGGGGGGGGGGGGGGGGGGGGGTTGGTCGTCTTTGGTTTATTTGGTGGTTAGGTAAATACTACCTATGGCAAGATTATATCAATTCACCAGCGATTTAAAGAAACCGTCTGGGTTTATATATTGTGATAATCTAACCTTGTTGTGTTTTGATCATTAAGTGATGTTTCTTGTTTTCAGTCCTGATATATTCGGTTGAGGGATAATTATACTAGGTATTCTATATACCGCAGGCTTTAAAATTTTACAACTACACTTACTTGATTGTAGAACTGGCGCACAGTATCAACAACTGATACAATAGATTCCTAGCTGTATGGAAACCGTACAACGGACAAACAAACATATTGTGGGTATTATATTTAAACTCTCCCTGTCAAATATCTCCTATGTAATCTTACCATTATCTATTCGCAATATCACAACAAGAATTTGGATTTCATCTAACTCCACAATTCGAACATTTATTTACGTTCGTGTGGTATAAGATCTTACAGATATTGTTGGATTTGCAGCGCTATCTTTGATTCTCTTTTGTGATTCTATGTAATATTCTAGAAGCTATCAAAGTTCAGATAGTGAGTTTAAGAAGTATATCTTCCATTACTGGGAACATGGAAAACTGGGAGAAGGAAAGAAAGAAAGAAAGCGGAAGGTTAAAGCAAATGATAGAGATGGAAAATAGTGGGAAAATAAGAGAACAGTTGTCGTTGTTCTAATTCGGTGAGTAGATAATTTATCAGTGTCCTTAGGTACCTACCTATTGTCATGATTGAATGATGAGAATGGTGATAGTGGTATGGTAATTAGTTAATAGATAATTATGCTGCGATTGCCGGGAGATTTCTGGAGTTACGCTTCATTTCCAAGGGAAGCTCAATTATTTTTACCTACTGGGGGTTGAAATGTTAGGATCGATGGATTTGGCTGAGGTGCGGGATTCTCGTTTGCTGGGGGTTTTGAGGAATTGGGCGGGGAGTAGGTTCTGGAGGGGGAGTAGGTTCTGGAGAGGGAGATTTGGGTTTTTTTGCTTTGCGGGATTGTTTTAAGTATGGTTTTGATGGGAGTTATGATGGAAAATCCGCTACTCAACCAGAGAGAATTGAAAAATGGGATGAAAATAATCCAGAATCTGAGCTAACCGCCGCATTTTCAGACAACTCAAATGAAGAAGATAAAGATGAGGATTCGGAATATCATGAAAATTTCGAGTCGATGAGTAATGATAATTACTTCTCCTATGATAATGATACCTCACATCAAGCAGAGATACTAAATCATAACAATAACCAGGTATACACCACCAAAAACAACGAACAATTCTTCGGAAGCAATCTATTCAATAATCCATTTCAAGCAGTTGAAGATCAGGAAAATAATTCTGGGGGTTATCTGTATCTATATCTATTGAAACCAGTCGAAGCACAATACAAAACATCCCCCATATCTAAAACACCAATCCAACATTTCCTCGCTAAAAAAACTAAATTGTATATGTCGCAGAGCGGTAGCTAATAGAGCAGAGAGATTTATCTACCCTGAGGGTGAGGAAATACTGTTTCTTGTGGGAAGTGGAATTATTATGATAGTGGTATTGTCTATGAGGGGAGAAATAGAGGTTTGGAGAGAGTGATGGAGTTAGAGATGGTATGGTTCGTTCTCGAGTCCGTTGAGATATTGTTGGAATTATTGTGGTGGGGATGAGAGGGATGAGAGGGAGGGAGTGAGGTGTGGAGATATAGAGGGGGTGATGGGGTTTGAGGGTGAGAGTAAGAGTGTGGAAGGAAGGTTGGGGGATTGGGTTATGGGTTTTTGTGCTTGGAGTATATGGGATAGGGGAATGTTTGTAGTTGATGTGTATGTTGATGTTTTTTAGATGCTGAGATTGCTTCTTTCTCGTTGGGACATCCTCATTTCCTTCATATATTCAGGAATTTATCAAATCTTTGTGATAGAAAGCTGATTTGTATTTTCTAATTCCATAATTTCATTCATGAGTGACGTTCGATCTTGATATCTTACTTGCGAATATCATAATTATCTCTTCTGAACCACTTGTAAGCTATTTCTGCAAAACTTGAAGGATTCTATAAAAGAAAAAAATATGTATGGTCATGTGCATTGATATGTAGATATGTTAAAAACACCGTATCACTTTCAAGTGAGTTTGGTAAATCTTTCCTCGTCTTTTTTGGTCTCCTCTCGAACTTCAAAGTGAAATAAAATAGGATAGATGTGAAACAATCTATGGAGTTCCCTCGAATATCCGAATAATATATATTCTTCAGGAATCTATCTAAATAATCCTTCTGCATTATTCAAGGAGAGCTCGAGCATTGAATATATCGAATCGGATGTCAACAAGATAGACTTTGGGCTGAATCATAACATAACCGAGGCTTCCTACAATAAGGTTTGTGTGTATTATAAGATGAAAGTTGTAGTTTCCCCAAGATAGAGGACCAATGGAATACAAACACAGCCTATCTTCAACTGCTATTCACTATTCTGATGTCATTAAATCATCATACATATACAGCCCTGGAGATAATGTTCATCTTCCTCTTTTAAATCTATCAGGATATCATAAACCACCCACAAATCCGCTCCTGCAAACAACTCACGACCAAATTTCCAAAACCCACTTGATAATACTAGTTAACTAACCATGTTAAAAACAAGAACCCCATCTATCCATCCAGATACCCAACACAAAGTAAGTCACCCGACTTTCCGTTCGTTCAAATCTGCTATCTAGATCTAAATCCTAGATCTACATATCCTTGAGCTAACTTATCTCGTCTCTCAAAGAAAGTAAACAAACCACCCACAAACCCATCAATCACCAAACCAAGCAAAACAATTTTCCCACTTAATAATACTCCAACACATTTCGAAACGAAAAACGCAAATCATGAATCGAGCAACAAGAATGTTTTTATGAAAAATCATCTGGGGGAAAATATGGAGATGAATCTGGATTTTGGTCTGATGAGGAAGGGGGAATATTCTGTATGCGCGGATGTTGGGGGATGGGAGGAGGAAAGCGAAGAGGGGATGGTGAGAGTGGAGGAGAGTTGTTTGCTGTGAGATTTTGGGGGATTGGGGTTTTATTTACGGTATGAGAGGTGAGAGGTGAAGATATGGCAGAGATGATTGTGTTGTTTTAATGGAATCGAAATCGGAATCGGAATCGGTGGGTTTAAGGGTGCGGTGTTTTACGAGACTTTGAGGATTATGAGGACTATAAGTTTAATGTTAATCCAATTAATGATTTATACAGGGACAGAAAATTATATTTTCTTTTCCCTTTGTAGGGACTCTAGATAATATAGGTTAGAGTGCTACCTCCTTTTGTTTTAGGGGATGAATGATGGATGTGTAACTCATATATTAAGGTTGTTGGTCGAATCAATCGACCATTTTCTGCTGTTCCTACTACATACGATCTTTCCTTTTTGGCCGGCCAAATTCTGAATTCTTGGGATGGCAATTTGTATCCTAGAAGATTTTTAGCCATTTTGGATACAATCTTAGCAGCCAAACTGCAAAAAAAAAGAAGATAATGATGTGGTAAATAGGTAACATCATTTTTCACTTCTTCGTATCCGCAGACCTAAATCACGCCAATGAGGGTTTGAAACCTAATACTGCTGATTCCGTGACTTATGCATGCGTCTCTATTAAGACACTTTCGTAAATGTAGAAGTTAATTGGGGAATCTTGAACAAATCTTTATGTATTACTACATCCAGATGTATTTTGAGTTCTTTAATATGGTTATTCTCACCGCGTCGTTATTTCAATATTCGATAACAGGCTGCAATATATATTCAAAGCCCTATTGATAAACATTCTGATAAATCCAATCCTAGACTTCCATCAAAGCTAAAAGTTAAAGCTAAATTCTAGTGCCGTCAGATACTCGTTTGATCAAAGTATTAGATTTAGATTCTACTAGCATAGCCAAGTGGTAAGGATGAAGGGTTCTTGGTGGATCTATGACGGTGATCCCGGTTGAAGGTATGCCACTCGAGCTAGTAAATCAATCATGCGGTGGGTTTATTGAAATGGTAATGTGTGTTTTTCTCCTTCGTGTGAGTTCATTTTCAGAACTTAGGATCAAAGATTCAACTAAGAATTGAATATCACCGATCATGATTACAAACATAAATGATAAGTGTTACCATCGCTAATTATGTCGTTTAGGTAACGTTAGACTGCATCCCACCATCATTTTCGGTAGACCTTAACTTAAATTTCTAAACACAGAAACCCCAAAAGTACCTGCCGGACGACTCTCAGAGAAAAAAGTACGGGGTCGAGAAAATAACAGAGGATTAAATGAACATCAAAGAGATGGCCAAAAGGCATAAGGAACAACGAGAGACATGAGAAAAAGAAAGGGCATATTTACGGTCTTTGTAAAGAGTAGGTACCAAAAGTTCTTTAAGTTCATTAAGTTCATCAGACTATTCACCACTGTGTCGGTGCTTCAAATTCCTTAATCGTTTACTTTTTCAGGGATATTCTCCTGAGTTTCATGCAACAGTGAGCACAATTCCCCAGACAAAACACTAGAACTTTCTTCATAGACGGTTTTCTTCCACGAGTTACCAAAGGACAGAAAGTTTGTACCAGACTCGACAAGATCAGGGCTCAAATATGCAAATTGAACTTTTCTATGTGCCAGACGACTTGCCACGTCGGCAAGATAAAAAGAAGATTGGAGTTTACATCCCACAGTCTGAGTAGCCCCATACTCAATACCCACTTGTGCAACTACAACCACGGCATGTAGGACGGAAGTCACCTGATCAATATCCTGTTACAACAAGAGTTGCTAGGCAACATGACGGGCGAGGGTATTGCAAAGATGCTTTTGTAAGTTAATAAACAGGAAGCCAGGTCTTAGCTGTAGGGACATTCTTTTCTTATATAGGTTGTGCGTCAGGAGTTTTGAGTGGAGCTTTTTATAAGTATAATTAAACGAACAGCCATGTGAATGTTTTAAAAAACTCGTCTTATAATTCAGTGATTAAAAACCAAGTTTGATGGTTCCAATATTTTGGGACATAAATGCTGTGATATCTTCTGAGTATAATGTGAGTAGCGTCTATGTTCCAGCTTTGGAAATTCAATGAAGAAAATGAATTTAACTTTTCATGCAAATAAGTCAATCATCTCATATAATTTCGACATATAGGAAAACCTTACACTAGGAAATTGCTTACTGCTTTTCGATTTCATTCCATTGTTTACTTCCTTGAGATGAATTCTATGTTTTGGAATAGATCAATGCTTGATCGTACTAGATTCGCTTAAGCTCGGCGCTTGCATTTATTTATATTTATCCATCAACTTCAATTTCACAAGTTAAGATTTTCCTTGTAATCATTTTTGAAACTTCCCAAACATTCATTGGGATAAAAAAAAAAAAGGTTAGTGGTTTGTGGGAACCTTTCCACACTCAATACTTCTCCTTCTGCAAATACTTTGTTTACTTTCATTGTCAAAAATGTCGTTCTCTGAAGGCAATTGGGGAGAAGAATCCTTCGATCTGTCAGAAAATGATGGATTCTTAAATCTCCCAGAGGGAGAATTTTTCAATTTGTTTGAAGATAGCACGGGCAAAGTTGATGAGCTCTCGATCACCAACAGTGAAGATAAGTCTTCCAGCAACAAGTATTCTTCACTTGAGGAAGACATAAAGGGAATAATTCTACAAGGGACTGTAGATAAGCTTGGGGGGAATTCAGTGAAATCCAACACAATCTCTAGAGGGGAGGCCGAATCAATTGAGTCTGAAGTTGGAAGTCATTTGATTATGCCAGTTGATACGCATCTCGAGGAGGTGATGAGAGGTAACCAATACTGCAAGGTAATAATACTCTGCTTTTAAATGAATCTACAGTGAACTGATGATACCAAGCAGGTACCGAATTCCTTATTACAATCTCTGACTACCATGTCTCCAGTCATGTCTCCATCAGAAATAAAACAGCATTCTAGGTCTTCGGCAAAGGCTTCTTCCTTCAGTGAAACTTCAAATATCATGACACCGTTACTTGAACCTTCTTCCTCTTCACCAGTACCTTTCCTCTCGGCCAAAAATCATAGATACAACGGAGATAATAGAGGGACCTCGTCATCCACACCGACACGTTCTACTAGACGAAGAAAAAAGAACGGCATCGATAGAATCATCGAGGAGCACGACAAGAGGGTTGCGGAGAAGGCTGCAGCCAAAAAGGCTAGTTCGACTTTACTGGGATACAGCGGTATCCAGAAAAATACACCGTCAAAGAAAGGACATAGATATTCTGGAAGTCTCGATGAATCTCTAGGGAGATGTCAAATCGAACGTTCATACAATCGCCATCATTTTCCAGGTTCTTTGAGTCCCCAAAATGAATACCAGGTCAATGTTGATGGATGGCAAGCTCATGAATTCCAAGACAGAGGACGTGTTCAGCAAATGCACCAAATGCAACAAATGCAACGAGGGCCTCCGAATCTAAACTCTTCTCAACAGATGGACCAAATTCAAGCAATTCCTCCAAACCTAGACAATTTTGAGCAATTCAGCCATGGCAAGATGTATTCTGATCCACAAAACTATGCCACCTCAAATACAGAACAACAGACACCATTTAACAGACAATTTCAGGCTAGTCATCACGGCCAGTTTGAGCATCAGAAAACTCCCATGAGTACAAAATCTTTCCAGCAACTGGGCCAACAAATTATGAACCCATACATAGAGAGGGTTCACAACCAGAATTTGAAGAGAGAAAGAGAGGCCACAGTGCACACTAACCAATTAGCCATTTCTCACAATCAACCACTGCAGTCACCCCTGTTCATAAATCCACAGGAACAAAATCACTCTTTCCAGCAAGTGGGCCACACGCTAAATAATTCAAGCTTCTCCCATATTAAATATCCGTCCGTCCTAGATGAGCGGCATTTACCATTATTCCCAGAGAGAAATTCTTGGACGCCACTAGCAAACGCCAATTTACATGGTCAGGCTCGCAATCAATGGCAGACACCCGCTGTTCAAGAACCACAGTTTGGAACTCAGCAACACACAAATGTAGGCACACCCGCAAAAGTTGAGATTAATAATTGTGCAGCAGCTAACATCATCCAGATGAGCAATGGTATATCCAAAACCTCATTCCCTTCGTTTCCACCCCCATCTTTTACCTCTGAACAACATAGTGACCAACTATTAGAGCCACGTCTTGACCCTCCTCTTCCCACCTCTCCTCCAGCAAATACACACCTCACACATAGGCCAAGGAAGTGAGATATACAAGAAGAAAACCATTCTTATACAATGAAAGTCAGGTACTCGCGGACATGACAAAAATTAGACAGATACTCATCGCGGATTTCTTAATCCAAAACAAGACAATTACGGGTCATAAAATTGTCACTAGACTTCATATCTTCAAAGTACACACAGAGCGGCAGAAAAAATGACCAGAATGATGGGGTCACATTCACCCATTTCATTTCCTATCTTGTTCCACAAAAAAGCAATATCTTTCTTAAGTGCTTTTTCGCACAAACACATACACATTGCATTTATTTTTCGATTTCAATTTCCAGAATATGCCAAGGTTTCTGGTAATATGTAACTTCGTGAGGAAGGAAGTGATTGTTTTGAGGTTCATCGTTACATAAATGATTCTCACGATCGAGAGGTTCGCTTCAATGATAGTTAAGCTGAAAAGCTTCTTTACTTTTTTTCTGTATTTAGATAGTTCTTTGCTCGACTTATCTGTCCATAAAATAAGAACATAGCCTTTACAATAAATTTTCAGTCAAACTTTACTGATCTCTTTTCAAACTTGATTCTCATCTCTCATTTCCATGCAGTATTTTCCGGAATGATACAGGAAATTTTGAAGTGGTCGATATTCGAGTTTCCCTCATCATTATGGACTTTATACGAGGCATTGTAACTGATTATGACCATGAACTGAAATTGACCCGTACAACGAAGAGGTGAATGACTGAAGTGATACTCTTCTCTTTGATTTTATTAACCACGGTACCTGATAGAATACGCCTAACACTCAACTTTTGTGTATTTAAGCAATTTCAAGTCTTTCGAGATGCGTAGTTGCTCTTGAGAACGCATCCTCAACTATAAATCCATCTACGCATACCTATGAAGATCTTGCGATCCTGTCCGAATTATATCGAAACGGGAGAAAGACATGACAAACCCCCAACTAGCCGACGGTATTCCCCTTAGATTGACTTGAGGTATAGACTCTTTGTCATTGACAGAGCTGACAGATTGCGTTGAAAGGAAAAACTCTGTCACCTAAATCCATGTCTACCAGCAATAAAACACCTGCGCCCTAAGATAAGCTCGTCGTGCTAAATGTAGGTCTTAATACGTCTATCTAACAGGTATGTTCCAGCACCTGCCCTAGAAAATTTAATGTTGGCCTCGCAGCTTTAGATGTCGTCGTTCACTTTTCGATTATGAGAAAGGAGTATGCGGCATGACTATGTAGCAAAAGGCCGTTGAGCTTGGAGTGAGTGAGTGGGTTCTCTACTTAAGGTGCCTTTTGGATGATCTAGGAAACGGGTTTTGGCTTTTATCGTCTCGTGCGGCACCTAATTTATCTAAAGAATGTGCCTTTGCCTGTATGGCACAATTGACTTTTTGAATGACCGGCTTTACAGTTTTGTCAAAGATGGTTCTCCGCGGAACCGAGCAGAATGCTATCTAGGTCTGAACGCGAATAAAACCATAGAACCTTTTCCTTAGTTTCGTTTTCTGTGTCAGTTGTGGGCTTTATTTCTGAAATGCGCCCTTTTGATCTTCTTTCCTCAGCTGATTCCTCGGTCGCTAGCTCTTTTCTTGCTGCGAATTGTCCCACCATTTCTGTTTGACTGTCTGTCAATCGTTTCTCGAATTCTCTCCTCGGCTGCCTCTTCTCCACTGTCTCTCATCGACTTCTTTCCTCATCTGTTTTCATCGAGTGCTTCCACCAACACTTCCATTCACCATTTTTTATCCCTCGAGTCTTTACCTTACGGTCCTCAGATTACAACTGAACCAGGCTTGCATAATACCGCTAAGCACTGCAAATGGTATACACCACTCGGGAGGCACCATTGAACTATGCAAACCATTCAATTTCCAACCAAGGTAGAAATGCATTCTGTCCGCTGCAGCTCTACTAAATGTCTTCCTCTACTTCTTCTCATTTTAATCATATTCAGAGCAGGAATGTTCACGATCGTCGTCTCCTGTCACGGTAGATGAGAGAGGTATGTATAACCAGCTTGTAGCTGTTCTGGATGGGAAATTACTAGGTTCCCGAGGGCAGAAGTTTAGAATATTATGAAAGGAATACAGTGAGAATTATTGAAGGTGGGCAGATTTTGTTTATTCTTTTATCATACTTTGGATAATTGGGCGTTGGAATGAATATCAATTGCATGTTTCGTTCTATAGCTCTTCACTTCTATTTCATATGTCTGCAGTAATCTAAGTATTTAGGATGGAAGAAGAAGGAGGGGGGTGGATATAAGGATTGTGAATGAGAATGACAGCGGGGGATAAAAGGGGTTCATGCTCCGGATCTTAGTTACTATGTTACCATTCACTTAGTTTTGGGATGAAGATGATTTCCCCCTCCGCCTTTGCGCTTGACTTGCTTCTGATTTCTCCTGTTAATTCTATAGATTGTTAAGTGCTTCCCGGCAAAGCTGGAAGTTTGCCGGCAGCGTTTCATATCTCCCATCCTATCCTATCCTTGAACTAAGGATAGGCAAAATAGCTTCAATTTGAATGATAGGCAGGATAAGGATATAAAGTTTTCCTTGAGGATATAGTAGGATTTATAGGGTTCAGGATAGGATAAAAGAGGAGAGGATGGTTGAAAAATCCCTGTAAGTCTAGTACCCTACTTTTGGACCACCCCTCTTTTGGACCACCCTTTTACACCAAAAATTACCATTTTCAGCTATTAATAATTCAAAAGTATTGATTCTGTAAATTTTATATTTTTCACAATTTTATTGGTTGAGATATAAATGTGTAACGATACTATACTGGAGGCAGCGGCTGCCTAAGGTTTCGTCTGGTTGGTAGTTGTGGGTTAAGGCTTTATCACTGGTCTTCACTTGGAAGTGAAGTCGTTACTAGATCAAGTAGAATGTAGGTAAACTAATTGATAACTAAGTTGAGCACAAAGCTCCTTAACTACGAGACTAAATGAATGTTTATATACCCTATATCATCTTTTGAGGACCTTTGGGACCCTAAGGTCCAAAAGGTCCTCGAGGTCACATGAATTAATGAATCGTGACAAAATGATTGAAATCACGATTTTTAATTTGTGTAGGATTTATTGTTACGAGTTTTGCCGTCTAGATCACGTGGAAGTGCTCTAGGCTCTCGAGGTGGTTTATAACTAGGCGTCAAGCAGGGACTTAAGTAATGACAATAATGAAATGCAATTCGTAACTAATAGTAGGATATACTAAATGATTGATCTTGAGCACGAAGCTCTATACAAAGGAAATCCATCTTGATTATATAGACCTTCGTGTTCTAGCTGATCAGTAGGATCAGTATGGCTCAGTACTGAGCTTGCTGATCCTCACCGAGTCAGTCACATGATATTGGTAACACGTGAGCGTCTTCTTGTTACCCGGCGTAACATTTATATTCAAATTTGAAGAATTCGAAAATCTTAAATAACTTTTCAACAAAAATTATTAAAAATAAACTATAAATCTTTTCCAAATATTTACACTATAATTGATTGAATAAATCAAATTATTTGAAAAAAATAATTTACAGTTATTGTTTTATTATTGATTAAATATTTTTGTATATACAATTTGTTACGTCGGTGTTACGTGACGGTTGTTACCCCACTAGTGGCTCACGTGCACTAGCCCTGTATATAAAGACCTTCTTACTTAGAATCTTCTTAGTTCTTTAGTTTTAGATTCTAAGTAATTGAATTGACTCCGTTTACGACTTTTCCGTCACAGTCGGACTCCACAAGCCCATTACCACATGATTCAATCACGTGATTGACTCTACATAATATGCACGAAAAATAAAGGTCCAACATATTCTTAGGTCCAGGACCTTTCGGGGTCCTGAAGATCTATAGCATGAAGATCTATATAGTCAGGACGGATTTCCTTTGTATAGAGCTTCATGCTCAAGATTAATCATTTAGTATACTCTACTATTAGTTACAAATTGCATCATTATCATTACTTAAGTCCTTGTTTGACGTTTAGTTATAAACCACTTCGAGAGCCTAGAGCACTTCCATATGATCTAGACAGCAAACCTCGTAACAATAGAAATCCTATACAAACTGAAAATTGAAATTTCAATCATTTATATTTCAATCAATAAAATCACTAATAATTATATAATAAAATAATAATCCAAATTTTATTAAATTCTATCGATTAATTGTAAAGTTATTAATAGGTAAAATCACGATTTTTGATGTAAAAAGATGGTTCAAAAGAGGGGTGGTGTGACCAAAAGGGTGTTTATAGACCAGCAATTGTATTTAACTTAGAATCTACAGGTGAAGAGCACCTGTAGATGGGGATAGCTACTCTATATATACACAAATGAATGGCCTAGCCGCAATGGCTAGGCAAAAAGAAGTCATATTTATTCCTCCAATGATCTTACTTTACCGATAACCATTGATACCTAGTACTTGTCCGGATCTGATCCTCAGGTCACCTAAATCGCATACTAATCTCGAGTAATCGTATCATGTGTGGACATGGTTAATGTACCTGAGGTTTCTTATATAATAAGGGTGGGAGGAAAGCAGGGATTTCCGTCACAGGTGGTCCAAAAAGGGGGTACTAGACTTAATTTATTATTATATAATTAGAATCTCAAGTTATTTTTATTATAATTGCAATCTTATTGTTGTTTTAATTATAAAAATAAGAATTATGTTAAAAGGAATGACCTCACACAGGGAATAGTGGGAAGCTGATAGGGCAGAACTGAGTGTTACGACGGGCTACACAACTACCAAGGCACGTGATCACAAATGATCAATAGTGATCATTAAGGATCACTAAGGATCACGGTATAGGTGATCACTGATGATCATTAAGGATCACTAAGGATCACGGTATAGGTGATCACTGGTGATCATTAAGGATCACTAAGGATCACGATATAGATGATCACTAATGATCATGAAGGATCACTAGTAATCATGGAAGCATGAAGGACTATATAATCAAGATGGATTTCCTTTGTATAGAGCTTCGTGCTCAAGATCAATCATTTAGTATATCCTACTATTAGTTACGAATTGCATTTCATTATTGTCATTACTTAAGTCCCTGCTTGACGCCTAGTTATAAACCACCTCGAGAGCCTAGAGCACTTCCACGTGATCTAGACGGCAAACCTCGTAACACTGAGGTAATATTGGTCTAGTAGGTTAATCTCACTTCTAAGTTCTACGGAAGTGCGAAGCTCTCTGTAAGAGAGTGTCACGATTCACCATTAGGATTGATGGTGTTACGATGGTAGCAAACTGATTAATTAGGAGAGCTTAGGCCTTGTGCAAACATGATCAGATTTCATCGAATTAGTATGTGATCTTGGTCACCTGAAGATCGTGTATGCACGCACCATCAGAAATCACGTGATAAGGAGCCCTCAAAGCTCCTAGGGGCTCCCTTCTTCGTTCATTATATAGTCAGAGTAGTTTCATAGTTTAGGAGCTTCGTGCTCAACTTAGTTATCAATTAGTTTACCTACATTCTATTTGATCTAGTAACGAATTCACTTTCAAGTGAATACCAGTGATAAAGCCTTAACCTATAACTACCAACCGACGAACCTTAGGCAGCCGCTGCCTTTAGTACAGTATCGTTACAGAGAGCTTCTCAATCTAGTCCTAACAGGACTAGTGCCCTGTGCACGTGCTACGCAGGAACCATTCACTTTAACAAATTATTTATTAAATCTTTCTTTTTATAAATTAATTTATTTTCGATTTATAATTCATTATATTTTTAAGTATTAAGGCTAATTTATTATTTCTCCAGTATATATCATGTGATATCATTTATATCCTTTTATTCAGGATAGGATAAATTCGGCTTTTTTAAAGGATAGGCAGGATGAGGATATTTACGAAGTTTACAGGATATAGGGCCTCCATCCTGGTTCTAGGATAGGATGGGAGAGGATGAGGATGGGAGATTTGAACCGCTGTTTGCCGGCTCCCAAGGAATTCAATGAAAACTTACCAAGATTGGAATATCACCATCGATGCAACCCGAAAAATCTCATACATTCATTTATTTGCTTTAAATATCAGTTTATTTTTCCATTCTCGCAGCATTTTTGCTCTAATAATTACAGGCCCTTCGGCACCACACTGCACAGAAAAGACATCACTAACTACCCATCATCTTCAGATACGCAGCCAAATTAATGGTAAGACCAAGACACTGAAACATATATTATGTGTACCAGACATCTAACAATTGCTCCAATATATCGTACACTTTTCGATTCGTCACCGGATGTCACATAAATATTGAAGATCGAGAGAGGAAACTTAATAATCTACAGAACACATCGAATATCAATAGGTATTATCCCCTTTCTCCTAACATTTCCTGTCCGGCAAGTCGACTAACTCAGCAAAGTTATCACTGATTGTAGTTTCGCAGCTACTGATTATGACAGAATATCTGTTACACGCCTTACTCTGTCGCTGGTTTTGCTTGGGACTATAAGATCGAGCAGAAGCTTAAGTGATGGAACCACGGTATCATTTCCAATTTCCATGTCACGAACATAATTGCTTCCTAATGACATTGTTAGATATAGAATGATACAAGAATGAGTATTAGGGGTATCAGATCTGCAACAAAATATTCTTGTAATTCTTTGAAGACATCTTTGGGATGAGAAGATGTATATATGGGTCAGTTCACTAAATCTGTATCACACTAGTTCAAAGGACATTCTGTCTTTATCCAGTATTTCATAATTCAAGTGCATTCGTAGTTCGGCATATAGTGGTGCAATACTTGAGCAGGTGGCGATACTCCATGTAGTTGCATATTCCAGTACTAACACGATTCGAATCTTCACCGGTACCAATCACAACCAGAAGCTAAAGTTAAAACTCCAGTTTCCCAAGGAGATTTATGTTTAATTACATCATTTTGGTATCAACTTGTCTAGGTGTAAGTTTCTTATCGCTAACAATTGGCGAAGAAAATAGGGGGTTAACTATAACCCCACAAATTAGCACGTAACACAAGTATTCTTACATCTCAAGGGCCCATGAGTCTCCCAGTAAAAGATTGAAAAGAATTCATATCTTTAGATCTTACAAGATGAACTTTCAGTCCATTATTCCTTTCCCCAGTAAGTGAATTGAGAATAAGAAGGATAAATAGATGACATCATTTATCCAACCATACATCCTTTTAGCTATTAAAACCATAACGAAATGAGAAAATAGAGATGTAAAAGTTGTTGGCTTAGGGCTAATTAAGTTAGATTAGCGGGGATAATACGAGTGATTCTTGGCTAGGGATGAAGCGAGTGATTCTTGGCTAGGGATGAAGCTAAATGTAGCTTCCTAACCGCCGAAGCTAAATGCAGCATCCTTCTGACTGCCGAAACTTTGAGCCAACTACCTTAGCGGCTAAACCCCCTCCCTCCATTGTCTCGGTTTTTTCTCATCCTCTAACTTATAAATCACCACAACTAACAAACTCCAAGTCATCATCAAGCCTCAAACTTACCACTCTATACCTAGCTACATGAGAGTTTAAAAAATTTTCTTCATTATAAAATGTAATTGCGATTATAATTACAACATCCTGAAATTGTTGAGCCTGGACTCAAGTAACTTTTTTTTTCTTCGGGTATGATCTTACCTTTTGGCGTTGAACTCTAAGATTATAAAAACATAATAATCTCTCATTTTGCTCAGAAAATTTCCTCTCTTTTCGAAATTTTTATAAAGCTGTTCAAGTCAAAGATATGATTTTATATTTCCTGTTCAGATCTGCATGAAACACCTAAATTTATCATATTTATTTATTAATTATTCAATATATTATACAACAGCCATCAAACGACCCAGTAATTTGCGCCGTTGAAATAATTCCAAGTACATTCACTCCTTCCAGTCCAATCCTTCCCAAGACAAACCATCGAATCTATATCCGTGTACTCATAAACTAGTATCCAAACGCCGAGATTACTTTCCACTTAAGGTATTCTAACTCCTTACCTTTTCTATCTATAACCTTCTATTGGTTTTCTATCGACGACCTTTAGCTTGCACTTATCGTACACCTTCCTCTCATTTATCCATATTTTTCACGTCCAGATGATTTGATCACTGTCACTTTGACTTTGACTACTTTCTGGGCTGTCTATTCCTTCAGAGACAGCAGACGTCTCTCCGCCATCCCAAACTTCAACCTCTTCGCATCCTACAGGAACGCGACATTTGCTTCGATCTGTCTCTGAACACGTGTTCCAAATCACTTCTTTTAATTCTCGACCTACTTGCTCGATGACATCCACTGCCCACTATCGGATCGATTTATGTTAGTAAACGATATACACAACGTATGCTGGAATTTGAAGAGCCAAGAAGAGGAAAGGGGAATAAACCATGGAGAAAACTTACAATTACATCTAAATGCTCATACTCCTCTATCACTTTTTGATGCACGACCTTAACACACGGTTCTCTCCCCCTCTCGAATCTCCGAAGTAATTTTCTACCATCGACCAAATCATCCGTTCCGGCCACCCAGAACGCAAAAGGTGGAGCTTGTTCATTGTACCAAGCTGTACTTCCCTTGAGTCCTCTCCTCCTCTTTTTGTGCGTTATTTCTGTTCCGGATTGCATCTCAGTCTCGACCAGCCTTGACGCGCCCATCACTTTCTTTCCTTTAGCCTTTAACTTCTCTTTCCTTTTCTCATCATTACTACCTGAATTATCTAACGTTTCACCAGATACCCATCTGTCTTCTTCCTCTTCCTGTAAACCCTCCTCTTTTGTTGCTAATATACACTTTTGCTTTGCGAAACACTCTCTCCCTAGCCACCATCTCATACTTTCTGCACTAACGTACACAGGAGCGAATTGAAAACATCGATCTCTGGTTCCTTTGTCCCACCTAGCATCACTCCAATTGAATAAAAAGTGGAAAACGTGATACCCCATAGCCCCAAAAATTTTCCCTGGTACAATTTTGTGCATAGTCATCATATATGGAATGAAAGCGTGAATACCGAAGATGAGGCGAAAGAATGAAGGAGAGATCATGCGCATAAATTTGAAATAAGCCTTCCCGATTAAAGGACCTGCATATGCAGCAGGGGCCAATGCACAGAACACAGATAGCTTTTCGCCTAATTCTGGACGCTGTTCTTTTGCGAGCGCAACAAGCGTTTGAGTTGTGCCTTGGGAGTGAGCGATGAGGGCTAGTTTGGGGAAAGATGTTTCGGATAAAACGCGAGAGGTGAGTGCTGGTAAATCTAGCACACCCATCTGCCGAATGTTCCAAGCCCACATACGAGGATCCGAGTATTCAAGAAGGGTATGTTCTGGCGTGAAACCGCATCGATTATTACCAAGCCAGATATCATAGCCTTGTTTGCATAAGTAGAATGCCAGGGAGTGGTCATCATTGGTGCAATAGGCACCGGAAGATTGCAATAGCCCATGAATCATTAGAACGGGATACTTTGGTTTGCGATCAGAGGCCGAAGGAAGTGGACGACTTGGCCCCTGACCAGTAAATAGTTCTGGACCACGAGCGGCTCGCTGTTCGGCTGTCATAGGCGTATATTCGTTCGGGTTGTATACATGCCATAAAACAATAATAAATCCATCCTCCGTCTGAACCTTTACCTCTTCAACATCAAGGCCTACCCTGCGTGCATAATATCCCACGTCACAAACCAGTGGATCTTTTCCTCCCTCTGTCGGTACAAATTCCCCTTGTCCCGCTTCATCTTCATTATCATCCATTTTTCCGTGAGAGAACTTTCGGCGATTTAATCTCTTCCACCTCATCTCATCTTCTTTCCTCCTTCTTTTTCGTGTCTTCTCTTCATCGTAGAATACCCTTCCTCGGTCTGGATCTCTAAATGTAGCTTTATACCAAATATACCTGCAAATGGCTGGCACACTCATAACTCCTGCTCCCATTACAATAAGCCCCAAAAATGCGCAGCTCAAGAAAAAACTAGTAGTTCTGAATGTCCAACATTGTAAATTTCTCGTAATCGACGAGGGGCCGTATAGTGGTAAAGGTGGGAATAAAGGATGCGTTCTCGAGGGTGGCATAGCTCGTCGAAGGGAACCTTGGCCTGAGGTTTGCCCATCATCTCCTCTATCTTCATGTGAATTTTGCACTTTCTCACCCGCTGCGAGCCTGTTCTCCTCGTCCATAAGTTCACCTGTCCCTTCAGCCTCGCTATTCATATTACCACCCACTCCCCTTGCTTGCCTTCTAAGCCCATTCAATCTCTCCGCCTCCTGTAACGGTGGCCCTGGCAATCGCCCTCCATCCTCCATAACAACGACCGTATCCCTTGGCGTAACATAATCCGCTCTTTTCGCCGTTCCAGACCCAGTATCATCGTCCTGCGGCTTAACGTGGGAGAGCTTCGCAGCTTGACCCGCATAGGCGGATTCGAGTTCAGGTTCGTTGTTCATGGCGGTATATTGTACATACTTGAATTGCTTCGAGTTGAACCTCGAAGTCATTTAAATTTGCTCGAGTTCGAGTGGAGCTCTCAAAATCATGGAAACTGTGACGATCCTTTATCCCCTGTCCCTGCCTTCCGTCTGTCACAATCTACAAAATCCAACTCAAACTGGCAAAGCTTCCAAACAAACCCAAAAAAAACACGAGCAATTCCTTTACGAGCCAGCGAAATGAAACACAAAGTTTTACAAGCGATTATAGAGATAAATGATCTCCCAAACAAGAAAAATGAAACACGCACAAAAACAAGTAGGAAATGCGATACTTTTACCAAACAAACAATGTGAGAGTTAGATTCATGTTTCTGTGTCAATTCCACTGGCCGTGCACATTGTGCTGCGCCGTTGGATAATTGTCATCGGATTATTATTTGATTGGCTAAAATTTGACTGAATATGTGGAATTCTTACATGTGAAAGAAAGCTTATTTACTCCGTATTGCATGCTGACATGAAAGTAATAGGGGATCATCTGATGACGTCGGGGAGTAATGATATATATAATGTTTTAAAAATCACAACGAGATGGTTCATATTTCCACAACAAGTAGGATAGAGTAACTAAGAATTATGGTCTACCTTTATATAGATTCCGGGTGGTGTATATATGGTTATGTTCTTTATCAATTATATATTATCTTCCTCCTTTGTAGATACATCCTCACATATCCTTCCTTACACATCATCAATATAAATTCTCTTCATCCTCCATACTTCCCTCCTGAAATAGCCCTTGTACAGACTCCCTTCCTTTCCCCTTCACTCTGACCGTACCATTAAGTTGTTCCTCATCGCTGCCATTATAATAACCATCCTCGGCGTTCTCACCCCACCCATCCACGTCTCTCGCCTTTCCTTTGCCTTTAACATCTACTCTTCCTTTTCCTTTCCCTTTTCTCGAACTCCTCGAACTTCCTGATGAGGTAGGTCTTTGCGCACCTTTATCCTTATCTTTTACGCTCTCGAATTGACTTCTAACTCTTGCATAATGCTCCAATTCTCCTGCACTAACACTAGGAACTAACTCTCTTCCTGCAGCTTCAAAGTCCTCCTCTTGTACTACCACACGTAAATCATCTTCTTTCGCATAATGATCAAACCAATATGCTGTTGAGACCTTTCCTTTGCCCTCGCTTACTCGTTGGGAGTTGAGTTCGGCGACATGTGAGTCCACGAGTGATGCTTGACGAGTTACAGCCTTCAGCATAGCATCAGAACAGAGAGCATAAAAATCTGCTCCGGTGTATGTAAATGGAAGTGTGGCAGCGACACGTGAAAGGGATAGTGTAGGGGAGAGTGTAAATCTATTGGAGTCAGCGTGATTCAATATTGATTCAATATGATAGATGACTTACTTCCTTGTTAAAGCTTCCAAAATCGTCTCTTGCTTTTCGTGCGTATCACTTACTCCCAAGTACAACATCTTGTCAAATCTTCCTGGTCTCAATAAGGCTGCATCCAAAAGATCCGGTCGATTAGTTGCACCTATAACAAAGACACCTCCACCACCGTCATCCCCATCAGACATGCCATCTAACTCCGCCAACAATTGCGACACAATACGGTCCATGACCCCACCACTGTCTCCTTGATTGCCTCTCTTAGGTGCGACAGAGTCAAGCTCGTCGAAGAAAACAACACAAGGTCGTGCGTCACGCGCACGTTGAAAGACCCGTCGAACATTGGCCTCAGATTCACCAATGTACATGTTCAGTAACTCCGGACCTTTGACACTGAAGAAATTGAGACTGAATTCCGTCGCAATAGCCTTCGCAAGTAAAGTCTTTCCAGTACCAGGAGGGCCATAAAACAAAATGCCAGACCTTTTCTTCATGCCTTTTGCGAATAATTCTGGTCTCTCCAGAGGTAATTGAATGGTTTCCATTACTGCATCCTTGACATTCGAAAGTCCACCTACATCATCCCAACCAACATTTGGAATCTTGGGTGCACCGATGGAATCAGCAAAATTCTTCCGTGCGGCGTCTACTGCAAAATCAAAATCTGCTTTGGTGAGGCAACGACCTGCCGCCCCACCAGAAACAAGAATATCGCGCACTGTAACAACATTTTCAGCATTGGTACATGCAGCTGCGAGTATTTCTATCCTAGCGTTCCGTGCCACAAGAGCTCGATCTACAACATCAACTAAATCTCCGGCCACGAGAGCAGCAGTCTTTACAGCGACTGAACTAAGGTCTACGTCTAGTGCGAGATCGATAGCTTGGTCATCAATTATAGCACGAAGTATTCCCTCTCGTTCCCACTCATCAGGAGCAGTCATTTCGAGTTCGTGAGTGAACAAGCCTCGGATTCCGTCTGGAATCTTGTCGACCTCAGTTGTGGTCGCAATAATCACTCTCGTTCCACTTTGAATTTCTTTTAATGTAGTGACCATTCTGTCGGCAGTGAGTGATTCGATGTGACGTATAAGGAGTGCGCAAAACTCAGGGCCACAATTCATAGCTCTTTCAGCGCGCGCCTCTAGAAATCCGGCAGTTTTGACGTCGCTTCCAGCTCCACCTTCGCCGACGATATCGACAGCATCAAGCTTAAAGGTATGTAAACCAATATCTGCACAAGCCTTGGTTGCTAATGTTGCTTTTCCAATGCCACGTTGCGTAGACACAAGCAATATTGCGAGTGGCGGTAGCTTCAGATGTATAGCTCTAGGGCTTGTGGCTGTGGCTATTAATTCCCTCAATCGTCGTTGCAAAGTCGTGACATGTGGTCTTTTTATTTCCGGTATTGCGGTGGATTCCAAATCATTCTTAGATATCGACTTGAGTCCCAAGTAATGTTCCCAGGAATTCTCCATAGTTGCAGGTAAGCGACTATTTTCGCTCCCAGACTGCATCATACGTGTGTTCGAGGCGTCAATCGAGGCTACACCTCCCCATACGTCATCATCCTCGCTACCTTCTGTATTTTCCTTCGTCAAACCAACGTAGCTTACTCTATACCAAGCAACTCCACTCGTCTTGCTTGATTTACTAGGTTCGGAGTCATTGAGTTTCGCGTTTGATAACATATCATCAATTTCAAGGTCCTCGCTTGTAGATGACTGACTTAGAGTTCGACCAAGGGCTTCATCGATTGGAACAGCAATGAGGTCACCTTTTCTAACGATTCTCGTTTTTCCAGCAAAATGCTTTTTCAGTCCAGCAAACAAAGCGTTTTGCAAGGTGCGCTCGTTAGAGGCAGGGGTGGAGATCTTCATGAGAGTTAACTCCTTGGCCACCGGGGGGGAAGAAGAGCCAGTAATCTTAGCCGACGGCGCTTTCAATGTTACTGCCTGTGATGGTAGTTTCAGGGGAGCAATGCGACAGTAGGAAGTGTTCTCCAAATTTGCAAGGAGGATAGGTGACATGTAAGCCGACGGGGTGGCGGGTTTCTGAACTTGTGACTCAAAAAAAGACAGTCTTCGACCCTCTTGCTTACCACGTGGTATTTTGGTCATGGGACGGTGTGAATAGTTTTCTGGGAGGCCAAAAACCTTCGCAGGCCGCCAGGGTTTGTCTTCATCTGCTTCTCCAAAGCTCCCCAGGCCTAATAGACCAACTCCATTAGCAGGAGGTTCTGCGGCTGCCTCTAACCTTACCCAATCTCCTGAAAAGCACCCAATCTTGGTTAGAGAGTTGATATCCACAAATATCCTCGCCTCCTCATCATCGTCGGCATTCGGCTTGGGGTGTAGCATCTCGTCGGAGAGTGGTATAGCTAGTCCTTGCGTTTTGAACAACCTTCCGCTTTGTCCACCAGCACGAGTAGTTGTCGTGAAAGAAGAGAATACCGATCCTGGCGTAGCGGCACCATTCGTTCTTCGTCCGCCGGGTACAACTGTTTGGGGAGATCCCGGTTGTATCGTGGAAATTCCGCTGGCGTTGTGAGCTGGTAGCATGGGTGCTTGTAAGGAGATCATGTCGTCCATGGAATCATCCGAAAGACTATCATTATCGGCACTACTGTCTAGCTCCGTGTCTGTTTCTGTTTCTGTAACATAATCAGATTCCTCCTCAAAAGCAGTATCGGTTTTATATCTGTCCTCGGCAGCGGAATAGAATTGGTCATTACTTGTATCTTCGTCCTCTTCCGTCACTTGATTCAGCCCTCGGCTCATTGGGATAGGCGATTGTTTTGATTGACTTTTTGCATGATGGCCAGTTTGTGTGACAATTATCTTGGTTTTTGGCGACAGTAGTCCTTGTCCCACAGGCTCGCTAAGAGTTACTTTTGCTGGAGGGGGGGGAACATGGGTGATAGGATGGGGTTGCAAAGGTAATTGAACAAAATCTCCTGTATGAACGACTTTCAACGATCTTAAAGCTTCTCGAATCGCCTTGGTCAGTTTATCCTCTGGGCTTACCCCATTTGTAAATGACTTTGAGTGTCCGTTCGTCTGCGGATGTTCTCCGTGAAATGTCCCTTCTCCATTTTCTAATCTCTTCGCAGACTCCCCCTCAATTGTAACAAAAATTGTCTCTAAAGGTAATGGTACGATATCTAGGACACGTATTTCAATCCCGCTTCTGTTATTCGTCGATAATTTTGAGGAAGCAGCCCTCTGAAGGGTTTCGGCGAATGCTTGTAGAGTCGGTGAGTCCGGTGAGAATTGTACGGTGGAATGTGCCAAAGTACTTGAGGACCTGACAGGAAGAACAGTCCATGTTGAGTCTTCGACTGCTTTAGAAGGACCCCAGGGGGATATCGCAATGTACTGCACCGTTTCCCCAGACACACCGCTCAAAAATAGGTCTTTTGTCAAATCCTCAGATATGATTCCCACATCCCCTTTCATATGCTCATCCAGAATCAATCTTGCTGAAATGGATGCCTTATCTTGACGTCTTCTTTTTCGTTTCTTGCTTTGTGCAAAGGATGCCATAGTGTTGTTGGAGGTTATTGACATTCTTGATTGATCGTTTCACAAGCTCGTGGATGCGGTATGGTGAAGCTACCTAGGAGCTAGAGCTACCCTATGTGTCGGCAAGGACTCCTTGTCGTACTTGACAGCTGTCTTATTTCAGTTATTTTTGGTTAAACTTGAGAAGATACTTGAAATAAATCAGTCGCATTCCCGAAATGAAAGACTTACAGTATTCCTCAGGGCTCTCCTTCATAAAAGAAGTGATTTAAGCAGCCGGTCGGTGTCTGGGATATGGACCGAGGCTTTTGGGATCCCCCCAAACACAGCTAGCCGTTGCGGAATGGAAAATATATTAGCCGACACTTCCGACCGCATTATGATCACACCCCGAACCGATATCCTACTTTGTTCTGAATCATGGTCAGTACTCTAGTAACGTGTTTCATCACCCCGTGCACCATATCACCTCGTGCACCACTTTCACCTCAATTCCTATTTATAATCATATATAATTCAGCAATTACTTGATCAATTGATTTAAATTAAGCACTATCTAATAATTTAGGATCTATATTATCATTAGAACATATTCTTGCATTATGACCTGTTATTCCATATTTACTACAGCATCGATTAGTCGATGCCTCTCTATTAGAATTCCGCCCATTTTGTTGCCTATCGCGTTTAATCTGAACATCCACCTCTTTTTGTGATATAATATCATTAGCCTCTTGAATAATGAGAGCTCCTCCTAAACATAATTGAGTCTTTTTAGCGCGTCAACGTTTACTTAATCCTGTATTTGCCAATCGAAGATCGTGATTCTCAAAAGCTAAAATCGTGACAATACTAGCTAGGTATTCTACATCTTTAATTAAAGGATCTGTAGCCTTAAATATAGGTGTAAAAGAGCTAGAATGATATTGAGCAATAATAGATCGTACTAAAAATGCTTGTGAAAGAGCTTCGATGGCATTGTGAGGTGTTTGTGAGACCCAATCGGGTATATGACTCGGAGGAAGCGAAGGAGGAGTAGGTGTACAGATTCGAATATCCATTCTAGAGAGTACAGCATCGAGATTAAAAAGGATTAATCTTGCTCCTCTAAAGCCTGCTTTCATATTCTCCATTGTAATTGCTTGTTTGTATGCAGTATTGAATGCTATAAAGAATTCGACTTTGGAGATATGATTGATATACATCCATATATACCCCTCAATTTGCTTGCTATATGTGCATTTTAGTACACTAAAACAATTAACATCAAGAGGTTGGGTGAGATGATTTGAATAAGGTGGTAATCCAACGGTTTTAATCTTATGTTCTATACAATAGTTCTGAAAAGGGCCTGATTCATAGCTTTCATGTCCATCTAAGACTAGTATTCGATATGCACCCTTCGTACAGAGTTTCGTATGCTTATCAAAATGCTTTAGCCATTCTAAACCCGTCTCATTATTCGTCCATCCATTTATAGTAGTTTTAACCACCCATTCGGGAGGCATATCCGTCTCGCTGTACCAATTGGCTAGGTGCATTTGTCCTTGAACGAGATATGGAGGTATGTTCTCCCTTGTCGCATTACCACATACAATCGCTGTCGACTATTCTCTATTGCCTAGCTGTATTCCTTTACTTTTGTCACGTCTATCTGCATTAGTAATAACCATACTAGAGGATATCACTCCCATCATAAAGCTTGTTTCATCAAAATTCCATATATCACACTCCTGTATTCCATATTTTGCCTTTATATTTTTGAATAATTGAAACCACTTATTAATAAGCTTAGGATCCTCGCAGAGAGCTCTTTGGAAATCGCAGGCATGATTAAAATGCGTTTTTAGAATATTGTATCGATTCACGAATCGATATGCCCATTGTTTACCAATACGCTTTCCACCCCTCGATTCAAGAATGTGATTCGCCATACTTTCAACACTTATGAATTTAGGATTAAATCCTCGCTCATCCATATCGATTATATGCTGAATAATAACCTCCTCTTCAATTTTAGTAATTTTATGCTGTTTTTGACGATATTCGGAGGCAGGAGTGATCCCTTTCATTCTACGCATGAGTGTCGTATGAGTAATATTGTAAATCTTGGCAGCTTTCCGGAGGCTTAAATTTTTATCTTTAGCCATTGCCTCCATCGCCATAACGATATCGCGTTCATTTAATGTCGATACCATAATTATTTATTGATAAATCGCGTATTGAAGTGATTGATGTGAATTGAGGTGAAAGTGGTGCACGAGGTGATATGGTGCACGGGGTGATGAAACACGTTATATCTAATGAATATAATGGGATCATATACGAAAGCGATATTCCCTAGCGCCTTTCAAATCTTCAATTAGTAACTACCTACCGTTATACAATGAAACAGATCGAACTAAACACAATTGTTATCACTAAACAGGACTTGTTGATTTGATAAGATTACCTACTTCTAGGTTATTTATGCCACCAACTTGACATATGAACAAAAGTCGGTCAAAATCAACACATCTCGAGAAAACAAGGTATGGCTATTAGCCATAACTTGTATCTGAGTACGGTGCACAGTGCGGTCTTGACTTACATCCAGAGTCCACAAAGATAACCATTACAGAACAATCATTTGAACCTATGTCATGGTTTCGAGTGAGGGAGCTAATAGGCTTCATAATTTCATGAAAATATATCGCGGGATTATAGATAGATACACATTCTACTATGTGCAACTCTTGCTCTGGTCCCGAATTCACAAGTCCGCTGATAAATTTGTGTTTAGAATTAATATTTTCATTCCCGCATTCACTTTCCCGTATCTCCACCTACATATTCACACCAGAGATATCTGTCTGCTCCAGTCACCATGATTATATTCTACAAATGATATTTCTCCTATTCCAATATTCTATATAATATGATGCCCCTGTTATTATTCCTGTCCATTCTAGCCTTTCTTCACTTCTTATCTGCTTCATCCTCATAATCTTACAATTTTCCCAGTGGGTTGTTTCCATGATCTGAATTCCTAAGTCTCTGCAATGAGATGAGATAGAAACACGATACGATGTAACTGATTACATGAGATTGTTTCATGTTTAGGCCACACCTAATATATACACTACATCCAAACAAAATCACAGTGTTCTAGACTTTCTTCAAAAGCAATTATATCCAAATGATCCTGTCATCTACATCTCGATTTTCTAACCCGAGTAGTCTAGGCTATCTGCTTTCCATGCATAAATTTTGACTGCTAAACATCACATAAACAAATAAGGGAATTACCCGCTTACTTCCCCAAGATCTCAATATCACATGCATACAAATCTATCCCCTCAAGTACCATAATCCTTCTCACCAACTTTTTTCTCTTTACTCGCGACCTCAATACCCTTTCCCTTCCTTTCTAAAATAACCTTCATAATCCCCTCCAGTTTCTTCACTGCCTCTTCTCCAATTTGATAATGTACCACTAATCTCCCAGCCAAAAGCTTCAAACCCTGTTCCTTCCCCATCTCCCTAAATTCTCCCGCTGAAATCCCCGCATCTTCTAAATCTAACCATACCATATTAGTTTCCGTCGGCTGCTGCAATTTCCCCCCTAATCCTTCCCATAACGTTGCGATCTTTTTTGCTGTCTTATGACTTTCACGCAAGAGACCTCCTTCTCCATTCGGACCCTTTCCAAATGTTTCATCAACCGCAACTCTCGCAGCCGCTGTCAATACGCCAGCTTGACGGAGTCCACCTCCAATACTCTTTCGTACCCATCGAGCATGTTTAATGAAATCTTTCTTGCCAACTAGTATACTACCTACTGGAGCTCCTAGTCCCTTGCTAAAACATAAACTCACACTATCACATTCCCTCGTGAAATCCGACAATGATCCAGCTCCCGCAACAACTGCTTCCCAGATCCTAGCTCCGTCCATATGGACTTTTATACCATGTTTCCTTGCGAACCCTGCTATGGCCTTGACTTCCTCAAGTGGCATAATAGTACCCGCCAATGTATTTTCCAAACTTATAACTCTCGTTGGACATGAATGTATATCATCACTAATCGTAACATATTTCTCTACGTCCTTCAGAGTCAAGTACACACCATTACTCGGCACAACCCCCTTGACGAGAGCCCCGCACAGGGATGCAGTACCGCCAGCTTCCCATTCAAGAATATGTGCACGATGATCGCAGAGGACGGAGTGGGGAGGTTGAGTAAGATGAGAGCGGAGAGCAATTTGATTACCCATTGTACCGGAGAGGACAAAAATGGCGGACTCATGCTCGGTAATTTGCGCAAGGTATGATTCGAGTGAATTGGTTGTTGGATCCTCGGCGAAGACGTCATCGAGAAGGGTAGTGTTTTGAATGGCCGTTAGCATAGATTTGGTGGGAGTAGTCACTACATCGCCTGGTAAAAATGTCAGTTATGACTTGATGGAGGAATGAATGAGACTCATACTGCGAAAGTCAAATGCTGCTTGTCCTGGACCGGACCAAGCATTAATTTCATGATGAGGTCCAGGAGTTGGGGATAGATCAGTTGTTCCACCAAGACCTTTTAAATCATCTGTTCCCAATTCCTTTCCATTAGGTGCCATGATGGAAAATGCGAAGCTGGACCGAATGCTACGGATTGACGCGGGGTAAAGAAAGGGATTTAGGAGGGGTCGAGTGTTATCTTTGATAGATCTTAGCAATGATATTATTCCAAAATGAATTTTCAAACTTGCTTATTGAATAACAATTTGATGGTCTTGAGGTACAAAGAGACCTTAATATACGCCGGGATGATAGCATTGTTTGATTGAGCGCGGGGTACCTAGTTCCTTTCAGGTACGTCTTCAATTCACTTATGGTTTATTTTACAAACTCTACATACTCTCAAAAAGGAAGTTGTTTCTTGATAAGGAAAGTAAAACGTTATCGCAAGATAAGCACTTATCTTCACGTGATTATATCAGGGGTCAGGATGCGAAATGGCAAGGTGAGCCCAGCGCAGCCTCTGAACATTGAAACCATAGTAAACTCAATTTTGTGACCACTTGGGCTTTGTGAAAAACATGAAAGCAAACATCAGAGACTCAGATATGCAACAAATGATGGTTATATGATTAGTCGGGATACACAACCTTTGATAGTTGGGATGGTATAAATTAAACCGCTAAAATACGCAGGATCAAAGTTTGCTCTTCTGGGGTTTGAGATTTTGGAATGAAAAGAAATGCATGTGAGAATGTAGGACTAGGAATTCGAAGACAAAGGTTCGACGATTTGGACTCGTATGGAATTGGAATTGAATGTTATCCTATCAAAGTCTTACCACATGCAACAAATCGAAAGATACAAAGCATGCCATCATGTTAACAATTTTATCACTCCGGTGAGAGAAGGCGAAAAAAGGAATCGTGAATCTTGATATCTATCAATATCATTATCAATTCTTTACAGCAGAGATGAGAGGAATCAACAAGAGGGGCAGCAACGCACCTCTATTCGGAACCGAGGTTGTAAGATTTTACAGACTTACAGTCCAAGGGAAAAGGAATGCATCTCCCAGTCCTATTACTGTTGGCCAAGAAACATCATGACAATTGCTTCACCGTAAATAAGCATCGCAGCTTTAGATATCAACATCCATGAATCCATCTCTGAAGGGTTCCACCATTCCCTCGATCTCTCAACTCCACCATGGTCTCGATGTATCGCTTAACAGATGCCAAATGCAATGAACCTAGAAGAGAAACCGAAATTCAATAAACAAGAAATGAAAAAAAGTGGTTCCATGACCCTCGATTTGTGAGTACGCAAGCCGATGCAGTGATCGACATGTAATACGAACCAAAAATGCAACCCTTTTTGATCGATCCCCCAACTTTGTGAGTGATAACGGAAGCGAGGAGAGGAAAATTGGGTCGGTGAAGAGATCTAGCTGTTGAGCTCTGGGATATGGTTAAAATTTGAGAAGCAAAAGACAGTGAACGATGCAGAGAGAAAGAGTAGAAGAAGGAAGGGAATAGGAAACTCAACACATTAGATCTGGCGGGAGGGAGGGAACGGTCGGCTCTGTACCCGACCCGATACACGCTCTATGCTCGCTTGGCTTAAGCCATGCATAGCGGCTTCAAAAGCATCCGATTTCTAGTGGTGTTAGTGCTTATCTCTCATTCTTATGGCGCCTTTTGCTTTTTGAAATTCGGGGATTTCAGGGGTTGAAAAGGACCTGAGACTCAAAGAGACGTGAATTACAAGGCTGGGAAGTACGATTTATTAAGGGTATTTACGGGGTTACTGGAAGAGGGCATCCGGGAATCTACACTGTACGCTTTCGATTTAAAGGCTAACTGGCTCAATAGTGAACCGAGCCGTCCAATAGATAGCAGGGAAATGTTTAAGTGGACGTTGAGTTATTGCCAAGGCTAGTCTATCTTTGATAAAGATAAAATTTTGAGATGAAATGATTTGTTTGTTTTGGTCGAAATGCATTCAAATCTAACTTCTTTCTTTACTTTTCTTCTCTAGATGCTTTATAATACTAAACACAAATCCCATTCAGAATCGGAAGACTTTTCCGAATAACTTGGACTCTTTTCCCCTTCCGTGCGTGCGTGATAACAACAACAAATACTCATCACTCTGTTTCCCATGGATTTTTAAGAAACTTAGAACAATCCACCCTGACAACCTATGACGTCAGTTTGGTCTCCCTAGCATGCCAAGAAGGGACGGGCCAAAAACATTTTGCTGGATGTCTTTTTTTAACCCAATCAGAGAAGAATATAAATTTATATTTATGGAAACTGAAAGTTATTCTCTGTGATTATATAATTCGATCTCCTTGCAAACTTCCTCAAATTCCGTATGACACGTACCGGGAGAAAGCAAAACTTATTGAGAAAACTATAAGAAACTAAAAGAACTAAAGATACAAACCCATAAATCCATAAATCAATGAATCCCTAAACCCTACTCCATACAGATTCTCAATCGTTCAAGTGGAGCATCGAGACACTACCAAGATCCTTAGTTAAAGAGATGTTACCGATATCCAGTATTTCATATTTCCATAGCAAATGATAAGAATTTCATTTCAATTCACACAACTCTATTCAAAGTCTCCCGCCTCTCCACTTCTTCTAATCCTCACTCTCTCCTGCTTCACTCTTCACTCTCCACCATCAACTCATCTTCTCCACTGTCGCTTTATCATCACGTCGTCACTCTCGCTTGCCCCATTTTCTTGTTTCTCCTCTGAGGCACCATTCTTTTTCTATTTTCAAATACTCATATATCAAACAATCCCCATCGCCTCGTCGAGAACTTACGATCTTCAACTAATTTGATCGACCTTGGGGAATATCCTTCCGTTTTGTTTTCGAATTTCTAGATACCCATTATTCCATTTACGAAGTTTCCAAATTCCTGGATCACAGTCCATTTTTCAGAATCAAAATTCTGTCACAGATCTGTTGCTGCACACCCATCCATTATCGTCCATGAGATCGTGGGGTTGATCCTAGGCCCAGTTTTGCAACAAGATCTTCCCCTTCCCCATATTACTCGATTTGGGAATTGGATCAAAAGTCATTCAATATAAAATAAAAATACATTATGTCAACACCAATTCTAGAGAAGGAACAACACTCGTTTCCGGCATTTCCAACAGACCCTCAACATAATGATCACCAAGAATCATCTCGACAGGAACATCGCTCGTCTGATGAAGATGGAACTTTAAGAGGTGAACACCCTTACGATGATAGTCATGACCATCATGACCACCATAACCACCATCATGAGCAAGAAATGGATAACAACCACCTGGGAGTTGCCACAAGTTTCACCAATGATCCGGAACACCTCAGCAAAAGAAGTCAGTCGCCATTATCTGCTGCAGCACGGAGAGAGCAATCGCGGCGACTTGACGATGACCTTGAGATGCTTCGGGTAGAGCGCGTAATATCGAACGAAGAAAAGGAAGATGGCCACAGTATGGGTAAATCACTGATGTCGAGATCGAGGGGAGGAGGTGCAGAACCCATTGATGATTTCGACGTCAATACCACGCCCATCCACGAGAAGACCAAGATATATAGGCCACCAGCACATCCTGCCACGACACTTGCAAAGTTTTTTAAGAAGGTTCACGGCTCTAGCATTCTAGTTCGATATTTCGTCTACATCACGCCAGTGATGTTACTACTTTTAATTCCCCTCTTGTTTGGACTTCTTCTTTTTGAAAACTCTACAGTTGGAGGTGTGAAGCTTTTCTGGTTTGGAATTTGGTTGGAAATTGTTTGGTTGACTTTATGGCTTGCGAGAGTGAGTAATCGGTTGATACATTTGCAGCAAAACTTCGCTAATTACCCCCTACAGATCATCGCCAAATGCATCCCGTATCCCATGGGCCTGATATCCAGCTTATTCACAAATAACGACAAGAAATGGAGAGATTTAGGGAAATCACTAGAGGTTCCAGCAACCTTGTTCTTCTGGTGGCTGGCCGTTGAAATTTCTTTCCTCCCAACGATGAAGAACCATCATCTTGATGGAGACAAAACAACTCGTGACTGGGAACTCACTTGCAACAAGATCATCGTGTCGGTTTTCGTCGGAGCAACCTTGAACTTCATTGAAAAAATCATCATTCAACTCATTGCCATCAGTTTTCACTTGCGAACATACTCGGACCGAATCGAACTCAACAAATTTCAAATTCAGAGTTTGGTCAAATTGTACAAATATTCAAAGGAAAAGATTGAAGAGCTAGATGCGGATTTTGAAGATCATAGTGCGCAGGCGGGTGTTAGATCTGGGGCTCGTACTCCAATGGTTTATGTCAATAAAGCGCAGAAAAACGCGAGAAATGTCTTTACCAAAGTTGGAGATGTCGCGGGTAAAGTAGCTGGAGATTTTACCGGAAGAGCCGTAACATCAAGTACTCATCCACATCAAGTGTAAGTACTTTTCAAGCTACGAATCCCAGCGATACTAATAATACATTTTAGAATTCTGCAGCTTTTGAATACTACAACCGGATCTCAAGTCCTCGCTAGAAGACTTTACCGAACTTTTGTACATGATGATTCGGATACTATTCTTGCAGAGGACTTAACACTCGCTTTCGACAACGAAGAAGAAGCCGAAGCAGCATTTACCATGTTCGATAAAGATTTGAACGGGGATATTTCAATGGAAGAACTCGAAACAGTTTGTGTTGAAATTGGACGAGAACGAAAAGCCATTACTGCCTCGCTCAAAGATTTGGATTCCGTCGTCAGTAAACTCGACGATATACTATTGTTTATCGTCGTAGTCATTACCATATTGGTATTCATCTCTCTAATCTCCACTTCTGCATCTGGTGTCTTGACATCCGCTGGATCATCGGTCTTGGCTCTTTCCTGGTTGTTTACTGCTACTGCTCAAGAGTTCTTACAATCCATCATCTTCGTTTTCGTCAAGCATCCTTTCGATGTCGGTGACCGAGTTACGATTTACGGAAACACGGGATCCAAATTACAAGGTGACGATTATTTCGTAAAAGAAATTTCTCTCCTCTTTACCGAATTCAAAAAGATGGAAGGGCATGTTGTACAAGCTCCGAATAGTTACCTCAATACGCTTTTCATCCTGAATCAGCGTCGCTCAGGTGGTCTCGCCGAAGCTGTACCTATCACTGTTAAATTCGGCACATCTATCGAACAACTCGAACAACTCCGCGAAGAACTCGTCAAATTCGTACAGACCGAAAAACGCGAATACCAAGGTAAAATCATCACCGAAGTAACAACCATCTATGAAAACTACTCCATCACATTCAACGTCGTCTTCTTCTACAAATCCAGTTGGCAAAATGAATTATTACGTCTCCAACGCCGCAACAAATTCATCATCGCCATGATCTGCGCAATGGAAGATCTAGGAATCCAAGGTCCACGTCAACGACTCGCCGGTTTCGCCCAAGAAAATCCAGTCTACTTCAATGGAGCTTATCCACCTCCCTACCAACCCAACCCAGAACAATCCGAATTTGGACCCGGACCACGCTCCGGATCTCTCGCTCGTGATCAAGGGCCTATAGGAGAATACGAACCGCAAACCGGACCTCAAAATGCCCCCGGCATAAATCCCCACCCCTCCATCCTCCGCCGCCGAACATCCAATTCCCAATCCAACGCCCGTCGCCGCGGAGAATCCCTCTCCGCAATGAACAAGCGCGTCGACTTCTCCCTCGGCATGCAGGGAATGTCCTCCGGAATGGATCTCGGCGACGTCTTCGACGATCGTCCCAAACCACGCATTCCCATCCCCGACGTCACTTTCACATCCGCCTCTCCTGGAGCCCCATCCCGTCCAAGCCGGGAAACACAATCCCGCGAGCGCGCAGAAAGTCTGGCACGTCAATCAACTCGAGATTCCTCAGCTCGAGGGGACCCACTAAATCAAGTCCCCTCTTCTAATTCCGGTCGCGCACAAACACATCTAAATCGATTTTTCTCCCGGAGAGGAAAATCCACAGCGGGTAATTATAATTATCGAAATAGTAATAGCCTAGATGAAGAAGGGACGAATCTCGATGAGTTAGAAGCGGGTCTTCATTTGCATTCGCATACGAGAGATGTTCATAGTAGTGAGTTGAGGGATATACCCGAGGCGTCGGGGAGTACGAGTACGACGGCGAATGCTAGTCCTGGGTCTGGGCATGGACATGGAGTGGGAGCGAGGGGGAGAATAGATCCGAGGTCTGGGATGGTGAGTGCGCGCGCGGTGGAGTGAGGTGGTGTGTGAGTGGAGGTGTGGATTGCATGGGAAGTGACTAGATAGGTTGTTATGGGTGCTTAAATGCTGCCGTATTTTGGCTAGTATAAAGATCCTAGACTTAAACTTAAAACTTAAACGAGAGGAGGGAGAGAAGAAACAAGAAGAAACAAGATAAAATAATATCTAGCGGATCCTTTCGATTTCTATACGATACGCTACGAACGTAGAACCAGCTAGCGCAGATAGCCAGGGTAGAAAGATAAAAGAGATACGATACGATGTCATCTAACCAACCATCCATCCAACCAATCAACCTACAATATTAAGTAAATAATATCTATCTAGCAATCACATAAGAATCTAGATAGATATACATATACATATATATAATAACAGAACAGAAAGAATAAAAAGAAACACTGCGAAGACAAATAAATAAACAAACAAAAAAACAAGCAGAGCAGTCTCACACAAACAATTCAAAGTGTACTATCGAAATCAATAAAAAAGAAAGAAGTCTATTCATTGCATATTTGATATTTCCCTACCTAACGAGTCGAAATAATAATCTTACATAATAAATACTAGGTAGTAAGTAACAAATACACGCCGCCATGTACTTATTACTCCGTTTGGTTAGGTATTGTTACTAGCTGATATGCTCTTGCATCTCCTCTCTACTTCTTGGCTATTTTGTTATGTGCAGTTGCAAGAAACACCACAGCAGATAGACAAACCGAACTATCTTGATCTCAAATTAAAAAAGAAAACACATTGAAGAAATGCAAATAAACAGACTGGTAAAAATTAACTTAAGCGCGTAGTTACTCCTCACCATCCATCGAAATATGCTATCAACACCAATTAAACCACACTAAAATAGGAAACAATGTTGTATGATCATAATGTCGTCTATCGTAACACATATTTAACCAGGCAATCCTGTTTCGACATCCATGGACTAGAAATCCCAGAAATCACCACCAGTAGCTTTTTGATTTTGTGCTTTACCGGGTCGGCCATTGCGGAATGTACTTCCTACACCATTGATACCACCAGCTTCCTCTCCATCAGAACCGTCTCCAAATCCCCAGCTTCTGCCTGCACCCTTGCTACCACCCATACCGTCGCCCATTGTCTTGATACCGGTATTTTTCTGGTTACGTTGTGAAGCCGCGTGTGTTTCTGACAAAGGTTCCTTTGTAGAATTAGATCGAATTGGTGAAGAAGGATCGTTCTCTTTTCGGGAATTCTTCTCAATAGGAGATTGATCGTATGTGTCCCAGTTAGCACCCATATTCTTCACAGCCTTGGCTCTATCTCCTGCTATATGAGCTGGACCTTTTCCGGTGACTGGCGAGTCATCAGTCATGGTGAAATGCGAATCTAAGTTCTTTTGTCTGTCCGTCACATTTGCAAAAGATGGGCCTTGCTTCTTAGAAGCCGGTGTCTCACTTTCATCCTCATCGAACAATGTACTTTTGTAAAGTCCAAGTCCATTATTGTGTCCTTGTCCTTGGGGTCTTCCGACAATGCGACGTTCTTGTTGTGGAGTGCCTTCATCTCGGAACTCGAAATGGGCTTGAGCATCCTTGCGAGGCTTTTCGGTCTTCTTGAATCTGACTGGACTATCCAGAACTTCATCATCACTATTGCCCCAATGACGAACGTCAGCCGCGCGAAGAACTTTGGTTGGAACAACTTTTTGTGGTGTTTGAAAGTCATCAAATCCCCACTGACTTTGATGTTGACCCATGCTACCTTTGCCACTTGTCGGTCGAATGGGCTCCTCTTCCTCGGGGGCATCTGTGAAGTCGAAATGTTCATATCTAGCTGGGTTAGGGCGGTACATAGGATCCTTGGACTTCTCTTGAACATGGCTATCTTGTGTAGCTTGTTCCTCGTAGGCATCGAAAAGTCTAGATGGAGCAAATTGCCTTGAAGCGCCTGCTTTGGCACCGGCCTTGGGTAGAGAGGTGTCATCCTCAGGAGATGTGGAATCTTTACCAACGAAAAGATCGTGATAATCCCTAGGTTCTGGCTTTGCTGATTTGCTGATTGGTTCAGCAGCCGGACGGGACTCCTGCACAACGTCTTCTCGGGGAGCAAACAAGGCAAGACTTGAATGCGGATCGCGCGTCGCATTATTAGAGTTGGCTCTGGCACGGGCGATAGAGTCTGCGTTTGAAGCAGCATCTGATGTGCCAGAACTTCTAACACTTGAGGTGATGAGCTTTATCTGATCCTTTCCATCCCGGATTGGCCAATTTCGCCCACTCTTTCCGATGACTTCGATCAATTTGAGGAGTGAACCTTGGTCCCAATTTTGTCGGATTTGTTGGATCTTGCCGTTGGCATCGAAACTGACGATGTGAATCTGCCATTATTAGTATACGAATGCCCGTAAAACCTTTGATACCAAACTTACTATTGGAAAGGTGACTGTACGATCAGCAAGAAAGTTATCATCCAACCCAGGTAGGTAGGATCCTCCTGATGTTTTGAACTCAACGGTGGTGTGGACTTCAGCAGCAATGGAGCTGGTGCCTTCGACAATGTTTAAAAAGGTCTCTTCCTTCTTCTTAAGTCGATGTTCTTCTCCATTTAAATGCTTGACGATATTGGATGATCCATTAACAGAAACGAGAGTTGTAATGTAGTGAAGAGAAGCATCACTTGCGAGTAAAGAGGGGTTTGGGGCAGCTAAAAACTGCTTATAAGCAGACTGAAGTGACATCTTTGAAATTCCAACGACTTATGACGGAATGCACAGCAGATGCAGATTGATGCGAAGAAGTCGTGGACAATTATGATGAATGAGAATGTCTCAAAAGTGCACGACGGTAAAGGATCGTTGGTGTTGTGAGTGTGAGGAGGGGAGGTCTTGTGGGAGAGGAAAAGCAAACAAGGAGGATGATGTTAAGGTTATTTATCAGCTCGCAACTTCTATTGTGAGAGGTAACTTAATTACGCGTAACTCTGTTCGGTGAATATTATTAGTGTGGTAACAGACGCTTTTATATAATCTTGCCTGGTTGATTGTCTTTACTTTTGTATCATTAGGGACCTATACTCCTTAGAAGAGATTCACTTTGAGCTGTTTGTCTTGAATTATCATAGGCTCCGTCAAGATTCAGGGGTCTTAACAAGGCTATAGAGGGGCTTCAATGTCTCAATTAATCAGGTTGGATGTTTTGTTTACTCCGAGATTGATCTTTACTTGTTTTGGTTTAGTCGTGCTCGCTACCCTGGCAACAATACTTGCAATACTATGGAATAGTCCAGAGAGCTCTTCAACATGTCTGCATGCTTGGATTTATATATACTTACCCTTTACCTCTCAAGTGATGAAAACAGTATATGCAATTGACACTACCAACAGTAATAACGCATCAGTACCTTATTGTCTGATATCAAGGTAATACGACATATAGTAGGGTGCTGTTAAGATTAACATTAACAAAGTCTCAATTATAGCTTAGAGCCCGTTCCAATACTTCATTTCATGATAGGATCAGTTTCATATCAAAGCTATCTTTCTCCTTAATGAAAATAAAAAAGAACTAATTTACTTTCTTATATTGTATAAAAGCTTTCTGCTAGAGTGTTTTCAAATGTTGATTTAAATATATTGATTTTTTGTACAAAATGTTGAAACTGAGTTGTTTGGAAGTAGTAGTATTATTAGATGTAGGTTAAACTAAGGATCTAAGTTACAGTAATGGTAGAATTGAAGATATTCCCAATTATGGTCCGTGCACCATAATGGTCATATGACCTCAATTCTAGGCCCATAATGACCTTAATTTCAACACAAAAGTTTTTTACTTAATTAATTTTTAAAAAATTCCATGATTGAAATGAAAACTTTAAAAAAAAAATTATTTTAAATATTTTATTATATTTTTAACAATTCATTTAATATTCTAATAGTCCAATATATTTCAATACTTATACATTTTTATAATTTGAATTAAACGTCTTAAAGATACAGTATTTTATTATTTCGGTGATGGCTTTGATTGATCTACAAAATGCCCAAGCTTGTCAGTAGCCTTCCAGAAGCTCCCCGCCTCAAGCTCCATCTCCATCACAACTTCAGCCTCGATCAATAATATAAACTTTAAAACCTTTGTACACAACTTCAAACTCCACACTTTTGAGACAACCAAGGTGAAATTATTATGGTGTCCCAAAAGACAGCGGAAGCTTTGCAGCAGATTGCAGGCTCGGAAGAAAAACAACAAGGCTATATTGACTTTCTGACAAATGCCCAATTTACATCTACACCAGCAGAGTTACCTGATGACTTAATCGCAATTTTCGATGCCATATTCGTTGATGCTATAGGAATAGTTGCGACACGATCCGTTATCATATCATTTGTCGATGCGCTTAAAGCCATTAAGAGCAATGAGGCCAAAATCAAAGTTGGCGAACATGCTTTACCGACTCTGGCTGAGCAAGCATCCTCATTCGAAGAACAAAATGCCCAAATCCGCGAATTGATGGCCACAGCTTACGAGGACGATGAGGACAACCTTGCAGCCGCGAAGATATTAGCTGGTATCGTTCTCGAATCATCGCAGCGGAAAGTCACGAATGAGGAGAAGGTCCGATGTTGGATTCGTATTACGCGGAACTATCTCGAGGTGGATGACACAACGCTGGCAGAGCAATATCTAAACAAAGCCAAAAACGTCATATATACAGTCTCCGATCGCGATCTGAACCTCCACTTTCAACTCAGTCAAGCCCGCATTCATGATGCCAGGAGGAATTTCTTAGCTGCTGCTCAGGGCTACCAGGATATCAGTTTCTTGCCAGTTATCGCCGAAGAGGAGCGTTTGCACACTCTCAGTATGGCCATAAAATGTGCTGTTTTAGCACCTGCAGGCCCTCTTCGAAGTCGTGCTTTGGGAAGATTATACAAGGATGAACGAGCTGCTGGCTTAGAAGAGTTTAGTATCTTAGAAAAGATGTTCCTGGATCGCCTATTGTCCCCCGACGAAGTTTCTAAGTTTGCAGAAGGTCTAGCCCAACATCAACTGGCAAAGACGCAAGACGGTACCACGGTATTGCAAAGGGCTGTTGTGGAGCACAACTTGAGAGCCGCTTCGAGATTGTATAACAACATTAGCTTCGAAGCTCTGGGGGATATATTGAATCTCGATGCGGATAAGGCCGAGGAGACTACCGCGAGCATGATTGAGCAAGGTCGATTACTTGGCAGAATTGACCAAGTAGAGAGGGTTATTTGGTTCGTGGGTGGAGAAGCTACTGGAGAGATAGGCAGCGGTAGAGCTGAAGGAATTGTTGGGATAGAACTAAGAAGATGGGACGCTAATGTTCAGGGGGTGGCCGAGGAAGTTGAGAAAGTCACTTCTGAGTTGCAGCTTGTTTATCCGGTAAGCATATGACAAGTCTTCTTCACTAGCTTTGCTAATATATATAAGGATTTCGTCGCTGCAAATATGGTGGCATAAAAGTAGGGACGAGGCGAGATGAATTATACGATACAACATTGGCGTTAGGTGTGGTAACTGCATACCAAAAGAGGAGTTCAGCGTGACGAGGTCTACCATGACATTTATGATATTAATGAACAGTAAATGAATATAATCATCACGAGCAAAAGCATAGCATTTCCTATCTCTATCAGTCGTATAATTGCGTATTGCATACCTTTTGAGGTTTTTAAGCTCAAGCCATTAATTAGGTCAAGCATCTAAGCCTTGTCACGATACCTTGCCATGCGCCGGCTCTCAACTCCTTTGGAACATCAAAGTCTTTTGTTCTCGCTCATTCTTTAATTCCCTACCAGAGATCAACCTGTGAAGCTCACCACCTACCAAAGCTCCCATGCGATCATATCCCTCATCTGTGAAATGTAAACCATCGGTCCAGATTCGGCTGCGTTCTTCTTCCGGCATACTCCAATATGGTATAGCATCATGAAGGTCAAACACATGACTAGATGGCAGCTCAGTATTACCCCTGGTCTTTTGCGAGGGACACTTACAAATTCTCGGCTTGATGAGCACGAATCATGTCGTTTAGATAGTCTCTCCGTTGGTCAAGCTCTGGACTACAGGTACCACATTCTGGGACAGTCAAGGCTAAGACTTGAGTGCCTCGAGAAAGAGCATAATTCCAAACTTTCATCAAGTACTCAAAGACGGTGTCGACATCTTGATTTTGAGTTAGATCGTTCGTCCCTCCCAAAACTACCATCCAGCTGTAAGGAGCTTTGATCTCATTGTCTGTAATAGATTAGTATATAGTATATAGCCCAGATTCATAGCATCAACTATGCCAACATCTACAGCCAGAGCCACCACCAGAACCATCATGCTGAACGAAGCATTAGGACATCACTTACACAAGATATCAAGTCTCGGTAAGTAGTGTCCAGGAGGACTGACGACTTGATCTCCGGGCAATCCTTGCACATCTGTGCTTATAGAGATGTAGGGTGTAGATGTCTGGAAGGTATCTTCTAATGCAATTGCGTATGGATGATTGGATGGCCATCCCTGCGTTAATGAATTGCCAAAGCATAGAATGTGAATAGGATTTGGAATAAGCATGATGGTGATAGGGAGAGGTTGTGTGCTCCACACCCAATGTATCCGAGTAGTGGAGTCCACCGTCTACCAGGGGCGTACTTGCGATGATTTATTTGCATGTAAAAGTGCGAATATGAACAAGGAAATAATTTTAGTTTAAGGTTCTTGAAAAGGGAAGAAAATCTATTAATCTGTGGATTGAATGACTTCTAATGATTCTACTTTGTACATCATGAATGTAACTCAACGGCTAAAGCATGATTCAAGGGTTGTAGAGGAAGTGCTTTGATGTTCCGCGGGTTCTCCCGTTACCTGGCCCCAGTTGTGGTTGCCATGTAAACAATCAAATTTCAACCCACGAAATTGGAAAGTCTCGACAACTTCATTTCATAACCTTCCTCGACTTTACGCGCCAATCTTTATACCACGCGCATTATCACCCAGATTTGCAACTATTTTTGCTTGAAAAGAGGATGTAATTAATAGGAACCAGCTTACATAATTCGACAAAATATCCCGATCAAATATCAACAATCAATTCACTGTCTATCCTCCACCACATCGTCTCAATGGCGACAGCTTCACCAACCCCCACAAGCTCGAGTCAATTCGCAGCCATTCGAAGACCTGCCTCACGAAATGCATATAAACAACCTCTCAGTCGACCATCTTCTACAAGACCTGATGTAGAAACAGCTCGACATTATTCACTCAACGACAGCTCCGATGACGAAATCCCCATGCCAATGAAGTTGAGTGCCTTAACGAAAGCTTTACTTAACGATGAGGCTTCAATTATGGAACCTTCTACTCGTACGACACCCGAGCCGTCTCATACATCACACACAAGAGCGGAAAGTGCGGGTATATTAGGAACATCTACTAGACAGAACCAATCGCCGATAGGAAGCAATGAACATAGTCCCACCTATCCGCGACGAGTTGTGCGATTGAGTGGTACGCCTGGCTCCTCAACTTTACGAAGAGGGGCTTCATTGTCCAGTGCGGTCCAAAAACACAATGAACAGCAAGCGGCACCAAAAGCGGGGGAGGGCGCATTAGATCTTAGCACACCGGCACCAGTACCAAGGACCGTACGGGTATCTATCGGGAGATCTTCAATTGGATCTTCTGGGAGAAGGTCTGGCAGACCAGAGTCGCCACAGCAGGAGGATGTGTATGAGAATGATGGACCACAAGAATATCCTTCGACGGTTACAAGATCACATTTAGCTGCGAACCAGGGAAGTGTATCGAGGTATAACCCCTCTACTGTTAGTCGTTCGAGGTATGGTGAAGAGATAGGATTGCAGAGTTCAATGAGAGTCAAAAGAAGTGCAGTCCCTAAAGTATTTGGTACATTTATGAGAGGCCCAGCTCGGAGAGGACGACCGCGGATATCTCAGTCAGATGAAGAACACAGCCCAATGGAGGAAAACGCAAACAGCAACGATATTGGATCTAATCAGGAGCCTCAAAGCCAGGAATCGCAATACGAGCAGCGGGAAAGCCAGAATAAAAGCCCCACTCCGGAAATAGAAGTAGCTAGAAGAGCTCCAGTCTCGTCGTTTAGAGATTTTGCTGCTTCAGGAAGTCCTCCTAGCTCGAATGGCTTTCTGAATTCCGTCTTGCGTTCTACGTCTCCACCACCAACTTTATCAAGCTCTCGGACATCTGACCCTCGCTCAATTCCCTCCGCGTCGCAACAACAACATCCTGTATTCAAGATACCAGCTCCACGTTCAGGTCTTCCTGTGACTCACGATCAAGAGAATGAAGCGCCACCAACTTTCAAGCGAAGCAAGCAACCTTTGATACAGACGAATAGCGCAGATAAATATCGCCGACCAGAAAGCTTCGACAAGAACTCTGTACGTGCTAGTGGGTCTCCTGAAAGACGACCTCTGGCTGTCCGGAGTCAGAATACTCCTCAAAGACCTGCTCCACCACCACCTAAGATGTCCGTATTAGAAGCAGCTACTAGTACTGCTGGCGCTGCCACTACATCGCACGCCAATAACCGGAGAAACAGGCTGAAGGTCAATGGCAAAATATTCACACGCCTCGATGTTATTGGACGTGGAGGTAGCTCAAAAGTTTACCGAGTTATGGCAGAGAACTCGAAGATATTTGCATTGAAGCGCGTCTCCTTGGAAGATGCTGATGAATCGGCTATACGTGGTTTCAAGGGTGAAATTGATTTATTGAAGAAATTGGGCTCGGTTGAAAGAGTGATTCATTTATATGACTACGAGCTAAATGACGAGAGAGGGACACTTAGTGTGGTAGGTTATATATTCTTTACATTCCGTCATGCAAAAAATCAGCTAACTTTTTACTTAGCTTATGGAGATGGGTGAATTGGATATGAACACTATCCTTAACCTACGCATGAAATCTGAACAAGCCAAGCTGGATATCAATTTCGTGCGCTATTACTGGAAAGAAATGCTCGAGTGTCTTCAAGCCGTTCACGCTTATGACATAGTCCACTCTGATCTCAAACCTCACAATTTTGTTCTTGTTCAAGGTCGTCTGAAGCTCATAGATTTTGGTATCGCCAACGCAATCCAAACTGAAGAAACTGTGAACGTTCACCGTGAAACACAAATCGGCACTCCAAACTACATGTCTCCCGAATCACTCATGGACTCCAATGCTTCTGATGGGAAAAATCGCAATGAACCAAAACTCATGAAACTGGGAAAACCATCCGATATTTGGAGTTTGGGTTGTATACTGTATCAAATGACCTACGGTCGTGCCCCATTTGGTCATATCCAAAACCAGCTACAGCGCTGCCAAGCAATCATAAACTTCAGCTATGAAATCGAATATCCAACATATGGGGTAGGCGGTGTTCTGGTCCCCAGCTCTCTTATCCGAACACTTAAGAACTGCTTGAACAGAGATCAGCATAAGAGACCATCTGTGGAAGAATTACTAGGGGATGATGATACATTTCTGTATCCGTTGGAGATTGATATGGACAAGCACTTTCCCATGACTGAAGAGTTGCTAGGCAGAATTTTGCAAAATGTGATACAAAAATGCGAGACTCTTGGGAGGGTACCTAGTGAGGGAGAACTTTTGACTTCGTGGCCCAAGGGCTATTTTGCAAGTTTGCGAAAGGCGGAGCAAAGGGGTGGAGCATAATGTTTAGTGAAAATGTTGGAAATACGACTGGAATGGATCACGATGATTAATGTAAGCTGAAGGGATTAGTGGGTTGGATGGACGATTGGTTGGATGGAAGGTTTCAGGCGTTCACTGTCATGCCAATTACCATACTCAAAGACTCAAAGACAGATTTTGTCATAGAAAAGGAGATCAAGTGGTAATTAATGTGTTTAAAGGATTGTATAATTGCACCCGGATAGGAAAATAATGGCGAATGGCGTCTTGGGTTTTCTTCTCTTTTCTCATCGTTACGTTTCTTGGAGTTTGTAGGATATACCAACTTCGTTTAGCTTTAGCTTCGGTTCGATTTATTTACTTTTAGAGAAAATTGGAAGATCATTGAGAAGTTTTATTTTAATTGTGTGTATGTATTGTCGTGAGATGTGTATTGATGTGAGATTAGTTTTCGTTTAAATGACTGAGGTTGTTTTTCTCTTTCTTTTTTATTATTCTTCCTTATTTCCATTCTTGTTTATATGGTGATTGATTTAAGTTCGGGATGAATGAAGTATATTAATTTGATATATAATTTCCTAGAGGATTATACACGATGATAGTGTACAGTAAAGAGATAATCATCTATGTACTTAACTGTATTATTTAATTATTCTAATTGGAATCTTTCTTCTTGTTGTCTCTTCTTCCCCCATTCCTCTATTCTTTTCTTTCTCTTCTCTCGCTAAACCCCCCTTTCCCCTCTTAATCATCCATACAATAGATAAAGTCCTGAATTTACTCCGTCTAGTCTAATTTCTAATTTCTAATCTTTTAGTCGATACTTAATCTCACCAGCTCATCTATCAATTTCATTAACTGATCGGATTATTCAAATTCAGCCTAGTGTTGATTATTGGACATTCATTTTTACAGTCTGAAGTGGGTTTTTGTATTGAAATGAGATGACGTCCGATTTTTTTTAAAAAAAATGAGAGGGTTGATAATGGCATTTATGGGTAAGTGAAAATGTGGATGTGAGTCCAAGGATGTAATCTTATATGAATCTCGGTTCTCCAGGTAGATAGACCCGTCGTTAGTGTTAATTGGAGTTCATATCAGTATGCCCATCCCGAAGAAGAATAGAATCTCCTTTTATTTCCATATGGATGGCATAAACTCGCTAGTTATAGCGTTAATCTATCCCAGTGTTTGAAATCTACAAAATAGAGAGTAGGGATGCTGGAACTTGAATAACTTGCTTGGTATATCATACTGGATCTACTTCCATGATATCCTTTGGGATTACTCTTTTCTCCTGCATTAAGCTCCATATATCTGGTCTCGGTTCTAGCATCCTTTAGAAAAACATTCCATGTACCACTCAAAAAAATCTAACAAGAAACAACAAATTCCCAATTATTTACAATATTCCATAATGATCTAAAATACTTGGATAATGCCTTCTGAGTATGCAAATTCCTTTCCGTAGACCGGTAATGTTATCAACCTTCAGCGATTTCCCCAGCCTCTGTGTTCATTTAACTGGGCTTCTTGAAACAATTTTTCACTCTCTCTTTCAATTTTCGTGGGTACACAATCTTCTTTTTGAAATTTGTGGCTATCCGTGATAGATGATTTTTCTTGCAAGAATCCTCAGTATGGCTCGGGGCCTGACACAGAAGTTGATATAATCTAGCATTATGGAAATGTTTGAGAAGTCCTCAGCTGAGACAGAAAGATAACTCTTTGGTTTTGGACTCAGCTTACTTTTGGAACATTTCCTATGCTTGATGATAGAGATCGGAGGAATGTTGATGGTGTGGAATCCTGTGACACAAACAAGAACATTACTGGGATGAGTTTCTTAAATATTGATTCCTAATTGACGAAGTTGGGCATGAATTTGAAATGTTCAGCGGCCAATATGAATTAAAGAGGCGGTGCGCAGGTCAGAATAGGAAAATGTAGATGTTAGATGACGGCAGTCACTGCGGAGGGGAGAGACACATGCTTCTAAAATCTCGGTCTTCTTGGTTAAAGAGTCTTTCATCCTGCTTAGAAAGTTGCATTAGAAAAGTGCCCTATCTAAATTTTTTATCTATATAGCGAGGCTCAAGGGCTATACTTCGTGTGAATCTGATCGTTTACACGGAATAATTGAAGTGCATTAGGATGACAAGTTCCTTGCATTATTCCAGAGAGACTGCCAAGTTTGCGGCTTGGATTTCTGGGGTTAAGCATAAGAAACACAACTAAATCAATAAACACTTTTCTAACTTACGTCGAAGCTCCACTAGTAGTGGCTTAAGACTCGCACCAGTTGCTTCCACGTAGTTTTAATAACAATCAAGGACAGCGATAAGCCTTTCACAGATCGTAGGCAGGTGGTCTTTTTGAGAAAAAAAATAAAAAATAAAAAAAATATCTTGGGGAGAGGGACTGTTGCTTGGGCGGTTTTTGGTATGGATGTTCTTTTTGGGGCGAGTTCAAGAGCGAGAAAGGGGGAGGCGGAAAGAGTTAGATGAAAGTGATTGAAAGGAAGCTGGAAAGTTTAGTAAATTGAGTTAAAATGAATGGGGTGTTCTGAACAGAGAAACGGTATGAACGATACTGATTATCAAGCCTTGTTCAGCAAACACCGGAACTTTCATTTCCTTTCAAGTCAAATTTAAAGGATCACACATTGAGGTCTGTTTTTGAATGTTAAAAATGGGCTTTTTGCTTGTCGCGCAAATTGCACTTATAAAACAGAGTATTCAAAGAACAATAGTCTGCAGCCTGTTGTAATCTTACAAATGTTCTATTCCTAGGACGAAATATCTAGGCAGGACCTTCTCCTTCGCTGCATCTGAAAACAAATGAAAATCATGAAGCTTAAATTACTCAGAAGCGCTAGTTGGAGGTAGCGGCGAGTTCTATTACAGAATCCAGTAACGCGCTGCGCAGCTGTACCAAAGATCAAAACAATCATCGCTAATGGGCGAATTTCGACTTTACTGATCGCTTTTTCCGTGACGTGTAACCGAAAAAAGGTCATTTCTGAGAACATCTGTAACTGAAAAAACTAGCGAGTACATTCGCTACTACTATATCCAACGGCAAATTCTAACTTGTCACTCTAACTTTAGACTCTGCATGACTAAATGATCATCACATAGTAGACTTCTACTTTAGTGAAGATACTAGACTCCAAGCTATCGCAACTAGCCAGCATACTTGTAGGGAACATGGCTCAAAAAGAAAACGCCTAGATATGCAACAAATTTAGAAGCAGTTCCTCCTTGTGATTCATTGGCTCATTATGTCCTGCACTTCATGATCAAGCTAAAGCTAGTGGTAGCCAATTACCTTATGTCTACCGGTATTGGACTAGACTTTTTCTGGGTGTGAGAAAAGCAGTAAGGTTTCACACAGGTTGATTCATATATTGACAATTTGATATATCTCCTATACAAGCAGTAATATTCAGGGGCTTGATGTTTTGTGGTGAGAGTTCTAGATGTTATTAGTCATCGAGAATAAGACTTTATTTGGCTAGACCAGAATTTCCCCACAATGCGCTAGTTAGAACTACCGGCGCGTCCGGGGCCCCATCATATGCATTACCAGCTTCCTTTCTCAACGATATCCACCATAAATGTGCGATATTCCAGCCCACGCACAAATAATCACCCATAAAAGTTACAACCATGGCACCACCTCTCCCAAAACACGTCGTTCAAGCCATAGAAGTAGCCATCGAATGTGCATGGGAAGTATCCCGACCGGTCGACCTAAAATCCATCGCGCACATCTTCAACACCACACCCACAACCATAATCCGCATCCGGAAACGCCAGGAAAAGATTCGCGATACGGGGATTGATGAACGGGGGAAAAAGCAAGGTCCGAAATTTCGTTATGGGGGTAGGGAAGAAGAGATTAAGGAATGGTTGACGCAATTATGTGTGCTTCATCCGGAGATGAAACAGGCGGAGATTACTAGGTTGATGGAGGAGAAATGGGGAATTAAGTATGGTCAGAGTACGGTTTGTAGGTTGATTCGTGTGTGGAAAATTCCGCATAGGGTTAGTAATAGGATGTATGCGGGTTCGAGACTATATGTTGAGAAGGAAAGTGTGGGGATGGTGGATTTGCAGGGGACGGGAAGGGGAGAGTTGGTGGATAGGTTAGGTATTGCGGCGGTGAGGGAGAGAGCTTTGGGTGAGGATGAAACTGGTCAAACAGTGGAGGATGGAAACAGGAATACGAATTCAGAAGACAGGTCGCAAGGATCTGAGAGGTTACAAGGATTGCAATCTCTAGGAATAGCCGCAATGCAGGAACAGGAGCAGGAGCAGAAAGATATGATTATGACTAACGGCAATGGAAATTCACATGCGGCTCCAGCACCAAATCAATATGAGCTGGCGCCGTCGTTGGAGCCTAATACGATGGTGGAAAGACTCAATCAATCGCTTGACGCTATTAATCAAGCTGTCGAACTTTTGCCACAAACTCAACATCAGCGTCCCTATCAAACGACATATCAAGCGAGTCAACCGACTTGGCAATACCAGATGAATTCATGAAAAAGGGGGATATAAAAAACCACACTAATAAGCACCATTACATGGCTAGATAGGACGAAAGTCTATCGATCGGTTAGATCCACAAATCGCCTCGATATTTACTTCAATACGCTATATGATGGCTAGAGAACGGCTTGATGCCGAACTTCCATAATTAGTCCTGGCTCTTCATTCAGTTGAAGATAGCTTGGAGATGATTGCATCACTGCAGAGATTACTTATTTCAAAGCCGCCAATTCATCCACGCGCAAAAGAAACAAATAGACGACACCGGATCGCGGTTATATCTGTGTAGAAGAGATTCATATTATACAATATGGAAATGCAAAACTGGTCGTATTGAATGCTCAGGCCGGGTATATCTAAAATTTTGGTCGCGGCCTTCCAATATTCCTTCTACCTTTAATATCCGTTTCTAGTTTTTTGGTGTGGTCGTGTAATATTATCATCCAGACCTGTTGCCAGCTTCACGCAGCCATTCCCTTTCTGAATACTGCAACCATATAATAACATGTACTTGAGAGGAGTGTAAAAACGTATTTGGTTTCACTGCACTATGCTGAATGTGCTCGACTTCGATAGCCTCGATCGCCACTGGAATGGTGGTCTCAGAGTAGATCCAAGACCATTCTGGATGCTCCGTGTATTGTGCGAGTTTGGGTGAAATCAATGGAGGTATTACTGCTCATTTTCGTGCCAAAGTCGTAACCAAAAATAATCTCCGTTTTCCCTAAAAACTCCCGACCTCTATTCACACCATCCATTTCCTCAAACCCCTCAATGCACCATAACAACCGGCTTCCCCTTCTCCCACGCATGCAAGCTATCCCTAACATTAACCCAATACCTCAACCTAACCGTTTCCCTCCTCGCAGTATCCAAATCCCCACTCTCCAAAGCCTTCCCCACCATATCCTCACAATTAGCAATCCTCTCCTCATTCCTAACCTTCAAAGCATCTAAATCCCCCTCCTCCTGTACCTCCTCCATCTCCTCCCTCGTCTCCAAAACCTCCATTAATAACTCCTTATCCCCCTCTTCTGCCCCCGTCTTCCCACTCTCATCATGAACATCTATACCCTGTAGTCCCAACAAATATTGCGCCCGTTGTAAAGGCGATTGTAAAGTTTTGTATGCTTCATTGATGAGGGCGCTCGTGGCTTCAGCGCGTGATTTGTTAGATGAGGAATGTACGTCTGGATGGGCGCCTGCTTGTAGACGGAGAAATTCGTTGCGAAGCGCGCGAATGTCGATGTGGAATGGGCCCGAGGGTGGCGGACCGCGGGGAAGAGTGAGGGGGAAAAGATCGTAGTGGGTTTGTGGAGGGGAGGTGGCGGGGGTGGTTGTTTTGTCTGGAGAGGTAGGTGATGGGGTATTCGTAGATGAGGATGCGTTTCTGCGGGAGGAGATTGTAGGTAATTGGAAAAGAGGTTTGGTTTGCTGATGGCAGATTTGACAAACTATGGCTGTGTGGCGAACGCTGATAGGTTGTCTGGAGGCCGTTCTGCATGAGCGCATAAGGCTCCGTGGTAATATTGATGATCGCATAGCAATTCTGATATTGGGGTCGGGGCTAACGAACTTGTTTATCTTTCGTGAGGCTTGTGTTTGTGAGAATATGGAGCGCGAATTTCACCAGATAGAAATTTGGTGATGACGTAATGAATCGAGCTCGCCTCAAGTTTCCTTTGATTTGTTTTTAAATTATTATCTATTCATCTATATTATTGTTACGAGGTTTGCCGTCTAGATCACGTGGAAGTGCTCTAGGCTCTCGAGGTGGTTTATAACTAGGCGTCAAGCAGGGACTTAAAGTAATGACAATGATGATATGCAATTCGTAACTAATAGTAGAGTATACTAAATGATTGGTCTTGAGCACGAAGCTCTATACAAAGGAAATCCATCTTGATTATATAGTCCTTCATGCTTCTATGATTACTGGTGATCCTTCATGATCACGTGTCTTGGTAGTTGTGTAGCCCGTCGTAACAATAAATCTAGATATCTAATCTTAGTATACCTACTCTAAGATGTCTATACTTCTTCAAGTTGCTATTCTATCAATCATCTCTCATCTTCACCATCACCATCACCATCAACAGAGACAAGACCATATATATGTACCAGGTATACTATTCGCTCGTTTCTACTAGACATATAAACAGAAACCCCTTTTCCTCTCTCGAATTCATACTCACCCTCACTCTCGCATCGCTCCTCGCTGTTCGAACTTTGCATCGTTTTATAAACAACGATGAAGTCCGGTTGAAAAAGAAAAACAACTAAAAACATAACCCAGCAAAATCTATAAAAGAGAAATGATAACCAGACGCCAATTTCCTAGCCACAGAAAGGTGGATAGCGGTAGTTGAGTTACAAACACTCTCATTAACGTTGTGATTTGCATCTCCTCATGAAGTAAAGACAATATAGTATATCCAGAGAAAATGGTGACTTGTCCTTTCGTTTTCGTAACCGTGATAGGGAGATCTCTTTCATCCCCACTTATATTCATTCATTCGCCAATTATACTGCCGTCTAATAAGTTCAATCATGACTGCTTCGATTCGTTTGATTCCTTCGAGTCCTTTGACTTTTTCTTTGGAGCAATCTTTTGCCATGCCTTGATCACCAAATCCTCCTTGAACCTTTCCCACCAAGTCCTGTTCAAGAAATTACTCAACTCTCTATAGTTGTACATCTCGCCCCAACAGTCTCGGCCCCATTCACATCCCGCCATGTTTACTAGGAAATCCCGATCATGTTCATCATAATGAATGCGCGTATCATTTCCATTATCCGAGCATGCTCCAGGTGGGAAACTGTTGATCTTGCGCTGAGGGATAAATGCAGTATGTGGACGAATCCAAGGTTGATTGATATACAAGAATTCAAGCGCGTCTTGTTCCTTGTGTTCCCATTCCATGTGTTTTTGTTCATAACCGACAGGATCCCACCATACATCCAGAAGACGATCGGTCCATGCGCTGCGTTTAACGAAGAAAGAACCAAGATTGAAACCGGAACAGTCTTGGGGGACTATGAGATTTATGGAGCTCGCTTTGCCGTCTCCGACTATGCTGCGAGATTTGGCATCGAGGTAGGGAGATTGGAGAGGGTGCGTTATGTTGAGTGGGTTATATTCGTTGATATCGCGGTAGGTATTTTTCGCTAAGCCGTTAAAGATGTGGGATTGTAGAGAGTAGGATGGTTCCATTATAAAAGTATTGAGGTCGAGCCACCAGAACCTGTGTGATGTTAGCTTGCAAGCATCAGTCGTTGCAGATGGGAATTCAAATTACCATTCAGCTTGCGGGTATTTTCTCAGAGCATTTCGGATAGTGTCAACCTTTTCCCAACTCTCTCTCCATTCGTGCGCATATCTTTTCTTGGTGCTCATGTCGACAATCTCCAATTCATAACCCCATTTGTTTGCGTACTTTCGTTTGTTGCGTACACTATCTCGCTCGATTGCCCATTCCCTGGGTCCTTTCCACTCCATAACTCCACCTCCTTGATTTGCTGCCAGTATTATAACGAACTTTTTACCTCCTCCAAGATGTGCTGCTCGGCGCCACCAGTAATGTAAAGCTATCTTGAAGTTAGAATTGCTTGTTGTCTTCCTGCCCAAAATTTGACTTACGTGTAGAGTAGAAGAGAACTATCATCATTACAAAACCTAAAACAATCATAAATCGCATCCTCATTTTTCGACTGACTCTCGCGAGATTATTTCTTATTCGTGCCAATTTCGAGGATCCTAGCCATCGTCCGCGCCCAAGTTTCTCTTTTTCTGCATAACTCGTGTTTTCTCCCATGTGAAAATGGGGCAGACTGTTGGAAATATTTCTCATGTGTCGATTAAAGAAACCATTGTTTTTGGTCGAAAATGAAGGATAACCATTGACTTCCTCACTCTTTGCTCTCGCAGATTCCCAAGTCACCGAACTTCCATTGCCACCTCCTCTTTGCATTTTACTCGGACTAGATCTTCCACTGACGTTTGCATAAGGGCTTGAAAGACCTGGACTCGCCCATCCTCCTCCAGGTTTTGGAGATGGACTTCGCGACAATGACATTGAACCAATTGGAGTACCAGGTATAGGTGATAACACCCGGGTGGATGAATGGGATGAAATTCGTTCTTCAGACTCAATTCCTGTCTTTATGTGTATTGATGACCGTTTTCGATGATGTTGGTGGGAGGATTTCAAAGAAGAAAGACCGGAGGACGCCAGCTTGACGAAGAGGACAAAAAAGTCGTAAAGTAAATAAATAAAATTTAAAGAGGCTTCTACCACCGGGAACTCGTATTTACCGTCTACCTACTTGAACTTTCCGATTTTTGAATGGCGGCCCCAAGAATTGAGTTCGTTTGGTTGAATGCAAAGTGTCCTGAGGTTCTTGGCGTTCCCTTTCTCGTGTTTTCGTGTTCTCGTGTATAGATAAGAAGAGGAGGTGTAACTTTTGTTAATTCTATTTTTTTCTCAAGAACTATTGGTTTGAGCGTTTTGTTGAATGGAAGATTAATTTGTTGATAGTGTCATCTAATGATTGAAATTGAGTATAATATGTGTATGTATATGTATATGTAGGTAAATATGTGTATAGGTATATGTTGGTAAATGTATATGTATGGATGGGTACGAGTAAGAGTAATAAGACTTTCAGAGTAGTACCGGTCTAGATGAGGAGAGGAGAAGAAGGAGAAGACAGCAAAGGTATTTTAAGGTTATTAATCTTTTCTCTGTTCCTGGATCTTTTCTCCATTTATATTAATGAAACTATCAAAATCTGAAATTAATTCAACTTGTGTAATTACGCTTCCGTGATAGGGGTAAACATATTGCGCATTAATAGCTTGATAGTACATACGGAGTAGTTGAACTAAGTAGGGATCCGATAGCGATTTCTAATTTCTTATCATTATCATTGTGCCTCCTACTTAACCTTATTCCTCTCCTTAAAAGGTTAAACCTTAAATTATGGAAATATACAGAGGAACACATATACAGAGTATACGATCGATGATGATGAGGAAAGAAATGATGTGATAATAGATCTTGAGCCGAATAAAACAACAGCAGCCACCCCTTTGTGTACCCAGAAAAACACGAACATTATACTCGAGTAGATGCCAGTCTGCATGAAACTGTCTTCATTTTGGGTAATGATGCGGTGTAACACTCCAAATAAAAACAGTCGAGTTCTGGTTAGAACTGCTTCAAAGTAACATATATTCTCACATTCGTTTAATTTTAGTAGTACAAAGTAGTGGTGGGCCGACCTTTCATATCCAGATATCAGAGTCTACAAAATCGAAATGAATGTGGCCTTCTTAAATGTATGATAGGCAGAATCTATCTCAGCGGCCTCTATGACTTTGGATCTTGGTTATTCTACAGTAATTTCACAATCACGTACAAACCAATTCAGATTGAACGAGATGGAAGTCAATAAAATATAGAAAAAACCGATGGAAAGAGATGTTCCTTAGGCCCACATGCTAAATAGGTGAAAATCACGTGCTAAGAGAAAGGTTTGGTGAAGCACGTGATAGATATCACGTTCTATGGTGATCAGACCCAATTCCAACTTCAAGCACCAGAACAGCATCCCTCCTTCTTGCAAGCTCCAGAACACCCAACTGCATAAGCAGACGCCCATCCAGATGCTGCAATAGTTGGCGCGCCGGAATGTTTTCCAAAATAGCATTTTCCCGTATCTTTTTGAAAGTCGATTGAAGTACACGCCAATATAAAACTACACATCTTCATACATTCTTGCAAAGAGCCTGCTTGGGTATCCCCTATAGGGGTAATACCATGACGCGTGCAGCAGGACATGCGGAATTTCTAGTCAACAATTAGTCACAGCTTTGAACTTATGCTTTCATCCTTGGATGCTCACTTGTCCCGTTGGAGAATCCCACGTTTGTCCGTCAGCATTTGGACATTCAGTTGAGCAGAGATATGTCAAGTCGTCCTTCTTTGCGGAGGTTGGTGGGTCAATAACGACTGCTGAGGCTTTGTTTTCTGTAAAGCATAATTAGATACTACTTAATCAAATGAAGGTATAGATGGTAACAACTTGTAGCGTCTGCGGCCAATGTTTCCACACCACTTTCAAACATTTTACATTCCCAGTTGGGTTTTCCGCCAGCGAAAGTTACACTATTCGGGTCAGTAATTTCCTTGTAGATCCATTTACCTATTCTTACCTCTTGCATTCGGGATTATCTGCACAAGCAGTCATGCATTCTGCAAAATCATGAAGTGGTCTGCTGTCGGGAAGCGTAACTTGAGCTGTATTTTGCGAAGCACACTTGACTTGGAAGTACGTTCCCTGAGGAGTCAAGAAAATCTTTCCGTCATCTGAAGTTGTCAATAAGAGGTATATTGTCTATAAAGTTGAAGATGATCTTACTGGTTGGACATTCGCCATCAGTTGTCATAAGTGTGCTGGCTGTCACACTTTCAGAAATGGGTACTTTAGATGCGGGACAATCCGGAGGAGTGCGGTACTCTGTTTCGGGGCGCTGGCTTCGCTCTTCGAGAGGAAACCACGTGTGAGTTCCTGGAAGAGGAAAAGTCTTCACTTGTCAGTGGAAAGCAGGCGAAAGAAAAGTTCTCGTTCTCGCTTAGCAATACTTACTGGTATATACTGCTGAAGTTAGCGAATCGGGTCAGACTCGAATAAGAGGTAGGATACAAACCTCCTGCTTTGTCGCACAAACTTTATTTTGGGCATTAAAATCCGCACTCTGACAGTTGGGCAGGGTGCTGCAGTAGTCCGCGCAATCTTTTTGCGAGTTCGTAATGGTATTATCAAGATGTTTAGCTAAAGTTCCGTGGTCGCACTTAAGCTGAAAGGTGACTCCATTTGCCGTTGTATATAATGCTCCATTGTCGGCAGGGCAGGAATAGACCTTTGGGCGGGTTTGAGCGGGATCAGTCGTGGGAGCACTTGATGCACCAGGTCGACCAGCAGCAGGAGCCTGACTTGAAGCTGACGCCTGGACTGGTACTTGATCGGAAGAAGAAGCGCCGGGTCTACCTGCCGCTGGAGCTTGAGCGGAAGCACCAGGTCGACCTTGAGCCTGTTCTTGAGCGTTTGCAATTGGTTGGAGGAGGAGGGAAAGGGAAAAGAGAGCAACGAGGGTGCTTCGGGTGAGGCCCATCATGATTGTTTTAAGGTATGAATTAAAGCAAGTGGTAAGAGCAGAACGGCGAATATATCACTCCTTTAAAGATAGACTTGATGGAAGTTCAAAGAGGAAGAGTCCTCGACTTGTTCATATGACAACGAGAATGGGACGTGGGTCTCAGCTCTTCTGAGAATAGATACATTCGTTTTTCGGACCCCTAGCAAGCACTGATCCAATATATGTCTGTATTATCTTCCTATTTTCGCTAGACACAAATGTATTCTCCGATGAAACTTGTCATTTTTCGGGTATCACCACCCCGCATTGTACTTCTGCATCATTCTGAGACAGATTCAGCCAGCCAAACACTAGCACAAAATACACAGCTGAGTGACACAACAAGGTTATTTCAGGTACGCCTCATTGTGTGAATGAATGGTATGCAATACATAGTAGAATAGTACCACCGATACATACGCACATCAGAGTCAATATTTGACAACATAATTAGAGTAAGGAGTAGCACAGCATACGTTGATCAGTCACACCGTTTTTTTGATTTCAGTCAACACGTCAAATTTACCTCACTTTCACGGAATGTTGATCTGAACAACTTTAGGAGAAGCTACATGCCTGTCGTATAGTAAAACATACTCACTACCACTTGTGTCTTCAGCTATCCACAATTGGGGTCTCTCCGGAACTTTCCAAATTGCAATCTTAATCAATGATTCACAGGAATCCCGACAATTGAGTTACACAACTTCCCGTTCTAAATTTCGAGACTTGCATTGGTAGTAGCCGTTTTTAGAGCTTTGACCGGGGAACCTCTCTTCCTATCAATGTATAGACTTCCATGACCGTCTCTTGAGAGTTACCTTTGACATATTCTCTTTCCTTTCCAAAACTACAGTCAATTTTATTAGCAATTTGGCATCACAGACTGAATATTCCATCTCAACATGTTGATTCAAAAATTTGGGAAGCTCTTGCTTCCTCTTACTATCCTAACAGTCCAGGTCTTTGCGCAGGCAGACAAAGCTAAATGGGACGCAGTGTGCAAGCAAAGTAAGATTGTCTTCTGAAGCTTTTGATGAATTAATTTGCTAATTCTCAGCAGAGGCCGGACCGCAATTTTGTGAGTTAATGACATAGCCCAAATTCTTTGCTCTCTCTGACGAAATTTGTAGCTATGCAGTTCGACGCAGCTGGCAGTATGCTCTTTCTAGACTGTTTGATAGCTCGGTACTTATTTGGTTTTTAGAACCCACTGGACAATGTGTTGCTCCTCCTATTACGAGCTGTTATTGGGGTCCATACCGAGACCCTAAGTCAGGTAAGGACGGCTGTTGCGGCAAAGATAAAGTGGGTAATTTCGGCTGAGTTCCTATGTCATGAGTTTAATATAGAATTTCTAGGGAACTTTCAGCGTTGATCCTGTGAACAAAGCCGAGGGAGCATGTTGCGTTGCCCCAGCTGTGTATTCGTTCGACGCTATGGCAAACAAAGGAAACTGTTGTGATGCTGGTAAATCCTATCATGTGGATTTGAAGACCATGACCGGAAGCTGCTGCAACAATGCGGACGACGTTTATACTTGTGATTGTTCTTGCAAGTAAGTTTTCATTCCAGAGAATACCGGGTGTAGGATGTACGGTGTTCGTACTAAAATCAAACACAGGCCAAATCCAAATCCTACTTGCCCCAAGGGCGATAGAAAGACCTTCACAGCTGGGGGCAAAAAGTATATTCTCTACTGTAATCTGAGTTAGTAGTCCTTTATCTATGCAGACATTCAGTGCAGTGCTGACAAAATCCCTAGTCAACCATGGAACAAATGATTTAGGCCAAGCTCCCGCAGATACTATGGGCGACTGCATGACCCGCTGCTCTGGGATCGCCAATTGCGTGCGCGCAATCTACGCTCCATCTTCTAAAATCTGCTATTTACGAACCCACGGTAACAAGGATGTACCAGTTACAGCTGATGGCTATGATAGTGCTCATCTCGTTGAAGAACCGACGACTACTCAATGTCCGGCATGTCCTAGCGTTAGCCCCAAACCAGCTGATCCTTTCCCCGATAAGTGCCCTGGTGCAGATGGCAAGACTACCACTGTTGGGGGTATAGAGTATAAGGTGTACTGCACATTAGGGCACTCAGCAGCTAATCCGAACTTGGGGGTATCAAGTGCAAAGGATTTTAAGGAGTGTATGGAGCAGTGTTGTGAGTTCTACTCCTTCCCTAGTATTATTGACATGATGAGATCTGGAACACTCTAGAGCGAGGAAATACTAATTCGTGCAATGTAGCTGCAAAAGCTAGTCCCACGTGCCAGGGAATTAATTACTATGATGATGGAAATCCCACTGATAATTGCGTATGGGCGAGCGTCTGGGACAGTCCTCCAAAGGGTGCAGCACCTGCTGGAGGAGATTTCTTGTGTGCTATCCCTACTACAAAGAGGACTTAGTAAAAAGGGCATTAGCAGATACTTCCTAGCTCATGGAAACCTTTTTCCAAAGTGGGGATGATGGGGTTGACGGGGTTGACGGGAATAGGGGGTTGCAATCATGTTATGGGGGCGGGAGATCAAGTGTTACTTCAGGCTCAATTTTCAATGACAACACTTTTGAACCCGAATAGAACGATATACCATTCCCACGAAATTACTATTACAGTGTGTCATTATGAACTAAAGAATCCGAAGCTAAATCTTTGTAAATCTAGGATTTGGGGGTAAAGAGGTGAGGTGAAAATTAGAATATCACGAGATCTCGCTTCGAAAGAAAAAAAAGCCTCGCTCCCAAGACAACAAACGCCTCATTCCAACCTTCCGCACGTAGGGATTTTCGTAGAAACGCCGAGCTCAAGCTATCCATCCGCTGACCATTTCATGCATATTTCTATCATTTCAACCACGATTCGAAATCAACTATGTCATTATTCAAGACCTAAACGCTCCGAATCCCAACAGAAGACAACGCTAAATTACCCCTTACATAGCGCCTCGCTTCCGATTCCAGCGTAAAAATTTCATTTTGTTGAAGTTTCAGCTACACATTTATTCTGTTTCTCCCGCTTTCGGGTATTACATGCAGCAGTAGATATGTGATAAATTTTATGTCTCAGGCTGTGCACTGGTGCACCAAGGAATTCCCGAGGACACGACGATCTTTGTACAACAGATCATGCATGGCATTTTGTGTGCGTGTGCTAGTACGATACTGGGGTCCCAGACTTGTGCGTAGTTCAGCGGAACCCCTGTTTACGTGGCGCTGGATGTTACGTGCTTGTGATCGGTCGAACCCGTTTAGATCTGTACTAATATACCATGTCGATCATTCCAAAAGAGGATCTTCAGCTACGAGCGACTGGCATAACATGCGCCGAAGTATTAGATTAGCTTCATCTAAGACATAGGGATTGAGTGCAAGTAGAACATAACATGGTGGAGCTGTGCCAGCAGCTACGTATACGATACAACTGTTACGCCAGAGCAGGTACGTTTAGGCTGGACTTGCGGATGGCGTTTCACGGTCGGCGAGGTCGAGAGTCAATATGATAGGAATGTCGAGTTGTTTATCGAAAGCAGGGGTTTTGAATTATGCTTCCTGAGAGATTCAAGCCAATGTGTCAAGCTAGCCACTTCAAGTGAGGAGAGAGTGACACTTCATTACGGCGTCACGGCGTTAGTGTTCTCGTTCCAGCTTGTTGATGCAGGACACAGAGAATGGGGGTCGTGATACATTTTTATAATGCTAAAGGAATCACCCTGTCCATATATCATATCAGCCAAATATTCTGAGGAAAACACTTTTACATTGTTCTTCCCTTGGTCATTGATTGACTTCTCAATTCTACTTTTGATTCTATCCTATTCGACCTCGCATTTTACTGCCACACTATGAAGACATTCAAACTCTCCATACTTGGTGTTTTCACTATTGCAAGCTTCGTACTTGCTCAAACTAGCCAGCAGGAGACACCCGCGGTATGTTAGCCCTTCTCTTCACATTCTAAACTATCGACCTGTAGACTTGTATTATAGATGGCATAATCTGACCTTACTCCAATTCAGGACTTTTGCAAGAGAACCGCAGGACCAAATTACGTTCCTAAGAACGATGCTTCAGGCGTATTTCAAGGGGAGTGTACAGTTGCAGCTGTATCCAGTACGTCCCCTCACCGAAGTTCTTCCTACTTACAGTTTTCTAACACTTCAAAACAGTTTGTCTTGGTACCGAGTAAGTTTCTCATCCCTTCTTGGTTTTGCGAGCTACAAGGTAGTCTTCAAGTAAAATGATTAAAAACTAATCCGAGCAATAAAGGTATACGCAAGCTCAAACTGGAGCTACAGAGTGCTGCCTGCCTCCCAATAACGTTCAATCAGCATCTGGAAAGCAAGGCTGCTGCCCTCCCGGGCAAAATTTTAAATGGGACGGTACGTTCGCTATCTTCTCTAGATCCATTTACTTGCACACAACCTCTTGTTTTCTAACACAACCTCTTGTTTTCTAACACAACCTCTTGTTTTCTAACACAACCTCTTGTTTTCTAACACACCCTCTTCTATCAGGCACTAATCCTTCCTGCGTTACTCCACCACCTCCTCCTCCTGCCATCTCCTGCCCAGCTTCAAACATGAAAGTGGTCAATCGCAACGGGCAGAACTTCAGAGTTTACTGTCAGCGTTCGGTAATGGTGTACACATATCCTTGGTTAACCACCACATCCTACGGCATATACCGGGCCATACAAGGCCCTGAATTGAGGACAAATGATTTTGAAACCTGCCTCAATTTCCTAGCTGCTAACGGAAAGTCAAACGGAGCAAACTTCTGGCCTGCTCAGAGCTTGTGCAGTGTTGTTGATACGCCACCCGGAAATTTCTTCAAGGTGGGGAGTCGTTATGATGTCCCTCCTCCACCTTACAATGGACCGCAGATCATCTCCATGGTTGCCATACCCAAACGTGCTTATTAAGCTCAGCTTGTTGGAAACCTGTGCTGAAGCATCGCGTCGGTTGCAGAGGACAGTGTGATCGGAGTAGAACAGCTAGTTCACAAACAATAATTCCCTTTGTTATGATTATGTTTTTTGTGGAAGTAGAGGGAGCTCGAGGATCGTGGATTGGAGTGAAACTTTATAATGCTAGATCAAGCAGTCAATCAAATAATTGGGCAAATCTATTGTGGTTAATACTCTTCAAATCTTGAAGATCCTGCTGTAGATCGTTTGGGCAAAATGAATTGTTCCAAGCCGAGCGCTTAAAATAATATCGAGTTCTTGGCCTCGAGATATTTTCGATACTCGGACGATGAGAAGCTGTGTGTAGTTCTAATCTCAGATAATGCTCTTCCCATTTTCCCTCTCGATTATAGTTCTTTGGTCTTTAATGCCTCAAGCGAGGTTATAAAAGCTTTTGTTCGACAGAAGCGAAGTTTTATTGCCGAGCTCTATTATGTGCTTCATGAATTAGAAGGAGTAGGGCTCATGTACTGTCATGTGATGATATGCAGTCTAAATGACTAAGTAAGCGCCGCAAGCAACGTAGTCACAATCCTCAACGTAAAAAAATGTATTTTCTACCAACTATTCTATGATTGGAGATGGGTATGGTGTATAATGAGGAAATTATTTAGAGATTCTTCGATGAATATACTTCATTTCATTACTAGACAACACGTAACATCATAGCCTGTATAGTGTGCGAAGTTTTCCTAATACCCGAGTAAGTAGATATTGCTGGAGCTGAGGTATCCGAAGATATTTTACATTACATAGAGGAGGTTGTTGATCTAGCAAATAGTTGAGAGAACAAAGCAAAAGGTGTAGAGCATCTGCTTGCTCAACTCTTGTTGACCTCCTGGGATCTTGGCAGCATATGCATATATATTGCATGATGCATATAAGGAGCAAACAAAACTCAACTTTTAATTCATTCTTTCCTTTTTGGTATACTGTTTGTTTGCTTTCAATATTTTGATTTCAAAGCACTTTAATTCCGAAGGCTGAATATCTAACCTTATTCCTTCATTTTTGAATATATACTATTACGAGGTTTGCCGTCTAGATCACGTGGAAGTGCTCTAGGCTCTCGAGGTGGTTTATAACTAGGCGTCAAGCAGGGACTTAAAGTAATGACAATAATGATATGCAATTCGTAACTAATAGTAAAGTATACTAAATGATTGATCTTGAGCACGAAGCTCTACACAAAGGAAACCATCCTGCTTATATAGACCTTCGTCCTCCATTGGATCTCTTGGATCCTGAGAGTTTGTGGACCTACGATTCGTATCCCTGAATATGCAGGGTCCATCACGTGACTTGGATCAGACTATATGTCTGTGCTTGCTGAAGGTGGGGAGACTCTACGAACCAATTACTATACAATTTTGTATGCGAATCGGTTTGCTTTTCCACGGGGTCTGAGCTCATATGGACAGGTTGACTGTTACTACGTAACATAGTGGAGTGTTTTCTTACCTAATCAATTACTTCTCACTCCTATCAATCCTCATGCGAATTCTTCAGACTTTTCACTTCAAACATCATCATGACCGTTCTCCATCTCCATCTTCATACATACGACAAATCTCGATAATGATTTTAGAGTCATCCAAGACATCATTATGTTGCGTAACAATGATCAGCTCTTTACCGTAGGTTATCCAATATGTATATGCAATATGCAATAATTCCCCAAGGGCAGCATTGACCAATCAATTCAAATCAAACTTTTCTTGTCGGCGCGTAAGGTTACAGCAATCGATGAAAATCTTCAATCGACTGGTCAATAAATGATTTACCATCCTGACTGCTTTATCACTCATTGCGACTGTGGGCGAATTAGAAAAGTTTGCTATTTTCGGTACTTCAAGGTCTGGATTCTTTGCATCGCAGGTCTACCAGGTCGTGCTTCATGGCCAATTCTGTAGGTCTATTTCATGGGAAACATCTTCACTTCCGCTCCCGTTTCATTACTTTTTTATCCCTATCTTCTATTTCCTATCTACTCATACATTCATTTCTGCGTGTAGTTTTATCGTGTATTGTTACAGATTCATCCATCCTCACTTCTTATTGTGCTTTTTGTTTTTGTTGGGGTGTGGGACATTCATTCACTTTCGTTTATCATTCTTGGTTATTGTTGAGTCCTCAATAGCTATTGTTTGAATTCTCCTATTGTCCGATCGTTATTGTCGGCACTGTAATTTTCAATCTTTCGTTATTCATGACCATGAAATGGCTGGAGCCTAAGTTCTAAACCTTTCTTTTTATAATTAATTGATGTTTCGACCTTCCTTGAACCGGAGCGATCAATTGCAACTTGTTCCAAGGAGAGCAAGGACGACCATTACCACCAATAAAATAGAACATTTCGCACCATTCACGCTTTTAGCCAATTCACATACCACAATTTTGACAATTTTTGACACCATTTCGCCATGAATACAAAAAACCAAATCATATCTAAAACCCCGGTTGGAAGACCACCAGCTCTATCTACAAACAGTCCTTCCACTGTACCTACAGACAATCCTTTTGAAACCATATTTGACGGCAAAGACGAAGATGAAGATTCTTGGAAAGACGAACATACATCCTCTATTATTCCCTCGGGGGAACCATCGCAATCGAAATCGTTAGAAAATATCACTACAAGCCGCATTGGGAACGTGATCCGCACAGTCAGTAGGAGGGAGAGGAAATCTTCGATATCAAAAGTGACACGAGAGAAGTCAAAAGGAAGGCAGCGCAAGCTTCATACGAAACTCCGCCTTCAAATCCAAACAAACTTCTCAACACATCATGGACCTCGACCACAAGTACTTTCTTCACAACAATCACGACCCAATGGATTTTTCGTTGATTTGACAACTCTCAGAAAACTAGAGAATGTCTCGGCTCATCCCAACGGGACATTATGGACATCTCTGAAGAATAAGAAAAGCAAAGCTATCGAATACTCGCCGGAGAAGAGCAAGGTCAATACTCTGGATTCAGTACAGAGCAAAACATTGACTGTCTCTCCACTAGCAGAGCGACGCGGGTCTTCAAGACCAACAAATTTAAAATTAGGTGATGACCTATCTCCGGACGACCGTCCAATTGTTATTGGCATATCCATCCCCTCTGCACGTTTAGCTCATCACACAACCACCCCTCAGACATCAACTTCAATCGCTTCAAATATGATGGGAAATTATGGGCACGAGACACCTACAGGAAAAGGATTGTCTACACCATCTATCGTCATCACGCCTGCGCAAGAGATATCTGTGTGGTCACCGTATAGTACAGCTTCGAATGTATCGCGAACACGAACTTTATCAACATCTTATTCGGTAGCCAGCCCCAATGACCCATTCAGAGATGGAGCACCACCATTGCCGACGATGCCAGCAGCTTTGGCTGAGGAGGAGAAGAGAAGGGTGGCAGCCCAGCATAGTTACTTTTCTCCCGATTCAGATGCCACTACTGAATGGGATGAGGAACCATCTTCAACCCGAGTCTTGTCTTCTTGTATTATTTACGAGGAGGATGAACATCCAATCATCGTCCGAAGCGCCCGCCCACCCACCCTTGCAGATGCGCCGAAAGTAGACAATCATGGAAGTATGGACACCATTGCTGTACGAGCTCGTTCGGGTTGGTGGAATTATATTACGACGCCATTCCTGACTCGGTCAAACACACTGGCATATCCAGAAAAGAAGTCACCGGATGTTCCTGAAGATCCTATCTTGGCCATTGCAGCAGCCAAAGCTCAGGAATCGAAGGTAGAGCGAAAGTCTTGGGAACAATTGTTTTCTCCTCTTTCGATCAGAAGAACAGCTTCCAATGCGTCTGATGATTGGTGGGATGTGACTCCTTTAGGTTTTAGATCAGAGAAACAGGTTTCCCCTGGGTTAGTCTATAAAGAGACGAGACACGCGGTGAAACCGTCGACAGCTGCTTTACCCTTTGTCCGTTCAACTTCAGGTGATGTGGGAGACGCGAGATTGACTAGATTTGCTGATTTAAATATCACTGTCAATGCTGTACACTCTATTAATTTCATATCGACTCATGACTATTCGGGTATCTCGAATTCATTGCAAAAAAGTTCTATTTCAGTCAACAAAGAAACTTCGTTGTCATCCACAGCCGATAGAACAAAAGAACTTGGAAGCAATAATCCCTTTGTTCAGACCCAAAATAGTAACATTAATCTTTATAACAACTCGAGTATGGTTACAAGTACGGACTCGCATGATTCAGAAATAAAATCCAGAATACTTGTGAATCACTCTACTTCACCCCCGCCTCCACCGCCTTACTTTACTGAATCACCAAAGAAAGTCCGAAAATATCGAGCCGTTTTACCTCCCTCACACGAACCAGCTCCAGCTTCAGGCCCAGCTTCAGGCCCAGTTTCAGTTCCAGTTACAGTTTCAGCTACGCAATACCCTGCTTCTCCTGGTCCAATATCTCCAGGCATGCAACAAGCGATGGCCTCAAAAGGTAGTATTCAGTTGTCGGAGGTTCCACTAAGCCCGGCGCATGGTAGAACGAATCAGAACACAGCATACCCTGGACCTACTAGACAGACAACTCCAACTCTCTTAATTATGACTCAAGAACATCTCCAACAAATTGCAGACAAAGCTGCCGTCAAAGCTGCCAAAAAAGCAGAATCAAAACGTCAAAAGAACGAAAAGGAAGATAGAATGGCTCGCAAAGCAGGTGGGTTATGGGCCGGTAGAGGATGCATTCCCAAAAATGGATGTCATGGCCGTCAAGGTCCAGAAGGTCGAAAGAGGAGAAGATGGTATTGCTGCATATTCATTTCATTAGTTTTATTGATCGTCTTGATTTTAGTCCTTGCTATGACCTTGACACGCAAGCCAAAACATGTTGTGATGCAATCTCAATGGTTGAACCTCACTGGCTTCCCTCCTATCTATGCCGGCCTGTCGACGGTAGCAGCTCCAGTCAACATTGTGGCAAACACCGGTTGTGTATTTCCTGCTACACAGTGGAGTTGTGCTTTACCGAAGGAGCAACAGTCTTCTGTCGCGCCAAACCTACCGAACCAACCCAATTTCCTTTTGGAAATTCAGTGGGATAACAGCAGTGCGGCAAATGCAACTTTTGCGAATGTCACAGGGAACAAAAACCTCCCTACACGAAACATTGTTGGAAACCCAGTCTCTGCTGGGAAATTTATCAGGGATCTGATATTAAAAGCACGACAAAGCATAACCTTCAATCCATCACCACCTCCACCATCCTATGCTGAAGAAGCCTTTTTGGGCGATACTACAGATGGTATTGTTTCTACCAACAAGGTCGGAGAACCAACACCCTTTTATATATCCTTTCTACCGACTACAAGCACCACTTTAACAAGTAACAGCCGCGTAAAGCGTGCAAATTCAAATGCTACCGATCCTAATCTATTTCCAAACATCACATCTGGTATCCCGGCCCCGAGTCTAAACGCCGATGGCACTGCCGCTCCAGCCAATCTTCTTCCATATCCAGTTCAACAACCTATCCGTCTTTACGATCGAGGACTCATTACCGAGCATTATGGATTCTATACGTACTTCAATCGTAGTATTTTCCTTAAATCCCTTTCATTACTCAACGATACCAATACTTCCAGTGGTGAAGTTCCTGATGATCAAAATGGCGGGGCTCTTGAAGGAGAAGCCAACTTCCGTTGTACATGGGGCGAAACTCGTTTCTTGGTACAAATGTGGACTAGGATGAATGGCACTGCTAGACTTAACAATGCTACTAGTTCTACTGGTGCCTCTACTGTTATAGCAAGGCAAGATTTCTCACAGCCGGGATCGTTTCCCTATCCGATTACTATCACAACGGATCGACATGGAGGAGATCCTGCGAGGAAGTTGCTGTACTGTTATAGTATGAATGACAGAGAGGGGATTATAGCCAGTAGTGGAGTTGTCAATGGAGAAAATAGAGCATTTGGAGGCCAGATTGTTAATCCGGCTCCGAGCATATTCTCGAATGTTAGTGATTCATCACTGGGAGGCTTTGATGGAGGAACGGGAGGTTGTTCATGTTCTTGGAGTAATTTTCAGGAAGTCCTTAGTGCTGGGGGAAAATGAAGATGAAGATGAAGACTTTCATGACAGGATGGACATGTGTATATGGATGGAAAGGAAAGGAAAAGGAGGGAAAGGAAAGACACGATATAATGTGTATGGATTATGAATATCGAATACCTACTACATTAGAAATGGAGTAGACGCAGAGTAGATGGATGATAGATGAGAATAACCTAGGAATTATACAGGAATACCCATATGATTAACATATATTTTATATTTCAATGAATTGAACATAGGTATATTTGGAGTACATGAACAGTAAACCCCAAATCAATCCAATGCATTCCCGACATTTATGAAATGAACATGCATAAAACATAAAACAAGTATAAATATGCAAACGCAGTTACAGCGAAGTAATCCCGACAATGCTCACTCTCTTGTGATTGATTGTAAGATTACTACAAAAGTAAAGTAAACAAACGACAGGACATCCAGATCTCAATCCTTTCCTTACACAACCACTTTTCGCTCCTTGATCTCGATCTCGATCTCGATTTCGATCTGTCGAGGTGGCCTTACAATATCTTCATATTAAACACCGATCTTTCTTCGAATCTTTAGATTTATTTATTTATCTATCTGCGTTCCTTTCGTTTTTGTTTTTTGAACGGGTTTCGTCATTATAATAGTTATTGATCGGGTGATAACGAATTGCGATTGAAAGGTTTTGAGAGTGAGAGATTGTGGTTCTAGAATCTTCGAGTGAGGTCTAGAGGATTGAGTGGATAAGTTAGTGCTTTTTTGAGGAGAAGAGGAAGAGAGGAAGGGGAAGAAGTAGAAAGGAAGAAAAGGATATGCCATCAATAGCTCAAGAAGATTGGGATATTCCTTCAATGGATTTTCATGCGGCTTCGAATGGTTCGACGGTTAATTTGTTGAAGAGGCGGAGGGATGTGGCGGGTTTGGGGGGTGTGATTGAGAGGGAAAGGGAGAGGGAGAGGGAAGAGGAGGTACAGATGAAGATTCATAGGTATGTGGTTATTTGTTTTTGCAGATTGTATTTTGGGTAGTTTCTCGAATCTGAGAATGGAGAGTAAGAGGAAGAGAAATTAAATAAAAGTTGGCTAATCACCCAAACAGTCCTAGACATACCCATATCCATCCTCATGCACATCCACATCCACATAACCTATACCCACACACCATGCACCACGAACCCGAACGTCGCCACCTAACCCCCCGATCAAAAATAAGTCTGAACAAAAGAGTTCGAGTGGAATATCTCCCCATCGAAACAGAACCGCGAATCGAACAAATGAAGGAGAAAGAAAAAAATACAGGAGCAATGGATTTAAGAGCTTGTCATATATGTCGACGTAAACCAACTGTTAAGAAGGAATTGGATGCGTTTGCGAATTGTGAGGGTTGTGCGAAGAGGACTTGTTGGGTTTGTATTAGGGAATGTCTTGGGGAATGCGGGGTTAAGTTGCGGATGGGTGGAGAGGTAGGAAAGCAGGAGGATGGTGGGGAGGGATGGGGTGAGAATGGTATGCAACATAGGGGGATGGTGTGTAGTCGATGTTGTGTGGAGAGAGGGACGGAGGGCGAGGTGCTTTGTTTGGGATGTTTAAGAGTGGAGGAGAGTTGATTTTTTTTCATCTGAATGGGAGAGGAAGGACAAGGAAGCCTGTAATGGAACTTGGGACAGGACAGGACGAATTAGGGCGCATCATGAGATTCAAGGAAACTTGGGGTGGACATTCTGTCCTAATTGCTAGGTGCATCTCGAGATGAACGGGTCGATGGATGAAGAAATAAAGACATCTACGAGCGATGCGTGCGATTGATACCCATTTTAATCTGGAGTCTTTTGGTTGGCTATCTTGCAATTATTATACAATACAATACAATGCAATACAGATAATATAATATAAACTTTCATTTTATTTCTTAAAAGGAATTCTAGGCAATTATAATTAGTTACTAACTCGATTAATGAATAAAAGAAAGAAATAGGATTCAATCTGCAATGACATTTTCTATCCATACATACATGTATATATAACTCGGGTATCCCAATTCAAAACTCCCTATGCCATTTCCGTTAAATGTATGTATACATAATCCCCCATACGCCATCTCCAATACAAGAAAGCTGATCCATGCGTACACAGCGTTTCTGCTATAATCAGATCTAAGATCTTATAAAAAAACTTTTGTCACCAAGCACCCGCCACACATAATGATGAAGATGAAAAAAAGAAAAATGCTTAAATCCCCTCTCCATTATTTCTTCCCCATAGTTTAACCGTTCTATCATACCCACCACTAACGATCCATTTTCCATCTGCCCCTACATCACAACTATGCACATTACCCGTATGACCACTCAAACTCTGCACCAAAGCCCAATCATCCGCAGAAAAGATATTAACATCCTTATCGAAGCCACATGAGACGAAGAATGTTCCTGTCTTCCTCGGTTGCACTATACCTTTCTCATCTTTTTCCGGGGGAGACATCGCATCTGTGCCTTTGAACCATCTCAAATCAGATACTACGCTACGATGTGCACCTACTCCGCCCGTACTGGCGACTTTCCTCACATCCCAGCATTTGATCCATCCATCCCCAGATCCGGATAAAACGCGATGGCCATCGGTGGACCAGTCGAGTGCGTAGATGGGTCGAATGTGTCCATCTAGTATCATAACTGTACGACCGGTTCGCAGATCCCAGATACGTCCTATACTATCCATACCTGCACTTGCTAGAAGTGATCCATCGCCGTTGAAATTAAGACAGAATACTCCTCTTGAATGGCCTTCTTGAAGTAAAAGTTCGGTCGTGCTTTCAACGTCCCATAATCTCCATGTTGTATCCTCGGATGCAGATGCGACGTATTTACCTGATGGATGAAATTCCACTCGGCAAACTCTCTGGTTGTGTCCCGCCAATGTCGAAACAGGTGTATCTTGCTCCAGGTTCCATAGGTGAACCTTTCCTTCTGCTCCTCCTGATGCTAAATTGACACTACCAGGCGAGACATTGGATCCCTCTATAGTAGCACCTGGTGCCCATGAAATTCCACCCACCCTATCTGTATGCCCTCTAAGCGACTTCTTAACTTCCAAATCTGGTATCCCAAGCACTTTAATCCCACCTCCCCAATTGCCTGCAGCGACCAATTCTCCATTGGGCGAAATCCTCACAACACTAACTGGTCTCTCTCCAGCCGTTTGACTTCCCTGAAGCTCGAAATCCTTTAGTCTCTCCTTGATACCTTGTCTAAATTTAATATGAGTCCTCAACGGAATGTCCTTCTCAATTCTCTGAATCTCAATCCTCTTCTTCGCCCTCGGCAACGAAAACTTCGCAATATCTATCCTCGCATCTAGTAATTCCTTCGTACCCCTCGTATAAAATTCCTCCTCCGCTTCCTCATCCTTATTCCCCTCTCCCATCTCCACATCACCATCGTCAACCTCCCCATTCTCTTCCGCCTTCATCTCACTCTCAATCGTCAAAAGCTGTCGCAACCGATCTCTCCTATCACCCGGTCCTTCCCCAAACAACGTAACAGGTTCCCCCATTTCTCGAAGTCGTGCGCGCACGCGTCCATCATCAGTAGGCACCGCTATAGCAGCTGCACGACGTTTGCGATCGAATTGAGAAAGAATTGCGCTGGCGCGCTCGGGGGCAATACCTGCCGTTGCAGAGGGCATGTCATAGTCGCGGTCGAGGGCTATAGTGGAGTTTAGTGGACAGCGGAAGATTTGCGCGGGAATTGCTACTTACGGACATCTGCGAGATCTATACCTGTATCCTGCGCGCGAGAGAGTAGATTAGCAGTTGCTGGTGAATGTGTAGTTATCCATCTGCCTAGTATTCATTCGTATGCATGATTGGAAAGATAATAGCTTGGAGGGGTATTAAGGTTACTTACTTCTTTGGCCTCCTCCACATACGCCTGTCTTGAAGGATGCATTTTGATAATACCGGGGGAGTTTCACAAGCTGCAGACGGCTGCGGATGTATAGTTTTGATGTAGGCGATAGTGATATGAGGTAAGTGTTGGTGTTTACTAGAGTGTAACTAAGTTTACGCGTAGGAAATAATTTATTTTGCAGTGGAGTGAAGTTTAAGCTTTACAGTCAAAGATTTAGTGATGTTTAGTGATGATCTTCGCTAAACTCTTAATGCTTGAAGACCCTGGAGCTTGGATCAAGCTCTATTAATAGGCTTGGCGCTTCTAGAGAGAAAACTGGAGATTTGGCGCATAGCTACAAATAAGTTGATCTTCATTCAGGTGCTTCTTATTTCTGCTTGATTTCGTTAGTATTATCAATTCATCTCAATATAGATAGGTATCTAAGTTTTCACAATCACCTGTTAATATGTCACAATATGTCACAGAATGTCACACGGGAGCCATCATTGAACAAAAATTGGTAGTACAGAAAATAAATGGTAATCTTAAGAGTACATCGAATTCATGCATATGCATGTCCACCACAAAAAATCCTCCCCCTCCATAGGTATCTTTAAGTAAATCAGCTTCAACTGTCAATCCTATCAGTACTTTTCGACCAAAACGCCCTACGCTTTAAAATATGATGCCGATGCTGCGATTGAAATTGTGGTATTTCCCTTGCTCAACGCCAAAGAATCAATCTATTGCCGCAAGCTAAAGTACAAAAATATATTCATGAATACATAGTGTGAAGTGTAAGAGGTAAAAAAAGAAAATGTGAATGTGGTAAATATGAAAAGATTGAATTTGAAGAGCGTCTTCAGCGCCCCCAAGATGTCGGCTCATCCATGACTTCCTTCTTACTGCCTCACTATTTTGAGGAGAACACCTTGATTGAGTTGATGATCCAGTAAGCGTTCTTGAATGCACTTGGATTGGCAGTAACGTATGCTTCGCAAGTGGCAGTTTTGGTGCTAGCTGCGCAACCACCGCTTGACCATACTGAACCAGCCCAGTCCCCACAGAAAGTGGTGTCAAGGACAATGTTGTGCTGCTTGAAATGAGTGTCTATGTCGCAACCGCTACCCGTGAACATGCCCATTGGCTTTCCCCATGTTGTTGGGTCTGGGTTGCCAGATTGGACGTTTTCTGGAATGGCTGAACGGGGAAAGAAGTAGATGGCAATGTGGTCTGAGGTCCATTCCCATGCATAGACACCACCTCCAGCTGCGTTGAATCCTGGACCGTATGTAGCTGTGTCTTTGACTGTCTGACCACATCCTGTATTTGCGTTGCCAGCATTGCAGTCTCCGTTAACAAGAGTAGTGCCAGAAGCAGATCCAGTGTTTTTCATGACACAATTTGCAGAAGTATGAAGGGTCATTTGATTTGTGGTTCCAGCGTTCACTCCCTCGATAATGTCCATCTCGCCACGCGTTGGCCAGTCTTCACCGAAACTCCACAATGCAGGCCAAGTTCCACATCCTTCAGGCATGTGGGCGACATCAGCGATGAACAAGCCGTGAGTGTAAGCTTTGTTTGAGGTTACACGAGTTGAGGGTCTTCCAGCAGTTCCTGAGAGTACAGTAGTATGGTCTACTCCGAGGTAAACGGCATCGACACCAGCGTTGTTGGTATATCCAGCGAGTGCTGTTTTGTTGGCAGCAGAAGCGGTTTGATATGCCACCGTACCATGAGTTGGATCATCACCAGAGAAGAAGCTGAATTGGGAGAAGAAGTTTGTATGGTCATACGTGTGGTTGATAACATATGCGGCGTTCGCGCTGCCAGCAGCGAGAATCAACGCAGCACCGATGCGACTGAACATTTGATTTGAAGGCATATTTGTAGTTGTAAAGATCGAATGGTTTTCGTGTTTTGTTCCTGACGATAGCTTCGAAGGATTAACTTGCGGAAATTTAAACGAAAGTGTTGAGGTTGTTTGTAGAGTGTGATTTTAGTGAGTGTCTTGAAGTCAAACTAACATCGGGGAAATATATGGAAATCTGTCGAGTTTTAGTGCTATTGTTCTTGCTGTGAGTTACGGTGAACAGCAAAGACAATCTTATTGTGATTCAGCAAAGGAGATTGTCGGAAAATTGATGCTTAGTGAATAGATAAAGAAGGTCAAACAAGCTGCTGAAAGTGAGATATAAAATAGCAAGAATAAATGACCGAGGTAGAAGGGGATTGCACCGCGTAAGGAGTGACGGTGATATTGAATACTAGGTACTTAGAGATTGACAAAGTGATTAGAAGCTCTTCGACTTGAAGAGAGAGAATAAGAGATATTATAGGAAAATAACGCAGCGAAGGAATTCTTCCTTCCTAAACCGTCCAGCTAGGGATAGATAGTCAATGCCCTGCCTGCGCCTGCAGACTTCACAGCAAGGGAGTAAGCTCCGAGAAGCATTATTGTGGCAGAGAGGGGTAGATTGTAAAAGTATGAGTGAAATCACCATGTATGCGAATATGCATATGGGAAACCTGTGGAGGATTCAGTGGACAATGAAGCATTGACATGTAACAAGCTAGACTGACCACCCTCGTGGTGAGCCACATTGCCCCTTTCCCGACCCGCGGGCAGCCTAGATCCACTGGGATGATTTGATCTGAACCATGAGATTATGCCGAAACTTCAGAAACATTATTGCGACAGGGATTGGGAGATGAATGACCGCAGCCAGTCAGGACTCTTTGTTCATGTCAAAAATCGGATGCTTGAACAAGAGTGTTTGAGCTTGTGATGGCTGTTGAAGGAGTGGACCAGTTAAACTTCGTAAACTATCAAGATATTTTTTGCATGGCAATAAGCGAAATTTCTGAATCAAATGTATACTAGGCTAAGTGTGGGATGATTATCAACCAATAGATAAAGATTTCGAGAGAGTAATCTATTTCTACCCAGCTACCGGTATCTTCATGTATTTTATTACCAAGATAAATCTCCTCTGTTAGATCTGATTAAATATACAATTTGTATATAATTTTTCATTAAGTAAAAATATAAAAACTGTTAAAGTGAATGGTTCCTGCGTAGCACGTGCACAGGGCACTAGTCCTATTAGGACTAGATTGAGAAGCTCTCCTACGGAGAGCTTCGCACTTCCGTAGAACTTAGATGTAGTGCGAACATACACTAGACCAATATTACCTCAGTTCTGCCCTATCAGCTTCCCACTATTCCCTGTGTAAGGTCATTCCTTTTAACAAAAACTAAATATTCGATATCATATTAAAATAACTAATTGATAAATGATTAGTAAAATTCAGATAAGTTTTAATTTAATAATCTAGTAAAATTATAATCTTAATTTAAAGTTGTATTTATCGGTATCTTCAAAATCCCATTGTAATATCGTATATTGAAAGGATCAAATAGTTACCTCTCTATCCGTATCGGAATTTCGGATTATGTATCTTCGTCCAGCGAACTCTATTTTAAATTATCCAATAGATTCGGCCTTTCGTATCACTAATCGATCCCGCAACTTCTACGTAAAATCAGAAGTTAAAGCAATTGTACAATTAGAAATGGAAAAGCAAAAAAGATTGCCGAGAAAAGCTATCTTCTAAGGATATGAATCCCTAGCTTTCGTCTCATTGACATGCTCCAATCAGATTCCAAAGGATCTAACCCTTTACGCATCCAAGGAAAATATCTACCCCCTGAAACACCGAAATATGGAGGAAAGGGAAACATTAAGCATTTCGGATTTCCCCAATTCTCCCATCTGATGTTTTTCATATACGCATGCTTAATCAGAACAAACGGATTAGTGATCCGTATTTTTGTTTGCTCATTTGTCGTTTGCAATCTAGATGGATATCACTAGCACTATAGATATACATATATATATATGAAACTCGATATCCTCCGATGAGACTTACAAGATCTCACCAACCATCACACAAACAAAACATCGTGCGTGCTATCGCCTTATCCCTAGGATGTCCGTGAATTTCTACCATCATTCACCAATCCTATATTCCCGTTTCCGCCTTTGCCCAGCTTTACACATAAAACATCAAACATCAAACATCAAACATCTTCGCCGTCTGAGCTCCTACATTTAAGTCTTACATTGGCACTCACTCACATTTATCATCCTTCTCAATTCTTTAACTGAGCAAGTATTCCCAAATCTCAATCCCATCTACCTATACGATTTCTTCGTATTTTCTTGGCTCCTTAGACATTCAATACCACGCACACAATGCAGGCCAAAATAGAAACTTAACCAAAATACGGCCCATACCTCCATACCATATGTGCCAACCCCCAAGCTTTACATTCCTCTCTTCCTCTCCATGCACCCCTCCAATTTCCAAATCATAAAATCAGTACACATCCAAAGCCTCGACGTCATCAACATCGTTACATCGTCACATCATCACTATACATCATAAAAATACGTAGTACTGTAGGAATCACACTTCATAGCACATCTCGCCTCCTTTAAGCCACCCAACTGAGATGTATCGATCTGGGGTTTTGTGTGATTAATTGATCCTTTAATGTCATGCAATATTTATTGCATACTGTTTGTTTATCGTAAATTCTTTATTAAGACTGAATTTTTCATCCTCATTTCGGTGCGTTTGCCATCATACTCATCCTTCTCGGCGGATGATTCAACAAAGGTGTTTCTCCGCTTGATGTGCCTCTCATGATCACCACCATAATGTCACAATTCATAGATATATGTGTACGACCAACAATCCTTCAAATAGATAGGTAAGAAATATAATTCAGCATATTCTGCTACGGCACAGCTTGTCTCAATATCTTCAAATAATTAGATCACAATCACATATAATTAACAATGCATAATAAAAAAGTCCGCTCAGCACAGTACATAAACACCACCATTAAGGTTACCCATCCAACAACGTCAACATCAAACAATATCTCGCTTCCTTCCCCTACAACACTCCCATTTAGGAAGCAGCTATAAGTCTACAATCCCAAATCAGAAATCGGTAAAAAGTCAATATTCCCCCTCCACCTTTTTCCATCCTAAGTCATCATCCCATATTGCTCGCTCGTTTATTTTACTTTCATCATCCGATGTTGTATGCGATTGCTTACCTTTATTTTTTTTAATCTAAATCGTTCGTCTTATCTTACAGTAACCTTATTTGCATGTTCTAATAGTGCTACTACTGAATCATAGAGCTATAGAAGTATTTAGCTACGTACACGATGTTAGAAGAGATCTTCCTACTAGACTACCATCTGTTTACGGCGCTCCTCATACCCATCCTCCCCCTCCCAATCAAACCAGCGATTTCGCCAAATCAACCAAAAATATAAAATTAATTTTCCTGTATGAACTGCATCTCAGCACTCAAATTCCTCAAAATCACGCTCTAATCATTCTTCATTGAAAAACGGCAAAAGCATAAATAATTATTATTACCATTAACCTTAAATCTAAATGAAACAAACCGGAGAAGCAAAAAGCCTCTCCCCATAATACATAGTATCTAAATATATCATCATCCGAACTCCCTATGTCCTGCATCATCTGAAACATGCATTGTGCGAACTCCGGAAAAATTGAAAGAGGCATAGTCTAGGCCAAGATCTATGGCTGCGGGAGGTTTTTTCTGGGGTATGCATATGAGTTGGGTTGAAGTGCTATATAGTTTATTGGAGGGAGGAATATCAGGAGAAGGGCGTGGGAATTGTTAGTTTTAATCGGATACCTACTACAAGTAACCAGGCGGCTGCAAAAAAAATATCGTAGCACTTCTTAAGACGGCAATTAATACTTTAAAAGTTGAGGGGGTTTGGTCCTTATGGCTGGACTGAAGAATCTGTAAGTGTGGGAACTTACTTATGGGCATTAGATATGGAAGTTTGAAATCAATTTGATGACGGAATGCAGAGTACGGTAAAGATAGATTATCATAGCTACCACGGCGAAGAATTGACATTGAAGGATCCAGAATGCGCTGTGTCTGCTCATTTAACAGAGCATGAGCAATTTGGTCCTTTCTGAAAGGTGTTGTTTGTCTTATAGAAAATTCAATGCCTCGACTATTCTTGACAATTGAAAAGTGATTCTGGGAAGAGGGATCTTTTAAGCAGTGCGGGGGCGGGTAATACAAATTAGGATGATTCAGCCCATGTAGTATTTCAATGTCTAAAGTATTCTTGACGATTTGTGTCTCGCATCATCCATGGCAAAAGCAGATGTTGGTATCTTGAAGTTTACCAGAGATTCAAGGAGGAAAAGTAAGCGAGAACGGAGTAGGGAAACACAGGGATACAGAGTATAAAATATATAGTGCCGACGGGCTTTTGGGACACGACAATGCCAATACCAAATCCAGACTTGACATGTAGCCGAATTTGGAGCGGTCTGTAGAATATGATTGTGAAGAGCAAGAGAGTAATCTTCAACCAAAGATCTAGAGCCATTATATCAAGATATTTGTCTCCTAGGGTTTCAGTTACCATTTTAAATAATTATCGCCAGACCTAAGCGCGCACAAGCTTTCTCTGCCAAAGGATGACCGAAAGAAGAATTCAGCGATGATATCTGATGATTTGTACTCTGTGACATTCTCAATATCAACATTATTACATATATTTTTCATCTGCCCATCGATATACCGTGGTAACAGAAAGGTGCTTTTCGAAAACAGATACAAAGACCCTCTTCCAGATCCATGGGCAAGGCCTAAGAAGATTACCTCATCAATCCCTGATACAAACATATAAACTGACATACCCTAAAAGCTACATATAAGCCAATCTGTTTATTATCCAAAGTCGAGGCTTCAGGGAGTAAAAGCTTAATAGAACTCAATTTGTTGGCAACATCATCACCCATGTTGACCTTAGTAAGGTTCATCAGTTGGGTATTAGCTTGCACCTGCTGGCCATTTGGCTCATCGAACAATTCTAAAGAAAACTACCTGAAGGCGAAGGGCGTGCGATAGTTCCGATCTTGGGAACGATGGCTCGTCTCTGGAACTTCCAGAATTTTTCTACAGCTTGCCTGGTTGGCGAGCATTCGCCTGAGACAAAGGTTCTGATGATCCATTGATGTTATTGAGGTTGAATGGGGTTCTCATGAAGACTTGAGTGTTTCAGCGATTATACCAAGGAATGAAGAACATTAAGAAGAACCAGGCAGCAGATAGGATGCAGACAGAATTTGCATGTTGAAAGCTTCATAAAAACATAACTGCTAGAGCAAATTATATCAACTACAGAAAAACTCTTATATACATTTGTGAATCTTGACTTTATACGATATATAACGAGCAATATCCTCCAAAAGTAGTTGTAAAATTCTCCAAAACTGGTCCAAAGAGGTTCCAGTTGGGATTTAATCTTATATTTCAGCTATCGAAGGCAACCACTCCGTTGAACTAATAAAAAATACAGCCTTGTAAGATCTTAGCAGTATGAACAATACTGGAGTGCAGCAATGTCAATCACAAGGTAGTGAAAACGAGCCTCAAGAAAGAAACGCCAAAACCAGAGTACGCATTGAGTGGCGTCGATTGGTGAAGTGATCAGCACCCAGTGAGAGTTTGGAATAAGATCTTGAACCGCAACATACTGAATATCCTTTATGTGGTTTTGAACCATGCTCGGACACTCACTCGAGCATCAAATAATAACACAAGAAACCTTGAAAAGGTGAAAGGGAACCCTCCAGCACCCTAAGCCATGAGGCTCTCATATATCTGGGTATAGAAATGATAAGGGCGTCAATCATGGGCGAATCATAATTTCATTGTTTGAAAAGTTTTCAACAATGGTAGCGAAGGTCGTGTTGGCGGCTATGGTTCAAGACCATATCAATATATACGCCAATGATACAGCCGCTACCATGGTAGTAGACTAAACCATCCACTTAACAGACTACTTATCCGCAAAGATCATCATTGTCATTCAATGAAGTCTCCAAAAATAGAAATTTCAGAAAGAGACACATGCACAAGATGGCGATGATAAATTTCCGAATGCAACCTCCATGATTCTACTAACCTAATTTGGATTAGTAACCCATATTTCACCCATCTACTGCACATAAGCATTTTACCGAGTTTACGATTTTGCAAATATTTGGTTAGAGTTTCCTATTTCCCCTGTCTCTCGTTCATTTGTTAAAGGGGGCTGTGAAGAAGTCTGACATGTTCCTTCTAACTTTCCTCATAAATCTAAGGTTACTATTAAATGGACAGTGAATGGTAAGTGCAAGCAAAGACTTCTACAGCCGGGAGGCACTACTCGCATCTTTTTCTAATTGTTGACGGTTTCGTACTGTTGCGCAAAACGTTTCCGGCGCAACGCTAAGTCAGATTGTTGGTTTCTGTCGTAGACTGTTATGAGCATATGTACGGGATTTCATTCAGTTCTTTCGCTCGCTGGAGTTTGACTTCGACATCTCATTTGCAGTCGTTGAATACGAGAGCACCACGGGGCGAATGATTAGCATCATTTGGCGACCAAAGTGATTATGGTAGCTCTCACTGGAGGAAATCCCGGGGTCTTGCTCCAACGATCGCTACCTTATGTTTTGATTTTGTTAGTCTTGAATTTTGTCTCTTACAGTCGTTTGAATATATCGCAGCTTCGTCTATTTTCCCAAACACCCAGTTCTCGCCACAGTGTATGTGAGGCGCAAGGCTGGCGTCCATATCAACATCCACCCGAAAGGCCGCGGAAGGTTTACGATCTTTTCATGTTAAGTTCGGAGCTGGACTGGCTCGAGATTCGTCTCAACACGCTCGCGGATCATGTCGACTATTTTGTCATAGTCGAATCTAATATCACCTTTACCGGGCGTCCTAAACCTCTCCATTTTTTCGACAACCAGTCACGTTTTTCTCAATTTTCTCACAAGATAATATATCACCTCCTTGAGAACCGGCCTCTTACTTCTCATCGGACATGGGACTATGAAGATCATCAACGAAATGCCATGTTCACACAAGTCATTCCCCGGCTCAACGGAGACCAAACGGCCAACCTAGGAGATGCGCTCATTGTCTCAGATATCGACGAGATTCCACGCCCGGAGACCATTGATCTCTTACGAACTTGTGATTTTAACAAGCGGCTCACACTTCGCAGTCGTTTCTATTACTACGGTTTCCAATTCCTCCATAAAGGACCCGAGTGGCCTCACCCTCAAGCAACCATCTATGCCGGACCCAGCAAAACCATTCTTCCAGCCGATTTAAGAAACGGCGAAGGAGGTTTCGCACCGGTTACCTATTTCCAAAAGCGAGATTTGGCGAATGCTTCGTGGCATTGCTCATCTTGCTTTTCGATGATATCAGAGACATTGAACAAGATGGCCAGCTTTTCGCATACAAGTCTAAATCTTGCGGTATATAGGAATGAATCAAGGATCGTGGATAGAGTGAGAAAGGGGCTGGATTTGTGGGATAGGAAAGGCGAGGAGTATGAAATGTTGATGGATAATAATGATATCCCGGAATGGGTGGTCAGTAATAGTGAGAGGTTTAGATATTTATTGAGAAGGGAGGGTAAAGATGGTGGGTTTGTGGATTATATCCCTGATGATGACGTTAAGGCATCTTAACTTGAAATTTCAACTAGGTCCGAAAAGATTTATAAAGCTTTTATGCGCAATAGATGGACATATGTGCGATACAATTGGTCTCGACGGAATTCTCATAGACTGATAGATTTAGATAAAAGTAATTCTTTACTCCATTCATGCCTATTGCTCACACTTCAAGTTGAGATGGTTTCAAACAAATTTTGTATATACACGATAGCTTGAATGAATAATTACACGCCGCGTAGCATTCTACAATCTAAATGACCGATTCATGATGTCTATTGCCCGCCCGCTTCCATGCCAAAGGTATACACTAAACACAATGCTCGCCGTCCGCCCTCTATTGATTCTTATGATTGTGCCACCCATCATATGATACCACATTTTGTTCTAAAAGGCAGTCCTCCGTCTCTTCTCACCCCGGTCTTGCACTTACTTCCCCTCCTCTACCGCCACCACAACAACCACGCAGATATCATCTGACTTTCCACCACTCCATTTCTCATCCGGATATCTCCTCTGGACCTCCCTTGCAAACGGGCCATCCCTCCGCAAGCTAAGACTTGCGGCCTTAGCTTCTCCGGCGATATCCACCGCCAGAGAGCTCTGCAAACTTAGCATACCCTTATCTTTCCCCTCCACACCGCCTTCTTCTATTAATTCTCCAAGCTTCTCTCCCACCTCCGTTCCCTTATCCTCGACGCCGTTGACCCAGGCCTTCTCATACCTCATTCTCTTACTCACAATCCTAAGAACATCCCCTCCACTCAAATTATCCCAAACCCCATCCGTTGCGAAAACAACAACATCCCCATGCTTCAATTCCTTACTCACAACTTCCGCGTCCCGTGGCAAATCCATCAATTGCTCCCCCCCAAATTTCGCCGCCTGTCTCATAACCGCCTCCGGTACCAGACTTAATTGGTACGGTGTATTAAACGCATGTGTCTGGAATTCTGAGGCCGAATGTACAGCTCCTGATCTCAATTGTATATATCCACTGTCCCCCAAATTTGCAACCTCCATATTTCCCCCAGAGTTGAAGATTCCCACAACAGCCGTACTCCCCCCAGCACGCACTTTGCCCGAAGCACAAATCAAATCATAACCCTTCTGCATAAGTCTTCTCGCAGATATAGGAACTTCGTCTATTTCATTCGAAAGCGAAGCCGTATGCGCCATATACTCGCAGAAACCGTGTGAAAAATCACTAGGATCGACACCGGAGTCAATCCAGCCCCCTACCCCATCTGCGATTCCAATAGCAATGTCCGAGGTGTTTGATATGGGCGCCACGAAGAATGCATCTTGGCCAGAAGCGGGCCTGCGGTCGGCTGGTTTGAGGGGTACAGGAATGGCATTGTAGGGGTTGAAAGGGGTAAGGTTTTTGGTGGGAGAGTAACGGTTTTCTTTGGCGCAGTAAGATGCTGAGATACCGTATGTAAATTTGGGGGATGAGGAGGCGCGGGGACTTGTCGAGAAAAGTCGTATGGGTATTCGGTAGTTATGCGACGGCCTGGGGAGGGACAGCTTTGGAGGAGGGGACGTTGTTGATAATGAGGATTTATATCGTCGCAGGTGAGTAGCGACGATGCTCGACACTCCGAGCTCTCTGCCTAACCTCGAGAAAGCCCTGCTAGCGTTTGCTCTAATCGAAATCCCACCGGCGAGACTTGCCATTTTTTAAGTTCTTGGTTGTAGAGTGGAGATGGATGCCAGGCAAAAAGACGAAATGCAAAAGCCAATGGCTTGCAATCTGGCAGATCAAAGAAAAGTACTAGCCTCTACGAGCATACTTTCTCAATTGACTGGTAAAAAAGTTTGGTATGTCTAAATGTAACTGTTTAAATGAAAGGATATGTAAGGCACGCAGATGGAAATTGTTACAAATTTATTATTGGGTTAGAAACTTCAATGTTCGTCATTGAGCGCCAGCGCCACATCGGATATCCGAAGCAATACCTCCGACATCACCTCTCCCGTCATTTGTACTTGGAACAAAGATATTGGTAAAATTTGCTTTATTATAATGATATGTTACATCTCATTTTGAGATTTTTTCTCATAAGTGAGTTCCCCAGTTAACCAACGTAGATCCTCGCTGGACAAGTAATATGTGAGTGTAACGCCATGCCATTATGCTTTCCCATATATCAACCTAATCATGAGAAAAAACCGCCATTATGCATCCTCACCCCCTAAAAACGCCGTAGAATACATACCATAAAGCCAGTCACAAGATCAGACGTCTTCAAATTTGACATCTTCGTCGTCATCTTCATCATCATCGCCAAGATCTGTGTCTTCACCAGGTGCAATCGCATCGCCAGCACCCTCATAGTTGTTAAGTTTGTTCTCGGGCTTCAGTGACCACTGTGTTGCGAATCGACCAGTCTTCGCCAAGAACGCTATTTTCTCGAGAGTTTCACGAAGATATGCTTCCGGTTGTTGGAGCTCGGCACGTAGTGCTTTCATGGACCAATAGTTATACCTACGGAAACAGTCGAAGATCCTATCGAGAAGCTCGTTTTCTGGCATACGAGCGGCCTTGGTAAGTTGTGTCTTAGTACCAGCAGTCGGATTCTTGGTTTTCTGTTCGGGTTCAGTGTAAGTATTGCAAGGAAATGTAAGTACGAATCAGAAGTCTTACAATAAAGCTTTTATAAGCGTCTGAGGCCTTGATAGTACCAGGCTGAATGAAACCTTGGCCCACATCGAGATCCTCATTGAGAAATTTCGTGCCCACTTTGGGCTTCATAGCTTCCAAAGTCCTAATAGCTAGAAGGCGGTCTGATTCTTCATTTTGCACGGCGATACAACTCAATTCATGGACAACCCTACCGGCAAGAGTTGTTCTCTCTAATTTAGTCAGGTTAGTGACGCAGAAGCAAAAGTATTATGTCAACGTACTTGGAATTGCCTTCCGAAATTGAGGTTGAAATTTCCTGTTAGGGTCCCATGGCTGTTTATTTGCAGGCTTCTCAATCTTTCCACGGGTAAGCCTTGCTGGCATATTCGCAGTCTCCAAGGCGAACTTCTGTCTTGATTTCGATTTGAATCCTGGCAGATCCTGTTCTGAAAAAATGAAAGTATTCTTGACATTCTCATTGGTAATATCAAGATTGTATTCCTTGGGGACAGTCTGGTGCTGTGCAAGATTAGAACTCAGTAACATGGAATAGGAGTCCTACAGCTCTCAAGTCAGCTAATTTCCTAAATGTTAAAAGCATTCACCCGCACCTTAACAGTGCCATCTGGCATCCTTTCTCGGCAATTGCGAATGGTACCAATTTGTATTTCCTCATCCAAATCTCCACCCAATCCCTCCCATGCATCCCAGACGTATTTAGGTACACGACCTAACCATAACTTTTGAAATGCCGGATCTTCGTTGATCGCCATATCTCCAGCATCTTCATATATATCATCATCTTCCATGAATCTAGGCGATGCGACAGCTGCCTCCGGATCTGGCTTGATGATTGTGTCTGCCATTTTGTGTGTATGTGTCAATTATCCAAATGGGAATGGGAAGTGTATCTTCTAGAGAAGCCCTAGGATGCCTTATAAGTCTTAAGTGAGTGGCTTGTGGTTGCTGGAAAGAACAAACACTGGCGCAATCCAGTTCTTTGTTGGTTGCCTTCTCAATGAACAATGATAAAAGGTAATCTAAAGTCACAGCCTTGTCGGATGATTAAGGCCGACTGCCACTAGTGATGGCACTAATGTCTGCTGACAAATACTGTACTGCACAACTCCCTCATTTGATCTATTCCATTACAACTCCATTGTAAAGATTTCTTCATGAACAAACAAGCACTCGTTTTCGATAGTCCAATCCTTGCGGTATAACATACATTCCCGGTCTAAGGCGATATACAAGACAGCATTCATATACTAACCACTAGGACTTTATAACTATGGCATCAGAAGACCAGGCTATTCTTGAACGAATTAGTCGCATAGCTGGTAGGATACCCATTCATGTTCTTTGTTGACTTGCCTAATATACCAACATTTAGGTCAAATAAATCAACATAAAAATCACCAGTCAACAGATCAGTATAATCAAGCACATTCCCCTGCATCAACAAACAGCCTCCATCCACAACCAAGCAAACGAGGAGGCCATGGAGCTTATGCGTATCACCCTTACGCAAACAACAGCTGGAGAGGTAGTCGAGGTAGCCACAGAGGCGCATACTCTGCCAGAGGATACCGAGGTGCGCGAGGAGGCGGCGTCGGCATTGTGCGGCATCGTACCCTTGTGTTAAATGGCGGTACTCCCGCTTCACCATCACAACCTGATTCATCGAACGTAACTCCATCTACGGATGAGAACGAGCGATCTTCCTCTGCTTGTTACATCACAAAAACCGACCGCCATCTCCAGTTGATCAACAAATCATACTTTGAGAAGGATAGTCAAATTCGAGTCAAAGCGATCGAGGAAACCAGGAGACAAAAACTGAAGCAAAGGGATGAAAGGGAGAAGTTGAAGCTTAGTAGACACTTGCAGCGTCTGGGTGCGAACTTTGACTCTTCCAAAATGCAGCCTACAGGAACAAGCAATTATGAAGTTACTGTCAATGGAATTCGGTTTATGGTCACAAAGAATGGTAGCAAACTCGTCAAAGCCTCCGGTGAGAATCCAACATCCACAGCGAGCTACAAGGTGGTGCCGCTTTTTGTTCCATGCTCACTTAGTTCAGGTGACCTCACTTCCGCCAATGCTACGCCCAAGACTGCTTTAATCGGTGGTGTCAAATTTTATAGAAGCAAAAACGGAAACATGTATCGAGAAGGGATAATCAAAGCCACTAGGTATGGCTCAATACCATGGGGTTCCCGGATTGTATTTCTTGTGTCAATTGCTGACCTGATCGAAGGAAACACGGTGTCGTCAAGATCAACGAGCCGTGCAAATCATTTACCACCACGGGTACCGCTTTATTTTCCATATTTCGAATCTTTCATCAATCTTGAGGCGTTGGAGGGGGAGCGATCTGGGTGTCAGCTAACCACATCTTGTCTAGGTACTTGTAACAAGGGTCCTAAGTGCCAATATATTCATGACCCTTCAAAAGTTGGAGTATGTAAAACTTTCCTCCTCAAGGGTGAATGTCCTAATGGGGATTCTTGCGACCTATCCCACGACCTTACCCCCGAAAGGACACCGAATTGCTTGCATTTTGCCAAGGGCAATTGTTCGAACCCGGATTGTCGTTATACCCACGTTCGTGTTTCGCCGACAGCATTGGTTTGCCATTCCTTTGGAATATATGGATACTGCGATAAGGGAATTACTTGCACAGAGCGACATATCCACGAGTGCCCGGATTTCAGTAACACAGGTACCTGCACTACGAAAGGTTGCAAACTTCCCCACCGCATCAAAGCTAGTGTTATTCGTAGGAATGCGGCTGCTGGCGATTCCTCTCCAGGAGACCAATCGAGTGATGTTTCAAGCGATGAAGAAGATGAGATAGGCAGCGATGACGTGGATTCAGATGTCATCGATGAGGAATTCTTCGGCGATGAAGATGGAGAAATGGAACCTGGGGTTCTTGCGCAGCAGGATTATGTGCAATTTTCCTAATACTAACAAACATAAGACTCCATCCTGGGGCACCCTTCAAAGATACAGTGATCCTCGTGGTCTTTTCATCATGAAGATTCCCTAAATAGTTCTATGTTTTCTTTTCCTATCGTTGTTTTGTCTCCAGTTGCTAGCAAGCGTCAGAGTTACATAGTCTTTTGCTATTGAGGTTATTGAGGGCGTCATATTTTCGGGATACCCGGACTTAAATGTCCTTTAGTTTCTAGCTTTAAGGTTTCACATCCCAACCCGTTTGCACCGGGACATCAAAATAGTATTAAAGGAAAAAAATGGCGATGAAAAATACATACAAGATTGCATGAATACTCTGTCTTTTTGTATCTCAATTCTTACAGGCTCATGTTTCTCTGATATGTCTCACGAATAATAATCCATCTGCAAAGTGATTTCTAAATAGGAGAACAAAACTTAGCGAGTCGTTCGATTCAAATTCTGTCTAGTTTTGCAGAGTGGAAAAATAGTGTGCCTCAAAAATCTCACATGAGTATTTGCTATGATCTACTTGCTTGCGTGCTCTTTTCGGCGAGATAGCCTTTTACCCGCTGCAGATGCTGCAAAAGTGGAGGAAGGAATGGGCGCAGCACTGCACCTAAGCATACCCTACTCCGTACTATATTCTAGTATACGAGAGAAATTCGCAGTGGAGAAGTCTCAGACATTGAAGGTGTTGCGAATATTTTATTGTTGATGCATGTACTTATTTGCAAGATGCGTATTCTTCGATGGGCCGACTGTACGTCCCAACTAGTCGGATAAGGTCATCAGAATCATGCCAAGAGAGAACAATTCTTTGACTTGCATATTTCCTACGAATCCGTTACTGCCTGTGGCACATACGATACAAATAGACTTACCACTCACATGTAGACAAAGATCACCTGAAGGGACATGAAACGGATACGATAAGATGTCTAGTAAGCGTTGTAGGGTAACTTACCTTGACATACCTTGCCAGTCGCCATCCAGTTGGTTGTGTCTCAACTGATTACAGATAAGATTTGAGTTGGAAATTGTTTGGAATTGTTTCTGATATTCAGTTTTCCGCCAATGTTCTTGTTTGGTTCAAGTATACCACCATAGATGAAAGTCAAAATACACTCCACTCCCATACAGCTACAGTACATACGGAATGTAACAAATATATTACTACCCCATCCCAATGCGAACCTTACCTCGGTCGATCACGAGGATTACTGGCAGATCCCGAGACCCATTTGCAGAAACTTACATGCTACATACATCCCTAGTGATGGCGGTGAAGCTCCTTTACATTCCCATTCTTATTTGCATTTCCACTTCCACCCGATACTGCAATTCTCCCTGGTTAGTATGTGCATTTGGAATCTTCCGGTGCGTTGCAGGATGAGCACTGCTGAATAACCACATGAGTTTGTTGAAAGCGGCGATGAGTGGAGTGATTTCTTGGACGAGCTAAGCTACTGTACTGTACTTTGTACCTACTTCCGTAAAAAGTCATGCAGTCCTGGACTGGACCCCATTTTGATGCTACCGAAGATGCCCGTGCGATGGGATCGATGCGGTTTTCTCGGAGGATTTCTTCTCCTTCAAGAGTAAAGTTGCCACTATCTAGTGATATCTGCATACTGATAAACTTACCACTGCAGCTTTTCAGCGCAATCGTCTCGCATTGAAAATCTAAGTTGAGGCTCTCTCTCCCCACATCCTAACGACCCCCGGATAGTACTTCTCAATATGATTTTGACGTTCCGCGGTATGCTTTACTGTACAGAATATGTATGTCTCATTTTTCAATGCAATCGTATCCTGACTAACAATATTTCCTATCTCTTTATCACGGTACCCCACTGCTAGCATAAAAATAGCAAATCAAATTCCATAATATTCTACGGTATCCAACAAGGCTCGTAACACCATAACGTATAGCACATAGTTCATCATTATGGGCAAGCGTGTTGGAATAGTTTGGTACCGAGATAACTCTCCTCAAACGGTATTCGTGGAGTTGAGTGGAGCTTCCCCTCCCCCCGCTCCAATCGTCAAGCGGTTTTTCTGGTTCCTTCACCGCTCTCTGACTTGCGTAGATCTATATGGAATGGAAGGAATTTGTCGAATGATGATGATGAAAGAGGAGAATCTGTACGCATCACGTTTGTGGCTCATCGAGATTTTCATCATTAGCATCGAGAAGAGAAGCACGTTAAACCCATATATCCTGTCCGGCATCGAGAGGGGATCCTCAAGCGAATCATAGTACATGCCCCTATCCCCAGCTTCACGCAGCCAAGGCACCCGACGATGATCAGGTAATACGAACATGATGACAGGAAGTAGAATGATCAAGTCTCAAATTATAATGTCCATTTCCTGAAATAGTATCAGTGCCCGGATATACGAATATCCACTACCAGAATCCTTTCATCTCCAAATAGCACAGCCCACGAATTCTCCATCTATAGCATTGATATTCCTCTCGTCCCAGTAATCATACGTAAATAGCAGGCCTGGGAGCCTTCAGATCTATACACCAATACCTCATGATCAGCGGCGCTCGATTCGAACCTCTTGCACATTGTTGGACATCTATTGAATCCTCTTTTCCCTCCTTTGATCACCAATTCGCGTTCTGATTGCCCCTCCTTTCTCTTCCTTTCATCCTCTATACATACCTAGGGTCTAACATTTCTCCATATGTTCCATATCTTAATGTCCCATATGTTCCATATTTTGTAGATAATCCATGCACTAATAACTGGATCAGACCCTGATACCACCTAAATCAGTTTTCGTGATCCGAATCTCCTCACATTAGTGAGGTTTCACTTGTGCTCGGTCAAGATGCCGGAATGTACGCACATCAGATACCGCAGGGGCGTTTGTTTCTTGGTGATCCATCGAACGAGAGAAAGAATAAGTACCGCGATGATGAATATTGTCAATATTTTGCCGGTCATGATAAATCCCTTCCTCAAGTTGGCTTAGCAAGCATAGCATCCCCCAATTATTCTGACCTGCTGACTGATGGTCATTTTGAGTTGCATCCAGACAATATAGTGAATAACCTCAGACAGTAATTCCGTAATCAATTTAACCACTTGATTTAAGAATAGGGAATAGAAAAAACGCTTGAACAAAGTAACTTCTAGAATTCATGGAATTTTCGATCTCTTCGATTCCAATAGAAGGGTTGTGCCGACCGAGTATGGCTCATCTGGCGGTCAAGCACAAAAAACCATGAATGCATAAAAAGTTTTTTTCATACCAAGTAAACTTGCCCCGCGATAGTAAAAAATGAGGTAACAAGTAGACTGTACTGTAGACTATAGTTCGCAGTTCACCAAGCGGTCAACACCGGAAGCTGTCCCCTTCAACCTAGAACCCTCCTTAGCTAAATACGCCTCCTCTCTTCTCCTATATACATTCTAGTTTCCTGAAAACTTTTCACGCCACTATCACTATCACCATTACACTACCAAGTAAACAAAAGGAAAGATCAAAAAGTAACCCCGCGACGACAGACAGACCACCAAGCGGTCAACACCGGCAACCCACATATCACGTTTCCGGTGGTATGGCTCGTTTGTAGCCTGATAGCTAACGGAGTAGGAGGTAGAGGAAGGACCCGATGTGGAGCATGCGGCTTCCCATCAAGACTACAGTAACCAAGCAGTGGCGAACGGCTAGCTGCACCGAGATGTCTTCACCGCACCATCATTCATCACTTTAGGGCTCCGTAACCTAGAAGTTTTTCTCTGCCGTACTCGGTACTGTAATGCTTGGAAAATCTGTGCAAAATCACTTAGCTACATTTGAAATGGGGACTGATAAATATGGATCTAGATTAAAAGAACTAGGGTAATTCGTGATGTTCCATTGCGCTTGGAACTTCTATCAATCACTTCATCTGAAAATGAAAAAAATCATCCGTTCTCAATTGACATGGCCCACAATACTCAGAGCCGACGATGCGATACGGTACATATGATATGATAATGATAGCAAATCTGAAAATCCTCAGATCAATCCAATCTAATCGGCGAATCTCGGGGATTTTCAGAAGCTTTGTCCTAGAATCTTCAGATCAGATGAACCCACTTTGGCATTCGTAATTTACTTCTTATTCATGCTTTAATAATTAGTCTGATAACTAAAATACATTTTGTCCATGGATGATCCCAGTGATCTACACATGATAAACTTATATTGCAAGCACGTCATTGGTAAAATATAAGAGTCTGTGTTATGATATAGGACGGATATTATGGGATTGATAGATAGATCTACGGAGAAGGGTAGGTAGACAGATCCACATTGGAATATCGGAAAAACCTAGAGATGGAAAATTCAAGAGAAGCTAAAAGCTAGATGGAAGAAGTTTAAGTCAATGCCTCACAAAGAAGCTAAAAACTGCATATTTTGATTCATGCTAAACAAATTGGATTGCTCTAGTGATTCGATAGACCTGTATCTACTGTGGCTCTTCTCGAAAATCTCTAGTCAATTCAACTCAACTCAAATGGAAAGGTTTACGAAACACCCTCAAGCGCAACTTGCGCGCCTACCTCTTCAGAAACAAGATCTGAATGACCCTCACTCAAGACTTAGATATCTCACTCTCACTCGCACTACGTAAAAAATTTTGAAACATAGACCCGACAATCCTTCTCAGATCAGGCTTCTCTTTCCCAGGCTTCTCATGGGATGATAGAACCTGGTGCGTCTTCGTAATCAGTGGCTTTGCACTTCTCATCATCTTCCTGCGAAATTGGGTCTGGGAATTCGCTTCCCGAATCCTAGGCGGAACATTCGGATCTCGACATTAGATCCTAATATAGATGAGCGGTGAAGATTGTGAAGACAAAAATGGTGTGAAAATTATATGAAAATTCTGCCTCGGAATTTTTTTGTAGGCGTAAAACTTGGTATCTGATAAATATAACTAAAACTATGTAGTCAGAGGAGGCTGTAGCGTGGATGTGAGGAATTCCGCGGCTGTGCGGGTAGTCCCATTTGACAAGTTTGACTATTTGGACTATGGAAAGACTAATGAGTAAGGAAAATATACAGTCGGTAGGCTGAGAGTTACAGAGGATACCCGCGCCTGTAGAGGAAGTGAAATTATTGAATCAAGGAATAAAGACGCGTAGAATGTTTACGTATCGATCGTGATCTCCATCTCAATCAACAAACATTTTCGTGAAAATCATAACTTGTTGTTGTATAACATTCATGAATCATAATTGAGAATTCCCCAGCCCCCTCATTTCTTCCAATCGAAGCTTTGAGAGAAAATCATGCATCGCGGCAACTTCCAATTGTGCGGAGTGTAAGAAAAAAAAGAAGAGATCTGAAAGGCCCAAGAGGAAGCTAAATACACCACCCCACACAGGTACATCCAGGTACTGTAAGTAGGGTTCAGCTCTCTACAGCATTTTCGTGCTGTTAGCAACCGGGAAGAGGATTATAAGATAGAATTGTTCATTCAAACTTTTTCCTACCCTTCTCTTAATGTTCTAGAAGGAATTTTGATGTTGCTTTTACTAGCATCATCGCAGTCGTTTAAACCCCCTTCCTCCTGAAGAGTTCCCTGTGCTAATCTCCACTTCATAGAGTTGGTCAAGGGAGAAGTCCCAGAGGGAAAACGATAAATTAGAAATGCCGTCATACGTGCAATTCATTCATGCGTCTACCGATCGTAGTATAGAAATTGAAGGTATAGTCACGGCAACTCAATTTAAGAAGGGCTGGAACTGGGCTGCCAGGCTTCTTCGTCTCGTTCGGGCTCTTACCCATAGAAATGATAGATACTAGGGTACGGGAATAAACCCTGCGGCTTTCTCTTTTGACAGTACCTAAGCAGTAGTTAAGGTAAAAATCGGTTTCGTACCCGTAAATGTTCCCGCAAGGTGCCTGCCGGCAGGCACCAGGTAGTGGGAGACGAGACCTTGAGGTTGAATTTTGGTGCGATGATGCTATGAATCCGTAGAATGAAAAGCTACCGGAAAGCTCGAAGACTTCATTTACCAATGATTTGCTTGCCATACCCTGAATTGGGCACAGAGATTACGATCATTTGATTAGGTAAATTAGGTAGAGGGAAACCTGAAAATATCACCTATCATTTGAGGCTTCACATTCACACTCTTACAAAAGATACTGCATTCTGCGGCCGTTTGAGGAGGCCTAGTTCAGTGACAATACAAGTATTCATGAGTCGAGCGAATGGTCATGTTAGGTTTCGGATGGATGAACGGATGGACTTATTGCCGAGTGGAGAGGGCCGAGGATTGGGATAAGGGTGGAGATTATAGCATGATGGTATGAAGTGAGATTCGAGGAAGACATTTTATTTGATGTTATCATCCAGGCGAAGATTTTTCTCATTACCGTCCGTTGCGGCGGTACCCGTGCTTTACTTACGATCTGGATGATGTTTGATCAGCAGCGATCATGAGTGAGATGAAGGGGAATTTTCAGAGGTTAAGCGAAGAAAAAATACCATTCTGGAGGATCAATCAACGACTCCTTCGACGAAAGATGATGAAAGTAAACAAATGATACCCTGAGAGGCTTTTCCTCCCACACGAGCAATACGCGTGATCCATAAAGTGACCTTCTTCCAGGGAATTGCCGATTGCCTCAAAAGTTTTGATTGGTACTGAAGCACCATCATTTTCTCGTTACGAGCCAAGCCCTGGTGGTTTCAACGGGAAGTCGGAGTTAAACAGATTATTCCAATGATGAGAATGTGTAGAAAGGATGAACAAGGGTAAAGAAACAATCGTATGCAACACCTGAGGAAACAACCTATCGGTGGCTTTCATTTTGCAATTTTGATGCAACCGTTCAGAATCAAGCATACTCCATAGATGCCCAACCTGATATGAGCAGGGAACAGAGGGAGCCAAGACACTTTTGTTTTTATCCATGTTGACTTTGCGCTCCCATGGGCAATGTTTAAAGAGATTTAGATATGGATCCAGTGCCCTTTTTTTTATATACCTTAAGAATGGTATTTTTTGAGAGCTGGAAGCGGTTGATGGAGAAAACTCATCTGAATTCTCTTGGGGTTAGTTCACGATTAGATCCGGGCTCTAAGACAAACCTGTTAAAGCTAAAAGGGAAGTCTAATCTTCGTGCTACGCCCAGTTAGAAAGTAGCAAATACAATTATCTGGAGTTTCCCAGTCTCATTCTTTTCCGAATTCTTCTCTCGTCTGTTGGAATATTCGAGAGAAGAAAAGGAAAGACAGATAGATAGATTACCGAATGCCGACTGATAGTGGAATCATTTTCTATCTCGTCTTGTCAAATAACCTTAATAATAACCAGTCAGCCTGTCAGATTTAATCCAAACCTCGGGAAAGAGCATGAATAATCCAATCAAAGCTTCAACCCCTCCTCGTTTCCCGTATCGTTATCCAACATCATGATTTATTTGAGGTTCAACCGATCAAATGCAACTTTTTCAAGGCTTTGAGCGGGAAATCTTAAGTTTAAATTGCCTTGGGTCAAATCATCCAGATGCTAAATGAAGAACAAAATATTTAATATTATTTGGATTTTTGGATTTTTCCCTTCCCATATTAGATTCAGATTCGAAATGTAAAAGTAGGTACTGTAATGCTGCGATGCAATGAAATGCAAGTGCTAATCGTTAGCATCCGCACTTACCTTGCCTTTCCCGTTCCCATACCGCTAAACTAACGTTTAGTCTTAATAGGAAAGAAACTGCTCTTTTTATTTCCCTTTGGTGTGTATGTACGACCACATGCACACAATTTCCATATGGTTGATATCCTCCGGGTGTACAGATTGGAAATCTATGTACCGCAAATAAACATGTAGAACAATTGAACTGTAGATCTTAAGAGAGCATCGGGATCCCGAATAGTTCATTAGACGATATCATGTATGAGTGAGGATATACTGTACTTTATTACTTAATAGATGGAGTAATGCATAGAATAAATAACACTAATGCTAATGCTAATGTTGATGCTAATTCTAATTTTGATTTTAATATTAAAATAATCAATACTGTAAAAGAAGGTAGCATAAGTTTCTCATAATTCGAAAGGCTAGAAGTCTCCACAACTTGACCTCTATGGAGTGGAGATTCCTTGAACCTTTCGGGTGGTACGATAAAATCTTCCCTATCCGCTGCTAGGACCATCGCCCATCATTTCATCCACTCACTATATTTTACCCATTCGCGCATTACTCCATTAAGTGTAGTAAGAATGAGGGAGGCTCCATATTGTAACCATGTTCATCTCGCATCACCCCCCTCACTCTTCCCCTCCACAAGTAGTTATACCCAGTGTTGTATCATGCCATGGGTGCAAGATTGGGTAAAAGAGAATAACAAAAACAAGCACTCGTAATATCGTGCTAATATAAAATAAGAAGAGCTAGAAAAAGAATTAGAAGAGTGAACCCTTGAAGAACATATAATTCATTATCCATTAATTCATTATTATTATTCTTATTATTATTATTTTTTAAACACCCGCGACGACCCATCTTACTCTTTCACCTCATATCCTTCTCCCGGATTCCCAGACCCCTCTTCCAAGATATCCACATATCTACCCATATCTACCAACGACATTCTTCTATTTTACCTGCATACTTAACCTGCTTTTCTAACGTGCCTCTCTTACTTCTCTTGTCTGCTGCACCGACTGCTAAGCTCAAGTTCTACTACTTGCTGCACACTTTCCTGCAACTGCAACTGCAACTGCTTGCAATTCTGCACTACTCCTACCACCATACGACCCATACGACCACTCGAACCAAAAAGGGACCCAACAGACTTAAACTTCTTACAGTCTTTGTACCTCCATTCTCCACTCCAAATCAAGCCATACAATCCCTCCCTACTGTTTGTCTCGCCCGAATTATATCGGAACCCAGACCCAACCCACTCATACACCACCACTCTTGTCCCTCACATATCAACTGAACATCTCCCACCCAAATCCGACCTTAAATATTCATATCAAACATCAACATCCTCATAAACAGTCACTTCTCTTGCCAATCTTGTCTTTTTCTTTGACAGAAAAACACAACCAGTGATCTATCCCTTCACTCAATCATATCATTGATTAATCCGCCCAAAACGAAATTATCTTTTTCTCTTCCTCTTTACATTCAAGTTTTCGTGATCGTTGACGATCCTATCGATAACTTTTATCTTTTCTCACCGCCACTATTTTATCTATTTTACCCCATCTCATCCGAAAATAACTTCGCTTCACTCTACCCACCTCTTTTTTAACCACAACACCAACCCACCTCACAACAAGACCACAGCAGGAAATTCTTTGCTATGGCCGCCTTCCCCATGCACAGTTACTACAGACAGTCGTCATTATCTGTCGACACTCAACCCCACAACTACTTTGAAGAGGACGAAGGGAGCATTCTTGATGATAACATTCTCGATCACTCTGCATTAGATTCCGGCTTAGAAATGTCTCCACCCATGGACAATAGCAGGCGGGAATCCTTTGCAGTATCTTCGACATTGTTCTCACCCAAATCCGATGAATGGCAACACGTCGAGATGCAACCAATGGCTTCCAACAATCCCTTTGTCGAGCACAACAGCAACAACCCATTCATGCGTATCGAGGCTGCACAAAACGGAACATACGGACATTCGAATCACGGTTGGGGTATGGGAAATAGTTCTGGTATGAGCACACCAATGCAAGGTCATGATGGGCTTCCATCCGAATTTGAGGTCAATGTTCCTATCTTTCAACGTCCCGTGCAAACACCATTCACAAACCCCGGCAACCATCAACTCCCCCTCTTCTCCGCCAACGCCAATGGTTCAAGTCATCCATCCCCACAAAAGGACTGGTCGGTTTCAGAGATGGACCACCGCATTCCCAAACGCATGCGCCCACACAGCCCAACTCTACGATCGCATCCTGAAATGTCAAGAAGGGGTGATGGCATCCGAAAGAAGAATGCCCGTTTTGATATTCCGGCCGAGAGAAATCTCACCAACATCGATCAACTCATCTCCCAATCCACTGATGAGCAGGAGATCAAGGAGCTCAAGCAGCAAAAACGTTTGTTGAGAAACCGACAAGCGGCGTAAGTTTACAATCCCATTAATTGGTTACAATTGGTTACTAACCATCACAACAGTCTTGACTCACGCCAGCGCAAGAAGCAACACACCGAGCGCCTTGAGGACGAAAAGAAGCACTACACTGCTTTGATTAACGATCTTGAGGAGGACTTGGCCGAAGCAAAGCTTGCTTTGGATGAGTGGGCTCGTAAAGAGCAACACTACCAACAATACATTGAGAGCTTGCAGATGGAGAAGGAAGAGATGGTACGAACCCACACCCTCGAAACCGGCGACCTCCGCAAGAAAGTGAGCGTCCTCACAGAACACATGCAGAAGATGGAAAGCACCGCCATGTCAACTGTTCCCAGTTCGACCGGTTTCTCTGCTGACTACTCTGACATTGATGGTCTGAACATGGATGGCAATTGGGACAACATCTCTTTCCTTAACGACTTTTCCATGGAAAGTGAAATTAAGGTTGAGAATTCACTGGTTCCCACTAAGAAGGTCGACACTTCCCTTCTTAGCGAACCAGAGAAGCCTGCTGCCCAAGGTCTCCTCTTGATGTTGCTTCTTGTTGGTGCTTTCGTCGCTTCCAAGGGTACTTCTCCAAGCATTCCTAGAATGTCGGATGATGTTCGTGCTGCATCTGCAACACTCCTCGAGGATGTGTTCAAGGATGCTGGCATTCAACAATCCGCTTCCGGTGTATCTGTCTCTGATGTTACCAACGCCATTGCCCCTCTTCCATCCGGTACCTCCTGGTCCACTACTCAAAACCCTTCCATGGGAGGTAATGAAATGGTCGGCGTCACATCATCCACTCTTGGAGATCTTGCCAACAGTCTTGCGCAACCAACCGAAGACCAAAACAACGAGCAACTCTTTTCATTGTCTGCAGCACAATACAATGGGTTGACGTCTCAAGATTTCCTCGACAACTCTCCCGCCACCAGATCAACATCTCAAGGACGAAAGAACCTCCTTGAATCCCTTGCAGCCATGCGATCCAATTCCAAGAAATCGGCCGCAGAAGTGTACACTCGTTCATTACTGTGGGATCAAGTTCCAAGTGAGGTTGTTAGGAATTTTGCTAAGCTAGTCTCGGAATGTAATTCCAGGAATGGTCCGGAAGAGTGCGATACCTCATCGGGTTAAATCTTGAGATTTAGACCAAACTTTATGTCATCCAAGAAAAAAAAAACCCTCCCCTCTACTTCGACACTACGAATTCTTACTACTCTTAAAACTTTACGGCTTTTACGATTTTATGGCTTCATTGCGAACAGAGACTTTGTTGCTCACGCATCTTCTCTTAATTTCTCAATTGTTAATGAGCGAAATAGCGAGCGTCTGATTTTTTTATTGGATTTTCTTTTCTTTTCATTTATGGCTTAATGGTTCTCTCATGGCTTTATGGTTTTATGGTTTATGGATGGTTTAAACATTTGCGTTTCTTTTTACTCTCCTTTTTCTACTGCATCATCAATCGATCATAGTTAGCGACGGGTCATCAAACTTGGCGGGGTCTTTTTTCTTAATTTCATATTTATTATTGTTTTTTTTTTTGCCAGGCACAAGACGACATCAGCTCGCAGCTGGACAGCAAATGGGAATACATATTTCTGTAAATTTGGATGGGGAAGGAGGATGGATTGGTACTTGGGGATGGATTCTCTCTTTTGGACTCTGGAACGGAACATTGGGACAGGGAAAGGGGATGGCTAAAAATTCGAACGCATCGCAACACGCAACATCACAAGCTATTACTAGCAACCAATTTTCCTTACATTATAAAACTCAAAAGAGTTTATTTTTAACGACGACGTTATCACGAACTATTTCATTAAATATTATTTTATCAATACTACCACGACATGAAGATACACACACATTACACAAGATTACGAGCACAACTGCTTTTTATTTTATTCACGCCAATACCTCTCTCCCAAGTTTGTTCCAAATGAAGCGTTTGCTTTGAACTACACAATCGATGACCATCTTCGCATATTTATCCATTTTATCCACATATCCATTCAAAAGTGTTTTACGTTTTACGAACACTCGCGATTCTTTTTCAGAATCTTACTCATGATGAGCAATGACATGCAATCATGACTGATGAACGAAAAGACACATCGACGAGATTTCGAAAACATACAAAAAAACACACCACATCGACCGATCACGAACAAATCATCGGGATTTTTCCTTACCAAAAAATCTCCTTTTACGATATCTCGATATGTCATTTTTGATGCAGTTCTTTCCATCTTTGACATGAAATGATTTCTATCTCATGGGGACTGTTTTTCTTGTATCTAATTCGGTTCTATCTGTTGCTTTCTTTTAACTTGTGTTGTCTATGATGGATTTGGGAGGATATTGAGTGACTTGTTTCAGGAACTCAATTTTTTTTGTATTTAATTTTTACTGTACTCCACATACATACACCATAGGACGAGATGAGATGGAAAAATTCAGATAGCCATAAAAAAATACGGAAAAATAGTCAATAATAATACATGAGATTCATGTTCAAACAATATTTCTTCTGCTTGTGCTTGTGATTGTGATTGTGCTTAACTTGATGGTGATGGTGATGCAAATATTTGTTTGCTGCTGTGCTTGTAAGTTGTGTTACCCAAATGACTTCGAGGTTTTTCCTGTATTCCTTCCTTCCTCCAGATTTCACATCTATCTAGAATGCCTTAACAGACAAAACGAAGTTTTCTCAATCTAGACACTTTTCCATGTTTGCTCTCGCCTTCCCCGTATGTACCTGTACCTGTATTCACATCACGATTACCGATAATTCCTCCCGCCGGTATCTCCGAAGCAAACCAATATCGCTCATCTTGTACCAAACACACAGCAAACCATCCGCCCTAGCTCACAATTCCCTAGCCAATCTACTCTTCTCCTCTTCTCCTCCCTTCCGTCCCAGCAAGACCACCAGTTCTTCCTCTAAGATCTTTTCAACCCCGACTCCACCGTAAATCGAACCATCCAATACGTTTCCCACTACCAACCAATGAAAGCAACTCCTTCCCGCGAATTCTTCTCCACACCCATCCAACTTTCGCCAATGATCCATCCAATAGCCACCCCATCCATCCTGAAACAAACTCTTTTCTTCACGACCCCTTTGTGTTTACCCCGTGAAATACGTGGTGTTTCATGTTTCAAAAAAATTCTCTCACTCGCACACCAAGTTTGAAGCCCTAGTGCCCTTTCTCTGTTCTCCATTTCTGCACAGGCTAGTTTAGTTAGTGCTCTCCACATTTCGTCTTATGATCCTTGCAGAATGTACAAAATCATTTTCGTGATTTGAGTTGACAGCCCCACTCTTCTGCTCCGGAGACTAGAGCGTAGCTGCATAATGTAAGTACTTCTGTATGTATGTAAAATGTACTGCGCTCTTTTCATACACACTCATCCCATATGTACATACCTGTACATCATTGACTCCATCGGCTAAAACGGTAGCTGCATAATCACCCGTTACTTCCCATTTTTGGTCGACTCGAGTCAAGCCAATGATCCTATTTTTCCTCGTCGAGGGACTCGAGACTCCACTATCGCGAACATCTCTGCACGGAGTCCGCAGTAGAGTACAGTAGAGTGCAGTAGAGACTCTTCACCGCCAACAATGGAATCATTATCTATGGTAAGATGGCGTAAGGAGTATGGAGCTGTAGGTAGAAACCAACAGTTACTACTGCAAACTTCGTTTCGCAAGTTGCTAACCAGGGCCCGAGATTCTACAGTAGAGATGGAGTAGAGTGGAGCGGCCGAGACCAAATGTACATCGCATGGCATTACATTTACATAGCATAGCATTGCATCGCATCGCATGACATATACATACATTACTTTTGCACCCACTGAACATTTACATGATCGTAAAATTCACTTTTCACATCTAACCTCTTGTAGGTTTTTCATTTACATGATAGTACATGACATATACATGGTATGTTATTTAAGACCCTTATTGCTTGATTTACCACAAATGCAAATGCAAGTACTATGTAAGAGCACCATGCAAAAATGACGATACCGTACCATATCACATATCACATAAACCTGCAACCAAGAAAATTCTTCAAGCAGTCAATATAAAATCACGTGGCTTACATGTAAAATGTAAAACATAGGCACTTGCCCAGTGCAAGCTAGACGGACATCCGCGCCGTATTCCAGCCACAGTTCGTCCATTCGTTCGTTATTTTCAGTGGTTGGGCCACAATTTGACTGTGCAGTTGACGAACCAATCCAAGATTTTGTATTCTCTAACGCAGTCGTAACTAGTACTCCCAATATGATACAAATGCCCAAAAATAATAAAAAGCTCCCGAGAAAAACTTTTCCTTGGGTTATCTCAAGCATCTAGCCTCACTGCACCCGGCACCGCCTTGCCGTTATATTATCATATTTCATCATAAGATATCACATTTCTCACCCATCCAGACCACTTCCAAGACTCTAACAAGCATAAAAATACACCACTTCCGTATTTAGTGTCCAGCCAACCTACCAAGCCACCAACCCAACTTTTGCATCGCGGCGTTGAGTTGTCCTTCCATACATAAAATACATACGTATTGTCACGCCTTTCCCAACACTCGCAGCCTCGCATACCTAAGTAGATAGACCAGTGAAAACTTTTCCGAATTGAGTCTTTGGATTGGATGTTTACATCATACATGAAAGATGAAACGTGCTAATCCCCAACCCGGGGTATGACATGCGAACGAACGATTACTTCATGAATGGGCGAATGAAAAAATTCATAGGTAGGAATGATGACCCAGGACCCATTCTAGATCATGTATGCAATCCACTTGTAACTACATACAAGTATACCAGGCATAACATAAGGCATCTCGACAGAATCTGAAACGAAGCTCGAAAAATTTCGACCCCAATGCCGCGATGCCCCGCCATAATGGACAAAGATTTGCTGTGCTGTGCCACCTGTGAACATTTCAGCACGGCAGAGAATGCTAAGATGTAAACCTCGTGAGCATACGAGTCCAGTTCCTGTATGTCTCATTCGTGACCACACCTGACCTGCGCTGATCTGGGGGGTTTAACTCTTGACTATTCTTAATTACTTAATTAGGTATGTGCTGACTGCAGCAAAAAACCGAACTAGATAAACTATAAAAAAAACCAGAGCAAGCTAACTCAAAGAACTTTATGAACCGAACGAGTAAATCAATAGAATCAGGTTTAGTTGATGAAGTTTTATAATAGAACTAGGATTAAAAGAGATATGAATAAGCAAGCCCAGGTATTTCAGGTACCAGATGCCAATCCAATGTGACCGTTTCCAACTCCATGAAAGCGAAATATTAACGAATAGCATTAGCCAAAGACGAAAAAGAAAACCCTAACCCAACCCAAGCAACTTGAGACCGTTTGTTCTCTCGACCCGACCCGAAGCTTAGCGAAGCCGAAAAAATAAGCAAATGTGAACAAAACGCATTAGTCATTCGTCCAAAAAGGTATCTTATCTCCAGCGAGCCCTCAACTTTCCTAGTCCTAATTATTTAGAACTTCCGTTTTCGAATTTTTATTTCTTAGGATTGTATTTATCCTTCCAAATCCTGTATTCATGTGACCAATAATAATCAGCAAACATCTCTCTACAAGGGTGTATATCTAACCGACATTGCCGAGGAGACAACGTGAGCCAATTGATTTTCCGTACCAATGTACCTGTGAAATGCATGAAGATAGCAGATGCATATCGTTGTACCCCACTCATCAAGACAATGAACGAACGAACCATCACTAAATGACTGGAGCGGGCCTGCCGCTGAAAAGAATACAGACCATGAAGTAACCAGGCTGAGACAGATAGCTTCACATGAAGTAGAAATCTTCCGAAAGGGTTTTCTTCAAATACGGGTTCCAAATAGGAAAAGAAAAAGCTCACCAAGAATTGCCTAAAGTTTTCACACCCGCATTTTCGGCCTTGCGAAGATAGTACGCTGCTCGGTACTGCAAGAAACTTGAGTTAGTATTGCTGATGGTAGGGGGACCATACCCAAAGAGAACCATCAGCCTCATCTTGTGAATGGCTAGGAATATTTTGAGGGTTTGCCAGGGGTTCAGCATTCGGTTTAAGGTGCATGAAAAGGTTGCCCCATTGCTGCCCAAATGCAATGTAAAAGAACCATGCGTACAGCGCAAGCCACAGTAGTGGTTTGTTGGATCCGAGGCTGGTGTTTGAAAGGATGGATGGGAGAGAATGGCGAACGACCGGGCGAACTTACTTTGTCTTTTTTGCAGCCTGCGGGTAGAGTGGTCAGCATATTTAGACCAGGCAAACGTGAGGATTACGAGTTCGAGTTCGAATTTGGTTGCTGGGGAGATATAAGGACGCTTACCAAATCCCTCTAAGTAACACCGTGCAACCTGTGATGACTAGTTAGTTTGCCTTGATCAAGATCTATGTAGTACGGCATCGTAGCCCGATATAAGTATCGGCAGACTTTTGCCTTCCGGGTAGGAAGAATTGCATAGGTTCACCTCATTCATGCTATCTACGGTAATGTCAGTGAATGGCCTGATAATTATGTTAGGCGAAAGCTTCATGCATACCTGTATCTCCAAGTTCTGCGGCGGTTTGGTAGTACTACAGTAACATCAGTAATGTACAAGCGGGCTTTCCCGCGACCCAATAATTGGTGCCCACTTACTTTCTGTGCTGCTGTTGGATCGACTTTAACCCCCCAGCCTGAAGAAGACCCAAAATGTCAGTATTACTTGATTAGGAAATTCATCCTCTGAACCCATCAACGACAATCAATAGTTGCAAAGAATTCATCAACATAGAGCTGGGATCGTGGCAAAAATCTGCCAGGAACGAAGCTGACAACTCAGCGAAATATCCTCACCATTTCTGAAGCAGTTTGCTAGTTCGTAAATCGCAATAACGAGCTCTCCTTTAGCAGCTCCCCCTTTCATCTTTCCGGACTGCAGCGCAAGCTCCTCAACTTATCCACGAAGTTAGTACTATGCTAATGAGGAATCATGACAAAAAATGAGTCTGTTTGAAACGTGATGGGATATTCAAGGGAGGTACATACTTGCTGCTGCGTTTGATGCTGCTGCCGAAAGGTAGGTGACGGCTTCAGCTGGATTGGCTTGACATCCCCAGCCATGTCTGTACTGTTAGTCAAGACCCAAAATGATAATAATCGATATCCGGAAGAGATCGACTTGTTCTTCAATCAGACAGCGTGATGCAGGTCGTATAAAGGGCCATATTAACGTACCTGAGAGCAAGACCCTGCACGAAATATTAGCAATTGGACTGAAGTGTGCACCTAACAGAAGATCTTTGCTGGCAAGTTCGGCAATGCCTGAAAAACATAGGTTGGCAGATCTGTTGAGCTAAAGCTTCACCAACCTCATGTCAGGCGGGATTTGTGATAGAAATAAGCTAAGTAGAGCTTACATATAAGACTTGAGAAAGAGCATTGTTTGCACCATTAGGGTCTGCCAATCTTGCGAATAACTTTGTTGCTTCCTCCAAGTGACCTTCTTCATGAAGTCGAATAGCTTCTTGAAGATCATCATCTACAGTTCTGCTAGCGACCACACCCGAAGTATTTCTCCCCGGACTTATTGCCCCGGGAATTTCCCCAGGATTCCTATTCCTGCTACCTGGTGGACTGCCAGAGGATGAACCTGGTCTGCTTATTGATCTCTCATTCTGCTGTGCCAACATGGTAGCCCTCTTCTCCCATTGTACTTCCGCACCTTTACCATCTGCCGCAGCTTCTTCCACTGTAATCTCCGGCAAATCGCTCGGAACATGCGAAGATCCTACTTCATGCTTGCGCAAACCAAATCTTTCTGATATTTTTTTGCCATTCTGTACTGGTCTTGACGGTGATCGATCACTAATTCTTGAAGAAACTGATGCGCCAGATGTGCCTGAGTTTCCCGATTCGGGCGAGATGCTCCTAGGCCGTCCTCTGAACAGTCGACTCGTTCGCGATTCATTGTTCGGTTTTCCCACTGAGGGTTGCAAGGATGCTTCCGAGGAAGGGAAACTTGGCGAAGATATCACTTCTTCTGTTTGTGTATCCTTGTGTCCTGTTAGCCATGTTGTAGCAATGAGGTACGATTTGGTCCGTCCTATGTAGCAACCTTACACTTGTCGTAAATGTGAAAACTGGACCAACTTCTGGATCGGCGCGTGGAGAATGCGCATCATTTCCTCCGACTTTGTCCTTTTTCTTTAGTAAATCAAGGAGAGGCATTTTTCATGTTAGTTAAAAGACCTGGAGTTGTGATTTGGTGTAGAAACAGTGTTGTCTGTATGTAGCCTTGTGGTGGGTGAATTGGTGTTACCACTGAATGGATATGAATATGCAGTGTGGCTCTCAAGCCGCGACCGTTGCCAAGAACGACAGCCATAACTTACTATTTATTAATCCATGTTATAAGGTATGCAAAGCTTATTCACCCCAGAATTGCACATGGTCGCTGCCGCAGATCTTTGAGTTTTGAATGTATGTTGTGCAGTGGAAAGGGGCGCGGTACATTGGGCTTGTTTTCAATGCAAGGTTGTTACGCAAGGTCACATAGTGTTTCTAGCTTTGCAAACATCGAACTCTATACCTATGTAAGGTTATTTGAAACATCACACTTTCGGTTTTCATATATTAAACAATAGATTGAAGAAAATCGCTTTCTGTGTCGTTGTTGGTCAAGAATGAAGCCACAATCTTTAAATTGTATAGATTTTGTATGAACCCCTTCATTAGTCTTGCTCCACCTTCAATTTGATCTCGGTGATTGCATGGAGGGATCCATCTTCAACGATACCTCAAAGCAAAGACACGCCAGTGTAAAATTATAACCACTAAAGCTCACAGGATCTAATTAAAGTTCCACAGCTTCACAAGTAGAGAGTCTTCCAGGCCAGCATCAACATCATGCTTCATAAAAATCTTCTTAGGTATCTCATATTCAACAACCGGCACCTTCTTCACATCCTTTGCTAACTCGGATTCAAGCATCTGTATGACGTTGTCAGTAAGCTTATTGGCGTGTATGTTATATGTTGACTTACACTTCCATAAGAGTGATCCAAGAAATCCTCCAAGTTGTAGGAATGTTTCGTAAATTGTTCTGAAATAATTTTGGCAAGTGTTGCAACATTCGGGTGATAATGTGATTGCAGTGTAACAATCTCCCACAAGCTGCTTTCTATAGCATTGGTCAACATCGGATCTTCTTCATCTATTAGGAATGGATCTGAAAGGCCTTCTTCTTCTAAAATCTTCTTCGCTTCAGTCCCTCTAGTCTCTCTGTGGATCATGAATAAACACGTTGGGTGCTTTTTCAGTAAATTATAGATCCATGGCACGACCGCAACGACGCCAGAGGGAGGGGAGTGTAAAGTAAGTCGGGATAATCTCTTGATAAAGCTTGCGACAAGTACTACCGGCAAATGTGTTGAAGATAAGAAGGTATCTAATAACCGGAAAAACCTTGAGCGATGCTTCGAATGTAGAATACCTGTGTCTAATAGCGAGTATAACTTTCGGTAGAAGGATGGATAATCTAAATTCTTCTCCTGAATGAGATAAAAGACACCAGAGAGTGATAGCAATGAAGTTGATCCTCCAGAGTTGTATGAGTCGGTCAGAAAGTCCATTAGGAGTTCGGGCTTGGTGAACCATGGTGCAATAGACTCAGTTATTTTTGAAAGTATCATTTTCCTTCTTTCTTTCACCATCTCTAAGTTCATCACAGCTAACCATGCTCCTTGTGCTCGCTTCTTATGTTCCGTCAAGGAGTAAAGCGCGTGTGCCTTTTTCTTTGGTGCAGGTATGTAAAAGTCCTCGAGTTCGCCCTTGGATTCAGGAACGGATGATATTGATGTTAGAACCTCGTAAGCAGTATCAAATGGATCATTGTCTAAACGTCGATCGTCGGAGACTGTGGCCAGTTTTCTAAAACTATCAGTAGATGGAAATAGGTAGGTAGGGGGCACTCCTACTCTATAGCTTCAAGAGTGTAAAATCGGACATCATCATATTCCTCAACGAATTTTTCACTGAACTCTCTTCTTACACCACTATCACTTCCAGGACGAATGAGAACCTGAACCATATCCGTCAGAAGCCCTGTGGGGAAACAGTAATCTTGACCGTTTCGCAGATGCTGCCCTTCCATCTTTAACATTCGCATGCACAGAGTCAATGCCGTAGACGCGGCATGTTCTTGGCTTAGCATATCGAGAAGAATGATCTTATATTCCGAGTATCTTTCCTTGAGCCACTGAATCACAGTCGCATCTTTCGCCGATGTCTCTTTGGTTTTTTGTAAGCCTCCAAGTACTATTAATTTGGTAAAAACACGACATAGCGATATGGCGGCAAGTATTAACGCATCGGCACCTTCAGAATCATCTCGTGCAATACCAATTAGCCTTGCGATATTATTATAATGCTTCTTCGACTCGAAGATTTCATTCTCTAGGAGGAGAATTTGCGCCTGGGGATCTTCTTCGCTACTTTCAGATCGTACACGCTTCGAAGGTCCTTTTTCCGATACAGCTCTCTTCCTTTTTGAAGGACGTTTCGAATCAAGTATTGTACCAGGCATTGTGAAATATGTGCCAAAGTTTACACTTACCAATTGTCTAGAAATTTATTTCTCTTATCTAGATAAAACCCAAAAATTTATGGAATTCTCAACCTGAGGCATTCTTACATGAGAAACTTCAAAGTGAGGTGGGAAGCGAATTCCGAAAGAACCTCGTCTCAAGCCTTTCAAGCAATTTGAGCTGCTGTACATTATCTCCCCTCATATCAAAATGGCATCAAGACTATTGACAAGAAGCGCCTTAGGTATGTGACACATATGGAATTGAAAATTACGCCATAATTGCTGCTGGCCACGATTGACTGACACAACGTAGGGGCCGCTCGTCTTCGACCAGCTCTTTCTTCCCGTACCCTCCCGGCCCTCACATCGATCTCGGCTTCGCGATCCTCTTCCTCTAATGTACCAGCACAGGACCCTAAGCAGAAGGCACAATCGCTTCTCGATTCCCTTCCAGGCAACTCTCTAATCTCCAAAACTGCCATCCTCTCCGCAGCCGGAGGTGTTTCTCTATACGCCCTTAGCAACGAATACTATGTCGTCAACGAGGAGACTGTTGCTATGTTCTGTCTTTTGAGCATTTGGGGATCCGTCCTTAAATTCGGTGGACCATTGTACTCAGAATGGGCGACCGGTCAAGTTAACAAGATCAAGAACATCTTGAATGCTGCCCGTGCAGACCACACCGAGGCTGTCAAGACTAGAATCGAGAGCGTTCAACAATTGGGCACCGTTGTTGATATCACCAAGACTCTTTTCGAGGTCTCTAAGGTATGATGAGCTACGGAGTATTGAATGTTTCGAGATATATTGCTAACAATGCTTACAGGAAACTGCACAACTTGAGGCCAAGGCTTACCAACTCGAGCAACAAACCGCTCTTGCTGCCGAGGCAAAGTCTGTTCTTGACTCATGGGTACGATACGAGGGACAAGTCAAGATTCGTCAACAAAAAGAACTCTCAGAAAGCATCATTTCCAAGATCCAAAAGGAACTCGAGAACCCCAAGGTTTTGCAACAAATCTTACAGCAAAGTGTTGCTGATGTTGAGAGTACGTGACCTCCTACCATTCATATTTATAATACTAATCCAACTACAGAGATTGTTTCATCCAAAGCGCAATAGATTAGAGAAAAGTCATAGGCCATTAAGCGTTTCTTTACTCTATTCTGTTTTCAATAAAATACACCTGTGCCATAGTCGACAAAAACATTCCCTCCCATGCAATAATCTATCTTGAAGTCATTGGTATGTGCACACGAAGTCCCGTGCGTTGAGTGGTTACTCGTTGTGAGGTTCAGATTAGGTTTCCCAATCCAATGTTTGCTTCGCCGTTCTCGCAATCTCTCGTAAACTCGTCAATGGGTCTAGAACATTGTCATGATCTGTACCCTCCAATTGCTCACAATTTACTTTGATTCCCGAAACCCAATCCTCACTGGTCCAACATTTCCGGAAGTACCCTTTTCCCTTCTCGCCAGTCATGATGTCATCTTCAGCAAGGTAGATTTTTACTTCCAGCATCGCACTTTGTTTCCTTTCCACCCTTTGGGTCCACATCTCTGCCAAAGATTTGACCATCTCTTCGTAATCCTCACAAGCATCCCAACTACAGTCATCTGTCTTCTTCAAACATAATCTTGCCTCATCATTTAGGCCCGTCGTATCTTCTAGAAATGCCCACTTGAACAGTAAACTATCCATCTCCTTTTTCGTCTCTTTCGATACGCCATAACCCTCTCGGATCTTCTGCTCTGCCATCTCTCTCCGCGTCTCTGCAGCAACTCCTGGGGCAGAGAAGGAAGACTTTAAAGCAGAAAACACTCCTCCTGAACTTGCTATCATAGGTGTAGCGTTGTTCAAAACGAAATTAATGACCGAGCCCCAGTGATTGATCACACTATTTGGAAGCATCGAAGCGACCTGAAGGAACGTTTTCGATGACAGATCTTGATGGACCCATGGAGAAAGCAGAGTGATCCTGGGCCGACTCGGACAAATAATGTGAGGAAGGCGGGCGATAATGTTAAGAGCGTATATTGTCCCAGCACTGTGGCTTGCAAGTGAAACATGTTTGATGTTCAGATTATTGAGGAGAAGAGGAATAGTCTCAAGATAAACGGGCAAACGGTCTCGAAGTGGGACTGCAGTGGAACCCCCAAATCCAGGCCTAGGGATACATTAGTGAGAACGATGTTGTAACTTCATGTGGAGGTAATTTGTGGTCTGCTCTATTTGATATTGCGGCTCATCATCTAGAGAGCTAATAGACTTATTAAAAATATTGACATGCTCGGCTAACCAGATATACGCTCAAAGTACTTCGTTTGAATTTCAAATTCAACTCGGGACAATGAAATAGAGTGTACATCCAGCACAAGATGACGCCCAAACACCCAACTGAATAAGGGACAATACAACCCACCTGTCTATCAAAATAACTCTAACGCCCTCTACTGTTGCCACATGATCAAACAAAAATGCCAGCCATCGTATACCTAACATACCCGCAACAAAGAGGATAGTCGGTACATTCTCATCTGACGGTCCTGCGATGGCATAGGATACCTTGAGCTCTGAGTGGGTTTCCGTCGCTGGAATTTTGAAGATTTGGTGGAACTTGATAGGTGCTAGACGCTCAATTGCTTCTATTTGTGATGCTGTTAATGCCATGGCGTCTTAATTTGGAATGAAGAGTGTGTGGATTACACGCATGCTCTACGAAGAAGAGGGATAATAAAGATCTCACCGCGGCTGCCTAAAGTAGGCAGTCTAGCGTTCAGTCTTCATAACAGCAGTCACATAAGCCATCGTATAATTTCTTGATGAATTGAGCTAACATTGATGTCAAATCCATTTAAATACAAATTGTTATTATAATGTTAGGTTTTCTCAAGATAGCCAAATGGAGCTTACAACCCTCCTCCATTTGAATTCTATTGATGATTGCAATAGCCTTTTCTTTATCCACCCTTTTTCCAACGCCTGAACACCATGCGTAAATGTAGATTGATATCAGAGTTAAGTTTTTAAACAAGGAGAACACTAAAAAAGTCAATTTCTGTAAGCTGTGTGGACAGGGTATGAACTTACGCGTTGACGCATCCATCATTTTCGGGATTATTGGTAATCTGTGCCCATCTACCCCAGACGACCTTTCCTCCAGCCGTGACCAAACCTAAGTCAGATACATTGACCTCAACGATAGTTCCTCTTGTGAGAACACCCAATTGTGTGTACATAGGATTTTGTGGGTTCTTCTTGACGCTGATGATAGGTAGTTGCACAGTTACACCAAGCTCTGGGTGAGTAACGTTTGCCTGGTGCGTGTTAGAATTATCATAGAATTTTTGTCGCCCGAAAAAAAAAAAAAAAACATACCTTCTTATAACGCAAACCCATAGGTCTAATAAATCGCTCATACTTGACAGGTCTTCTTGTGAAGTCGGGACCGACGAAAGTTGGCTAAAAAGAGTTTAAATTAGCATCTTGTCAAAGAGTGAAAATTCTACCCGTCGATAGATCAAAGATGCATACTTTCGTGATCATTCGCTTCCAACTCTTCTTAGCAGTCTTCTTTCCAGTCTTCACCACCTTGAACATCTCCTCCTCTGCAATGCCTCTGACTTTGGGTAACGGCACACTAAACTTAGCAGCCTTCTCCGCCCTCTTGTTCTTAATTGCGCTCGACAATGCCTTAGCATTGGTAGGATTCGATCGATCCAGCAAGTATTGAGGCAAGGGTGTGGTTGACGGTTCGTTTGGCGCAGAAGACTTCACATTTCGTTCTTCGTGAGCCTTGATCTGCTTTTTCATTTGAATCTTCTCATGGCGCCTCTTTTGCTGATACAATTTCGCTCGGAGACCAGTCAATTTCTGGGCATCATCAGATGCTTTGTGTCCTTCTCTTGCTGCCTTCTTTCGCGATCTCTCTTCGTGGTCGAGGCGACGACCATGAAGCTTGCGCCATCTTTCCATATACTCATTTTGAGGCTATTAACAATCAATTAGTACTTATCAGGATGGATGACTAGTTCCAAACATACCATGATGAATTGTTATGATGTGTGGTTGTGGAATTTTAACGATTTAAAAAATTATTTGGTCGAGGCCGACGATTATCGATAACAAATTTCTTAGCGCAGGAAGAAATCTAGCTTAAAGGTTCTTAGTCATCAAAATTTAAGCTTCAACAAGATCGGAATTGTAGATTTGAATATCAAAGACTTCATCGATCATACGGCATCGTCGACTTCAGGATGTTTAGCAGGACGATTAGGAAGTCTTTATTGGACATAAGGATACCAAGTGCAACACTTCCACCCACCTTCCTCCTGCCAAGTCGAGCACGCTTCTTTAATTCTACAACCCAACATGTCGAATCGCCCATCGAGAACAGCAATGCTACTCCATTATCCTCAACAGCATCTTTAAAGCCAGTAGACTCCTCAATCGCCTCTTCGGAACCAGTCACGTCAATCCCCAGCGTTGCGCCACTGTCATTATCTCCCTCAGTCAAAGAGATGCTTCCATTTCTCACTGCCCAACCATCACACTTCATAACTACACACATTTACAGTCGGCCATACCTTGTGACTGTAGGAGACACAGTACGACTGCCATTTCGCATGCCAGGTGTAGTGCCTGGGGATGTTTTACGCCTCAATACCGCTTCGAGCATTGGATCGAGAGATTACACCTTGAAGGGAACACCTTATCTGGATGAAAGGATATTCGAGTGCAGGGCGAGAGTTATGGGCACCGAGGCGGAACCAATGAGGATCAAGGAGAAGACCAAAAGAAGGAACAGAAAAACTAAAACTGTGAAGAGCAAGCACAAGTACACGATTTTGAGAATTGCTGAGCTCAGGGTCAAGCCTGTGGAGGAAATTGAAGGTTAAATTCAATCTTGTGGCATCAAGAACATGTGCGCTTTCCGGTTAACTCAGTCGAGACCGGCATGGGACTGATACCAGAGTCGAGAGACGGCCACTGGATATCACTATGCAATTGCATTGCAAATATGCATGACAAACTGTTCTCGCCAGGGAATTAGTCTGTCTTACTGCATCATTGGAATGAGGTTAATGTACTATATCAAAGACACTCTGGACCAGAGTATGCAGATTTTAAATCAAGTATGCAACTTTATCAGCAAATTGGGCGTTGCGAGCCCTAATACATATTGGCTAGGCGTCATGTGAAATTTACACAGGTGGGCATTTCAATTGTCATGTCAAGATACTTTCCCTTAGTTCGTGGCTGATAGTGAGTCTTTCAGCGAATTCATGTTGCTCATTTGTCTCACGTTCCGTCTTACGTTTACTTCACTCTATTTTCATTTCGGCACTATACCGTTTTCTCGGACTTTCTATTTCTGAATTTCAATGTATTTTGTATTACTCAGCGAGACACTGTGGACCTGCGGTGCTATCGACTCTCTATCTTACAAGATCTATCAGAGATTTGACAGGATTTCAAGATTGCGGGACCTAGCAGAGATCTGATCTAATCCCATGATTCCAAGGCCGCCACATCGTCAAAATCCTCATCAATTGATGCTTTGTTTTCAGTCGCAAACACTCCTTGCATCTTCTCCATTCTTCCAACACTTTCCCTGATATCTTTCAATGCCTGCTTCAACTTTTCTGCTGTTTTATCCGTGTTACCTCTCTTGATTTCACATGCCTTGCAAAGCTGACCAATCTTGATACTGTGCATTGGATGAGCATATATTGTGTCGCAAGAGACGGATGTGGCTGGAGATATCCTAAAGGCGAGTTCTTGATCACAGGCTTTTACTTCCTTGCCCCAGCGGCTATGACCGCACTCAGTGAAGATCATGCGTTTGTGAATGCACATCTTGCTGGTGGTTGATCGGAAGTTTTTCTGTGAGATGAACTGAAACTAAAGACGATGTTGAGCTTTGGTTGGCGTTGTCGTCGGAAGCTTTGATGTCGTAGTGTTGATGAGTCTGGACTGGAGAGAATGAAGAGACATACTGTGGATGATAAGACTGCATTTATAGGTATCGTGAGGAGTTGTTCTTACATTTATGAATACTTTGGACTGTTCTGTATATTTCTTTGCATTTTCTATCCTCTTTGTTCAACTATGAAGAAACAATGCCTTGTTCGCTTCCTTTCCCGATTCCTCTGTTCCTGTAACAATCCTCAGTCGCAAACAAAGGAATCGGGGGCGCTCGGCAATGAAAAAAAAGATAATCTAGTAAGCTTGTTCTGAATATTATTGTCTAAATAGTCATATTATCCATCTTTTTTAAATTTCATAAAATGTCACAGGGGTTCGTTTATAATACGCGAATAACTCAAGCACGTTTCGACTTCCCATAGAAATTTATCAAGTAGTATGCGGGATTGTTGCATAGGAGGAATGAGAGCTCTTCATACAAACACCACAACAGTAGGTTACTCTTTGCATTTCGAAGAACGAAGAGTGATTTAAGCAAAGTTAGTAAGTCGTACGATGGTCGCGAAATGTAAATATGCTGTAAGATAGTAGGTACGGTACTGCAAGCCGTCTATAATGCAATCCAAATTTCGAAAGTTTCGAGATTTCGCTGAAGATGTAATGGTAGTATAATACTTATTAAGTGTTTGGAAACTCGCGGTCGTCTGATGCCTGGGGTTGTTTTATATCTTCCCCATTGGGTTATGTGTCCTTCTCTTAATATCATAGACTAATTAGTCTGAGAATTTAGAGCCGGGTGTGTTAGTGATGCTAATATCATGAACACTTTATCTGGTAAATGAGAATATCACGAATGTTATGGTGGTCACTTTTCACAGGCAAGTCCAGGAATCTTATTAGTTCGGTCAATATATTTTTAATTTCGCCCTAGATGGGGAGCTATTTTTTCTACTACATAAAAAATGAAAATGTTTAACAAATGGAAATATTGTCTAGAGAGCGCAACTGTTCGTCCAGTTTTTGTTCCCCTTAGGCTTTTCTTATTGCTGGCTGACAAATGAAATGATCATTTCGCACGTTCTGCTGATCACACCACCAAGTGACGACCTCTCACCCAACCTGGTCTTGACTCAGTCAGTCTCTGCTGGAGGCTCATTGACGTCGTCTAGCTCGGGGGCATCATCAAAGGTGTAATAGTGAATGCTAATGATGATGTCTGTCACTGGTTCATCTTCCACCTCTGGCTGCGGTCTGTCTCGCACCCAGTTACGGAATCGGCCGACCGTGGCAGCGGCGAGGCGTGCGGGCGCTGAAACGACTACCGAGATCAAGTTATTCATGATGACTTGTTGCTTCTTGGCGATGAGTGTGTTATGTGTGATGTTGTAAGGTTGAATATCGTTCGTGAATATCAGTTTTGTTGTGTTGAGATTGAAGTTCAGTGAAGGATGATGAGATACAAAATTCAAGAAAGAAATGAGCCCCTCGTCCCTTTTATATCCCAAGATTTGCGTTCTTTTAGGTTTGTTCTGGCATTGTTCTGATTCCTTAAACATTGTCATAAATATGCAAGGTATTTTTCTAGGCTGAGTGCATTCATCCACTCCGTTGTGCTCCAGCCCGGACGTAACCTTCTTCTAAAAGATGACTTCAAGCTTTACCAAGTGATCTTCGAACCACATATGACCCCGCCCGTACTATTTCCCATAGATGAGTTCGAACCATTTCTTCAAAGAAAAAAAAAAGATTAGTAAAGAACAATGGAGAAGATAGATAGCGATTTTAAAAAGATGAATGTAATGATTGATGATGGGAGCTGAGGGCGAGTGATGCCTAGTTGAAGTGGATGAGATAATTCAACTTAAAGAGCCCTTGGAACGGGCTTGAATGTGAATACATGAGTATGACAAGGAAATCAAACTATAGAACAGAGAATGAATAATGGGGAAAGAGGCCCTACTCTGGCACGAGTTGGCCAACATCAATGTCATTAGAGTTTCATGTTATAAAGTAATGACTGCCATGGAGAAATGCTTTCCTACCATCTGGGTTCACCTGGTTTGACATTGGTCCCGTGGATATCGCTTTGAGCTTTGCTCTGGATTGGAACTTTCTCTTTGAAATTAGCAGACCCCCAATTATCCAGTTGTAGAGGGATAGTTATCCCACGAGATTTCAGCACATTGTCACAATAACCAACAATCTTAGAGGATCAGTACTATTTTTACAGCTCTTCTTTGAGGGGAATAGATATGATGAATCTGGATCCAAAGCAGCTAATTAAGTTACTATAATTCTCCCTCCATAGTTGCCATAAACTTTCCAACGTTGTCATGTTTGGGGAATTAGAATTTCGCCCTTTCGAGTTTAACTAATCATCGTGATTGGATTTATATTCATGGTTTTGGTAGCAAAGATCTTTCGTTCTTGGGAAAGTCCTGCAGCTTTTGCCCCCTGTATAGAAGGCGTGCGATATCTGCAGAGCCACTTTCTTTTTTACCAAATAATTCGCACGGTCTAGGCTAACAAACACTGAGCTGGATCTAAGGTAAATCTCTCGGCTTCTGGTGCGTAAGGTCAAGTGCTGGCTTTTCTTCCTCGAAGCAGAAGTCGTCGTCATCGCTGTGAAAGAGCAAAATCCTCATCGACATGTTTACTGCGCTGTTTGTTAGGCTAATCTTCTGTCGTGCCCTTCTCTTCTACATCGTCCTCATTCCCATTCGAAAGCTCAAGATCCCCTAAAACTTACATCCCTTTGAATGCCTATGTGCTGCTACCACCCTCCATCCACAGTGCCAAAACACTTTTCCTTTCGTCGCCATCACAAAATTTGTTCCTATCCCTGCGCTCCTTTCTGCCACAAAAGCCTGTCTCCCGATTTTCACTTTTTCATGCAAACTCGGTTTATACATAGCTACTCAAACTTTGTGCGCCCTCTCCATCGGACACAGATTACGACGTTCCCTCCATTTCTCCCGCACCAATTTCCACGGGGTGCAAATTTATGCACTTGAGTCAAGTTCCGCCTTTTGTATAATTGCATATAGATCTGTAAATATCAATACTTTTCAGACACTGAAATATTTTACAAGCCGTAGGTTCGACCTGTTCCTCGATGTTTTGCTTCTTCCACACTCCCAATCGCACAATTGGTATGCTGTCAGTTTCTAAATGTCTTCTTTTTACTCCCATATTCCCTCTCGGATAGTTTACTTCTCGAAACTACGAGTTCTAATCCTCAATGTCTTAATGGTAACAGTATTTCGCATCTTAATCTAGAACACTATATACACTAGTAAGCCACACCTTCATCCGAACCCGGCGAGGCACCAACCATCACCGACATTATCCAACTCGGATGCACCCCCATTCCGCCTCAAAGCCCCATTATGCCCTCTATTTTCTGTTGTCTCTGGAATAATATAATTCAATCATAATACAATAGATTCTCCACATTCGCTATTGAAAGTACAGAAAGCTCAGTAAACCAAACGAGAAGAGAAATAGATGGCCGGAATTTAATAGTAGACTATATACCAATCTCTTATTCTAGCCACGACACTTGGTTGTGAATATATGACGGAAAACCGATGGGTGATATGGCGGTATGCGAATCTATTTGGGGGAAGGAGAGGATTGAAAGAGGAGGATGATTTTGAGAGGGGGAGGAGTAAAGAAAGATGAGACGGAAGAATCCAAGCGAAAATGAAAAGTTATGTGGGACGCTGGGGGCTTTGTTCAGGATATGGTGGAGACTATGGGAGAAAGAAAGTCTGAGTCCAATGACTGTTGAAAAATTACGGACTAAACTGCTTGAAGGCACCTGCTTCATGAACTTGTCCAAGAAAGGTTGACGGGTGGGCTAAAATATATCATTGCATATATCACAAGAGAAGTATTAAGCAAGAGAGATAAAGGTATCATTTTTTGATTTAGGCGTCCGTAATATTTTTCATTACTTATGAAGACCTCCGCTTGAAGCCATCAAGCTATCATAAGCGCCTACAATGTCCCATCCCTCATTGAATATTTGAAAACAAAAACAATCACAACCGCTTAATCTTCCTTCAAGACCTCAGCGTATTGAGTCTTGTTAATACGCTCAGGCTTGCCGGCATCCAATCCCTTTGTACCGATCTTCTCTTTCGAGTATCCGGCAGCGTATGGGTTCAATCTCAAAAGGACTTGCTTGTTTAGCAATGGGTTCTTCTTCTGAACACCAGCACGCTTGGTAAGCGCGGATCCCTTAGCAGCACGGATAACGGATTGCAATTCGGAGGAGTTGATGAGACGTCCAATGTCGGCTTGGGAGACAACGTTGGATGGGAGGAGGAAGTCCTTCTTGAGGGCGGATGGGGCAGTGGTGGTACCGTAGATGTTGTCAAGAGCCTTGAAGGCAGATGAAGACCAGATGATGAAACGTCCGAGGTGTCCACCTGGTGCCAATTGCAACAAGTTCAAGGAGTAAACATCACAGGTCTCAACACCTGGGAGGTTACGGAAAGCACGGACAAGTTCCTTGCCATCAGTGGCTCCGTCATAGACGACGAGAGGTCCACGTCTCTGTCTGTGACGACGGCCTCTGAGCTTACCCTTACCGGCACGGAGCTTTCGGGAATCCTTAACCTTCTCAACATCTTTCAAAGCACCGACAGTCTTGAGGAGACCAGCTGCAGCAGCAGTACGAGCAATCTTGGCACCCTCAAAGACCTCGGAGTTGATGACGAGGGGAACCTCAGCAACTTCGGAGATCTGGTGACCACGGGCGAAAAGGAGAGCTGGGACACCGGAGGCAGCCAGGGCAGAAACGGTTGCGAATCGCCTAAATAAAATTAGTTGAAATTTGAGAAAAGGTACAAAATCGAATTCTCACTTTTGTCCAAGGTTAATCTTTTGGTGCCACTTTCTCCAGACCTTTGTGGGAGCGAACATACGTCCAGATCTGCACATGTTACCGAAAGCAGCTTGACCAGCACGGTGAGTTCCACCACCAGAGACACGAGGAATACGGGCAACAGCACGACCTGTATAGATACCACAATTAGCTTGAACTCTTCTTCAAATTGTAAAACGCTCTGCTCTCTGATTCTTCGCGCCCGGCCAATTGCCCAATCCTTCCATATTGTATAAAATATTTGCACTAACCGGTACCCCAGGACTCAGCAGAAGTTTGGTGACCAGCCTTCTCGCTCACAGCGTATGGTTGACGCTTGTTCTTGGCCATTCCAGTGTGGACGGTCTGAACAATATCAGGTCTGATTGGGGAGGTGAAGACCTATTCAATTGCCGTCAGTTTCAATTCCTTGCAAAGTCCCAAAAGCCTCCAAATTCCATTATATCGACTTTGATTTTTCGCATCGAGGTATTCGTACCTTTGGAAGGGGGATGGTCGTGCCGGTGGCGGTACCATCGGCAGACAAAACGGAAACTGTTGGTCGGGAAGCCATTTCGACGGATTGATGACCTGCGTCGTGGGTTGTCGTTGGTTGTCGGAAAGGTGTTGATGTTCTTTGAACTTAATTTTTCTTTGAAAAACTTGTGCGAGAAATTCGCTTAGCGAATTTTTGTTGATAAAGCCTCAGGCAGGAGCAGGCAACAATTGAAGCTCGATTAGTCATTAGCGCATTATGCACTCGAGATTTATCACATGTAATCGCGGGGAACCTTGGATCAATAGCGCGTAGTCGAATAGTTCTACATATCTCATTCATCCGTTTCACTTGTATCACTATCAACCCAACATGTTAAAGACTTTGCAATTTTGACCACGATGAGAATTATCAAGAAAATAGAAGATTGATCTGAACAAGGCCACAATCAAGTGTTGTGTAACTTCCTCCTGAAGCTTTTTACAAGCCTCTCTGCAGTCCCAAGTTCAACGGACACAGTCTGCTCTATACTGTATACGGAGTATACTCATACTTTCCTGAAGCTCAGCATCTTTCAAGCCACTGCGGTATGGTTGTGAATTGACAATCAATGCTCCCTGCTTACTCGCCTTTCCCGGCGTCGGCGTCGATTTAGGAGTACTTGATCGGCCTCTTCTTGCCCTATCGAATCTACACTTCGAGTGATGTATTGATCAGTCTTTTGATGGTGATTTTTGTCGGAAGATGCCGGTGGGAACCTCAACCTTGACCCCCTGGAGAATATCCCTATACTTGATTTTAATATTACTAATAACAATAGTAGCTTTCGCAACATATATCAATTTGACCGACCAATGATGTATTTCACGTGCAGAAAGCCAGCCCAGTCTCGCAATCCTACACTTTTGTCCACGTGTTTCTGAGTTTGTTCTACATTCTCATCGCCGGAAGTTTATGGATGGTACCAAGCTGAATCTTGTCTGCAGTGTTTTGGAGCCCTATCACTCGAATATTAAATTAGAACGTTCGAATTCACTCACAAATCGTCAACCTGCACTTACTGTCACGATTCGGCGCAAAGCTGCGGATGATGAAGCTTTGGTCACTTACGCAGCCAGCATTCAGTTGTACAGCCTCAGGCTCAGCCTCTGTTTTACGCTTTGACGTATTATCTCCGAAGATTTTTAGCGTGTTGGTCACTAGCTTCTCGAACATTTGCTTCACCTTGGCGCTATAAATTTTCAGATAGTGGAAGTCACTCTAATAACAACATCTTTGATGGTCTAGTGGTCATGATTTCCGCTTGTCACTCACCTGACAAAGCGCGGGAGACCGGGGTTCGATTCCCCGTCAGAGAGTCTTTCGAGAGGATTCCTTGAATCTCAATGATAAGTTTTTTTTTTCGGCCAGTCAAGAGGCGTCTCCTGGCCCTGAGAAGACATTTCTCCTTATTGGTCTACTGCATCCAACGTATGAAATAAGGCGCAGGCAGGCCTGTATGTAGAATGCATTTATTTATTTTTTCCCATCCATCATTTTTAGGCAGTTTTACGAGTTTTCCGTTTTTTGGTTCCAGTTTCGGTACCCACCCATGATCAGATTTCAACCCACCAACATGATCTGTGCCCCATCTAATCCAAGCTTTTAGCATCTAGTATCCTTTGATTCACGGAGCAATTTAGCACGCTACGGATTTGCACAACTGTTAAGCAAGTTCCTTGACCAAATATCAACGTCGTATGTGATATCTAACCCTAGATAGAACATACCGCCTATAACTTCTCTCAGAGTCTCAGTCTTCTAGAGTGGGTGACTAAATAGAAGGATTTGCTCTGAACACAAGTACTACCTCTTCATGAGGTTCATACACGGAGCCACTACAGAGGCGCACAGAATCACTGTGCTCTTCCGCAATGACTAATAAGGTTCGGCATCTATCCCAATCACACTCGTACCAGAGCAGTATCTCAATAGTCTAGACTGCAGGCCGACGACGTGATAGTCCCGAATTCTGCATCTATTTCAGATCCGAAGCAGCCGCAGCACGGAGGTTACATATAACGTTCGCTGGAATAAAATTTCTGTTGAAGTATGAATCGCCTTCAAAGTTCATTGCCTTTTGGACACTGAAAAGGGTCCTCATCTGACTAGAAGTTACGAGCTCTTGAATACGCTGTATTGTCCAATATAAGAATCCTCTCATTCCTCATCCGAAATTCAGCTTTAGACAGATCTCAGATCAGCGGCTTTTCAATCTCGCAATCGGCGGACGTTTGAGGTGTATAAGACATAATCTCTCATACGAGCATGATACCTGCGCATACATGACGAATACCGTTAAACTTTAACTTTACCGTGGTTCAGATTCAGATTCACACTATTGACTCAGCACAACAAGGATTGCCATCACACCACAAACTATCATATCACTTGCATACCATACGATCACCCACATGAACTGCTGAACAGTGGGACAATACACTCGGACTACCTAGGGAATCTTTCTAGAATGACTTTCTCCTCCTGCTATTTTCATGTCTAATTTCGTGCTCATCCATGAATCCTGGAGTAAATCATACTTCATATATATTACTCTCCAGCGGTGAAGAAGACCCTAATAATTCTAAACCACTAAGCCAAGCTTGAAGAAGCAAATCCTTGCGAAAAATTGAGGAGCAGATACGGATCGGATCGAAGATTGGACGAAATTTTCAAAAAAGAGATCTACCAGTGGGAATAAAAGAAATTATTCTCCTAGCGAAGCTCCTGTTGTGGGGGTCGAAATTTTAGATATCGATTTCTGAAGCTTTTTTTGTCGAAATTGATTCTCCACAAAGCAAGCATAGATTTCTCCACAATATCAACAGGGGAGTTTTTCCGAATACACACGAAAACATCCTTCACGAAAACGATATTCGAATATGATTGGAGGAATGGAAGCCGAATCACATTTCACTCTTCCCCACTTATATCGTTCATCCACCATGTTATGATATGCATAACTCTAGCTAGGTATCTACCTTGTCTTCCTAGCTGGGGAATTTATTTTAGCTCTGCAGACGTAGGAGTCTGTGCGGAAAAAAGTTCAACAGCTACACCGTGTTTTGTCTGTGGGTAATATAGAGGAAATTATACATGTAGGGTTTGAGATTTGAGATTCGAGAAGATGGGTTTGCAAAGAAGGAGAGAAGCAGTGGATGCAACACGAATGTACTTGGCATTTGCGATATCGATATTGGGGGTGGCGATGAGGAGAAATTTTCAGGAGCGTTGAGGTGAGAAATTGGTATAGTATACAGGGATATGGTATGATGGAAAGAATTCGAAAGCCCTGTCACGATAATGGTAGATGGATATTTCACGACGAATACGGAGTACAACATGAAGAATCAAAACGAGATAAAAGACAATGAACAGCCATAACCCGAGACATTGGTTGGGTTAGATGAAGGCGTGGTTTACATACATACAGAATGCAGTACCTATGCACAACATAAGATAATCAATCACAGTAGTATCACGAAACTCTGAGACACATGATGCAAAAACGTTTACGGAATTTGATATTGGTACTCGGTATTTGGGGGTTAATGTTCGTACTACCTAAGGTTACCAATATATATATATACTCCGTATAACATGAATTCGAAAACCTCCCTGATGCATGCTAAATATATATAAATATAATGAAGGAATAAGGAATGTGGAATCCATACACGAAACAATTCCTTATTTCTATATACATACCTACATACTTACCTACTACGGTCTTCGTATCCGTATGCACTACTCAGTAATAGGGTCGAATATACGCAGTACATGATGTGATGTTGTGCCTGTAAACCAATATATATATACACATGTATGTACGGAGTATGGTATATATATATCGCAAGTAAATTGCACATACATACACATACGTATACAAAAATAATAATAAAAATCCCCGAAGAATGGGGGTCGGGAAGGGGAAGGAAAAGGAAAGGAGAGGAAAATGGGTTGAATGCGCAGGTTGCTTTGCTTGTATGTATGTAGGTGGTACTTGTACACTTGTACGTACCGGTTGGTAGGTAGGTGTGTATATTTTGAGCGTGGAGTTTGAATTTTGTGTTGTGTTTGTGATGGGGGTTGGTATTGGGGATTGGTATTGGGGATTGGAGGTTGGAGGTTAACGTTGTGATGTAAGTTGTGTGACTTTTTCTTTTGTGTGTATATATCTATATGTATTATGGGAAAGGGGGGGGAGAGGGGATGTAAGGATATGTATTTGAGGGCGCGACGTTGGAGGTGTGCTGCCGGAGCAGTGGTTTGTGTTTGTGTCTCCTTGGACTGGCGTGAATTTGAAAATATCATTCTGATACCTATTGAAGGATATGTAGGATGGAGAAGGAACATGGAAATATGATCAATTCATAGCAAATCTTGCGTGATGCGATATGATGCGATGAATGAATGAATGAATAAATGGCAATGCTGAATTGTCACTACTCCTAAGCTATGCTATGTATGCTATGCTAAACTCTGCGATGCTACGCTAGGTATGTTATACTACGCTATCTATGCTAAACACAATCATCTCAACCCATTCCATCCATCCTATCCATCCCATCTCGACTTCATCTCATCTCAACTGATCTCATGTTGTGCCTGAAAGCATATGCATTTTAGCTTCCCACCCAAAACAAAGTCCCTTTCAAAAGTCCTTCTAAAGTCTCCCGGACTCAATCCACCACCCCGCAAGTAAAAATTACACATTTCCTTCCATCTAGGATTTTTGCCCACCGACCAACACCATAATCCATCCAAAAAATTTCAATCGATTCACTGTGATAAATCTGACAGTAACGAGATATGGTAAACATATGCAATGCGCGCGGGCAGAGATAGTAAAAGTGGTAAGAAGCAAAAGTATTTCCTCCCCCCATAGGATAGCCCATCCGAAAACGCCTTGCGGAAACAAAGAAAAAAAAAAAAGGTAAAGCAAAATAAGTAAATAGCAAGATAGATAGCCTCCGTAGCGGTCATTGTGTTGTACCGGTAATCCCATCCTAGAACTCCTATGCCGAAAAAAAAAATCGCCCAATTTGCGGTGATGGATAAACGAGTGTACGAATGAAGATCGTATCGTAGAGTAGAGCGAGCCGTGCTGTGCTGTGGCAAAGACAAATAAAAGAAAATAACAAAATAAACAAAATGGTATATGGATATATATGTCAAGAGTTAGACTTAGAAGGTGAAGAGCTTGGCTCCTTTGATACTCTTCCTTCTATTTCCCATCCCCATACCCATCCAGCCCTTCAAGCCTGGACTACTCGTATTCTGCTGAGTAATTGGTGGTTTTGGCGGAGCCTCGCGGATAGCATTTCTCATGATATCTTCATATCTGACCGGCACGTTCTCATCGATCGCCGATTGCGATTCCTGTGTTCTCTTTCCCTTTTCCTTCTCTTCGTGCATGAACAAAGGTACTGTGGAGGATCTCCTCATATTTCCGAATTTAGTCTCTTTGGGTGTTCGCTCATCTACTGTGTGCAAGCTCGTTTTAGACGTATTGCTGTGAGCTAAGGATGATCTCGAGGTATTGCTGTGAGCGGTAGGTACTACAACGGGTGTGTATGCTAAGTTTAATTTCGGCATACTAGGACGCTTCTTCGCAGATTTTGTGAAAGAGCGGGTGAGACCTTGGAGACCTTCCATGATGCTGGTAGGTGTTTTGGGACGTTCATGGTGCATGGATTTTGGTCGGCGTGATTGGAAATTTTGTTCAGCTTCGGAAAAGATTGGACGATTTTCGGTCTGGGGAGAGGGTGTGGGCGAAGGGAATGGATCTGAGGAGAGAAAGGCATGCTGAGGCGATGCATTTGAGGTGGCAGAAGCGGGTTGCAGGAAGTTTGTGCTGGAGTTGAGTTTAGAGGGTTGTTGAGGAAGGGTTATGCTAGACGCGTTGTCGTGGCTTGTGTTGAGTTTGGAAAGAGCACCGAGAGTGGAGATGGAGAGGCGACGTGCAGATTTTCTAAGCGGTGAGCTTTGTCTAGAGCTTCGTCGCGGTGGTTGTGGCGCAGGAATTGGTGCTAATGATGCGATGTCCGCGACCGAGTGACGGATTTGGTAGTCGGTCACAGGACAAGCATTGCGAAATATAGAATTCGAGTGAAAACTTGTCGGACGGGGAATTTCTATCACTCGAGGTTTTGAGACGAGAGTAAAGGAAATTACTCTTGCGGTATCTTGAGCAGATGCGCGAGAGGAACTTCGAGGACCACTGTATTCAGTAACAGTAGCAACTTCGAAATCGAGGAGGGTGTCTGTGTCGGAGAGAGAAGCATCTTCTTCACTCGAGAGGTATAATTCATGAGGATCTGATATTTCGGATTCTGGTTCCTCCACCACTTGTTTCGTAGCTTCGAATTCGTCCATACACTTTAATTCCGACACAACACTATTTAACATGGTAGAAATCCTTTTGCTGCTTCTGCGAGGGATAGTAGGTACTTTGGGCATGCTGGGCTTCTTCTTGGTCCTTGACCTGTTCATCACGGGAGCGTCCATATTGCTGTCAAGGTTTGAATCGTCGTCGTACTCGAAATTGGCAAAATTTGAGATTTTCGAAGCTCTTGAAATTGGTCTTTCGATTTCCAATTCCCTAGATGGGAACAACTTCTTCATAAGAGGCATATTGACTTCGGGCAAATAAAGGGACTAAGTTATTAAAACGAATCAATCGTCTTTATTCTTCGGCACGAAGTATCCTTATTCTCCCAGGATATAAAGTGCTTCTGTGGGTCCCAGTACCTGGGTCCTTAGAGCAGGCGAGGTAGAGTGGATGGCTCGGTTGAGGTGTTGAGTAGTTGTGAAAGGTTGATTTATTAATGGATCGTGACTTCAAGACACTTTAATCCCATGCAAGCTTTATATAATAAAATTGGCAGGAGAGTCAGGGAAATTTCGCGATTGCTATGGAATTCCTCGAGATATGAGAGCATAAAGTAAAGTACTGTATGTCTTTTGGTCTATTTAATGTATGGGGAATCTCAGACTATGAATGTATAAGTCAGAAACCTTCCCTCATCATTAAAATTATGCTAGGAGGGAAGATGATGGTTATACCTGGTCCTGGTGGTACTTTTTCAACGTACGTCGTTTCAAGTTTATGTCTTTTCACAGGAGACGAAACTCGACTTGGAAATGGCGGCCAACGCGGGGGATACCAAGAAAAAGAAAAAGTATGTTGGGATTCTTAAAATAAATGGGGCGGTAATATATGACGGTCCAAAAAATGACTTTGGTAGAACCTCGATAAAATATTTCTACTCGAGTACCGATATTGTATAAAAGTTTATTGTGAACAATGGTTAAGGGGAGAAGATAGACGGCGGAAAAGTACGGATTTGCAATTGTGAAGTAGAGTGCCGTATGGTCGTAACCGTGAAAGGAAGAGTAAATATGAGTTAAAGGGCCAAAAAAGCCAAAAAGACTTCAAAATTAAATTTGTTCCCAAAGATGGGATAAATATTTTATAATAAATATGATGCCGGTAAGTAAGGTGATAGTGATGGTGATGTTGTGGATAAATTGTTATTATATGGATAGTAAGTTCAAATAGGCTCTAGTAGATGTCCAAGAGATTTTAGATCTCGAAAGATCTGCTGAGGGATGATGAGGTGATATTCTCATTTCCTGCTAGGCGCTGAAAAGTGTTTGTCTATATATATGTGTATGTATGTAGTTAAGTATACGAATTTTTACTTCGGTTAGATCAGGGTGATGAAGGGGAGAATGCTCCGAGTGAACGAGTTGGCATGAAGGACCAGCCAAAAAAAGAAGAGGCAAGGAAAATAATATATATCGAGGTTGCGTGTTACGTCGTTGTTGGTTATGCAAGGTGATAAAGTAGGTACCAATACGCCCCCGGAGTCTGGGGAGTCGGTATTGTAAGATCTTACAATGTACGGGATGTAGATGTACTTTGCAAGGGGAACAAGGGGGTATCTTGAACTTCTTCTTCTCCTTCTCCTTCTCTTTCTCCTTCTCCCTCATGGAAGTTTCCCCTTCGATATACGCACCAACCAATTGGGAATCAATCTGAATCAGAATTCTAAGAGAATAATATAATATGCCGTCAAATCAATTCAGGATCCTCTCACTCGAGTGGCTTATAGGCTTATGGGCTGTACATACAGACATCTACAACATATCCATCCTACCACATTCATGCTTTAGAATAGACTACGAGTATTCCATCCATCCAACCACCACACGCAAAATACACAAAATACACAACAGGATATCACTATCACGTACATTCCGCTCCACAGCATTTCCTTCTTTCTTTTTTTCCCTCTCCCTGGTCCGAGGATTCGTGGACACTGGAGAGTGCAACATTGACCAATTCTCGATAACCTCTTTCGGACCAGTTGAATCTATGAATCGATCATTCATAAAGTTTTAAAAGAATATAATAAAGAATTTGATATTTTGATATTTTTACGGTGTTTCTAGGATCTCCCCTTTCGTATCGATATATTATACTCTAGCTTCACACCAAATCTTTCCAGCTTCCTTCAGGAAGCATTTAGCTCCTTCCTCAAACTATTCTTGGTGAAACTTCATTGGTGAATCCCAGATTTAATGAATCTTTCACATCATTCATTCATGCTAAAGTAATTTTCCACAGATCATCATACACCCTCGACAGTTTATACTTTATACTGACTGCATCAGGGCTCTTGATTTCCAAAGCAATACGCTGCCTCTTCCTCCAATGTTTCATGATTATTCACAAACTACTCGTATGATACTTGTACAGGTCCGTTTTTATGATGTAGAAATATCGAGTCAGTCTTTGGTTGCATTAGGATTATCATCACACTCCAGTTTCTAAAATGCTAATCTTACAAATCGGCTCCTGCTTCCTTTAGGAATCTTCAACTACGACCTTATCGTCATATATTGAGAAGAGGACGCCGATCACCGTTCGTCTGCTCATGATTCGCCATAGCACAGCACTTCCAAGCTCCAACGCACGTACATACAGCACGCATTACCTGCATGGTGCCCACACACTGGCACACAGCAAGACCAACGGCATTAATTTCTTGAGAAGTAAGCGCCATACAAAGATTGTTTCTGTTGCTGAATTCCCGTTACGAAAATTGTTTCTCTTTTCCAATTGAACCATCGCAATAATACACCTTCCGTATCAAAGAATATCATCATGAGACGTTCCAATGATTCCTCTGGAGGTCTCCTACAACGAAATGTCTGTGGTCCTTAAGCATTTCCTTTAACTTTCATCTGTGCATCTCCACCATTCAGATTCGCAATATTTACGATAACCCAACCTTAATTTCCTGCTGGCAGCTTGCAGCGCTTGCAAGAGAAAAGCAAGGTTCATACCCAGAGAAGCAACAAGGCTTTACTCTGTACAGATTCCATAGTTCGTGGCACTAAATTGGTTTGCTACCTAGTGCTTGACCCCTGAACCACAGACCAGGGACCACCAGGGCTAAACCATAACCGACCCTCTCCTCCTCTAACAAGCTACAAGGCTCACGAATAAGTCATAATGTACGAACTCGCGGAGTTTGGGAGAACAGACGTGATTGACTGTCATGAGATGATGAGATAATTTCCAATCGTCTGTGTAACAAATGATGCGAAAGAGTATCGGTAGGAGATGGTGATCGTCATTTATGATTGCGATAATCAATTACCCCTCACTAGTTTCATGATTAGACACCTCAAAAGAGATTTAGACCCCTTACTAAAGGTAATAGTTGCTCAGTTTGATTATTTGATGTGCTACTCAGAACCGCCTCTTCATTCCCCTAACCTTAAATGTTCTGCTCCTTTCGCATCACAACACGGAGCCCACGTTGCAACATTAATATATCCCGACACTCCACGATACTCTATTGATTACTACCTTCGGCATTGTTACCATACTCAGGGCCTGCATCAGTACACCCACCAATCACATTATCTGGATGTGGAAGCATCAATTTGATGCAAGATGACGGGCGAGTGCTTGAATGCTTGAACTTATTATCTCAAACACTTATCACTGGCTTTCGGATATCTTTGGAACATAATACTTGTACTCCGTACATCATATGCATATTCACATACCTTGGTGTAATCAATCCATCTTGTTGTAGATACACAAATTTACGAACAACGGGCTGAGGATCGGGGATATGGTATCTATGTAGCTATACATAGATATCCTATCTATGACTTTGCAACAGTTAGAGTAAAAGATAAGACATCATGTTAACGGGGTCCGTTCTGACGTCAAGATGTCTGAGAAGATATGGAGTATTTTGGGAGCTAACGCCCATCACAATTCAATAGAGACACAGGGGGACATTAATAGTTTATTTGTCACTCATGGTTGCCATTATCCTTAACATAGCCTCCAATGTTAATAATCAAAAGTTATGAAATATTTTGCGAGGGGAACAAGTTGTTCATTCATTTATTATCATATTTTGTACATCATAGTTTGCATTCATTAGTTCTTCATAACCGATGAACCTCGACTATGTCATCCAAACATGACATAATATGATCTATTTTCTACATCCATATTTCTATCTTTGCCATCACCAACCTAACATCGCGAATCTTCTTCCGTCGGACTCCCGAAGTTCTCACCATGTATTCTTACTCCATGCTACAAACCCGAGCTGAACAAAATCCTCTCCCAAGAATATCCCATCCACATCATCTATTCTATTCATCTTACTATCAACAAACTAGATAGATACTATGATCCGATCGGATCATTATCAGCATGAACGCCATCATGATTCTTCTTACACGGAGTATGTAAGCGTAAGCGCGCCTCGGTATATACTACAGCCACGACTCTCAGCCATAAGCGGAGCATCGGAGTAGCGTGAGATGACGAGAGAGATCTCCGTGGGTATAAAAATAAGCAGTATTTGCGAGTGCGTGTCCATGTGGATGTATATATATATGTATGTACCTGAACCATGGTACTGGGATTAACTACGCGTGATGTTGGATGTTGGATCTATGTACGGCGTGGTTACTTGCATGAGATGAGATAAGATCTTAGCAAGCAATATGTATATGTTGGAACAGGATAGCAAGACTAGCTTTGCCTTATGGGTTCGGGTTCTTGATTGGGATACTGGTTATAATTAGACCATGAAATGGGTTGTGAACAATTCTGTCCACGATCTACTCGAGTATTCATTGTTCTTGTAATGAATGGGAAATATGTATTATATCCCATCTCACACAGAATCAACCAGAAACATATCTACCTCCTCACCTCCGCGCACCTCTATGTCTATATCATCGTGGCGTCACATGAATGAATATAAGGTGCCAAGTGGTGCTCTATTCTCAATTTCTCAATACTTCCGCACAACCATCAGCCCAGTCTAGGAGCCTTATTTTTACCTCCTCTACCTCCTCTACCTCCTCTACCTCCCACCCTCCCATAGCAAAGCTCCATTCTCCATTCTCCAATCCCCATTCTCAGTTCAAAACCCTCAGATACCCGTACACACATACACATCGATTTCAAATCGAGTATATAGAGATATTTCATGCTAACGACGGGATAGTATTCCTTCAGAAGGCTTTTTTTTAAAATTTCTAGTTATTGTGTTGTATCGTATATCGAATATTCTATATCGCATATTCATAATAAGATTACTTTAGATATTCCATCCATCAACACAACAATGTATCTGTTTATATATATGTGTCTGTATGTAGGGTATATATAAACACAAGGATATAGATATACAAAGAATCCAGATACAGATGCAGATGCAGATGCCAATGTGCTAATATGAAAATATGCCTATATTCCCATGTGTCTGTATACCACAATCAAGCTAGGAATCGGAAGAATGCTGTCTCTATATAGCATATAGCATATATCGACACCAAGAAAGAACCAAGCCCTCTCCAACACAGATCAGTCAACTACTCGACTAACCACGTGGTATGTTATGGTTTCTTGCACCCTATGTGTTCCCATCATCGCCATCACTAAACTCATGTGCACGTATATAAATAAATGGTTCATGAAATCTTCGTTTCTATTGTGCTATCATTTACTTCATTTTCCCCCGCCAATGTCTTATTGACAACTAATGACCAATTGCCCTACAACACACAAGAAATGAAATTAAAACGGAGTATTAAGTCTTTAAAAAAGGTTGTGAAATCTGAATTGCTCTTTTTCTAAGTCCGCCCAACCACCCATGCTGTCATGTTCTCGGCCATGACATTCATTACATATTTTCTTTCTTTCTAGAACATGAGAGAAAAGTTGTAGCGGCGAAACCACGTCTAAAACTGTGTTATGCCGCCAAAAAACCATTATACAAGGAGAAAGTCCTCATTCTCATGGAAGTTTGTGCACTCGCTTCGGAAGAGGCTGCGAGTTTACTATCCATTATCATTTATCGCATAATCGGGTCGACTACTGCCGTCGTGCCGATTGTGTGGGGTCGTATCCCGAGGTGCATATTTATGCCTTGCGGGAGCGGGTAGCTGGACGAGCTGGGCTTACGCCTGTTGCGCGACCATTTGCGGGGCCTGCATTGATCTTCCCGTGGGTAAGTGTGGCGACATCCGGAACTTTGGCATCGACCAAGGATCGTGCAGCTTTGCGACCCGTGGGGCGCTTTCCATCCTTCTTGTAGGTTGCGAAGTAGAAGGAGATGAAAAGTAAGAGGTAAGAGCTGAGAATACCCATGCCCGCAAAAGCTGCAAATTCTTCTCCGGCACAGTTACCTGCACTTGGCAAGTTGGGGAAGTAGGTTGAGGCAAAGTAAGTGTAAGATGCAAAGTAGACGAAGCCTGTATAGTGAGAGTATGTTAGCAAGCTGAAAAGTAGAATTTGTGGCTGATTGTGGATTTGTGCAGCCTTACCAAGATCAATGACAAACTGGATAATTTGGAGTCTGGTGATCCATTCCTTCCACCAAATACGGATTCCACGCGCGCTTTGGAAGTAGTACCAGTACATAACGACGTGAACCATGAGGTTGAGAGTAATTGGAACCCATGATACGGAGGTCAACCCAATGAGTTGTGTGTAACACAAGAGAGCAGTGGCGCCGTGGTGATAGCAGTGAAGGAAAGCTTCGCAAAAAATATCAGCATTTATGTATGGTATGGATCGTCAGGTTGTGGCTACATACTCAATGGCTTCTTCTTCAACACGAGGAAAACAGTATCAATCAATTCGAGGTATTTTGTGAGGTAATTGAGCTATTCAATGTTAGCCATAAATTTGTGTAGCCGCATCTCTAGTAAGACTTACGTAGTAGAGAATAACCAAGTGTGAAGTCCAACCACCTTTGACATCGCAGATTGCATAGAAAAGACCATGATTGTAAACTGTCGGCACCAATTGCTCAACGAAGAGTGCTAGAAGAATAGCACTGATGGCAGTCAGGTAGAAGTTGTGGATCATAAATGGACCATTGAGTTTGAAGGCTGGTCGGTTTCGCATTAACTCCCTTCCGCCAAAAATTATTATGTAGTATGCCAAAATGGTCAAGCCGCTCTCCTTCAAGGTTGACATAGGTGTGACCAGTGGTTGGAAATCGAAGTCTTGCGGATGGTAACCTTTGACCGCGGTAAAGGCCTTGTCGAAAATTGGCCATAATTCCACTCCGAATGGCTTCTCAATTGTTGGCAGAGGGATTGCCTTCATATCTAATCCATTTGACGACATCACGACAAAACTGCGGTTGAAATTTGATGTATTGTTGACCTTGATTGAATCTGCGACAAAACCCTTCTTAAATGTCGCGTGTTCTTTCGAAAAAGTGGAATTCGCTAGGGCGAGACGAGAAGTTATTTACAACGCGACGAAACAACCTATGAACAACGGTATTCTTCGAAAAGGATGGGGATAACGAAGGATTGGTTCTTTCCTTATGAATTCAAAACATAAAAGTAATAAGGAACTCAATGAAGGAGTGACGAAAGAAGGGAACGGGAAAGAAGTGGAATAAATTAATATTCTTTTAGGAGAACTAAGGTTGAAGAAGGATAACGATGCACAAGGAATTGGGTACGGAGACGGGTTCTTGAAACCTCGAAATCCGATCTAAAAGAATCTAAAGAAGCTCGCAATAAAAAGGGTTGAAAAAGTTTGAAAAGACTTTGAGGAAAGAAGAAAAAAGTTTCCTTTTTGACGTGTTCCTGCCAAATAGTTGCAGAATGGCCAGCTAGTTGGCTTTTCCCTGAAAGGGGTCCTAAACGGGCGACGGTTACCGAAATTGGGCCTTTGAGAATTTCACATGTTAAGGTTACCTACGGAGTACAGGCTACATACATGTTAATGTTTACTAAACTATGAACCTTATCACCGACTTTTTCAAGCATGCATTGGTGGTGTAACCAATGATTCTTCATAAAGTGTCAAAAGTTACATACGTGGGAAATAGATATGTATACCGAGCTGGCTCATTGGTTCAATTCGATGCATATCATGTGAACGACACCATGTTGATAATTTAATATGGATTTCTACAGCGTACAACAATTTAACAGTGTTGAAGGTTGCGTCCAGAAAACAAGAGTACAAGGAATAACGGTGGAGATTTAGATCAGAAGCTTCCATCCGTCAAGTGGCATTAGCTGCTTGGGTAGAGGATAGAGATGACTAGCAGCTAGAACAACAGTATCCCATACTTTGTTCAAAATGCCATCATAAACATGAAGAGACCAATTAGATCGTGCCGAGGTTAGAGGAACTTGAAGAAAGGACATATAGAAGATTTACAGTGTCGACACTACTTGTTTATACTCTCATCATGGGAAAGTTATAGCATTTAATGCGGCTCAAGTAGAGCTCGATCTCCGCCCCCCTTCTTCCTCAAGCGAAAGCAAACAACCCCTCAGTGGAAAAGTCAATTTAAAAAGGACTGGTCGGCGGTATTACCTTAAAAATAAAAAATAATCACCAGCACCTTGGTTCAATCCGTTGGTCCTATTAATCCACAAGAACATGTGATGTTGCCTTCGAAATAGTTCAAGAGCACGACTGCAGCCGATTGAGAGCTGCCACCTACAGAATACTTCAACCGTAGAATGCTCTGTATCCCGATCGAGCCTTAACTTTCCTTGATGTGGAGATGCTCGGATGCTCGGAGTGCTACGGAGTTCAAGCTCGTAAATGACATTCATCTGCTTGGCACCGAAAAGCTGTGCAGAGATTGTCGTCGTAGATTGTAGCCTCGGCAAGCCAGTTGGAGGTGTGGGGAGCAGGTGTCAAAGTTTCGTCCATTTACAAGGCAAGGGAATTTTGGATTGAGAGATCATGTATTTATAGTATCAAAGAAGGGAGAGATGTCCCGCTGTCTCCGGTTGATACTCCTGATACTTGACGTGCTCCGAGAATGCCTTTCCATGTCCAGATGCTATGGATATACCTAGATAGAAGCCAACGCTGACAAGAAGGTGGAGGAAACAAAAGAGTTGCATGGTATCGAGTCAGAATGGAAAGGATGACTTGAAGGTGGATGATCAAGCCATTAACTCCTAAAAAGTGATACGTAGCCTGACAGTAACCACCTGGGCATGGTGAAGTCGAAATCATCACCTTCAAGGTAGATCTCGGAAGCATCATGTGAAGCGGATTGACACAGAGGGAAAAATAATACCGTGTTGCCGTTGACGAAAAGTGGAGATGAGATACTCGAACATGAAATGACCAGACATCAATATCATTTTATGGCCAAGAATGTTGGGTGGGTGACTAAGCAAGGCGGACGACCAATCACAACGCACTGTTTGACTTGGTCTGGAAATTGTCGAAAGTGTGCAATTTTGACTTCAAACCCGTTGAAAGTCTATGCAATACTGAACCACTTCACCACAACAACTTTTCCTAATGTCGTCAACTAGAATCCTGCGTATTGCTACGCGCGCGCAGCCATCGGCAATTTTCCGATCCAATGGACTCCGAAGTTTCACTCCCCGCGCTGCCCCAACTATGAGCGCAACTTCTGCCAGCTGTTTCAGCACCACAAGCCGCAGTCTGGCTGAGCCTGATAAGGACGGCCAAGAAGCTGCTCATCATGAGGAGAGTTTTGAGGAATTCACAGCTAGGTATGTCGGTCTTCAATTGGAGGGGCATTCTGCTCGCATTTGAGCATGTTCCCGCACAACCGAAGGGGAGCCGAATGGAGATCAATACGAAAGTTCCAAGGTTGGCTAATAGCCGGATAGATATGAGAAGGAATTCGACCAAGTTCAAGATGTTTTCGAGCTTCAGGTATGTGCTCTCCTCATCTATCTTTTCTTGTCCCCCACATCTTCTATGAGCATACCTACAGATTGCTGATCATCGTATGATCTTTTTTCTACATAGCGAAACCTCAACAACGCCTTTGCCTACGATCTTGTGCCTTCTCCATCTGTCGTTATTGCCGCATTGAAAGCCGCAAGAAGAGTTAACGATTTCCCCACGGCCGTACGGATCTTCGAGGGTATGTACTATTGCCTTATATCACGCAAGTGGGGTGGATAGTAGGCATACTCAAAGAGTCTAGAGCTGACATCACCACACATTAGGTATCAAGGCAAAGGTCGAGAATCGTGGCCAATATGACCAATATTTGGAGGAGCTTAAGCCTCTCCGTGAGGAACTAGGCGTGAGTTTGAAGGAGGACCTCTACCCAGAGGCTAAATAGATGACGATAATGGTGATGACGGGAAGGCATACTGTAGATGGAGGGACGATGATACTGGGGATAGATGGACGGAGTGCTTCAAGGCTCTGAATTGCGACTTTTCTTATCTGTACAGCTGTATCAAGAATCACAATCCACAATCCACCCCCCACCAGTTCGGGAGAGACTTGTCAAGTACTTTCATATTCAGTGATAAAAGGAGGACCTTGATGTTTATTCCTGCTCTTAGCATACCAACTTATGGAGATGTAAGTAGATGACGCAGGGGAAGAGCCAGCAAGCAAAGGGCAAGAATAGGTTTGAGGTGAGGGCTGTGGAATATCAGTCATGTCATATCGGCTTCTGCTGTCAGATCTTGTCGTTCCACTCACATCTTGCGGTTTAAATGTAGGTATGCATGCACGCATCAACTGACGCCCTTCGCCCAAAGCAGCTTACTCCCAGGAATATATGTTCATGGGACTTGGATTTGACGAAGTATAATGTTGGCCGGGTCAAATCAAAGGATGTCAGACTGAAAGTATTTATGCTATTCTATCCTATATGGTTCACTTCACTATAGTATTTCAAATTGAAGAGTTCACCTGATATCAAATGCGGTTGAGTAGTGGTTAGGGCAACACCCAATTCATTCACGAGACTGTTGAATCAGATACTACCATGTTATTTCACCAAGTCCTTTTGGTCTGTGGTGTGTCGATAATGCAATTCATGTCTGCTGTTTTGTGTGCATAGGGCACAAGTCATGCATTCAAACTCTTTCAAACCTAGTACGCACTTTCAGGCTCCTTGACAACATGTGTGATTTGTGGGATCCTTACTATGTAAAGGTACTCACAGAAGTTGTATTAAATTGGCCCCCAGTAAGATCTGGCTAAACAGATTGAGTGTGATTTCGAATAGACCGGATGACAAGTAGTTAATCTGGGAACTGGCCGTAGATAGGTGTTGGCACAGAGATGGTAGTATTCACTTTATACTAGGTACCTAGGTATTCCCTTAATTCTTGGAAAGTTTCGCTATCATTCTTAATTATACGATCTTCCCAATCCGATCAACACAACTTCCCAAAGTGCAGACAGACATGCTTTTCTGCTGGTATCACCCCTCAAATACTTTTTGCTAGTTTAGTGGCAATGTATTTTTGCAAGCTACTTGAGTTCTAGTTCAAGAAAGCTTTTAGAGGAACAAGCTGTGAGTTTCCCATTTAACTTCCTGTCTATCACGGGAGATCGGTCTTTGGGACAAGGTTGTTGCTCTCGCCTTCTACCACTTGTAGTCTTTCACTTCAATACCTGCAAGAACAAAATAAGGCATGTCTCTTAAGATCACCAAAAAGAGGATAAACTACCGAAAAGCACATTATTGTCAAGTCAGTCAGTACCTTGCACGGTACCAGGTTCTGCTTCTGCAATTCATGAAAAGAGAAAGAAAGACTGCCGCATTTCTCTCACAAAATATGGACACACAGCTAACAAGTCCAATAAAGTGAGCAGACTTGCAGAAGGCATCCGAGAGAAGCTCAATAAGCAGGAAGAAGCCCAGCAAGTAAGGATCAATAGATCGTTGGCCAGCATGGGTCCCGTTATCAATTCAGAGCCATGGACGAGATCCAAGGATGAAAACAGACCGAGGAATTTCGAAGAGTCAAAAAGCCGGACAATACCGAGCTTAGAAGAAATAGATAGTATTCTGGAGAAGTATGAAACTCCCGAGAAGATTAGCAAGGACAGGAATCTTGTGATAATTGATGCTTCGGATTCAGACGAGGCTGGAGAAACTTCAAACGGAACCACTCAGACGAAAGCCTTGACCATTACCCGAACCTCATCAAATCATGAACCTCTTGGATCAATCTCAAAAGTCTTCCACAACACCAACAACAAAAACAATAACAACAACAGCAACAGTCTCAGACAGACAAGCTACCAACACTGCACATATGAGAGATTCAGCAGCGAAGAACTACACATACCATGCCCCAGATTACAATATAGTCTTTTTGATAATATTGAATCCATTGGGTCAATTTTAAGGGTACCAAATTTCAATCAATCGCGAATGAATCTCCAACATATTTCCAAAACCGATGGAAACCATGAAGCTAGGGTAGAGCAAGAACTCCAGCAGAGCACTGCAGGAATCAAATCACGGTCAAATAGTTCTGTTTGCCATATAACTGATCTGGAACAAGCAGAGTCAAATGTAAGTTCTTTTCTACAAGCCAGTCTTGTTCTCTTATCGCATCTGTACGCAACACAAGGCAACGCAAGGCTATCTATCATATTTCGTTCTATCAGATATTCTATGGAGTTAGTTGTCTTGGCTAGCCCCACTGCATTTAGCTAATATTTCATGCACCTGCAGAACATCCAAAAAGTTCCCCATCTCGAGAAGACTGAAGAACCCCATGCAAATCATGGAAAATCAATAGTCCAACACATCAACGATTTTGATGGTCCGGATACTCATAGGTATATCTTCATCGGAGAAAGTTATAGGTTTCTGTTTGGTTCAAAACTAATTTCCATAAGTGCAATAACTGGTGTCGATGATGCGCCAGAGGAAGAGGATACAGAGCCAAGCAAGACTGGAGTGAAGGCCGAGTGGTATGAGAGTTGAACATTTTTACATGGCGCATGTGCTAATCGATTATGTAGGGGTTTTAAAAGTCGTTATGACAGATACAGACATACCAACACCCGAAAGTACGATATTCACAGCACAGTTTGATTAAATATTTGCAATTGTACTAATAAAAGCCTCTGCAGTCCTGGAAAAACCCAAGCAACCAAAATTTTCACAGAGGCTCGTACCAAAATGGTATGGTTCACACATGCTACAGATATAACATTCAACTGGCTGACAGTGAGAAGGTCAGACGTAGCCTCGGCGGTGGACCAAAACCTGTGAATAGGTTGGGCGACGGGCAGAATGCCGCTGCGACATCACAAACACGCGGAATCGAGCCATTCAATCTTCATGATGACAGACCCAGCAAGAAGCAGAGAACAGAGCAGGCGCCTCCAAGTCATAGAAAATATGGTGGAACAAACCAGTTGGAGCAAGGAGCAATTCAGGAATCTGGTGGGCATAAGCTTTTCCAAGGTGAGCCGCCTGACACGGGTGCGTCTGTTGAAGAATTCCAAACAGTCGAGGACATTATAAAGCCAAAGGTACGTCGCATAAAACGCAACGCCACTACTATGCGCGCAACCAGCGGCTCCTCAGGAGGGCTCAGCAATAACCGAGATGGAGCTCATATCAAATCTTCGAGGCAAAGTGATCACTCAAGGAGCCGAATTCATACGAATGGATACTTGGAGGATTCCGATGACCCGATTGTTGACGATGACCCGCACATGTTGATATCTGCCCCCCAAAAATCACCTCAAGTGATAATTCCTTCTCCATACTTCGGAACTTCAAACCTAAAACCTGCACGCCAGAACCCATACTCAAGAGCAGATGGACGTCATAGATCACCGCAATATCAGAAACTGCAAACTTCCAAGAGATCTTCGCCCAACTTTACACAAGAGAGAGGAGCTTTGAATGAGTTACCCATAGGTGATAATAGCGAGGATGAGTTGTCACAGGTAAACCCGCCTAGGATAGCAAATGGAGGTCATCTCAACAAGGCACACGAAGAATGGAAGGCAAACGATAGCGGCAGTGATGAAGGTTCCGAAAACGAGTCGAGCCTTGTGAAAACGGGAGATATAATTCCAACCAATTGGGACAAGCGTGGGACGGGTGACAGGAAATTACGACAACTGGAAAGCTACGGACAATACAGAGTTAAAAGCGTCTTCTCAAGAAATAGACACTGGCACAGGCCGGATATTTTGTCGGAGAGCCGGTATGTGGGTTTGGATCAATGTGGAGTTGTGAAACTCATGGGTGATACGAAGTCCTTCCCAGGATTTGCTATAAAAGCAGCCTCTATACTTGATGTAAAAACTGGACATGAATCTAGCAAGCTGATCATTCGAAAACCAAGCGAGAATGGTCCTATGCAAGACTCCGAGATGTTCATAGAATTCGACTCAGCTGATTCTGCTCAAGATTTCCAGGAATCGCTTGGGATCTTCCAAAATGATCTTGAAATTTGTTGCATGGAAGAGTACATATTCATGATTCTCATCATTGATACTACAAGCTAACAAATTTATCCAGGTCCGAGATTGATCAAACCTTTCACCACGCTCGTGACACTCTCGACAAAAGAGCTGGACAGGCAGTCAATAAACGAAATAGAGCTGAAAGCCATCCTGAAGATATTCAACTTCTGGCATCAAACCAAAAGAGACGAACAACACAGCTGACACAACCACCCGTATATGAAATTCAGCAGCCAAACAATACTCATCCTCCAAAACCAAAGAGGCAGAAGCTTCATGAGAGAATGCAGACTCCCCACACACCACAAAATATGAATGAAAATCTTGATCCAATCGATGCTGTGGAGTTCTATTCAAGATCAAGCCAGGCCAGTGGAACTCGTGCGTCATTGCGGAGTTCTGATAGGCCTAAGCAATACAAACCAGCCCCTAAAGCAAGGACCCCTAGCCCAGAGCGCTGGTCAGAAATAAATAAAGCTTGGTTAAAGGAATGGAAAAAATCCGTCGTATATCCTAGGGCCAGTAAAAAGACAGCTACTGTTGACAAGCAAGATATTTACAGGCTTGATGACGGAGAGTTTTTGAACGATAATCTTATCATGTTCTACCTTCTCTGGCTCGAGCAGCAGCATCCAGAGTTGGCGAATCGGGTTTACGTTCATAACACATTCTTTTACGCAAGCTTAACCAAAGCTGCAAAGGGAAAGAGAGGGATCAATTATGAAGCTGTTGAGAGATGGACGGCAAAAGTCGATCTTCTTTCTTATGATTATATTATTGTGCCCGTCAACGAAAATACTCATTGGTATGTGGCGATCATATGCAATGCACCCAAGCTTCTCGATTTAGAGACCAAGGAGCAGTTGGATTCAACGGAGAAGGATGCGAAATCTGAAATGGATGGAGAAATAGAGTCCCCTGAAGAGAGCAAACCTCCGACGCCATCTCGATCGCCGCAGTCTATCCCAACGAGATCTCTAAACGAAATGGACGATAATGGTGTTGACAGTAGTTTTAAAGGATTGTCTTTGTCAAGCGGCGAGAAAACAAAAAACCCATTGGATATCGTACCTGCTGAAAGTCTCTTTCGTAGCAATGACGGATTGCCCATCATCTCACCGGACGTTGATCGTGGCAACGTCTCTGCAAACAAAGCTGCCAAAAACGTGATTAATCTAGCAGAGTCAAGCTCGCCAATAGCAAGGCCAAATTTTGGGACGAAGGGAAAGAGACTTCCCCCGACTCGCAATTATGACACAAAACAGCCTAGAATCATTACTTTTGATTCACTTGCTCTAAGGCACGCTTCTACATGTGCCAATCTAAAGGATTACATTGTGGCGGAGATAAAATCGAAGAAAGGCATCTCAATTACACCCCCTAAAGTCCTTGGCATGACAGCTAAAACACAAGCAAAAGACAGTGACACAGGAAGATATCCAGGAAAAGGTCTTCCTGAACAAGGCAACTTTTGTGATTGCGGTGTGTACCTCCTAAGCTATATGGAGGAATTCTTCGAACGTCCCGATGACTTCATCGAAGACATCATGGAGAACAAGTATGAGGTTCGTGGCAATCGGAATAACACACCTGAATTTCGCAAGAAGATCCGAGAGCTTCTTCTCCAGCTACAAGCAGAACAAACCCGAGAGGCAAATGCAGTCAAAAAGGCGAAAATAGCCAAAAAGCGAATAGGTATTCCATTAATGACTAAGGACAAAGTTGAGCCCTCAGAATGCCAGACAGCGTCTCTCCCTTTGATAAGCAGTGATAAACAGCCACTTGCTTCCACTGTCTCTACTGTCGCTGAACGTAGTAATCAAGAATCTTTGACAGAGGCTGCAAGAACTACCCCAAAATCATTACCAAGTTCAAGGGGAAAAGACGTCATCAATATTGAAGATAGTCAGGACAACCTTCAAGGAAATTTTGAAGAGGATTCTGCACCGAGTTTTATCAAGGAGGCAGACCACAGGACAGCTGAAAAACAACTTAGATCAAGGGGTCGTGAAAGAAAACCTCGTCAAACCACCTCAACTGGGGTAAGATCCAGTCCTTCCAAGCCTGATGTACCCATCGAAATTCGTGATTCTTTCGAAGATCAAGAAAGCACGCAGGAAAATGAGGATCACGAGTCTCAACAACAGAAGGGAAAGGATGATGTTATTGATCTCGATAAAGATGAGTCCCATACCGGCAAGGTTGAGATTGGACAAGACTCTCAAAGTGGTACACAGTGGTTCGGCAATATGGTGGGTATGGTGGGAAAATACTTGAACAGATCGGCAGGCCAAACAGCCTCGAAAGACGAGGTTTCAGGGCCTACTTCTGCGCTCAAGTCTCCAGGACAGAATAAACCTCAAGCATTGAAAAGCTCGTCACGTGCTGGTATGAATTCACCTCGGCGATCGGAAAAGGATATGAGACCGAGGCAGTCTGTTCCGGAATTACGTTCACAATCGCCAGAGCAAGTTGTGGTGGATTTGACTGAAGATGTTGCAGACCCGATGCTCCGAGACCAGGATAGTTCCCCCTTTCCAGACGTTCCACCAATTACATCTTCTCCGCTGATGGCTGGTTCACAAGAACGCGATAGATCAAACGATCAACCATCTATCATGGCACCATTTGGTCGGAAAAGTAATACGTCGAGAGGGGAAGATGGAGACAAAGCCTCAGAACGCTTTCGTCATTCTGGTATGGAGGGGTTTGTAAACAGTCAACTATTGTCTGGACGAGATCCTGTAGAGGCAGTGATGGTTTCCCAGTTCAAGCACTGATATACCCTCACTCGCAAAGCAACTAGCATCAACTTTCTTTCTCTGGAGTCCTCGGCGTTTACTTACTTTGATCCATACCAGATAACTCTTTCTTGCATGTAAACTCTGGAATCACATCATAGCTAAAATTGCTTATGGTAGCATTGTTCCATTTTGAATCGATAGATGGGCGGTTTTGGGGGTGGGGAGTGGAGCTGTGCCGAAAAGTCAGCATATTGCTGGAGAGTTGTGCGATGATACCGATGGGGGAGGCGCTAAAGAGAAGTCATGATTAACTTGATGGATGGGTGAAGAGAGATGGGTCATTAGTGCAGAATTAGAAATGGGAAGACGATATCTCTGAAAGTTGCTGGAGGTGAACGTGGCTAGATAGACATTTTAAGTAAATAATAGCAATTTGCTATCGTAGATAGACACAATAAATAATGTTTACAGCAGTGAACTTTATATTAAGCATGCTAGGTGGACTTTGCTTTTGAGTGTACATATATATGCATACATAGTAAGCTCAATTCATAATCCTCGACGTCCAAAATCACAAGATAAGATATATCAGATGAATTTTAAAAGCACAGTATGCATACTATTCCCCACCCCCTGATCTATCGATAAAATGCAGCGCAAGTAGGAAACAGGTAGGTAATTATTAATAATAATTGCAATTCTTATCTGTTTCTATTTGTACCTAGGTATCTATAAATTGCAAGATTAGATTAATTATCAAAGTCAATCCTCAGGAGTAATTAACAAAGTAACGAAGTAACAAAGTAATAATATAATTTTGGTAGAATTAACTAAGTATATATGTACTCGAGTAAGTAAGTAAGTATTTTTAATTATATAATGTGTGTTTCTTGTAAGATTAAGATTAGTTCTTGTGATTCTTGTGAGATTAGTTTTTATTTATTTATTGCTACTATCCACTACTAGGTAATTTACCATATAATTAATTGATTGATTGATTGATATACACAAAAGCATACACATACATGAAATGGAAACAGTCCACCCTCCCAAATGATCGATCATTCAGTAACCAAGCAAGTAAACAAATCAAATATCAAAACACAAATATCCTTTCTTACTTATGCATACATAAACATAAACACGAGACGCCATATGCGACCAACTAACATAAGTAAATTCATTCAGACAGAGACTCCTCATATTTGTTTCTCCACCTAGCTTGGAATTTCGAGATGGTTGCTGTAGATTTATTTATCCATCCACATCCATCACTCATCTTCATGTAAGATGTTACAAATCTCCGCCTGGTTAGCTAGCTAATATATTTCCAATCCTGGACAGCTCACATATGCGATATAAAGCATCCTCAACACCCAAAAAGGAATATCTGCAAAGAAGCATGTATGCAAGCTCTTCGACTAAATCATCCACGCTACTGCAAATGGGCACCAAATCGCCTTCCGGCATCACCGCCTTGAAACAAATCACCACCAAAGACTCCAGGTGCGGGACTATTTCCCCTACTAGCCGTGTTGCTTCCCGGTGCCATGCTACCCAATACTCTCGGTCTTGGACTCATGTTGCTCATTCTTGGACTTCTTGGAACGCTGGTGCCGCGTGTTGTTCTGCGTCCATTGGTATATGACTCCAGTTGTCTAGTGAGACTCTCTAACATGCGTTCTCTTTCCGCGAGTTCTCTCTTAAGTTCATTGATGGTATCTACTTGTTGCTGAATGATTCCATCGTTATTTATTTTCTGAATCTCGACACGGGCGGCAGAGGCTTGCTTTTGAAGACCCTCACGTTCAGACTGAAGGTTCGTGAGTTGATTGCGCATTTCTTGGGCTTGTTGGGAGCTTTCTTGATAAAGAGATGTTGCATAATCAGCTCTTTTTTCTACACTAACTTGACCTTTCTTGAGACGTTCGATTTCAGCTTGAGCAGCACGAAGATCGTCTTTGGCCTTTTGAAGTTCGGCAATAGAAGGAACTGCAGATGTAGAAAGAGAGTTCTGCGCAACAGCTAACTCATTTTTTAATGACGCATTCTCTTCACGAAGTTTGGCGGCCGCTCCATCATGTATCTCTAGTTTCTTTTCGTATTCGGATTGACGTTTTACAGCCTGAGCGTTCTCGTGTTCATATCTGGCTTTCTCGTCAAGAGCGCGTTGATATTTTGGTTGGATTCGTTTAATGCTCTTTTCATAGTCCTCGCATCGAGCTCGTAACGACCTTATCTCTTTAAGATCTGCCATGTTACCGTTCACGGTATTTGAATCAGGCCTCGAAGGTGTCATCCGCTGACGCTTGATCGCATTATCATCATCTAAAGCATCGAAATCCTGAAATATGTAAGTATTATGATAGCGACGCAAGCAAAGCGAGTGAACTTACAGACGGTCGCTTGAAACCGGACTGTGATATTGGTTCCACCGGTGAAAATAAAGATTGTGTCAGTGAATCTGGTTGGCGGTTGAAAGCTCCATGACCGGGCAAAGAAATGTCAATGTTTGGCATTGGCATTATGGGCCATTCTGCTTCAATTGAATCATCAAGGACATACTCTGCAGCTCCTCTGGCGGCCTGTTGCGGCTCGGGATAGATACTCGTATCTAAACGTCCAATGAATTTTCGAGTTTGAGCGACATATTGGACTAACCTATCTTTCCGCTCCGATGATTCTAATGTTGCAGGTATACATAGTTCCACATGCTCAATGGAGTTTGTGATGACAAGCCACAATAAAGGTGCGCGCTTATCCGGGTTCCTGGGGTCAAAAGGTAAAATTTCAGAATACTCATCTCCTCCTTGGGACGCCGAGAATGATGAGTCAAATGCCACAACCACTGAAGCAGGAGAAACAATGCAATCGCGAACATCGATCCATGTAGGAAGTAACGTGATTTCCATCAGATCTTTTTCAGACTTTCCCGGGTTCCCAGGTATGTCGGGGCGACTGTAATTATACTGCTGCCATCTGAAGAGTGATTCAAGGATAGGTAGAATCGCATCGCGTGCTAATATCACCACATGGACCTTAGCTGCTCGAAGTGAATCCAAAAATTGTTGAATAAACAAAAACTTGGTGCTGATAGTCACAGCGTACCTAGCTTGCGCACTGTCATCTAGGCTCTGAGTTGAAGATTCCTCCACAATCAAGTCTTGATGATCACAGATTAGTTTTAACTCTTCAATCATTAGGTCCATGCTGTCTGAATCTGGTGCTGTTGATGACCTTCCCAAGAACGACACGATATCGTTCTTCTTATTCCTGATTGTAGTATCATATACATCACGAACTTGTGTCATCATTGGCAGCGGGATGATAAATTCATTCCGTCCTAATTTGCGTATAGTCAATACGTTGGGACTCATGTCTGTAGACTCTATTGAAGATCTTGGCATCGAGACTGCTCTGTTGCGTGGCCTCGATGTATCAGTAATGCTATCCCGCATAGGCAACAGGTGGTTAGTTGAGCCGGTTGGTGGTGCAGTTGCTACACGAGGGGGCATGCTCGATGGAGATCTAGATTTTGTTGATCTCGCTGTTCTCTCACCAACAGCAAGATGGGAAGCACTTGATCCGACTGCCGACATTTTCTCAACGAGATAAGACGAATGTAGTGGTGAATTTCTGCCGCTGGACCAGGCTAATCCGGCCGGCCCTTGCGACAATGGCGATTCTTGAGACTGCAATTCGGCGTTTTGAAGATGCGCGCCGGACTCGATACTCGCTAATACTTGTGGCAAAGCTGCTTCTGTGGAAGGCTCGGATGCAGAAGGCTGCGTTTCAGGTATTTCAGTACGGGTTTCGCGGCTATGTATAACGCAGTGCTTTTCCGACACAAACTTTGAGAGATGATGATGACCTTCGAGATATTGGTCTAGGTGTGTGGTTGTAAATTCTGAGACTTCGGAATTATCAGCCTGCACGTGGTCTAGAGAGCCTTGGGACTGTGAATTTTCACGGTTAAGATCTTGAGATGAGGTACTCGGAATTTGGCTGATAATTTGTGCAGCTTGGCAAGTTGCTTCTGGGCTCGAGTCAAGATTGGTAAATGAAGGGAGTGATTGGGAACGCTGAGAATCAGACAGCAATGTTCTGGAATGAGGGTTATCGTTAGGCAAAGAGGAAGCACGATCTTGACTAGCAGTTTGCGTGTTCACACCTTGAGCTGGAGAGCTGAATGGTTTTGTAAGCTTGAATCCAATAAAGATACAATAGAGGATAACGTGAGATGTTTTTCTATACAATTAGATCGGATACTGATAGACTGACCTTTTAGTGAATGGATCGCTCAAAAGATACGAATCGGGTATCTCCAGCGATAGCTGTGGCTGTAGTTGTTTCTGAGATTCAGATGGACCTGCTTTCTCTTCTAATGAATGATCAAAACTTTGCTTGGAATAAGATATTGAATTTTCTGATGCCGGAGAAATATTTGTGACTGGTGGTAATTGAGATGGTTCCTCACTGTCTGTACGGTCTGTACGGTTAGATCTTAAGGGTTGCGATCTTAAGTGTTGTTGTGGCTTTGGTGTCAAGGGTTCCTGTGGGGCGGACTGTACTAGATTCACATTAATTGATGAAAGTGAATGATCAATTGTAAAACTGTCCGGAATGGAGGATTTCTCCAAAGGTGCTCTTTGATTTATGTTATTACTAAAACCTCCTTCTCGCTCCTCTTCATTCGCGACGGTTACGGTATCGACGGTATCGGTATGTTGTGTAATAAGGGCTTCTGGGCTAAGGTGACTACGGGCAATACCTTTCCGGGCTCGGTCCGAAACCTCGGCATGTACCGATAGGGGAGAGTCTTCTTCACAATCACTCGCTCTTCTCGGAATGGATGGATTATATGAAGTTGAGCCAGATAGATATTGGGAGCCTGCTTCAATATCCTCGTCCCAAATAAAGGCTGGTGCTGATTTTCTACGTGGCAATAATGATTGAGAATCCAGGGAATTTGGGACTTGCAGAGGAGAAGACGCTTGTAGATCTGCTTGAGTGCTCGAGTAGTTTGACACTTGAGATGACCTGAACACGGTATATTCGTTGGGGTTTATTTCCTTATTGAGAGGAATCACAATTGAAAGATCATTGCTAGAGCTCGAGCCTTGGTTCTCGTAACTATCCCTGATCTCCCTGGTCTTGTTCTTCGTTCCGACCCTTTCTCCAGCGATTTCATTGGTATTCCGCACCGATCTCCTCCTTAATAAGCCAGGGGCTCCGGGTATATTCGATTTACTTCGCGTCCTCGGTGGTATAGGTTCGCTATCTTGGGAGGAAGTGTGTTGTAATTGGGACTTGTATTTGTTAATGGCTTGTTTGCTTTCCCATTCATAAATTGCAACTTCTGTGACATTCGAATAAGGTTCCTAGATTTTCATGTCATCAGTCTCAAGCACTCTGGCATATATTATGATAAGATTTTCATACCCAAGTTGGTTCATAAGGTTCCCCTGTTTCCGGGTTGTCTTCCCAATCGATCAGGAATTCGGTAGTTTTACCAATTTTTCGCTCACTCAATATGCCCTTTATGTTATATAAAGGCGGGGAATCCTCTTTTTGCTTTAACCTCTTCTCAGAAGGACTCGGCTGTCGTACTGGAGATTCTGCAAGGTTTTTGCGCTTCAAACGCCTTTGTCGTGTAACTTTTGGATCATTTGGTTGAACTGCGCGATCAGTATTTGAAAAATCCATTAGTACGCAGGCTGGTTCTTGAAAGTTGCAGTTCCATGATCAAGTACAAACCGATAATTTTGGAGAAGAGGGGTAAAATTTCATAGGAAGAAGAAAAGAAAGAAAAGAAGGAAGGAAGAAAGAAAGGGAACGGATGACTTTATTTGCGAAAGCACAAATTATCTTTTGACTACGATATCCTCAATATTTTCAGCCTTGCAGAAATATGATTGGGTTGTTTGTTATCCATTGGCTTAGATGTAAAGCCTTTCTGGTTTAGTTACCTTACAGATCGGTCAATTTAGTTTCCGAGGTAAGATTATTGGAATCAGCCAATCAGCCTTGAAACATTCTACGAAGAAAAAGCAAGGCTGGATTTTGAAACATTCTCAACAATTCAATTATACTCTTCACATTCTATTGAAAAAGATGTTTTTGATTAATTTGTGATTAATATAAAGTCGAAGTCTTCCTTATCTCATTAGTTTATTTCTTTTCTATTGGGCATTGATCTCTTACAAAGTTGACATCTCATTGATGCTAGGGTATTGAGGTGATCAGAAGGTAATCTTTCCTACTTTTCCTCCTATACATACCTACTCCCAAGAGAATCAACCTCCTCTTTCGAAACTTTTCAATATGACTACAAGTCAATGGAGCCTTGTATTACTATACATATCACATCTCAAAAAATACTATTAAATCTACATACTACTTCTATGCAAGCAAGCACCCACAGCCTTGATAACCCTCGTATTTCGAATTCCCTCGGGAAATACTACCTATAATATATATCAAACTCTATGATATTCCTCTCAATAGACCCCCAAATTCATATCTCAGCCCTCAGTTATATCCACCAACTCATGAATTCGAAAAAGATCCGTATATTCCTGAGACTATAGCAGATCATAACACCGTCATCATAAACATCCTTATAGTTTCACAGACAACATGAAGCTCCTTTCAAACTCTCTCACCATCATTTTCTTATCGTATACTCACGTACTACATTTCCATACATCACAAACGATCCCAGTCCCACATCCTGCTCGTAAAGAAGTCCCTATGAAGCTTTCTGTAACGATACTGTACCGGAGGCAGCGGCTGCCTGAGGTTTCGTCTGATTGGTAGTTGTGGGTTAAGGCTTTATCACTAGTCTTCACTTGGAAGTGAAGTCGTTACTAGATCAAGTAGAATGTAGGTAAACTAATTGATAACTAAGTTGAGCACGAAGCTCCTAAACTATGAAACTACTCTGACTATATACTGAACAATAAAGGGGGCCCCTAGGAGCTTTCTGGCTCCTCAAGACTCCTTATCACGCGATTTCTGATGGTGCGTGCGCGTACGATCTTCAGGTGACCAAGATCACATACTAATTCGATGAAATCTGATCGTGTTTGCACACGGCCTAAGCTCTCCTAATTAATCAGTTTGCTACCATCGTAACACCATCAATCCTAATGGTGAATCGTGACACTTTCCCACCCTCATTCTGAGGAATTCGCTATAGCTCACGTTTGTGCTTTCTACAAGAGCTCTCGAAAATTGAATGAAAAGTAAGGTTACCTAGTATAAAGCTCTTGATAATGAACATTGAAAAAACGGTGTTAGAAGACTAAGACAAGATGGATGTTGAAATTTGATAGATGTCTATATTCTTACCATGTTATCAACGATATACCATCATCATACTCCATACACTATATCAATTCAAAAATAAATTAAGGATAAATTTAGATCTCTTCATATAGATGAGGATTAGAGAGCTCTATTTCCATCGATCTTGCAGAATATCTCTTAAATAGTAAACATAGCTCTCTTCTCCTTCCAGTTGTATCTGTTTTAACATGCTATCAATGATGTCGAAAGAAATATTTAACAACATGAAGACTTTTGACTTAAACTTTTTTCCCTCATCTTCATCAATCAAGAAAAACACATTTGCTTCCCGACACAAAGCCCTCCTCTGAGGTTCGGAGATATCTGATCTATATTTGAACTTGGTCATTTCTGAGTCGATCTTAAGTGTGAGAACAGGGATGGATAGGACAAGATATGTTTATCAATATGGTAGCATTGAACTTGACACAGAGATGTGGAATCGGGAGGTCGGGAAATTTTCTGTGAGATTTTGTTTACATATTTACTTGTGTTGTGTGAGGTAGATTTACCAAGGTGTGATATGGCTGGTGATGAGGAAGTGGAGGGAAAAGAGTTGAGTGGAGAATGTCTTGGTACCCAAATAGTAATTTTTCAATGGGAGCCTTCAATTCAATTTATTTCTCCTTAATTATCAGATTGAATAGGTAGAAAAAAAATACAGAATCATATATCGGAGAGGAAGCTTCTTCCTTTGATGGAAAAGACTATTTGAAGCTATCCAGATATCCAGATATCCGTATATCCGGATATCCTACAATTCTAGATATGCAACAAAACTTTCTGGGCGGGATAGGAGTGGCTGATTGGAGGAACGAACTTGCCAAGATAATATATAAAGCGATGTGTGTTGAAGGTGAAGTTGTGGTAGTGAAGTCCAGAAGAGAAAATCCTCGTGCTTGAAAATTGTAGACAAAGATTTCAACTTCTATTCTCCTCCACAAGTCCAAAAACCGACCTTGTTGGAATATGAAGCTTTTCAGTTTGGTATAAGAGGCTTTTGAAGCAGGTATCACAAGATCGACTTTTTGTAGATATGCAACAAGACTTTTAGGATTTGGAGGAAGCGATGTGATTGGGAGGCTGATGTGAAGTAGGAAGCCAGTTTTGAAGTGAGTTTGAAGTGAGGTTGCTAAAGTGAATATTTGTACAGACAAGAACTTTCATTCCTATACATTGAAGGGCGTAGAAGGAAATAGAGCGGAATGGGATGGGATGCCATGTCCTTGAATTTTGAAAATGTGCATAAGATAGATGAAAATCCACTTCAGTGAATGGAACAGAATACCTTCATTTGGCTATGCAGATAGCTGAGGTAGGATGAGCTTTAGATTAGAGACTCATGGTGGACTTTTCTTTTGGAGAATTATGGGCGAGCGTCCGAAATTGAGACATGGGAAAAGATCAGAATCCAGGATACGTATCTGGCAGTAAGGAAGTCAATGCACCCAAAGAAGGAAGACCAAACATAGAGTCAATGACGGACGATAGGTCTCCAGGACCTGTAAGACCCCTTGCTTCACTAGCCAGTTATCAATTTGTTTATACTCATTCAAATGGTAAGAAAACTTTAATACCTCTGAAGATGAGGCTTTTCAGTGAATGAAAAAGATATTGTAGGGGAAGAGGAAGGCTTGAAACAGAGTTCGAGGAGATTACAAGATATAGGGAGGAAATTGTAAGGCAATTGGAACATACCAGAAAAGAAAGAGAGAAGATTAAGGAAGAAAGTAAGAAGAGTAGAAATAAAGAAAGGCGATAAGAAAGACAGAAGGTGAAAAGAGAACAAGGATTGTGTGGGGAATGTTGTGAGGTCTTAAAAGGATACGGAGAAGAGAAAGACACTGCAGTAATTAGGGAGATTTCTCACAAATTAAATGATGGAGCAAGAGAAGAAAACATACATTCCATAATTATATAAAATTCACTCAATGGACGCCGATGCCCAAAATCATTGAGAGTGGACAATGATGGAAAGAAAAGGTATTGACAAGACTGCCTGCCGTTTACAGAAAATGAACAGCGAAATGTATAGGGAAGTCTATCGTCGCGTTAAAATGGAAAAGGAAAGACCATCCCACTTGGCGCACTCATCCTGCACAACCAACTCGTCAAATCTCCTTATTTAGCAATTTAGTTTCCACTAGGTTATACAAAAATAAATATTTAAGAAAATAAATAAATACAAATAATTAAGAATTTTGAATATAGATTTTAAATATTTGATTGTTGAAAAGATACACCGTTCTATCTCTTTTAAGAGCACAAACTTTGAATATTTTTTAATTTTGTATTTAAGGAATGTCACACTCAAGAATACTGGGTAAAGTATCTTGTATTAGAAAATAATAAGCTAAGGAGAAAAGAAGAAGGAAAACAAGAGTAGCGAGTTTTCCTGTGATTAAATACAAACGGGGCATGCCACGTGTCCCGAAGGTGTGAGGCGTCACAGAATACATATTTGATATAGATCGAAAAGGATTTCCATCTAAAATCAAGAGTATAGAAGATATAGCGAATTATATTCTTGAATCAAAAAGTGCGAAGAAAGTTGGAAAGCTCTAGGCTTATCGATTTGTAAAACATTATACAGAATTAAAGTGTGACGGAAATCCCTGCTTTCCTCCCACCCTTATTATATAAGAAACCTCAGGTACATTAACCATGTCCACACATGATACGATTACTCGAGATTAGTATGCGATTTAGGTGACCTGAGGATCAGATCCGGACAAGTACTAGGTATCAATGGTTATCGGTAAAGTAAGATCATTGGAGGGATAAATATGACTTCTTTTTGCCTAGCCATTGCGGCTAGGCCATTCATTTGTGTATATATAGAGTAGCTATCCCCATCTACAGGTGCTCTTCACCTGTAGATTCTAAGTTAAATACAATTGCTGGTCTATAAACACCCTTTTGGTCACATAAAGATATATTTTAATGTTACAACGGCTATCTTCTATGCCGCGTCACATGACTAAACCAAGGTAACGTGATTAAAGTCACGTTATGGACCGCTGAGGAACGCTGGCTGTCCAGGACCGCGCAGTGGTCCTGACTAGCCATAGATATGAAGGTCTATATAATCAAGATGGATTTCCTTTATATAGAGCTTCGTGTTCAAGATCAATCATTTAGTATATCCTACTATTAGTTACGAATTGTATTTCATTATTGTTATTACTTAAGTCCCTGCTTGACGCCTAGTTATAAACCACCTCGAGAGCCTAGAGCACTTCCACGTGATCTAGACGGCAAACCTCGTAACAATTAAATAATAATAAAAATAATTACAAATTTAAAAAATCACAAAAAGATAAGAATAGAGAGCCTTGATAAATCTTTTTTATATCTTTAAATCTCAAAAAAATTTATATTAAAATTTTTGTTTCAAAATCTTAAATAGAAAAAATTATCTAATAAATAAAACATATTAAAAGACTATTAGAATAGTCTATTTCTTATTATGGACTAGCGGCGAATCGAACGCCGGACCTCTCCCATGCTAAGGGAACATTATACCACTAAACCACAAGCCCTTTTATTTACCCGTTCCTAGAAGAAATAAATATATATACTATGAAAATTTCTTGATCTTGTAGTGGATCTAGTTGCTTTTAGTTCTGGTTTTTCCTCGCTTAGATGCAAAGAGTGGGGTGGAAAACTTTAATTGAACTCTAAGAACCCTGCTTTGATTTATTTGAGAGAATTGTGACGCCTCACACCTCCGGGTCACGTGGCATGCCCCGTTTGTATTTAATCATAGGAAAACTCTCTACTCTTGTTTTCCTTCTTCTTTTCTCCTTAGCTTAGTATTTTCTAATACAAGATACTTTACCCAGTATTCTTGAGTGTGACAAGAATATTATTTAAAATAAGATTTTGATATTTTGAGATTAGTGTTACGAGGTTTGCCGTCTAGATCACGTGGAAGTGCTCCAGGCTCTCGAGGTGGTTTATAACTAGGTGTCAAGCAGGGACTTAAGTAATGACAATAATGATATGCAATTCGTAACTAATAGTAGAGTATACTAAATGATTGATCTTGAGCACGAAGCTCTACACAAAGGAAACCATCCTGATTATATAGACCTTCGTCCTCCATTGGATCTCTTGGGTCCTGAGAGTTTGTGGACCTACGATTCGTATGGACCTACGATTCGTATCCCTGAATATGCAGGGTCCATCACGTGACTTGGATCAGACTATATGTCTGTGCTTGCTGAAGGTGGGGAGACTCTACGAACCGATTACCATACAAAATTGTATGCGAATCGGTTTGCTTTTCCACGGGGTCTAAGCTCATATGGACAGGTTGACTGTTACTACGTAACAATTAGATAATTGAGATATTGGTAAGGTTTATATGTCAATTTGAACCTTAGTTTGAAATTTAATTTGAATCTTTCAAGGTTTTTGATATTTTTTATTAAAAAACTTATTAATAAATTTGTTAAAGTGAATGGTTCCTGCGTAGCACGTGCACAGGCCACTAGTCCTATTAGGACTAGATTGAGAAGCTCTCTGTAAGAGAGCTTCGCACTTCCATAGAACTTAGAAGAGAGATTAACCTACTAGATCAATATTACTGTCACGATTCACCATTAGGATTGATGGTGTTACGATGGTAGCAAACTGATTAATTAGGAGAGCTTAGGCCTTGTGCAAACATGATCAGATTTCATCGAATTAGTATGTGATCTTGGTCACCTGAAGATCGTGTATGCACGCACCATCAGAAATCACGTGATAAAGAGCCCTAGGAGCTTCGTGCTCAACTTAGTTATCAATTAGTTTACCTACATTCTATTTGATCTAGTAACGAATTCACTTTCAAGTGAATACCAGTGATAAAGCCTTAACCTATAACTACCAACCGACGAACCTTAGGCAGCCGCTGCCTTTAGTACAGTATCGTTACAATTACCTCAGTTCTGCCCTATCAGCTTCCCACTATTCCCTGTGTGAGGTCATTCCTTTTAACAAAAATTTTAATATATATAAATTAAAGAATGAATAATATTATAATATCAAGTTATTCATTATAATATCAAGTCATTCATTATGAATCAAAAGATTGATAGCCCTGAAAGGATTATATATAATTATTGGGTTTATTGAGACTAGAAAGAGCATCAGATTGAATTGATTGATTCTCTAGCTAAGCAGTTAAGCTGCGAGTATATATTCAAAAAATGAAGGAATAGGGTTAGGTATTCGGCCTTCGGAATTAAAGTGCTTTGAAATCAAAATTTTGAAAGCAAACAAACAGTATACCAAAAAGGAAAGAATGAATTAAAAGTTGAGTTTTGTTTGCTCCTTATATGCATCATGCAATATATATGCATATGCTGCCAAGATCCCAGGAGGTCAACAATAATAGCTACTATATATGAATGATCTCGAGTATTAATTAGTCAAGGTCCGATCAGAGTGATCGGTTTATACAAACCTTTAAGTCGTGTCATTTACATTATAAAGTATTCCTATAATAAATAATCATTCTAATCTCACTTTCAAGTTCTATATTAATATATTCTACCTAGGATATCCTTTAATTATTGCTCTGTTGTAATTTTTAACATCTACAACATTCAATTCTGTTCCATTTATTTCCGACACCATTCTCACCTTCCGTTTTAGAAATACATGGACAAACCAATAAGGTTGTATTCAAATTTCGATTGTCTTTTCCCCCTCAACTATTATCTTTCATAGACACTACAATCACAAACATGCATCGAAAATATCTTCGGTTTGTCTTTAATGCAATCCTGAGCTCAATGCTATGAAGTCAATTATCAGCGAGGACTGGTGAAGGTTCAAGGAGGTGAAAAGTAGGGAATTGGAGGATGAAGAAGAGAATGCGAGGGTAGCAGATACGGGCAATAGTGAGGAGGTCTTGGGGACGGCAGAGGATATTTGTCGCATAGGAAGAAATGGTCAGGAACAATGAGCTCGGTAGGAGAAGGATCTCAGGTTGTTTGCCAAAGAGTCGACGGAGAAAATGGACACTGCCATGACTTTACAGTCATGTGTAATGGCTACCTTTATTTCCCAATGTCACTGCCTTTCCCGACGCTTTGATAAAACCGCTACTACCTCAGTACGACGAGGAATTTCTGGAGGACGATTACGAGAACCTAGAGGAGGCCGAAAATGATATGGAGGGTATAAGCCGGATGGCGCAAGTTTGCTCTTCTAGTGTCTGGAAATCAAAGAGATTCTTCAAGTCTGTCTACATCCTTAAATTCTACTTTTCTCTGGTTATCATTGATCAAAATAATTTGGATATAATTCAAGAATACCCCTCTCGATCAAATTCTATCAATGTTACATCGAATTTGCATAGGTGTTCTATACAGATGATTCCATTTACTAACAAACTCATGGGTAATAGGTACATTGCGAGAGTCTTCATCGACAGAAAGGATACGTGCTGCAGGATGTTAAAGCCGACTCACAGTGAGGTTGTGCAGCGCGAATACAAGTCTTTGAAAATGATAGCGGAGTCTCACCACACCCACTTTAATCAAAGCACCTCAATTGACCGGGTTAGTTGGCAGCCATGGCGATGAGAGAGTTATTGATATTCGGAATAATCCATTTTGTTTCTTGTCCATATAATCCACAGCCGCAAGCATTGCATATCCTCAATGCTATCCAGCTTGAGTCCGTCTCCTCGTCAACACCTTCCCATTCTCAGCCTTCCTAGTATAAAGGATAGAAAGCAAAGCCTCGAAGTTGAGGATACGAGGAGAATAGGAGGAGGAAGGAGGAGAAAAGACTAGCAGACGTAAGGAATAGGAGGGGAAATCCAGAACACTGCGCAATCCTGAGGATAGAGCAAACATGATTGACAGCTAGAGACGAGATATAAAGGATGAAGCAAGGTCAGCTACCTCCTACAGAAGTGTCAAGAAACGTACTCGTGCCCCCTCTCATCTACAGGACCGCGGATAATTTGAAGGTTTTCAAAATTCACCCTTCTGCCTCGAGCGAGGTACTGCACCCATTAGCAATACTACGTTTCACCACCGGCTATGGATTATCAATTCTTCTACCAAAGTCTTAAATACAATTACCAAACCATTGCCCCTTCCCTATCGCATTTTATCAAGACTGAATACATTGCGATTGCGATTGAAATTACATACACCGTATATAGAAATGTTTAAATGATCCTATCAAATTGCTTAAACCAACATTGGAAACATTCACATCTAGTACAAATATCATTCAACATATGGATACGCTTATAGGGCTTTACAGAATAGTAGCGCTATGAAAAACCTATAATTTTAACCCCGAGCACCCAGCCAAAGGTAAAAGAGCTCTATAAACATTAAAATACAGCATAGTACACCCACCCCTCCATACATAACTACTCGTAGCGCTCCACATTTACCCATCACCTACTACGCTACCCCGCTTTTTTATCCTCTTTACTCCACCATATCGAAAAAGAAACCGCCCCAAACAATCCTTTCTTCCTTTCTCTCTACTCCAAAAGACTCTATGACAGATAGAGGAAAGAAAAGAAATGAAAAAAAAAGCAAAAAAAGATAGTCTCTCAGGCGTGAGTCGAACACGCGACATCCAGATCACAACATTCAATTACAGTCTGACGTCATAAACCAACTAGACGACCGAGAGTGATTCGAGTAGACTCGAATGGCCACAGTTTGCTCTATTTGTTGGAAATTTCATGCGGGTTTAAGTATATAATAGTGAATGTTTTAGAAGAGGTGGGGCGGAAGATTTTGAGTGGTTGTGTTATTGTGGCTGTGTGTGGCTGGTCAATTTACCCAAACTTTTACTTATACTGTTGTTTCCGTCTTTGATTTCCTGCTTTAGGTCTAAACGGCGCATCATTCATCAACCTCAATATGAAATCTTATAATGCAGCTTCAAATATCTTGATGAGGAGGAGGGGTTGTGCAAAGGTTATTTATTCCTGGATGCTTTGATAAGATCGATCAATGAGATTATGTTGTCAGACCAAGTCAGACTCAACACTGCGGTAAGCACCTGGGCTCGAGTGGGCCAGATAGACTGCGGATTGTTTCGGAGTATTCGTCCTAGGGCGTTACAGTCGACTGTGGTCATGAAACGCCCATACCAGGTCATTGAGTTTGAAAGGATGTAGTTAAATCCTTTCTGTTGCCGCAAAAAATTGATATAGAGAAACTTATTCTGCGCCTATATCGACGGGATTGGACTGAAAAGTTTGGTCAGCTATACCTAGGGACAAATCTAGATCGGGAAAAATATATTCATCATTCTTCCGGAATTTAACTCCACTACAATGTCCAGAAGCTGTTTGATAATACAAAATTAAAAAGAAGAAGCCTTGAGATACAAAGTACCGACAGTAAATCAACAACGCAAACCAAAAACCAAGTTATCAAGCAAAAAGCATCCACCGGTCATCTCACAACCCTTTCTAACAAACAATTTTGACCATTCCACCCTAACCATCGCTATCTCCCAGCAAACCCTCAATGCTGAACATCAATAGCAAAGAAATGCACCTCAGACTTGCTATCTCCTTGATTATAATTCCCAGCCTTAAAGTAACTCTTCGGACTATCCAACTGATAAGTATCCAAAACCTTCGCCGCGCCCCCATTAATAGCCACAGTCAATTCTCCCCCCTGATAGGCAATCTCATACGAGAACTTAGATCCCACAGCTACACTCCCCACTTGGGTAACAATTTCATTACCACCAGCTCTAGTTTGTTCAACACCTATTGAAATCGCTCCCTTAGAGTTATAAAATAGCTCGCACACGGGCTTGGAAGACACGCTATCATCGATATGGATTTGTCCAATGACAGTCCCGTGGGTTGAATCATCAGCGGTAATTACTTGGAGAGTAGCACTGAGTTTATTGCTAGAAGAGCTAGGATCCCAGGAACTGGGACTGGCTTCGCGGAGCTCAGTGCGGCAGTGCTTGGAGTTGGGGGTGGTGACGCAGCCGGTAGACACTCCGCCTGGAACTTTCATCACAACGGAACCATCGGTGTTGGTGTAGAAATAATCTTTTTGGGTGTATCCATTGCACCCTGCGAGCTTGGAACCGCTGATGGATTCGGGATGACCTGTTGTTCCTATCGGTAGTTGGAGAGTCCATTTTGAGAGGTCGATGTTTCCGCCTGGCGCACAGGTGGGCTTTAGATTGCTCGCCATAAGGCCGTTACTGAGGGCCGCGGAGGTGGGTGTTGCTTTGGCGGTTGACTTTTGAGCTGGTGCAGCAATGGCGAGGCCGAGGAAGGGGAGGAGGACAAGGAGTTGAGGGATGGTGAATTTGGAAGACATTGTGTTGAGGATTTCGTTTTAGTTTCGATATGGGAAATGGTGAAATAAATCAAAAAGTGAAGATTGAATTCGACGAGAGTGTGAACGAAACGATGAATTATAAAGAGAATATTGGATGATTATGACATTGAATTTTAAACCAAAAACACACACATATATATATAATCTCCAATCTTCAAAATCGAAATGCTTACACAAAAATCTTCCAACTTCCCACAACCCAATGACCTCACAACGACAAAATCGCCACATCCCTCACCCCATCACAAAAACACCTACCCAAATCCTCCCGTCCCCAACTATAGAAACCTACCCGTCCCCATCTCAATCCAGACTATCCCATCCCATGTAACTTCATTCGATCCCGAAAACCGGGGATCAAAAAAATCCCCTCTCAGTACGAGAAGGAACATCTAAATCCAAATCCAAATCCACTCTCCTCCCGTAAAACGAGTTTAAAAATCCTTCCTTGGAGGATTTAAGCCTATGCATCATAATCATAAGTAGTAAGCTTGCTGACATTTCTTCCGATAATTAGGACGGGGTTGTAAACGATTGATTGATTGATTGATTGATTAGTCACCGTTACATGAAGGATCTGAGTTCATCTCGCTAAAATGTTGGGGGTGTTATTAAGCGGTTTTTTGTGATTTAATCTGTGTAAATGTTTATAAGTGTAAGCAAGTATCATCTTCTGTGGAGTGGTACGGATGGAGTATCGGATGTGTGAGCCGGGTGGATGGATACGAGGGGTGATTGTTTTGTGTGAAAGATTTCGGAGGGGGGTTTTATGGAGGATTTATTATTGTGATGGGTAAGGAACGGTAACGAACGGTAATGGGGATGGGAACGCCCTGGTTTTGGGGAAGTGGGACAGGCGAAACAGTGGACGGGGATATATATGATGGGTGAAATTTGGAGGGAAAGTTGAGTTGCTAAAAGATTACTACTTTTGGTTAGGGCTGAGTCGAGTTGAGTAGTGTAGGATTGATTGCATAATCAGAGTAGGTTTTTAATGTTTAACGTTTTCATGTAGAATTTCGATAATGATATGAAGTGGTGAAGGATTGCAAAATTGGACTTAATCGTAGGACTATCCTACCGACTTACCTCGTTTTGTATAAAGATAAGTCAATGGTGTCTCGTTTAGGACCTCTAATCGTGAGGATTTGTAACTGGTATTCGGATTCGGCAAAGTGCTTGGTATATGAGGTTTTGAATTGCATGTTCAGGTCCAGTCTGGTTTAAGACTATGATGTCCGGTAGTCCAGACTGAAAGTTCAATGTTTGGATATAATTAATTACTTTAATTGATTTCAATATTCCAAACAAATTCAGGAATCCAAAACTTTTCATTATTGGATTACACTCTAGACATTGGCTACCATGAGATTCTTGTAAGTGTTTAGAGAAATCCAATCGCTGTTAATTTAGTATTCTCGACTTGGCGTTATTGTAGGGTGAATATAGGAACTTGAGGACAAGTTGTCCGTAGAAGTGTCTCTCGTCTGTTCATAGCTCGTAACTGTTCAAAGTCGGACTGAATATTGCTGAATAATTGTCTAAAACAACGGAATATCTAACATCTTTGCGAATTTACTTGAGAAACTGTGTTAACTGCTCAATAATAGTCTCAAGACCGTTGTGTCCAGCTTCTCACCATAATTTGATGTTGATCGAACTAAGAGAAGTCGAATCCTGGCTGACTATTACTCATATAGAAGTCAAATGTTCATTCATCACTGACACATCTCATCGCCCTCTCTTAGTGGCTGACTAGACTGCATCAAGTTCCAATGTCAAGAAATAAAACTATCTTCCAGAGGCATATTTTCATTAGAAGAAAATGACTTATTTTGCGGATGCAATGCACTTCTACGCATAGTACTTGTCATATTATTTTAAGCAGTTTTATTGATAAATCTCATGCACGGTCGAGAACTCCGAGTAGCTGACCGGAAAAATATCAAAATGCTGCAAACGATGAGTTTCCCAAGCTGGATTCCGTATGAATTCTCAAGGTTCTTATTCCTTAACTAAAGGGATACGAAAGTGATCTTGTATTGTAAATAGTTGACCGGGGAAAATGCCATTGACTTTCACCCTTTATACCGCATCGGCAGTAGCTGACACCATATAGCAATTTTAGATGATCTATACTCCCAATCGTGAAAAAGGATTACTAAAGAATAAGAAATCCAGTTTGTATCTGCCAAAATTGATGGATCACAAGAATCACTGAATCAACATCTTTGCATTTCATCTACCTATCCTAAAAAAGCAAAAAGTATATATATATATATATATAACATTATATTTCTTCACAAATATATAAAAATATATATATATATATAAAGTATACTATATAAATATCTTTATATAGGCAAACATTCAAAAATGAAATTCTTAAAATTTGAAATACAATATATTGTAACGATACTATACTGGAGGCAGCGGCTGCCTAAGGTTTCGTCTGGTTGGTAGTTATGGGTTAAGGCTTTATCATTGGTATTCACTTGGAAGTGAATTCGTTACTAGATCAATTAGAATGTAGATAAACTAATTGATAACTAAATTAAGTACAAAGCTTTTATATTATGAAATTATTTTAATTATATATTATGTATTTTCTAAATGCTAATTATATTAGTTAATTAGTATAGCTAGTATTTATATTGGTATTAGTCTATGCTAGCAGGCTAGCAGAGCTAGTATATCACGTGATACCATCGAAGCCTCAGGACACTAATCCTGGGACGATTCGTTTCCTAGGATAATATAGCTCCTAGGATAATTGTCCTGGGACGATTATTATCCTAGGACTTTTATCCTAGGACGAATACGTGTTACAACGGCTATCTTCTATGCCGCGTCACATGACTAAACCAAGGTAACGTGATTAAAGTCACGTTATGGACCGCTGCGCGGTCCTGACTAGCCATAGGCATGAAGGTCTATATAATCAAGATGGATTTCCTTTGTATAGAGCTTCGTGCTCAAGATCAATCATTTAGTATATTTTACTATTAGTTACAAATTGCATTTCATTATTGTCATTACTTAAGTCCCTGCTTGACGCCTAGTTATAAACCACCTCGAGAGCCTAGAGCACTTCCACGTGATCTAGACGGCAAACCTCGTAACACCACACAAACATAAAGTCAAAACTCCTTGTCAAATCTGGCTTTATACTCATCCAAAATCTAAATCATTCAATACACTTTCTGAACATCATACTCGGTGAAAAAAGAACATGCATACTACCGCCTAAAAATATTTGCTTTTTTCTTCCCCGGTAAATATATCACGTGTTTTCGCATACATATCGCGTAAGCCTAGGGATTGTTGCCTATTAATGTTTCACCCACGCGTCGTTACCAGGCAGTAAGGAGTTTCATCATGGTGTTTCCTTGAGGACATATAATGAGGTTGATGGTCGTAGAATCTTCATCTCTATCTCCATCTCTTGAGCTTGACCTTTTCCTAGACAAAGATCACCCATCGCGATTACTTTCCCAACGTTAAAATATCAATCCTAGAACATCAATTTCGCACTTTCAATATGGGGTGAGTAAAGAAGCTATCTTCATTTCTATTAAATTTCCCCTCCCTCACTACCCCTCCCTCCCATCCACAATACACCCCAACTAACACCACCACTCCCACTCCCAGATACACACACTACTGGAGCGTCAACGAACCCAGCAAATGGAGCACAATCTGGCCGCAACTAATCCACGACGCGAACCTCATCATCAAAACCCTAGAGAACACCGCACCCCTCCTAGACGAAAAAGACGATTACCATCTCCCCACCACAGAACACGGAATCCGCATCAATGGACAAAATTACCATGAAGATTTTATCCTGACTGAGCATCAGAGTTGCGGGTTTGATTTTTGTAAGACGGCTCGGAAAGATTATGATATTGTTTTTGCGATAATTTTGATGCGTGCGAAGATGTTGGCTGGATGTGCTTTTTCTTTGAGGTTTGTTTGTGTAGTTTCTTGTTATCTGCGTGGAGGGTGGTTTTTTTTAAACTGGAGAGATCTTGGTGAGGGGTATGCTAATGCTCGGATAGTTCTGATGGGGATTGGGATTGGGATCATGAGTGGCAGGATGTGTTGGGAGTTTATGTCAAATTGTGGCCAGATGAGGAGAGGCCTACTGGTGATGTTCTTGATCAGTGAAAAAGATGATGAGCTCGAGAAGGGTATGAGATGATGTGTTAGGTTGTTTGTTCTTAATCTATGGTGTTTGTATCCATCCAGAAAGTTTTCCTCACGATAAGGTTTTAGTAATGGAATAAGATAGTTGTTCTCACTGCAAAACGTCCACCAGATCAGGCTAAATGACGTCGTATTGTCCCGGGAGTCTACAAAAACTCCATGGTGTACTATGACATGGCGGAAAATTAGTGATGATCATCCAAGTAGAATCTGAATAAATGCAGTATAAGTAACTAGATTAATGCGGTGATAAATGGAACGTTCGGAACTTGTAAATCGTGATCTTTGCACATAGAGCGGGAATTATAGTTGATAGAAATCCATACATTAAGGAAGTCTAAATAAAACTGCCAATATGGTCAAAAAGAACATAAATCGGGATCACAGATTTCTGTTAAAACTGCCAAAGTCCTTCATTATTGACAATTTTCCTAGTATAGATAGTAATTTGATATATGGCCGAACATAAAGCATTCATTGCCCGCAACCTTTAACCTGTGGGCACAAATCTCTCAAGGAAGAGTATGTACAGACCGGGTACAATACTGAAAAATTGCCAACGTTCGAAAATTCAACAAACAAAAGCCTTAAACTCGTATTAATCCCTATGCTTCAAGTATTTGTTAAATGCCCAGTGGTAGCAAAGTTGAGGATTGTTCTTGGGTAGCAGCGACAGATTCCACGGCCATACGTATTTGATCTTTGAGGTATTTCTCGTCAGCATTTTTTTTTAGAATTTTCACAACTTATGAATTTACCTCGCATTCCCGTCAGGGCTTCATTCGCCATTGAATAATTCTCCAAGGCATCTAGAATCATTTTGATACCATCGTGCAGTTGAAGCAACAATTTGTCGGTTCGCTTCCTAAGTCCATCTCCAAACGGGCTGGCTTGCTTGATTGCAAGAGTCTTGTGACAAAGCATTATCATCGCATAGCTACTCTGCATAGCACAACATGCAAAAATGGGCATCATGCGAGGAGGACTGTTCAGTTGCTTAGTCTCAGCTCGATAAGAAGAATTCCTCGGATCGAAAGGTTGTGGAAATGGCAAAGCGTGGAATGATTGGGCAATATTGAATGCGGACTGCATGCATACTTTGGAGGAAAATCGACTGCTGAATGGCAAGATTGGAGAGTCAAAAACAGAAGCGTTATCTGGTATGGGCGAATTAAGGATACCATGGCTTATTGATAAAGTGGCCGTGGCCTGCTGTAAGTTGTTGCTGCAACCACAGGTAGAAGGTGGCGAGTTATGCCCAGCGGTAGGGTTGGAAGATAAGTCACAATGCTTCTTTGTGAAGACTGGCATGTCAGAGAATGCGCAATATCGATGGATCTTGATCCTCGCACTTCCACAATTGTCAATGATTATGGTCCTGAAGAGAGCCTAAGGACGCACCTATTCAGCTTGATACGCGTCATCATTCGCAGGCTTTTCGCGACGACTCTTTCGGAGACATCCATCCCATCTACGTTTGAACAGGACCACTTTTCTGCATGTTGAACCAAAGGCTCAATGGTCTTTTCTAATTCTGCCATTTGCGCCCAAAGTGTCAGATTGTGAGATTCCATTTTTAAGGATGCTTCAAGATCAATCACAAATTGCGTTGCTGTAGCGATGACTCTTTGTGCTTCGAGAAAAACGCTCCAAACCTAGATTCGATGCTCTTAGTTTGCTATAATTCTAGTAGGAATGTGTATTTGCACTTACATCCGGATCAGACGCAAAAGCAGGAAGTGGCGTCGTGAATCTTGGATCGGAAAGAAGAATGGAGGGTGCCTGTTTATGTTGGTCAAAATATGGAATAACAAAACTTTCAGAGTAATACGTACCATGCAACTAAGGATGGAGCCTTGACAGACGCAGACATACTTCCCGATAAGTTAGCATTAGAAGCTGGAGCTGGAGACAAACATAGACCACAAGTCGGAATCATACCGTCATCCACCATATTCGTCTGTCTGATTCTGCGTAATCATAAACCTCTGTATTTTTTGAATGCAAACCTAAGTCCATAGCAGATATCAAAGCTTGACCGCATCTTTTTCGCATCTTTGAAATATTTCCTCGTTCAGAGTACTCATAAGTACAGAGCAATAGCAGGGCGATTGTACTTTCTGCTTCCAACCTCACTTGGGGGTGGATTTGCGTACGATATATGTGCGTATGTTGTGAGCTTAGAGCGTCTCCAGGGTCCAATATAGACTCTATCATCTCATTCTCAAGCTCAACGCTATCAATCGCCATTTGGGCGAAGACTTGTGCTTGATTTCGACGTAGTAGGATAGATTCGGGGGATGCGGGGTTCGGATCATCAGGATGTGGGATTAGTGAAAGGAGTGTGGAGATGGCAAGAGTCATCGGAGAAGCAGTCTGGAACTGTGGATTGCTCTTGCTATGAAATAAGATGTCGTTTGGTCCTCGCAATCCGGTTTCCAATTTATCAATGGCTTGATGCAAGAAAGGAGGTGGAAGAACAGGAAAATACGGATGAATGTAAACATAATATGCACCCAGACTATCGCGTCAAAATTCAGTTAGTCATATATCGACGAAACCACCTAAGTTGACATGAACTTACATGTCCTCATCGTTCGCGTAAGTTCTCACTACAGGGTTTTCTACTTCCTGTTCAGAGGTATCTTGGAACATAGGCTGTGGTAAGGAACCATTGTCTATGGTCAGAGGCTCAGAATTACCCAGAAAATTTGGATCAAAGTCAAAATCCATATCAAAGTCCAGTTGCTCATCTCTTTGAAGAAGACCAGCACCAGGGGTTGCCAATGAAACTACTGGAGCTGGACCAGTAACTAATGACGCATTAGAATAATACTTGGTAAATGGTTTGGTAACATACGGAGCTCATTTGGTGGTGATTGCTCTATACGTCCTTCACTACTGGCATGTTTCTTGCGTCTTCTTGCACCACCTCTCTTACTCGCCGTATAGACACAATCACAACCTCGACTAGAGCACTAATGGAAATGAGCGTTTGCTTCTTATGTAACAAGAGCCACTTACATTTGCACATGGTGTTTTACCATTGCATCGAGTACGTGCAGCACGACTGCATTATATTGGTAAACGTTCTCTAAGAATGTGGATAAGAATCACATTACCATTCTAAACATGCCACCTTCACAGGAGGTGTCAAGAATTTCCTAGTGGCGGTTTTATTCTGGCGTGAATCTATTGCGGTGGTAGGTATCATATTACATGTTGGTTTCCGAAAATCCTCGCTCTATTGCAGTGGTCTTAGGATATGGGAACGAATCAGCTGAATGGAAATTTGCAAAGGTCGGCTTTGATTGGGATGCCCCTGCCGTATAAATGAGGCCGATGATAGTGAAATCCGTCAAATGTTGAATGTATATAGTTGTTTAATGATGATGGTGGTGGTGCATATGGGGTTGATGATGTTTTGATGCGAAAATTGGTATCATGAAACATGGATGTCAATATCGCATGAGTTCTGATTTGATTAAGGTTGATAAGGTTAAGGTTAATAAGATCTAGTTCTACCGAGGCCGGAAACTTAACACTTCACTCTTCTTCATGCTATAATTATTTTCGCGGAAAACTTTGAACTAGGTTATATATTTTAGCATCTTTTATAATAAGTACGAAACTTCACATTCGCATAAATAATTACAAAGTTATCTCTTTACAGAATCGCGATTGTAATTTGCGCACGTGATGTTTGAGGAGATGTGTTTATGCGGCCGCGTCGGCCGTGTCGGCCGCAGCAAGAAAACATCGTGATACATTTCACAAGCCGCCTATATATTTTTTATTATGTGAATTCGAGATTATCAAATCCCGGAATTTTTTCAATGGCTTCCCGCTGTTATGTACCCAGAAATCGACTGGAACTTTGGTTTCCTAATTGAAATAACCATAAGGAGCGGCCATATATATACATAAACATTCCTGAAAATATCCCAAACTCCTCCCTGCCTAGGAATAAATTCAACATCTCCAATACCGCTATTAAAATATTCAACTCTCCAAAAATTTATTGCCTTTACAACTAGCTTCCTCAATCATACGACTTAGCCCTAATACATCCTACTGTTGTAACTCTTCATCACAGCCCCGGTATAATATAACTTCATAAATACTACACATCGATTAGATCAAACATCATCTTTAGATTTTCGCGAAGAAATTCGTGATAATGGAATCGGAGAATCGCCAGTCATAATAACTAGTCAGAGGAAAAAGGCATAAAATCTTTCTTTGAATGTTGAATCTGACTACTTCGTCTTCCAGCAATATATAGTTGCATTTCTGCCTTTCAATCACCCCTATCAGCTTAAGCGAAAAAATATGTCATATGAATTCATAGATAAAGCAAACTTACTAAACATTAGTAACTTGTGGTGGAAGGAATTGAAAGCTCGGGTGAGCTTATTTTTGTTATTCACCTCGAACTTTCCACTGAAACCTTTAAGAGTTTTGAGATCTTTAATTCGGTAGTCAGTGATAAGTATGTATGAGGCCATTTTCCGGGTTTTCTTTTTGTTGCTCGTCTGTGCCCTCTAGGTCGATATGGTATGGACTCCATTGTAGTACGAGTTGTTGGTGATCTAGTATCCGTTTCTTTGATACAGGTCATCAAATTTTGGATACACAGTGGAGAGGCTCAAGAACTCAAGTATTTCCTGCGCGTTTACATTTTCGGAATTTATATTTTCAACTCCGTCGAGCATATTGTGCAGATTTCGACGCGGTTCTAGATTTTTGGCAAAGTTGTTAGCAATCATTTCATCCCAAAGATACTTTGCTACTCTGCCTGGAGTTTGTTTCGATTTCTGTGGCTCCTTATCTAACTTTTTGAGGATGAGCCCTGCGAATCGGCCATCGTGTTCAAGAACCTTTTGAACCATTATCGAGGCTAGAACGTTCCAAAATAGATGGGACGCCATTATGCCTGACTCAAAAGAAAACTGTGCAACGAATTTAACCTCCTGTGGTTTTCTCGATTCGGAAGGATCCTGAGCCATATTTTTCCACCTGGATATTGCGCCGCTACAATTTAGTATCATGCGAAAGTGACACTTGGACTATTAGGAAAGCTGTGGGAGGTTTTATTAAGGTTTAAGTAGGAGTCGGTCCAAGGATAACAATATCGTTATCTCATCGCATGGTAACCAAGAATATGAAATACTAAAGATTGTATCTTGAGTATGACGATCTACAAGGGAGCCCTGTCAGCTATGTATACCTTCATCCTCCATGGATTGAAACGAATCACTAATGAGGCCTCGTTCCCCTTTCTCCTGACTAATCTTGGGGGCGGTAACAGCACTAGCTGTCACAGTCGGGCCTAATGCTTGATCGGTCAGGTACATCCGGACTTCAATATTACTAAAACAGGATGCGACTATTCAATATCTAATTACCTACCTCTACTTTTAGCAGGCTGCAGTTATGAAAATTTATCCTGCGAAAGTTTAGCGTAATGATTGACTACATCAAGAAACTCCACCAACACTATAAAATATCTTGAACAACATCTCACTAAGATGATTCATATACTGGGCTGAAATATGTGCGCTTTGAGCAGGAGTATAGTAAATATATATAGATTCCATCAACGAACTTAACGTCGTTACACCGCTACTGTGAATGTAATGGCTTTAAATTTCTGCCAAAATGTAGTCTAAAAAGGCTTAGCCGCAAAACTTGCCGGTGCGTCCGATTACTCATCCAAAGATAAGCCCAGCAGGTAAAACTAGGAGACAACCACAACGAAATATATAAATTAAGGCACTCAGAATCTTAGCTCAACTAGTATGTGAAGCTACCTTGCTCTGCAATCTATCATTCCAAAGGATAGATTGGCAAAATGGATCTACACCATATTGAAGCTTTGAGATTGTGATGCGAAATTCTTTCCATCTTGGGAGCCTTGGACACGAAGTATCGAGTTTCGCCAATAGCATCGTGTCAGCTATCTATCTTTTCAAGCAATGTATATGAGTGAGAGGAAGATGAACTCTGCAGCTAGGCTAGATTCACTAATACGCCCCAATTTGTCCGCGATATACGAGATCAATGCTCAAATAATTCTTGAAGAGTGGGCTGTTATCAGCCCCTCCATTTTCATTTACTATCACTTCAAGGTTACTCCATCAACTCATACCGCTCTGTGTTCCTTTTCCGCTTTATCATCCACACATCAAAGGCAAGCTTCACTTATCAACGGTGCAGAATCTTAGCACCTTACTCCGTTAAAATCTCGAGATTGTGCTGCGCCCAGGTACGAAAAGTGCAACGTTACTCAATTAACCGCGATTTAGACCACGGTACTCGTGTGTAAATCATTAGCCGACAGACCCAATCCACTATCTCGGAGTTAGGACCTGAAGGGGATCTTGACTTCATTCATTTTTAATGATGCAGAATTTCCGGCGGGCCCATTTTACCCCGCAGTCATCGGGATTCATGCCATCCTTGTACGGAGTATTTACGTTTCTCTTTGATGGCAGGGATATTTTCAAGCTTTATATGCAAAGGATTTTCCCCGTCCGGTATCAGTAGTAATAATTATCTTTTCGAAATGGGTCTTCTAAAGGTTGCTGCATTATTTTTCATCGCCGGTGCGACTGCTCGGGCTGAGTCTTTTGTTGCTAATTTACCCTACAATGCACAGGGACTCTTCAATGAGTCAATGGACTACCTGGATAGGGCCTATGACAACTCAGCTGGTTATCTCTATGGAACAAGTGGTGCTGTGGCCTTGAGACATAATACGAGAAGTTCAGCGTGGTATGCCATTGGACTTCTGGCAAGAAATCAAGGCTCCGATGTACTCGAAGCCGAGAGGATAATCGTAAACGTCATCAATGGCCAGTTCAAGGATCCTGAAGCCCAGTGGTGAGTTTAGCTATTCCCTGATTGCATGAGCCAAGAGCTGACGACTATAGGTATGGGGATTATCAGCAAGAACCAGAAGAACCAGAATTGGGAAGCCCGTACTACCCACCGGTGTTGTATGGTTCTTGGGATCCGAATTGGCGTGGTTTCATAGCAACTGCTTTTATCGTTGGTCTTGAAGAATTTGGCAGCTTCATTTCACCAGAAGTGACTAGCCTGATGCTGGAATCTTTATATAATTCGACCGTAGGCGACAGTTATCGTGTTGGTGGAGTGGACGGTGATAACCTATATCCTGCTTATACCAATCCTGTAAGTGCTTTATTCAGCCTTTGATAGTCTCTACTAACGAGATATTAGTCAATAATGCGCGCTTTCGTTTCTGGGTGGACTGGCCGCCGGCTGAAAGACAGCAATATGACGACCGCCGGAGAGTATTATGCTCAACAAATTATTGGCTTGTTTGACCGAGCCAATACTCTTTCGGAATTTAACAGCGGCACTTACACTGGAGTATCTTTATTTGCTATGACTTTATGGGCTAAATATTTGCCACATGATTCAGTGATGAAACAAAGGGGCGCCTCGATGATCCAGTATACTTGGGAAGCAGTATCAAATCTATGGCATCCTCAACTCCTCAATGTTGGAGGTCCTTGGGATCGTTCATACGGCTTTGACATGACGAAATACCTCAGCTTGCTTGCACTTCACATATGGAATGCTGTAGGAAAAAACAAGTCATCAATCATCGACAAGCCGTACATTATGTCACATAATTCCGATTTTGCGTACGGCCCATTATTCGCAATCTTGTCTGAATTTCACAACAGTTTAATTCCCACCAGTGTGATTGAGGCCCTTGAAAGCTTCAAAGGCGAGCATACATTCACTTCTTCAACCTATTCTCCACCCTTTGACCTTTACCCCCGCAACATTACAGCTTGGCTTGCAGACAACATTAGCATTGGCGCCGAAACATTCAATGAAAATGTTATAGGTGGACCTGCTAAGAATCAAGGCACTTTCAACCCCGCTCTTATGCAATGGAATACCGGTGATGGAATTGGATGGCTTACACTCTACGCGACTGAAATGCATGTCATTGCCGAAGCTGGACCGGGTTCATTGAACTTGACTTATCCAGAAGGAAATGGTACCTCAATATTTACCTTTTTGCTCTCGCCATTTACGAAAAAGAGGACTATTTCGAGCCTTGAGGATATCCAGGGCTTGAATCTGAAAGTTTCTGGCACAGTTGATATGAATTATACACTGTCATTCGCAGGAGGCTATGGTGGTGCGGATGCTACCATTAATGATTTTGAGTTTTGGAATGTTACCTTCACAATGCCGACTAACTCGACGAAAGTGCCACATCTACTTCTCGAGGTGGAACTTTGGTGAGGAACCGCATTAGAGGTGTAGAGATAGTTATATTAGAGCCAGCCTCAATGACGCAATGCACGTGATGCGTTACTTCTTGCTATTTGACCTATAAAACTTGCAAATTTGAAAGGATTAATAGCACCCAACCAACGGGTTTCAGATAAATCAATGGCACAAAGATAGGATAACAGTATTCGAACATGGGATGTCACATTACCAATTCTTTCGCCATTGTCAGTCCCGAGTCATCAAATTTCAATACCGTGACCTGATATTCTTGCTCACTCTCAAGCGTGTCCTCGGCGACCTATTTGTTTGTTTCGGATAATATAAAGCGTAAACAAAGTAAGGGAACTTCCGAAAGAGCACGACTAAACAGAGGCAGCATCATATATATATATATATAGAGTAACCCCATACTGTCTCCTCTGAAAGTATCGTCCTATATTCCGTCTTTGATCTCTACTCAATAATTTCATTCTTTTTACTACTATCATCGCATGATTTGTTCCCAATTTCGTAATCGAATCATAATTGCTAGTGATAATTATTATCAGGTAGGAGGAATGCGGATGTAGGCGCCTCATTTTTCGTGGCCGTGGTGGGTAACCTGAGGGGTATTCTGGAGGTAGGATGGCTTAGGAATTTCGCTTAATTGTCAATTAATTGATAAAATTGATGGGTTTTTATATTTTTCCGTCGAATTGATTAAGAACGAAAAAGAAACAAGCAGTTTAGGATTTTTGAAATAAGGAAGTATAATTTTATTTATATAAAGAACAGTTATATGAATGGGTAATTATCTTTATTTTACATCCGTACTTCCTTACGAATATAGAGGGTCCATATTTGAAGGTAAGCGCCCCCTTATTTGGGTTAAGGTTGTGTTGAGAAAATGTAGTTGTGAAGAAGGTTGTCTTATTATTGGAGCTACGTTCCTGATTAACCTTATATAGACCCACAATCATCGTAGTTGCCATATTGAGCCTAACAGAGTATTTCCTCTTTTTCCGTTTGAAAATGTTGTATTTCTTCACATCTACCACGCTATATATGTCATCTTCTTCTTATGTGCGGGACACAATCAACATCTGCCGTTCAAGGTCGTCCAGATTGACTTCTCAATTTCATAAGCTGCGGTTCCCATCATGCATCCCGCACTTAATCTCCCCTAGGTAGCTGCGACATTTATTCAGGGTGGAGCCTCATCACCTCACTTTCTACACAAGTGTCTCTTCATCTCAAAAACATTCTCATTCGAAGCTTGTCGGATATTATGGTACGCTTGCGGAGTTTACGAAGATTCAGAACATAAGACACCAAAAACAAGATACCTTGCCCGGATCGTCATTCAAAATGTTAAACGGGCGCAATATTATGCCGATTTCATACACGTTCTGTCCTTCGGAGATAATTTAGATGCTGAAGATCCTGACAAAACTTCATGGCATAAGGAACTTGTTTCCCTGAAATTTCCTCAGTTACAAGATATTACTTTTCACGAATCAATTAATGCGAACAAACGTAGCAAAGGAAGGATTATTATTCATTATGCACAGCCAAACATAGAGAATTTCAAAGTGTACCAAGGAAGCGGTATTTCTGATTCTCTTCTTGAAGAACTCACAAAATCTTGTCCAGAGCTGAAAACTCTCGCGCTCAACAGAATTAGAGCAAGTAAGATAACTAAAGATGGACTTTCTCGATTTTGTCAAAAAGCTGATGCTCACACTTCCCTCGCCATCCGGACCGGGGATTACAATAGTTGGTCATACGAGGTATTCGAAATCATAGCCAGGCTTCCGAAAATGACCTACTTAACTATTCCCGATGTTCAGGATACTTGGGTTCATTCTATTGCAACACAGACTCTTCCAGCCCCATATTTGCGAGCCTGAAAGAACTTAATACGGGCATGTCTGACCAAGAATTAGAATACTTGGCTCGCCACGTACCCAGCCTGGATGAGCTAGTTATCGATTTACGAAATTTTCCTCGCTCAAACAACATTCTTGCATCAGCATCAAATTTCCCAAATCTCACCTATCTAAAAATCACTTTTGGTGCGCAGAGTAGGGTGAGTGGCGATAATCTTTTACTTCTCGGCCGGAAATGTCCTTTATTAGAGATTCTTGCATTTGGATCACATGCCAGAAAAGCACCTTATCCCTCAGGTTGTAGATGCCAGCCTTCGAGCGCCGGTATCAACGATTATCTTGTTGAAGAGGTAGGCCGGACGCTAGGAGCTAGAATAGTTTCCTTAAGGATCATGTTTGATACTTCAGATGCGCTTACATGGAGGTCCATTCTCTCCTTCGCTCAACATTGTAGAAATCTACAAAATTTAGCAATTCCTTGCGATTTTGATTGACAGGAGGCTCTGAATGATAGACCAGAATACATTTTTCCTGCTCTAAACTCACTGTATTTGATTTCCAATAGCAATATAAGGGAGATGCGGGATGTAAATGACTATGACAAAGAGACGATCGAGGATCTTGCCTACGGGATGTTTTATTTCGCACCGAGATTGTCGACGTTTGGGACCGAAGGTGGAAACGACGCCGACAATCGTTGGTAAGTGTACGTTAGAAGAATCTGTGGGTGGAACTCGACGGCCATAGAAGCATAATGTGATAGAAATCGTGTTGTTAAGATCTCTCGGGCTCAGGAATCATGATTAATTCTGAGAGGAGCGTTCAAAAGGTTGGGGAGCTTGCATATCTACATGAATGTTTAGTTAGCCGTCTGGAAGGCTGCTGAGGAGCAGCATGTGCTTGACGGAGTCCGTCCGATCACTCACTGAATCGACCGATCTTGCTAGTCGAGATTGGGTGCAGTGATCTCCAGGGCAGTGCGGAGATGAAGCACACACAAGTAATAGAAATACCAAAATACTTTTGAATTTTATACTTAACTCAATTTGATGATGCTATTTTTGGTATTGCTTGAATCATATACCTGTGAAGCTGACAACCAAAAGTACTGCTCAAATCTGCATTTCGCTATTATTTCCGTTGCGCTGATAAAACTTTCAACGAGGCACTTGACAACGAACTTCAATGGCTCATATCAACGTGGATACATCAGTATCCATGATAGACATCGGGCATGCCTACCTCTTGTGACTCGCCGGCGCTTCAAATCTCCATCAAGGTATGGCTAGTTGATATTTTCAAGAAACGACAAAAATTGGGCTCTAACTTGCTTGGGAAAGAATGCTGGAAAGGTTAGAACTTGAAAGAAACACCGAAATATTTGAGAGCTATTACTTACCTAGTTAAGGGGCATTAAAACCAGTGTTTAATTAGACAGAATCATCGAATACTTTATCCCGAAGCAATTTACCCGCGTGGTAACCTTACTTATTTTTCATTCGTCGAAGGCACAAAATTAATGGTGTGTTACGACAGGTAACAATTAGGTCACAGGATTAGTAATAACACGTGATGCGAGGACTCGAAGAGCTCGAAGGCTTGGCCTCTCGAGCCCTTCGATCGAGGAGAGCGAAAGGATCGAAGCTCGATCCCCTCGCTTCCTTCGAGCCACAAAGCATGAAGGTCTATATAATCAAGATGGATTTCCTTTGTATAGAGCCTCGTGTTCAAGATCAATCATTTAGTATACTATACTATTAGTTACGAATTGCATTATTGTCATTACTTTAAGTCCCTGCTTGACGTCTAGTTATAAACCACCTCGAGAGCCTAGAGCACTTCCATATGATTTAGACGGCAAACCTTATAATAATAGACTAATATTAATATAAATGCTAATTATACTAGCTAATTAGCATAGCTAACACTCAAATGTAACGATACTATACTGAAGGCAGCGGCTGTCTAAGGTTTCATCTGATTGATAATTGTGGATTAAGGCTTTATCACTGGTATTCACTTGAAAGTGAATTCGTTACTAGATCAAGTAGAATGTAGGTAAACTAATTGATAAATAAGTTGAGCACGAAGCTCCTAAACTATGAAACTACTCTGACTATATAATGATCGATAAAGGGAGCCCCCAGGAGCTTTCTGGCTCCTCAGGGCTCCTAGAGCTCCTTATCACGTGATTTCTGATGGTGCGTGCATACACGATCTTCAGGTGACCAAGATCACATACTAATTCGATGAAATCTGATCGCTTTTGCACAAGGCCTAAGCTCTCCTAATTAATCAGTTTGCTACCATCGTAACACCATCAATCCTAATGGTGAATCGTGACATCAGGAAACACATAGTATATAATTAGAATAGTTTCATAGTTTAGGAGCTTCGTGCTCAACTTATTTATCAATTAGTTTACCTACATTCTACTTGATCTAGTAACGAATTCACTTTCAAGTGAATACCAGTGATAAAGCCTTAATCCACAATTATCAATCAGATGAAACCTTAGACAGCCGCTGCCTTCAGTATAGTATCGTTACACTTGAGTGTTAGCTATATTAATTAGCTAATATAATTAATATTTATATTAATGTTAGCCTATTATTACAAGATTTGCCATCTAAATCATATGGAAGTGCTCTAGGCTCTCGAGGTGGTTTATAACTAGGTGTCAAGCAGGGACTTAAAGTAATGACAATAATGCAATTCGTAACTAATAGTATATTATACTAAATGATTGATCTTGAGCACGAAGCTCTAGAGTGAGGGAATCCCTCCTAATTATATAGATCTTCGTACTCCCTATCCCATTATCCCATCGCTCCCACTTGATTTAAGTCGGTGAGATCGGTGGGAATCATATAATAACAGAGTCTGTGCTCTTCAGATCCCCACATGACCTTAATCCCATACTATTTTGATCGAATCGCATCTCGTAGGCACACGACCGGTTACTGTAAGATCCGTGATCGTAACAATTACTTAATCATTTATTAAACGTGAAATCTTTCACCCTAACGATATGTGCTCTAAAATGCCAAAATTTTTCTTTTATGAACATGGAACAAAACGAATTTAGACAGCATAGATCCCAATATCTCTTTCCGGCAGAAAAATAATTAGCGGTAGGCAAACTAGAAACCTGTCTAATGGCGTTGAGCTGTTAGAAGTCTATGCCTTCTTCGTGTACCAACTATCGAACGATCCCTGGCGGACCGTGACAAATTTTAGCTCAATCTGATTAGTAATTAATTGAGATCTTACCTCCAAGCCGGATGATAGCAGTATTAGCTGATTTAGTTTTTGAGACACATCTGTTCTCGGAGATTTGATATGAGTTTACTATACCAGTCTTCTCCACTACTTATCAATCTTTCCACCTGGTTCCCTATCAAAAAGCCAGAACATACATAAACTTGGTAGCGAGAAACATATTTATTCTCGAATTTGATCTTCATTTAGCGAAATCAATGGCGAGCCTGAAGTTAAAGATCTTTACGCTTCGCTTGCAGCGCCGACGGCATATGTTGACCTCCTGGGATCTTGGCAGCATATGCATATATATTGCATGATGCATATAAGGAGCAAACAAAACTCAACTTTTAATTCATTCTTTCCTTTTTGGTATACTGTTTGTTTGCTTTCAATATTTTGATTTCAAAGCACTTTAATTCCGAAGGCTGAATATCTAACCTTATTCCTTCATTTTTTTGAATATATACTCGCAGCTTAACTGCTTAGCTAGAGAATCAATCAATTCAATCTGATGCTCTTTCTGGTCTCAAGAAACCCAATAGCATACGTTTCTCCCCCCGAAGATTATCGTAAGATCTTACTATTTTATCGCAGCGTCACCTTAATTTAGTCTTGTCGCTTATTATTACTACAGGGTTGAGCTCGCACATATCTTCTCGTGGATGAGGATCCGCGGTTTATAGCTCGACGTGGGAGGAGGTAGGAGCTGTGGAGGAGAGGGAAGATGAAGTGTGGAGCCGACGATGTGGTAGGACTCCATTTATTTTAGACGTTTGTAGGCGAACAAGAAATGGAGGAAGCAAAAATTTAATCATGGAATCAGAGCACTAAGAGACTTCTATTGAAATTATCTAATCTACTAATCCACTTTTCTTTTGTTAATACACTGATTCGATTTAATCATTCAGATCTAACGTCTTTGTGAAATAGCAGAAGACTAAACAGAAAATGGACCCATTCCCCAATGTATGGATAAAGTGGTGTTGATAAATCAACTAATTATATGTGCAAACTACCAAATTATAAACATGGTGAAAATATCAATCCTCTAACACCCCTTCGTTCACCATAAAAATAGCAATATGTACAGTACTAGCAATACATATTTTCACCGTTCTGCCTTTGAGATGATCCCTAGGTCATCTCTGGTTTATCTATTGTTTCAGCGCTAAAAGTGATAAACGTTTCGTTCTTAACACATCTTCATGTACATTTAAATCCTACCTCGAATTCCAGAAGCAGAAGCTTAGCTTAACTCAGAGCCTTGAACATTTGGAAATCGCATACTATCTCCTAAAATAAAGAATATCTTGGCCACTTCATCTATTGTCTATGTCTCCAATTAATGCTCGCTTGTAGCAGGGGAATCTCAAATATGAAACTTGTGGAAAGCCGGTCGCGCTATTCATCCTTTCTGCTCGAGCGCTTGGACTCGCAGGATTAAATCTTTAATGACAGATTGATGTGTATTGTTGACTTGCTGTTGTGTGCGTAGTTTGTTTTGTAGCACGGAAATTGTGCGTTCATGGGCGATGTTTTCAAGTTCTAAGCTCTGGACGCGCGACTCTAGTTGTTGGATCTTAGAAGAGGATCGTTCATTTTGGTTGAAGTCTTCGGCGATGTGTGAGGGGCTGGGTGGCGTGCCACTAGGACTATCTAATTCATAATCTTGTCGAATCTTAGGTGTATTTTGCTCTGGCATGGAAGACTGTTGATGGTGGCTGTTTGTTCGAAGTTGCTGGGACATGTCGCGGAGGAGCGATGCATTCCATGTAGAGCCTGGATGTTGCGGCGCTGAATTCCTTGGAGCTGCTGGCTGAAATGGAGCTGCTGGCCTGGAATATGATTTTCGAAACCTTCGCGGGGCCGTCTTTCTAGCAGACTCAAGAGCCTGTCGTCTCTTCTTCACCTCATCTGTAAGCCTTGCCTCGCCTCCTAATTCAGCAATCCTCGTTTCTACCCTATCTGCATGTACTGTCGATTTTGCATGCCACTCCATGTTTGAAACATCACAATTTTGATAATGAACCTTGTACAGTCGTCCTTTGCAGTCGTGACATTTGATCTGAAGTAGATCGTTTTCATAAACAAGTTTGTATTGATCATCTGGATATCTTTCACTCAATTCTTGAAGACCTTGAGTTAGCCAAGGAAGATTGGCAACCTGATAAAGTTAGGGAATGGCATCGTTAACGCTAGAATAAATTACCTCGTGTGCAAGCCTTTCAGCATTTGACTGGGTCTCATTTGAACCACTAACGTCGGAGCTTTGTGACCCCCGTCCTACTTGATTTCTACCAGCTGATGACACCATAGTCAATGATTGCGGGTTGACCTGGCTTTGTTTTTCACTATTTGATTGCTCCATGACACTGGAACCGCCATTAACACCGAAAGTACGACGTCTTTTATTACTGTGAACTTCTGTAGAAGAGCCAAGAATGTTTGTATTGGTGGGAATGAAAAAGCGTGACGCAATTGGTTCAAGCTCACTCATGGAGACATATTCCCGACTTATTATGCTATTTGGTCTCGCGAGGCTTGAATCATACATTAATTGATCGGGCCTGAATATGCTTGAATTCAATAAATCATCACAGGACTCGCCTGTTTTACAGCTCTCCGTCTCACAGGCAGGATCTAGAATATAACTTTGCTCGATTGTTGCCGGTAAATTTCTTCCAGAGGGTGCGGTTTTTTGAGGTACTTTCACCAGCATATGGACCTGTGTTTTTAGAAACGGCTTCACAAACGATGAAAACTAATCATGCTCACCTCAATCATCTGTTCCAAAATCCGTCTTACAACTTCCTCTTTCTGCGATTGAGGATGTGACAGGGCTTTAGGAGACCATCGGTGCCGAAGACGGTAACATGATATGATGACTTGAGGGCACAGACCCTCTTTGGAAGCATTGGCTCGATGGAAACGTATAATACTTGCAATACATCTTGATACTCTATTATACAACGTAGAGTGGGTGTCAACGTCGGTAGCCATAATTTCGACCCAGGAGACTTCCCCAATGCACAGATTACAGTTCCTTTAAAGACAGTGAACATTCAGCATCCAGAGATCTTCTATTCGCTTAAGTTTTAAATAGTAGGAAATACGAGGTGATATTGACTGGGTAGAAATTGCTTATTTTTACGACACGTTCTGATTGCTGATCGAGACATGTGGAGAAAGCATTAGCGTAAACCAGCCACACACACCCCACGTGATATAAGCACAGAACAATTCACCGCTTTTCTCCTACTGAAACTTGAAACCTAAAGCTCATCCGTTCAATTGGCAGCTGGGTTGTGATTTGATTGAAGTCGAAACTCCAGGCTTTGCAGCAATGACTATAATCAATTCTTCTCTGTCCAGACACACTTGCACTTTCTACAAAACTTTAGACACCGGATGCCCGTCTCTTGTTAGTCGAACTGGGCCCGGGACGTCACGATGACGAGTCAAGATATGCGGTATAATATACTACACACTGCTATACACAATAAAAATCACTAGGCTTCTAAAAAATTATAATGATGGCCCAAAATATCTCACAAAGGAACTTTGAGATGATGGTGGTTTTTTCGTTCGAATTTTGACTCTTAGATATTATTGTATACTCTTTGCGCTATTCCATCAGCATCACCCTCTCCATCCATGGATACACTGCCGAATTGGCCATTGGATAACCCATATGCAACGCCCCAGGAAAGAAACTAAAACTGTTAACAAAGCGCCACCAGATATACGAATAGATTTCTAACTTACCGAGCTTCTTTCGGTGTTCCGTGTTCAAACAGTAGTTGGGAGTCCTCAATAGGCATCAGTCCGTCCAAAGTCCCCTATAAGATGCGCTGTTAGTCACGATATACATCACATATTTGACGATGATATTCATACATTGATAAGCAAGAGTCTTGTCGAGGGTTTATCGATTATTCCGGTTTCCAGGAGTGAGAACCTCTTCTGAACATTGTCCCGGAATTCCTCTACAGAGGTATAACCGTGCTTTAATGCCATAGCGGGACTAAGTCTAGAAAATATCAGCATCCAGTCTCCGGAAATTTAGCAAGTAAAACACTCACTGGAATGGATACTCATGTCCTTCAGCCTTCTCAAGCCAATCTTTACCAAAGAAGTAATGAACCCCAGCTCCTTGTGCAACTACTCCTCTCAATCGGTATTTATGTGTATGAGCTAGTCTTACAGCATAATATCCACCAGCACTCAAGCCCCAGGCCATCACACGACTCATTTCAAATTTATCTCTTGATTCCATCCAGTCCAGAATGCTTGTCCACAACCTATCAGGAGCTGAAGGATCACTTGGATCAGCAGGACAATCGGCTGTCCCTGGAATCTCCGCAATCACACATGCCCATCCAAGGCGGATGAACTCATCGCTGCGAGCTGTATTATCCGGTCGATATCCATCAAGTCCAGTCAAAAGAAGAACAACAGGAACCCTCATGTCTTGACCTTTGAAAGGATATCTCACGTATAGTGGTATCTCGAGTTGATCTTGCCCCTCCGCACATATATGTTCAATTGTGACTTCTTCAAATGGACTATCCCATTTCGTTGCAGCTTTCATGTATACTGCCTTTTGGGCATCCCATGCTTTCCATTTAATTTGGGAACTTATTTTCTGGAATTTACCAATGTATGGAAATCGTGCAATTCGGTAAACACAAGCAGCTCGAAGAAATAGCTTAGAGGCTAAGGTTTGATTGCCAGAAGCCATGGCGTCATCTCCCTGTGCGGTGAGCTTTTCGGCAATTGGAAAGAAGGCTTCGGTGTACGCATTACCATATCCATCATTTATATTGTTCTAGTATCTGTAAGTAACTGAAGGAGGGCAATTGGAGATACTCACAGCAATTAGATGATCAAATATGGGCTCAAAATCTTCGAACTTTCCATCATGGAAAGGATACACACTTTTCGTACACTGTTAAATATGAGTATCGTCGTCGGATCCATACCAGCCCAGGGAAACACGCACTGGAAATTTCCATTTCGTATCCCACAATGCTTTCACGCTCTCATGATGAGGATACTTTGCCTCGAACTTATCACCTAGTGTCCACGTTCTCCCGTTCCCAAGTTCTGTGACTTGAGATGACATCTTTCTTTGTTTTTAAAGGGCTTGATGTTGTTTGCCAACAGTTTTGAAATCAGTGTATGCAGCTTGATTTAAGAGACCTAGCTTTTATTAATCAATCAATAGACTCAAACAGTCAGCCAATAACAATAGAGATCCGGGGTTATCACAGCAGGCCGATTGTCATATGTCCGTGGGGAAGTCCGTGACCTTTGGTAGCCATGTTAGCATCACAATTCAATCCCGACTGCTTTTGCCTTGAATCAATGAATATGTTTGGCGCTTACAGTTCTAAGATACTTTTTGAGATTCGAAATGATTGGCAATCGGATGAGCGAGAGACCGGAAAACATAGTTGTAGTAACGCTCTGTATCTCACAAGACATGTGTATGACTTATGAAATATGGCAATTGGCAATTATGAACTTCATATCTCGCATTTGGCAAAAATTTCTTTCGAATTGGGGCAAATAAAGTCCATGTGATAACAGGAAACAAACTTCGAGGACAAAAAAGTGGTGTGGCGTGAAGAGAAGTATCTCCACGCAATCATCACTCGTTCTCTAGTCCATTTAACTGGCAACGTGTGCACTTTCAAGAAAAGCACCTGAGCATGAAGAGCCTTCTAAGGCAGCATTACCATGAAGCATAAAATTACAGCCAAGATCGCAAGTGAGAATAAGGATAGTCACGTGATATTGATCTTCACATAATCCAACATCCCCATATTAACCAGCATTGAGCCTAAAGAAAACAAATTCAAATCAAGGCATTTAGATTTTTCTCACAAGATGTTTGGCCTCGATGGCCCTTTCGGGGTTTCCATCCGTTGTGTTGTGTTCAATTGGAATCTATAATCGAGTTCACATGCGTCGATGATACCCACGACACCTTACGCCTTCTTTGTAGTCCTGGTCCACTATTCATCTGCTCTCAACTAATTGTTTGAAACGCATATTGGATCTTGAGGAAATCTCTCTGTATTGCATCAATTTGAACTAAAGGGTAACTGGAATTTGTCTATACTCTTGTGCTTGAAGTTATATTAATATTCTCACAGATGGGACGGAAAGTAAGTACGAGGAGAAGCTTGAGCTACGATTTGGTCCATCATGTAACAAACGAGCCAACAGATTGTTCTGACAACGAATCATCCAATATGTCAAATAAAGATCCTGCCGAACGCAGTGACGAATCTGATCTTGAGTCCCAAACGAGACTCAAATTTGGTAGTATCTACCTGGCATCACAGCCAGTTTCCGGCAGTGAATCTGATGCTAGACCGATAACGAGATAAACATCGACTTTGATGATTTTTTGAAGTTCGATAATATGAACATTAGATTAGATGAATAGAATCATGATTCGGATGCTGAACCTCAAGCTAAAGTCACTCGTCCTGGACCTAATAGCAATTCGATTGGAAACGACGAGAGATTCCCATATCAATTTCTTTTCTCAGTAAAAAGGGGTGGAAAGCAATGAGCCGTACTCGTATCATCCTATACGTATATCCGCACTATTGATTGAATTATTACTAGCATCTGAATACATTTTGAAGACGCTCTGGTCCAAGCGACTTTACATTTCCGTTTGAACGTCCACACACTATCGTAAGATTACCTACATCTGTCAAGCCATTGCATCAAACGGTCCTCTCATCATCTCATCATAAGCCTTATGAGAAACATCTACATTCTTCCAAACCTCTCTCAAATACTCATTTCTCTCCTCCATTTTTTCCGGCTCCACAACCCTCCGTTCTCCTTGTGCCCGAGCAGCTGCTACTAGCATTGCCGTCTTAGGTTGTCTTAAACCTGCGAATTCGGCAAAAATTTTAGTCAGGTCTTCTGTTGAGAGGTTGGCGCCGGCATCCGGAAGAAGTCGTTGGAGGTGATAGCAATCTTCCCTAGAAATACATTAACCATGCCATGGAAAAAAGTATGGGTGGAATGGTATTAACATACATAGCTTGATTAGCACCTTGACCCAAATGTGGACTAGTAGGATGTGCAGCATCACCAATAAGAATACATCTCCCGTCATACCACTGTTCGGCATTCAAGCCCGGTCGATCGAAGATTCCATACTTGAGCAATCTTCCGGCACCACTAATAATTTCTGGTATTGGCGATGCCCAATCTTTGAATTGTTCTTGGAGATTTGCTTTTTCAGTTGCAAGTTCTTCGGGTGTTGCTAGACGCCATGTTTCCTTTTCTTCTTCGCTTTGTCGCTGCGTGATTGCCCATGATGAATGGCTGGGAGAGACTGGATAGTGAATGAAATGAGCAGCGGGCCCGAAAACATTCAACAGTGTATTCTGAAGAGATTTCGGTGTGGGTGAAAATCCTACTGTCTGAATAAGTTAGTATGATCGGTACTAATGGTTGAGAGTTAATAATACCTGTATTAATCCCGTATACGTAGCTTCAGGTTCATTGTACCCCTTACGTCTAAGCAAGATATCTCTCGAGGCAGCTTTAATACCATCACAACCAATAAGAAACGAAGCTTCGATTCTCTGACCAGCATCTGATATTGCCACCACCGCATTCTCACTTTCTTCAATACTAGCCAATTTCCAACCAGAATGAAACTCAATTCCTGCATCCAAGACAGCCTTCTCAAGAGCCAAATTAAACGCAGTTCTCTTAGTTCCACAAGCAGGCTGACCATAAGTTTCCTTCAGTAACCCTAGCGAATCTCCACCTCCAAGAACTTCCCCAGTATGCGTCTTATCCCAGAACTGTTCTCCCCATGGCGCATGATCCGTCACTGCCGTAGCAAGACCAACCAAATTAAGCACTTTCAAACTATCGCTTGATCAGCCATTTCAATTCGAATAAGTACCTACATAGTGTAGTTGTGGTAATTAACATAACATACCCATTTGGTTGTAGAAACAGCGATCCACCTGCATCACCCAGTACTCTGACTTTTTCTACGATAATGGGAGTGTATCCTTTTTTCTGGAGTAGAATTGCGATCACCGGACCTGCAATACCACAGCCGATGATGATGACTTTTTTGGAATTTGCTTGAGACATGTCGATAGATAGTTATTTCAATATTGAAAATGATGGAAGAATGTTTGTTGAATGAGGTTTTATCTGAAAATGAAACTACTCATCAGGGTATTTAATGTAATCCTGCTTCTTCGTCTTTACGATTCTTCTCCCTTTCATTCGGGATTTCCATGTTGAAGTCGGAATGTCCATGGAGATATTACCTTACCTGATGACTGTACCGGCGACATAGATGCCCACAGCGGGGTAAATGTAAATTGCAGCTAAGTGCAATTAGTATTTTTGAAGGATGCACGAAAAATACTTTTAATTTGTGAGAATTAAAAAGATATTGAGATCACAGTTAATGTTGCGCTACAAGCCGCCGCGCAACATGGTCATTATTTAACCTTACAGCATGTGATTGGGACAGTCTGATATGCAGAGAGATATAAAATATTAGATCCACCCATCCAACTCCACTCCACCCTCAAAACCACAGAAATCCCCAAACCCCCAAACCCCCAAAAAAATCCTCAAAAGAAAAATCCACACACAAATAACTCTATCTCTCATTCACTTTATATAACAAAAAGGCAAAAAAAGAAAAGGGCAAAAGAGTTCGACGTCGGCATGATTCGAACATGCGCCCCCGAAAGGAATTGATTTCTAGTCAATCACGTTAACCACTCCGTCACGACGCCTTGCTTTGTTGGATGATATTTTTTGGCGTTATAAAGCATATAATGCTTAAAAGAAAATCCCTGGGAGAGAGGCTCGACTTTCGATAAATCTATGAATATTGAGTACGGACAATCTTTATGGAATACAATTATCGTATAAATTTAGAAAGTAAAGATATTTCGATCGATCACAAGGTATGACGAGGCGAGATTCAATATTTTCGAAATTATCAAGATCAATATTTAAATCGACGAATTCCTATCCATTTAATTGGCGTGTATGGTTTCTCCGCAGTTTATCTTCAAACACTTTCATCTCATCGCCTAATATTTTCCCATCCCATCCGCTACTACCATATTATCTTCCCATTTCCCATTTCCCACTCTCCTTCTCAAATATACAAAAATAATTCACAGTCTCAATCCGAATACAATACAAAAATATAATTCCGGGTATCATTAACATCCCACGTAACGCCCGCAATACCCCCTAAAGAATTCTACATCTTCGGCGCCACAGTCAAAACCACCCAAGCAACTCTTCCTTCCTCGTCTTTACAAGGCGTAAAATGACAAACATATTTTTCCTCTGCTCTTTTCCATCCCCTCTCTCGATCAATTGTTGCACCTCCGAAAATTCCTTGCGATTTCCTGATTTCTTCTATTCCAGTTAAGAGACTCGTTTCGATTGATACTGCTCTTCCTGCTTTTATACCTTCCTTGACTACAGTTTTGAATGTCCGAGGCACGGATGATGGGGAGTGTTCGGTGAGGATTTTGAAAATGTCTTTGTCGACTATGGGGGCCACTTCACCATTAGGGAGGTTGAGACCAAGCATGTCGACTATACCTGGGGAATAAAATTTGACGGTGAGATTTTGTGATTGCGGTTGGTAAGATAGGACGAGGTACTGTTTTTGATGTTAGTGAATGTTAGGCAACCTTTGAGACGTTAAACCCACCTTTGAATAGGCTGTATAAAATTCTTCGACTTGTGTCTTGAATTGTAATTTGCCAATCCTATCTATCAATTCGCCCTCCATCCCAGCTTCATCTCGAATTGTTACAGCCTTAGCATTGTACTTTTTGAAGCTTTTAAAGAAGGAACTTTTCCCATAAATACTCTGATTATTGGAATCCTTACTTCGAACACTAGGAGTTTTCCTACTTCCCTCTTTCACACTCTCAGTATCTTCATCATTTAGACTTAAGATCCGAAGAACGTCGGTACGACTGTGAATCGTCGTACTGCAATTTATTTGTCCTCCGAGAAAAAATCTGACATCTCCATTACCGTCGAGTAAGGGGGAAACATAAAGGAGATTCCAAAATGGATCACCGTTTTTGCGATAATTAAGGAGTAATTCAACAGTTTCTTCACAATTTTGAATGGAAGTTCGTAAACGTTTTGTTGACTGACGATCAGTATATGCCCCCTGCAGGAAACGACAGTTTCGAGGAATGATATCTGTTCTAGAATATCCCGTGACAGAGACGAAGCCATCTGAAGCGAATACAATTGGATTATCCGCCCGCCTTAACACTGTCAGCTCGGACTCTAGAGGAATAGTAGATTTGAATGGGACATACTTCGGATCAGTCAAGCAAAAGCAGTCACCCAGACCTGGATATCTTTCTCTATCGTTTGCCAATGCCATAGTGGCGGAAGCAGTAACCTGATGTCTTACAAAACGTGGATACAAGTCGCTAGCTAGTAATTTTTCAATCTGCTCCTGTGATTCATTGAAAATATCTTGCAGGCCAGGAAGAACATTATATGTCGCGTTCTTAATATCATGTGATAATTCCCGAGTATGAGAACTGGAAATATTGATTTGCCTTGGTGCCTCGGATGAGATGAAAGTCGAGTGTATGGTGGAAAGAAGACGAGTTGCCTCATCTATCAGTCGATTGTATTCATCAATCTAATTTTGTATTTTTAGCACTAGCATATATACAATGGCAAGCTATTTTAGCGTACCTTTTGCAAAAATTCGAGATTTTCCGAACAGGAACGATTCTGACAAAATTTCAAAAACCGATGCGCGGTCGTTGGATTATGAAGCACAATATAAAAAACTTCAGAACTGAAGAAATCTGCAAAATTTCCTGCACCACTTAAACCTACACCATTCCTACTGCTTACACTACCTCCGTCACTGGGACTCGTTCGCATCGAGCCCCTTGTGCTACTTTCAGCACCTCTAGAGTTTGTAACGCGACGTAGGCTTTCGGATGTGGATTTGGTGGAATTGGGACTGGTCGGATCCCGTTTCGAACTTGGACTTTCGGATCTTTCTAGTAGGGTGGATAATGGAGGCAGAGGAGCTGTTTTGTTGTAGGAATCTTCATTGCAGAGAGTTTTCGACGGCGTCGCATCCCTGTTCTGGTAATAGTGGTCAATTGAGTCCGTCATTTTTCTGTCCAATTCAGAATGAATTATTTAGCGCTGCAGTAATCTGACAAACACGCGGAGAAGCTTCAGAACGCATAGAAAAATGTAAAAACCATATCGAAGCACGAACTGGCGCTTTCCTAAGGTAAAGTAAGAAATTATAAACTTGCGGGCCCATCCTAAGCTTAGCTCTAGATTCTCGATAACCTACCAGATCCGGCAGTATGAGCCGATTAATGCCCCGAGATTTTGTCTCTTGGCCGCCCGTAAATGAAAGACCCTGGGGCAGGGGGTGGAAAATCTTTTGAACCTCAGACCCGCTCATTCACATTGAATGGACGCCGGTCTGACCCAGATGTTATTGGGGAGGGTTGACCCAGCGACACAGTTTAGTGGCGAAGATCAAGGGCAAAGCGTTCCTCCAGTCTTCTCTTGAGGTCATGATGTCCCTGATTGATGCGCAGATGCGCAGATGCGGCACAAGCTCTTAAAAAGAGTCAACCACGTAATGTCGGACGAAAAACAGGAACATGTACCTTATAACAAGGCCTACCACTGTAGATTACGACCAACCCGGAATCGAAACTTCCGCCGCGAATTTGAACGAATTGCGTTAGTTGTAATATTACTTTGGAACAGATATCTATATTGGAAAAAAAGCGGATTAGAGGGAATTAATCGATGTGAGCTCCATCTTTGAAAGGCCGAGGATTAAAAAACGGCACGCAAAGAACTACAGGGATAGCCATCAAAAGATGGTACCTGGATTAAATCTTGCATCCTGGCTCCGGGCTGTGATTGGATACGCAGCCAAACACTTGCATATGATAGTTACCCACTGTAAAAATACTGGGACAAGCGAGAAATGATGAAGGAGATTTGGACTTATTAAAGGATGAACATACAAAAGACGACAAACCTGCAAACTCAATCTCCAGATTATCTAGAACCTACAGGATTACTCATCAGCTCAGAACCCTGTCACTATGATGATGGTGATATCCATAAACGCTTAAATGCTAAGATCTTACAAATTAGGACGTCCCGAGTGCAGAAAGGGCCATGATCATATATCACTCAGTTGTTCAGTTGTCTCCATCTCCAGACTCCGCAGTCTTGCTCAAATGGAATTCGCTCGCGCAAAATGATTCAGCATTTTTTCTTTACAAGGCTTATGTGTCGGGAATCGAGGTTTGTTCTATTTGACTATGTTTGCGAGAGAAATATTATTAAGAAACATTATCGAGTCACAGAGTGTACCGTGCGGAACCATGGGTGGTGTGCACCATATTGTATGTTCATGATTTTTCTTATAGTCGTGAGTATATATTCGTTTCAAGGCCATCCAAAGGCTTGGTTGAGAAGATGCAATATTTACATGAAATATAAGCCGTTTCTTTTTCCATCCCTGGGCCATGCCCGCATCGGCTCTCAAGCATGATGTCGAGATGGATATATCTTTCTCTTGAATTCAAATATTTAGAACCCTCATAACCCTACTTCTCTTACTCTGTAAATGAGCAGAAGCAGTGGTTGATGCACTAGAGGGAGCACATCCATGTGCACCACACTTCTGGTAAAGTGTAATGGCAGCATTACCGCCGCATTTTTCGGAACTGTTCCCAGCGCAAGGCATAATACAGTCACCTAGCATTCCAGTAACCGGTGCTCGATCTGCGGATAGCCTGTTATCGCAATAACATTGACTTCCAAATTCCATGCCTGCATATGTATGTCCCTTGGATGTACAGAAATCAACACAAGTTTCAATGGTCATGGAATTGTTGCCCTCCCAATCGGCATTCAATGTTCGGTTTCCTGCATCATCTGTTCCACATCCGAGATAAGTCCAGCCTTTGGAAGTGCTTAGATCGACAATGCCAATTGGCAGTGTAGCGGCGGTGGAGGCAGCAGGGTTAAAGTGGGATGGTGGAGTCTGGAGTGACTTTGTCAAAGCTGCATCCTGGGGACAGGCAGGTGGTGTATACTCTGCTGGGCCCGAAGAAGGTGCATTGCAACCAGGAAGCGCGTGAAGAACACCGCTTACGGGCTCGTTGATCAAAGGCGCGAGTTTGCACTCTTGGGTATCGGATTGTTCGTAAAAGGTAAATGTCTCAGCAGGGCAATTTGGTTGGCCATCAAGGCAGTTGTTGATTCCTTTAGTGAGTGTTGGAATATCCCAGCCATTTACCTTGGGTCACGTTAGCTTGACGAGATATTATTTAAGGTGGAATGCTAGATAGCTTACAAAATCACCATGAAATCCATAACCGGTAGTATCACCATTAGCAAGAACAAACGGCTGAGAATTGCCATACCAGTCATTCGCGAAAAGGTCGGTGCGATATGTAACTTCAAAGAATAAAGTCACCATATGATGAGGGTGTGAAGCTGGACAACGACCACCGTCATAGTCGCCATCCACAGGATACGACATATGTGATTTGTAGTCCGCGGCAGTTACATGGACCCCATCCCAGCAAGAAGGCATGGTAACTTGAAGTCGGAGACCATCTGGACAGTTTATATTTGGGAATCCATTTGTTTGAAGATCTGTTCCAGTACATCTGAAACTAACAGCTCGGTCTGCAAAAGAAGAGCTGTTAAAACTTCGTCGATTTGTATCCCCCCCAATCATGCGAAAATTCTCAGGGAACGGAACGAGCGGATCATTATCTGGACCTGGACGTTGACTTGAGAAAATGTTAGTAAACAAACCATCTAGCATTTTTTTCCAGATTTTAAAGACCCCAAACTCACAGATAGTAAATAGCCATTCCACCAAGATTTCCATACCCATCATCTCCATTAATAGGCACAGAAATGAAACTACCATTCTGAGCCTTGTAATAAAGCTTCGGAGTCCAATAATTTGACAAATCTTCCTCTACATTGCATGTACCACATTTAGCAGCACGAGCATCGGCATATGTCATATTAGCGCTGAATCCACTTCCACCAGCAATAGCATGGACATGAGATGCCGGGAGGATTCCAGGACTGACTACTGGATCGACGCGCTCGTCAACGAGGCGACTGTAGCATTGGATAACGAATGTGGTGCCTGCTGGAGAAATGAGAGATCCTAGCAATGCGAGACTGAGTGTTATGGTTGATTTGAACAACATTGTGACCGTTTTAGGGTTGAGTGCGTGCTATAGTTAAGAAATGGAGTAGCAGTTCTGTATTCGCGCCTGGCTTATCGGCTTTGAAGTTAAGGAGTGTATATTTAAAGAGAGTGTGTAGTTGACGTGAAGGAACGTATGATCAGGTATCCAACCCAATCCAAGTGAAAGTGAATGAAGAGAAAGTGAGAATGAATGAATAAAAGAGCGACGACCTAACTTATCTCCATGGAAGAGAAAGAACATAAAAAAGGAAGGGAGACAAACTGAGGGAGGGAGGAAACATGATAAAATTATATTAATCTCCCACGAAAACCCATCTCCAAATTCCAAGGTTCTTATATCTAATCTCCTAGGAGAATCTAATTGGTATCGTAGCACAAGGACAAACAAACAAACATCATATCATATTTATTTCCAGTGAATAATTTGAACACTGTCGGTTCCAAATTACCGTGAATGTTACTTCATGATAGGGGAACCAGAGCATGAGTCGAGAATTTTAAATGACAGGATCGCAGTTCTTATCCGAAAGTTATCGCATCTATAAGATGATGAGACGGGTCACAACTGACATAGATACTGACTGAGATCGCTTGTGCTGGGCCGTAAGGCTGTGCCCCTGATGCTTCTTTCAGTAATTCAGTTACATTGGGTTACACAGCCGCTTGTACAGCCGCTTGTACAACCGCTTGTACAACCGCTTGTACAACCGCTTGGCGATGACCCGAAACAACGTGGCGGAAGTGATTGGTTGGGAGTTTGAGAGGTGTTCTAGACGGCGCGAGGAGATGTATATTTGAGTCTGGGAAACCTTTTAAATCTTATGAGACTTGTACAGAGACGAAAATGCTTATGTTGATAGGGGGTCATAATGTTCCGGAAGCTTGACAGGAGTTAGGAGCATATTTTCGTTTGCGGTCGATGGGGACATAGTAAGAGGGATTTAAAAGGGCGAACCACAACGAAAATATCGCGTTGCGACGGTTTCATTATCAGTTGTCAGTCAGATGATATAAAGAGCTCTAATTGCTGATATCGCCCGCCTTCATGAATAGATATTGCTATAGGACAGATTCGTGCCGAAAATACTTAGTTACGCATCAATGAAATCCATCCCTTTCTGAGTATATCAAAATTCTCCGTGATGGGGGATATTCTCGTCGGAGCCATCACAATCGCCAGCAAAGCAATGGTCACCACGACTAACCACAGAGGGATTCCCGATCTGACATATCTCCAGACCACCTTCAAATGACTATCGTCTTTCTTATCCAAACAAATGCTCCTTCCTAATACTAAACATCCCCTCCCTCCTGGCTTACTGTCACATTCTTGATGCTCTCTCCTTCTCTTCATCAACAACCTATTGATATCATTAGTTTTCACATCTTGACATGTTGAAGGTAAGACGTCTCACGCAACACTCCCACGACAAAATCTAAGATCACTTCCCAGTTCACATTTACTATTACTTGGACAATCCAAATGTAGCCGCCGTCTCTGAATCAGCCATTCTATCTTCAAATGTAACCCGGTATATACAAAAGAGTAGAAATATCGATTAGCGTGCTTTAAAGAAAGCGCATCTGGATATATCAGATGAGAAGTTATCAATAAATGGATTTCTTGTGGTAGATCTAAAAGATTGAGTTTGGAAGCACAATGTTCCGCATCAGGCATGGGAAGAGTATGGTCTTTCTTCATCGTGTGGTTATACTAGGTAACCAGGATCTGTCATAGATATGAGTATATGATTCGATAAATCCATAAAGGGGCAATGATATTGATATAGAATTAGTGCTGGCTGTATTATACCAAGAGCAGTTGTAACTTTAACTGATAAGTGGATCGGAGAGACACTCTCGTGTCGAACACGATGTTTTGAAAAGTGGTGTTTTTGGCCAGGCTGCCGCTTTTGGAGGATTATGATTCGTTCTGGAGTCATGACAAAGAATGAGAATGTATCGAAGTGACGAATTGATGGGTATATGTTTCGTAATCATTGCCGTGTTATGATCGTTTTCAGGAGAGAAATACTAATTCACTAGAGTCAGGACTCACATTGGCATCCGCCGTAGTACTTCACTTCAGGAGACAGGTGAATGCTAACAGAGGTACGGAGTAAGAAATCTCGTCTAGTCGTTACGGTAGCAATGGTAAACGATCACTATTATGGGATCTGATTGATTGTCTACACCGATTATCAAGAGTGTAACAATATCCAGTGTCCCCCAAATTTATAAAGAATCGAGTGTATTATTGAATGAAATCATCTCAGCCAATTGCACGACAATGAATTCAAATTGCCTTTAAAATCGCCACGTGATTACGTGAGTTCGCGTCTGCCAAGTGCCAACAGAGTGGCAAGTAAGCGTCATGGATTGTACGAGAATTACCAGAAACACTAATGTATCGAACTAAATGCACGTATCGGCATGGCTAGTCCTGCCCCAGACGAGGCGGAGCACCCTCAAAATGCTGAGGATAGTGATTATGGCTCAGATTTCTCACCGGAAGAGGTTGAGATAGTAGAGAAATTGTTGTTGCCGTTCCACCCACTACTCAACGAAGCAACTGAGATTGAAGACAATCCGATTGTGAATGATATCGAATATCATGAGTCGGAGCGCACCCTTCGCCTCCCTCGAGTTATTGGAAAAGAGCAGATTTCGCCTCTGCTTCAAGCCATTCGTGCTGCGGAGAGGGTTGCTGAGCAGATTAATACTTCAGTCGCGAAACGCGAGTACTACCCTGATTGTGAGCATATATTCTCTTCGCCATTGCTAGATTTCTGACTTACGCGGTAGCCCTCAGTGAGTGATCAAATAGCTGGTATCGTGCCAACTGCATCCGGATCGATTCTCACGAATGGAGTTGAATCAAAGACCGCAGAATCTGCAGAACCTATACCTCGCGACACACGATCGCCCCTCGAACGATTTCGTACCGCGCCGAAGAAACCGCTCTCGGTGACGGATCTCGTGTCGCCGGCATGGTGCGAGCTTCAATACTGGTATACATTGACGAAACATGGAAGGAAGAAACGAACGTCAGCTATGAAGCAAGGTAGTGCTGTACACAAAGTCTTAGAAGATCAGGTACATAGGACTGTTCAGATCGACATTCAAACAAGGGAAGATGCCTGGGGTCTACAGATATGGAATGTGATACAAGGGTTACGAACATTACGAGAAACGGGACAAACGAGGGAATTAGAAATATGGGGTACTATCGATGGATTGGTGGTGAATGGCGTTATTGATGAACTGAGCTACATCTGTCCGGATACTGAATTGGAGAAATCTTTACAGAAAGAGGCTGAGAAGGAGAAGAAATTGCCACCTTCAGATCAAGCTTCTATATCGGACTTCTTCAAAGCACCAGGGGCTACTGCAGAGGCAACACGGACAAGAAGACGGGCCCGATCGAACAAACTTTATATTTGTGATGTGAAAACCAGAGGTGTTCGCACGCTGCCAAACAACGCAGCCTTCCGCCCTACCCAGATGCAGCTTATGCTTTATCATCACCTTCTATCCGAGCTTGCCACAAACAGGGTCGATTTTCCTGCCTTGGCCGGTCGCTATAGGTTAGATACCACCAAAACTTTCTCAGATGCATTCATTGCTCAAGTGGGTAGCATGAACGATGATAACGGGGAGATATACGAAGACGCTCTTGAGGAACAAGATGATTCGACCCCAGTTTCTAGTCAAGATTCTATGAGTGTTCTCCTTGCCCACAATAATCTCAAAGCTCTTTGGTCACTCATGATATCTGAATTTCAAATCACTCTTCCCGATGGTGCTGGATCATTGGGAGGAGTGTTAAAAACAGAATATCGATCACGAGATAGTGGAGAAATAGTTGGAATCAAGACTATACCCATGGATAATCAAGAATTGAATTCATACCTAGACGAAGAACTACGTTGGTGGAAAGGAGAAAGAGAAGCGAAGGGGGTCACAGTAGAAGAAGCATTTAAATGCAGGACTTGTGATTTTGCGGAAGACTGTGAATGGAGGTTACATAAGGTTGAGGAAGCGACTGAGAAGGCTCGCTTGAAAAAGAGGAGGAGGAAAAGCGTTGTATAGTTGCGCTCATGAATTTCTTTAATATCTGCATGGCGTTTTCTATGGCTTTGTTTGAATAGAAGTCATGACCTTATAAATGAACAATAGTATATCCTATTATAATGCTTGATTCTATATGATTCTTTCTGGTGCATACATTATAGTTCTTTTGTTGACTTGACGCCTGGCGAATCCAGGTGGACCATCAATATTCCTTCAACCACGGGATGTCATTGAGCCTACCTTGCTGGCTACTCGATTTGATTACGCAGCTAGGCTGTGTGCTACAAATATGTTTGTGTATCTAGCAAGTCTTTGACTTTCTGAGTCATCTGATCTCATCTGACAACATCAGTCATGATATGTACAACTATGAATGCAAACATGATTTCTTTTTTCACAGTTGCGGAAAGCAGCAGGCTTTTCTAGATCACTATCATTGTCATCAGTCAGTAGCAAACCTCTTTTCCAGAAGCAAAGCATAAGAACAGAAACTATATGAATGTCAAAATCCAACCAGACATCCCTAATTCTCCACTTCCATCTCACACCACCACTCCCAAATCATCCATCATGTCTTCATCCTCTGATCCTGCAGTCTACAAACCCACGGTCACAAGTACAGCTCTCCATACTATGGGCGCCTCGCTAATCCCCTACCTCAACATGAAAGTACACCACCTGATTCCTTCTCGTCGCTGGAAAGAAATCGAAGTCACAGGGCACCACACGCGCAGCGCTCCAGCTATCATATACAACAAGGAAAAGAATGATAAACCGTTCAATACGCAACGACCCACCGCAACGATTTTAGAGGGCGATAAATTACGCATCAATTGTTTCCCGGGGAGAGATTATGTGAAACATTATGCTAATATCATAGCAACGTATTTAGCGATTGAGGGTAGAGATCCCAAGATTGTGAAGGCTGTACTTCCTGAGGAGGGAGACGGGTATTCGGAATTCCTTAATTCGAACTTGAAGGGTCTAGAGACTGAGAAGACGAATTTGGTGATTCTGGGATCGTTTACGGAGGATATCTTGAGCTCGGATGTGCCATGGAGCGGTAGAGAAACTACAGATGAGTTGTTTGCGTGGCAGACTAGTACTCGAGCAAATGGATTCAAAGCGACGATTTTAAAATGTCGAGTATGTTTCTGGGGAGATTTGGCGGGACAATTAGTGAAATGTTTGAAGGAAATTTGTGGTGTTTCTCTGCAGTGTGTGATCTATGTTGGGAAACTGGGCACGCTAGCCGAGGAACATATGCCGAATTTGACGTTGGCGACGGGGTCGAGTAGTTATGTTCGAGGAGACTTTGTCAAGTGGGACAACCCGATTAGTGAGGAGATTTTGGGGAAGGAGGTGCAGAGGGGTGTGCATTTTACGTCGGCTTCGGTGTTGGATGAGGATCAGTTGTGGCTGGAGAAGTTTAGGGGGAGGTTTTCTTGGGTGGAACCGGAGATTGGTCATATGGCTGTTGCGGCGAGGGAATTGGAGATTAGGTTTGGATATCTTCATATTGTGTCGAATAATTTGGCGGGGAAGTTTGAGTATGATTTGGGGAATGAGAGGGAGGTTGTGGTGCTCAGTAATAGGGTCTTGATGAATAAGTGGATTGGTAAAATTTTGAATTATTATATAGAAGAGTTGGATGGGAAATTGGCGAATGAGGCGTAAGAATAATTAGTAGACATCGACAATTTGCTGGAACTTAGACTAAAAGCTGTTATATTTCATTCAAAAGAGTATCAGGAGTGCTAAAACTGAAATACAGTAAACACACGAGCGGTAAATAGATAACTGCGAGCTAAAACTGTGATTCCGTCTCTAAATACACACACTTACCTCACCAAGGATGCCTTCTCCCGTCCCATGTCCAAAATGTCGCGGCCCCTACTTCTTCTGATATCCCCGCCGCCCAAGCACTCGATTTTCCACCCTCATCAATTCCACCTCTCCCCTTCTCCCCTATCACCTTCAAACATCCTCTTACACTCTCACCAACCTCTATAACCCCCTTGACTTCCCAAGGTAGCTCTACATCCTTCGCCATATCCGTGTTTACTTCACCTGGATGAAGGGCGAGAATAATTGGAGCCTCGGAACCTTTTTCCCTGTGTAGTTCCGCGGCCAGGTGCTATAATCATGGATGTGTGAGGAAGGAAGAATGGTGGTATTTGGTGGTATAGTTGCGAAAAGAGGGGTATCTAGAGGGGTAGGGGTAACTTACACGTAATCCCATATTCAATGCAGCTTTAGAAGCAGCATATGCAGCAAAACCATCTTCGAATGAACGGAAATTAACAGCGGAGCCAGAATCAGAAGATATGAATACAATGTTGGAGATTCGAGATCCAGGTATGGAGAGAAGGTGTTTGGCGGCAAGAAGTGGTCCGATGGTATTAGTCTGGAAGTGGTGATTGTAAGACTGAGAGGTTCTGTCCAAATAAAATGAGTGAATGTTAGTACTGTATACTCGCCGATCTAATTCAGAAACGTGAGAAGGGTCATGATCATTCGTCAAACACTCATTTGCCGAATTGTGAGATCGTTGTATGAAATGATCGGGATATCCAGGGAAACGTCGTGAAGCACATTGGGTGAAGATTTCCCAATCCCATGATGTATACAAACAAGCCCTCAAACATAGAGCAGATTTCCATCCCAGAGATAGCCTAACTCACCCTCCAAGCACTCTATTCGGCCATTCCAAGACCCCGGCATTAATAATGACAGCTTCAACAGGACTTCCCAACAACAATCCCGGCATAGCGAGACAAAGACTTGCAATAGTCCGTTCATCGGTAACATCACATTGAATAGTCCATAATCTAGGCGGTGCCTGGAATTGCTTATCTAGTTCATATAAAGTCTGCGGTGGTTCAGTGGATCGATGAGTGGCGATGACGATATTGGTGGGTGATGCTAGGATTAATTGTCGAGTGAATTCGAGACCAATACCTCGACTGGCGCCTATTACTACATAGTACTTTGAGTTTGAAGGAGAAGCCATGATAGGTAGAATTACAGGGTAATAAATGAAGTTCGGTAATGTGTCTAGATGTGGTGCAGATGCTTTCACATAATATAGTGCCGCTTTAATCTGCATAGGAAAAACCCATTTGATGTTACTGATGTGAGCCTCGAGGTTATGTGTAACATGAATTAGAATGTCTTTTTTCTAGCCTAAGACTTGCTCAATTTTTCCAATGATTGTTTTCATATGGTCTATATGATTTACAAATTAAGTCTCTTTTCAGAGATCAAAGGTCACACGGACGAGAAACCAATTTAAATACATTTTGCCTCTACGGACTTGTCGGTCCGGGTGAGATATTGCTATAGAACCACTGGATATAAGTACACGATGGATGGACAGGAAATCCTAAATCCTCCATTGCTTTCTGTCAATTCAATCCATAGATACCGGTAAGGGAAGAAGAGTCCTGTTCTTTTTGATTATGCATTTCTATACTCCATTACGAGTGACTCTGCTCATAGCAGTAGGAATGCAGGAGGTGTATGCACAGCAATCCGCGTGGGGTCAATGTAAGTTAGATTTATGAAGGAAGAGATAATCTAGACATGGCTAATAAATTCGGGAATGTAGGTGGAGGAACAGGTTGGGCTGGTGCAACTACCTGCGTTTCCGGTTATGTGTGTACTTATTCTAAGTAAGATTTTCTTTTATCCCAATTCGTTGCATATCCATTTTCCGAAGCTTTGTTGTATTGTCTCGTTCCTTGACCTTTGCTAATTCTGGGAACAGTTCCTGTAAGTCAGCACACTCTCATTCCATATTCTAGCTTCGCTTATCACTTCATTCAAAAGACTATTCCCAATGTCTTCCTGGCACCGCATCATCCTCAACGGGTATAGCCACGTCCGGCACCGCAACTTCTGGCACCGCAAGTTCCGGCACACCAACCACGACCGTCCCTGCAACCACTACTGGTGCAGCCTCATACCCAGGAGTGACACTCCAGAGTGGCTACTATTGGATTCGTGCTGTTGAATCTCCAAACTTCCAGTTCGTATACCTCCATGTCCCTCACCTGTAACATCCATATCAGATAGAGATGACAGAGAAGTTGACCACCTGTGTTGTAGTTCATACCTCCAAGCCTCACCGACTGGCAAGCCCGGCAGAGCCCTCCTAGCTGACAGATCAACTGCCGGTCAATACCAAATCGTATCCGGCCAACTCGTCCAGCTAGTCGCGCCCAATACTTTCCTCTATGCAAACGTCCAACCACCTGCAAGTTCCTCTGCCGTTAAATTATCCATGACGTTCAATACAACTCAAAACACATTTGGTACATTTGCGTTTAGTGGAGATGCCGTAACATGGAGTGTAGCTAGCATTAGTCGGCCGAATTTAAGTGCGTGGTTGGTCTGTGGCGATCAGGAGTTGTGGATAAACTTGGGGAATTATGCATATTTGACGCCAACAGGATGTGTGGATGAGACGATCCACTATTTCAATGGAGCGACTGTAGATTGAGGGGCTGAGGCATAAACAGCAGAATTTCAACGAGCTATGCGTGAAAATTCGATTTTATATTGTGGTTGTACATACCTTTATGATTTATAAATACATGAATGCCTAAACCGGCATCGAAACCCTAGACCCAAGCTTTTGATACACCTAAATTATTATACAGAGCTGCCAGCTTACTTCTTTGCCGCTCGTTTCAATAGGCAGTGCCTTCCCCATTTCCTGCGAAATTTCTCTGGAACGAAGGGCAAATCTGGCAACCATATGGTCCGACCAAGGATGTGTGTTTGGGATGCGTCAAGAAATGGTTCACATTTCACCGACTCCCAATCTTCGACATCCATAATGTAGTGAGGCTCAAGCTCGGAGGCTACGGAGTCAGGGTAGTATGTGTCGACCAAAAAGTTGCAAGTTTTCAAGTCAACCTGTTGAAAAATTAGATCACCGCCGAAAATACGATGAGGCGAGATTTGCTTACATATTTGCCCATGTCTTCAATGTTTTGGTCATTCATACCTGAGGGGATGAGCCATGTTGACCAGATCCCAAATCCCTCACTAGCTTCAGAGAAGTCGCCGGGGAGCAGTCCATCGAATTCGCTCTTTACAAATTTTGCTTTCATATCATTTGGTAAATGATAAGAGCTGGGGAATCTGTACCATTCTTTACCAAAGCAGACGGAGTCTCCTCGTGACCCAAGGGTACCATTCTGGAGAGGACTATATATCTTCAAGGGCGCCGAGTATGCTGTATAGATCCCATAAATCCTTGCTAGGCCGACGTCCACGGATCCGATGACAAAGAAGCTCACAAACAATAGCTTCAATTTGGCTGGAATCTTACCAATCAAGGTTTTAGGATCCGAACGACCAAACGCAGCCAGGAGAATGTGGAGTGACATGGCCGCATTAAGTGCAAGGCATGGGTACGCTGGGTACATAAAACGCTCTTCCTTGTGTGGTTGAAAGCTAAAAATCGCAAGCCATATGTAAAATGGGGCCACAAAGACAATGCTGCGAAGAGCTGTTGTGGTACCGCCTTCTCGCGACCCAAATAGCTTTTGAAGTATGAAAAGAGGGAAGGCTGAAATTGCAAGCACAAACCAAATATTGAAATTGAGGAGTAGATTACGGATATAAAAATGCCATGGTTCGGTACCATATATCTCAGGGCCTCTTCCCTCACCACTGAAGATGTTGTAAAGAACAATATTCAGAGGGACAACCACTAGTTGTCTGTAGAAAAAGCCAGAAACAAGGAATTCGAAGAACTGTTTCAATGTTAGTAGCTATTGACGGACTGGTCCGGAGAAACCTCACCAGAACAAGAAGTGCTCCAACGACTCCTCTAAGAAATCGCATCACGGTGTCGATGATCGCGTCCTTATCGCTTAAACTAGCAAAAACAACCTCTTCAATCAAGAAAGGGGCAGATAAGGCCATAGAGAATGGCCAACCGAGAATGCCTCCGACTGCAAACCAAAAGATGCCCTGCGCAGTCTTCAGGCCGCCTCTCCAGTTCATGAAAGCAGCCATTCCAAGCATAGTTGTGTACATGGCGAAGCTCGAAGGCAAGAAAGAGGCAGAAGCATGGAAGAAACCCGGAGTAAATATGTTTGCCATCAAGAAGAACATGGCCACTCGCGGATTCAAAGTGCCGTTGATAACTCGAAACATTTGAGTCTGGCACAGAGCGCAGATAAATGCGAGACCATATCGGATGAAATAGAATTCGCCAAGCTGTTTTCCGGATCAGAATACTAACTGATAATCAGGGATTGGGTCGTCCCTACCTTCGTCGGAAATGGGAGTAGTCTTCTAAAATTCCCCAACAAGGCATGAAGAGTGATGTACAACCAACTTCGAATTGCATATTCTGGAGAATATTCCCATGTCTGTAATCCATAGCCATGACTGAGATAATGTGTAGGTTCCCAGTAGTTAAAGGTCTCATCGCAATCTTGTATAGGAGCATATAGAGCTGCCAGAATGTTTGCTCCTAGGAAGACGTAAAATGCGCTGATTGGTTTGACAGCGAATGGAGTGGCAGGTCTATGAAAGCTTGGTCAGTGAACATTCATTTGCACATCAGCATTGTGAGTACTAACTTTTTCTTTTTGGAATGCGAAGCTGTAGAGCCTCCGCCTCCTCGAGCTGAACTCGAATTTACTGGCTGCGGAGGAGCCATTATTGTAATTGAATAATATTTACTAGACGAGTAAATTCTTGATGTTCGGCGCAGACTTTCAACAATGACATCGTGTTCTAGCACAATATTATCATAATTGCATAAAATACACAGTTGTATTTATGCATCCTGATTTATGCATGCTGATAAGAAGTGCACAGGCTTAGCTCCCGGCACTAAGATTAGAAAACCCCTGTTAGTTCTAATCGAGACCCGAGCTTTGAGAAATAATTTGGAAATTTTGAGATCAGAACTTTCTTGTCAATGACATCTCAGTATTGGATAGTATCTAATTTTTCTTAACTTATTTTGATACCCATACTCATATTGTATTTTATGATATTATATTGGTGCTCCTTGTTTTCCTTACACATTGGAATTGAGATACTTGACATTCAAACGCAACAAGCTGATATACAGCCCTTTCAGAATTTGTTTAGATTTCGACAAGAAGAATGAATAATTCCGATTCGATCTCGGTGATTCCCCAAGAAGGGGAGAATTCTCAATTACAAGGGGGGAGTGACGAATCTGCCCCCTCTTCATCAACATTTTCCGGCATACCTGGATTAGGACGTCTTGGAAATGCGCCGAAATCTGAGAGTTCAAAACCATGCGCGGGGAGTGAGACCGCTGAAAACCATGTAAAAGAATCGGCTGCTTCCCAAGAAAAATTGTCAGAAGCTACCGATGGCCAAGCCCAAGAAGATTCTACGATGGCAGATGCCAAATCTTTCCTTCAAGAATCCGCAACTTCTACAGCCCACGACGCGACCTCAGAAATCCCCTCTCAAATCAACGATGAGGCTTTGCAGGTGACGGGAATCGATTTAAAACGAACAGAGAAACCAATTGATTCTGAGATGCGACAAATTCCTCAAGAAGATGCCAAAGTCAGCACACATGACACAAATAGCAATGCGATGGACGCTGAGAATTTGAAACCCACCACAGAGCCACATCTCAAAAAAGAAGTCGAGGCGCCATCAGATGAATTTCTAGGACCTCAGCCTAGCACGAGCGACATCCAAATACTCAAGAGTCACCCCGATCCACCCAATTTGACACATGCTTTAGAGGCGATGCTAGGAGGTCTCATGCACCCTGCGGCCGTGGTTGCGGATGTTTCAACAACGGAAGATGCGCCAGCAGCACAGGCGACAGAATCTGAACACCCAGAATGGGAGGTTGACTCGTCTCCATATGAATCATCCTCCGACTCGTCAAGCGATAGTTCATCTGAAGACGACAGCGAAGATGAGGATGGAGAGAATACATATAAATTGTTAAGCCCAGAAGAGCAAGCTAGAATTCTGATGGAAGGTGATGGTGGTTCAGATGACGAGGGAACCTCCAAAGGTGCTAAGGGTGCTGGAGCTCAGTTACGGACGAAGAATGAAGTACCAGAGGAAATAATTCCCAAGCCAGACGTCACAATCACACCCGAGATGCCCATCACAAAATTGGGAGATGTGGAAGGAGTGGTGGATAACATCGTTCTCATCAAAGCTTTCACAACCGGAGAGTACCAAGTATTGAGAGAGGAATCCGTCTTATGTTTAGAGGATCGCAGTGTTATAGGTGTGGTGTCAGAAACATTGGGCAGGGTGGAACAGCCATTATATTGTGTTAGGTTTACGAATGCTGCAGCAATTATCGAAGCAGGACTGTCCGTTGGGACAACAGTTTACTACTCTGAGCAACATTCAAAATATGTTTTTACACAAGCTTTGAAGGCATACAAAGGTACAGATGCTTCCAACTTGTACGACGAGGAGGTCGGCGATGAGGAAATGGAATTTTCGGATGATGAAAAGGAAGCTGAACATAAACGAAGGATAAAACAAAAGAAGGCAGAAAAGAGAGGTGGTAAGGCTCAACAGAATGGTGGTCATTCACATGGTGGACATGCGTCGCAACAGTCGTACGCCGCCGATAATGGCGCCGTGCTGAACTATGACGAAGCCGAAGATGGCCCTTATAAAACCCTCACTCGACCAAGCGGATTCACTGGTGGTGCAAGTGGTGGTGAAGCCCCGCAAGAGGGTTCTCAATATAATAGAGCAAATCAACGCGGTGATCATGTAGGGAGAGGCAGAGGAAGGGGTCGCGGGGACAGGGGCAGAGTAGATAGGGGTCGAGGACGAGGACGAGGTGGCGGAAATAATGATCGAAGTAACGGCCATCCCCGTGGTGCCTCATCTCAGGCGAACAATACATTTTCTCCGCAAAACCCAAGTCCCGGATTATACAATTCTCAACCAGCTTCCTTACCGCAAAAGCCTAACTTTCTACCTCCGCCACCTTCTTCAAACATATACAGCAATCCAATTCAGCCGCAACAATATCAATCTCAACAACCACAACAATATCCATCACAGCAACCTCCAGTATGGCCAATGTACCCGCAAGGTTACCAGCAACCTTATCAACAACCTCAACCAAGTTTCCCGCCTGCGCAGAATAATTGGCCAGGTATGCCCCCTCCTCCTACCATACCAGCAGGCGCGTTCATAAATCCAGCATTCTTCACCCAGCAAAATGGATCAAATCAACACGGGGCAAACCAATGGACCCATCCGGGGCAGCAAAATGGGAATGGAGGGAGCAGGTGATGCATGTTAGATTATGTATGATTGTTGTTTCTAAGAATAAAATTGAGCCACATTTCGTTGATGATGCTCCAGATACATAAATTGCAATGAAGGCCCTTTACCTTGGAAGTCTGTTGCACGTTTAGTATCGAAACAATGTACCACGCTTTACGACCACCTCGATTATGGCCAAGCGGCTCTCTTCCTGCTCGCGTATCATAATAGTGAATTGTACCGAAACTTCCCCCCGGCTCATGATTGAATCTCATGCCATCTCAATCAATTGACATCAAGTGAATTAAGATGAAGAGTATTTTTTATGCCTGAAGAGGTGTTTGCACGCCGTCCATGATGTTGAGTGTGATAATCCATACCCGAAACGGTAAAAAAGTCCCTCGCGATAAGAACAAATTTGGTGGGGTTCCGCCCCGCGGCAAGATCTTGTCGTCCATTCACTAATTCAAAAGCATATATAAATATATATTTTTGTTGATGTTATCAACAATGTTTTCATTTAGTTCAATTCATAAATTACGATCTATATTTTCATATCTTCCCTTACTCGAATCAAGTTCTCGTGAGAATGGGTGAGACGAAGTTGGATGACCTCCAAGTATGGACCAGATCTACCTGCGAGCGGTTCAAAAGCTCGGAAGCCGCCCGTATGATTACCCATAATCCGAGCATGCTGTTGTACAGTACGGGATTGATCTGTCTCACTGCGTGGCTGCTGATACGGGCTGTGACGATCTTCAGGAAGCCGAGACATGCCAGACCGAGAACGCCGGATTTGGAGAAGCCAACATCTAGGAATGGAAAAGTGCAGAGACCACTAGGAGGTTAGGACTAACCATTAATTGATGAATAGTGGCTGAATTCTTGACAGTTTGGGACCCCATGCAATTCAAACGCCCAACGGCAGTTCCATTTCCGAACTGGGATGTGCAACAATCGAAGCCAAACGCATACCGACCATTTCGCCATGGACCTTATCACATCACCATGGGATTAAGAACCATGGATTGGAATGAATGGATAGGTAAATCATTTTCGGCCCAAGCGGAAGGCTGCATTGCTAACATCTCTAAGAATTGGACAACCACTACATGAAGTACCATGACGACAAAGCCAAACGTATTATCGAACGTGGCGCCAGATCTTGTTACACCGATCCTTCGGCATTTGATGGTGCCGTTGAGCTGCTCGAAGAACTTTGCGCGTATCTCCCAGAACGTTACCCTACACTCTACAGACGTACTCCAGTCGGTATGGATAATCTTCTCACTAACGAATCTTTCAACATCGTGGAACGGCCACTTGCAGAAGATCCAATGCAGATGGCGGCCCGCTTCACGCAGGATGATCTAGCCATTATGTTTGAGAAGGAAGATGGCCAATACTATCTTCTTGCTGGAGCCATCTTACTTGCCGGGTTTTGGCGTTTGGAGGATAAATTGGGGATGCCACTGAGTGAGATCCACACATCCGGCGACGTGCCGGGCTACAAAGAGAAATTGGAGAAAGGAATGATGAATTTTTTTCGCAGGGTGCAGCCTAATGCGCCCGTCCAGCGTGTAAGTGTCCCTAACTTGCGCGATTATGGCTAGCTGTATACTAACCAATGTTTCAGAACAACTATTTCATTCAAGTAGACGATCAACTAGCATGGTCATCAAGCATTGGCCCCGAAGATGGAGAACCCGGTAGCGTGAGTTGGGATACTGCGGAGAAGAACAGAGCGGTTGAACATCATTGGTTTCGTTCTGAACGACAGACGTTGAGGAGACTGCCGAGATCTGGCGGTGTAGTGTTCACGATCAGAACGTATTTTCATCCGATCACGGAAATATGCGAGGAGCTGTATGTACCTGGGAGATTGGCAAGTGCCGTGAGAAGCTGGGGTGACGACGTGAGTAAGTACAAGGGGAAGGAGAAGTATGGTGAAGTTCTATTGGAGTACCTAGACAAGAAACATGAAGAGCAAGTTGAAGCGGGGCTGGATGTGGAAAAGGAAGAGGAAGTCAGAGCATATCCATACTAGTGCGCTTTTTTGGAAACTGGAGGTGCTCAAGATGATGCCACTTCGGAAACTGCATTTGGGCTGCGAGCCTGCACATGCCACCGGCGTCTGGAGCTTTTGGGCTAGGAAATAGCTGTGAATGATCTAAAATATTAACTATCACATCACAAATTTATGAAAAACACCCGATGCCTGCCACAAGCCTCCTTCCAGCGAAGCATTGATCAATTGCTTCAAAATATGCAAATTTCTTTTGTCTCGGGAAGCAGCACATCGCTTAAGGTCCCCACGGCCGTCAATATTCGGATCACGTGAACCCAAACAGAAAAGATGCTGAGGCAAATAGATTAAGGTATTTACTCCATCATTCTGTTCCAGATATTCAATCTTTTCTTCCTCACGCTGGTCGTAAAGTTATCTTCTCAATTTTGGTGCTGATCGCTGTTCTTAAACACTAAAACTACATGTCGTGGTATGCCAATGCGGCGTTTGTCTCATTGCCATTTCCTCAAGACCCCTATTACCCCGCCCCTAATATATCTCATGTTTAAAACAAGCTTCCTCATTCTTTTCGAGATGGCTCTCATAAAAAGTTGTGAATTGTGGCTCGTTAACGTGGTGCGCCAACAGCTGTTCACTCTATGGATTTGTCGAAACACCTCGAACGCTTAAAAATGCAAGAGCGAATCCGTTGCTGGTGCAGTCTTACTATCGTTCTTTTGGTATGGAACAAGGATTATGGCAGTAAGTCGCCCTTGATATATCTGTCCTATTAGCCTGTCGCTAATGGAGACACAGTCAGAGTAGAAGGGTGAAACAGCTGAGAGATGAAATACCAGGCGTGCGGTCATGAAAATGCTTGAAAGAACCCCTCTATCCTCCCGAATTAGGACTATTGATGAACAGAAAATCATTCAGAAACATATCACGCCGGGTAACTGTCTAGTTAACACCACAGCATCTGAACCGCCCCCCTGCCATCAACACTACCTCCCATCGGCTTGCAATAATTCGAGCAATGTCACTCACGGTGATCAAACAAGAATATCAGGCTTTCTTTTTTGGTGCCAAAGGATCAGAAAAGCAAACCCAATCTGTCTGAGGTCGATTACACATCCTGTTACTCCAATCTGTTGGACATTAAGACTTTTACCCAGGCTTTGACGGCAAAGCGGTGATCTCCAGTCTGGCTGGGTCCAGTTTTGGAAAGAGAGATATCCAAGCTCGAGCTATTGTAGGAAGCAGCTCATTGGACTCGTTGAACATGCGATTCACCAAATTTACCTGGACAGAAGGATCAAACCATTGGATTTGCAATAGCCTTTTCATGCCACAACAAAAATACGGAGAATTCGGAGAGCTTTGATCGTGACCTCTCCATGGATTCAAGTTCTCCAAAAGATTGAACGGGCGCTCAGAGGTGGCCGCAACACGGCAGTCCTAAGTGGATGGATCGGCTTGTGTGCCGGGAAAAGTGAAGTGGTAATACTTAAAAGTTCACACATTGTGTTGGCCCTTCTTGACTGGGACCCGAGTCCCCCTATGCCCTTCCAGGTTCTCTCCTATCTTGTATCTTATCCTCGGGGCAACCCATGATCTCCACAATCTCATAGTAGGAAACAAGATCCATTGATATTCTTCATAGAAAGCAATTATAAAACACAATTGACCAAACAGAATTTTACATACATCTAATATCTCTCTTCTCAAAGAAGTGATCACCTCCGTCTATGCCCTTCCGGCTCTTCGGGTGGGATTTGTCCTACGGTCAAAGACGCGGGCAGAATATGAGTGAGCCGTCAAATTCGTCTCGCCGCCGATCTTCTATATGGTGATTTCAGAGGGTACGATGATCCTCCCCAGCTGGTAGCTAATCACCAAACAAACTCGAGAACTAAGAATCACGAACTTCCCACTCCTCAAGGTCACCTACCTTTCACACAGACAATGGACAAAACTTCCTCAACCCAGAATATTGGATATCTTCCTGATGGTTGGAGTGCATCAAGAAGTTCTTGATTAAATCTCTCTATTTCTCAGTGTAGATATCATAATAGTTCCGAGGAGCAATTGCATGGAAGGTGTCCAAGGCCCGACGTCAACAACACCTCCGTGGGGGAAGGTACGTCTGCGCTTTATTGTGGGAGGAAAACAGTTTCAATGGAGAAGAATCAGGCATGGGGGCCTTAGCCCAAATACAACAGACATTTCCGGGTAAGTAACTTACATCATTTCCAATTTCCTGGGCTACGATAAATTATGCTCTTTCACGAACTTTCTCGGCCTTACTGGTATCGTCGCAAGAAAAATATCGCTGATACATCGTTTTCTTTAGAGACTGCGTGCTTTGGGAAAGACCTCGGAAATGTTATCTTCTATTGTACTCGCTTTTCAAACTCCTCCAGCATCTCTTTGCCCAGTTCTTTTTCGCTCTCCACAGACTGCACATGAAAAATCAATCAATCAGCAAAGATTTCCCATTGACAGGCCAAGGCCGAGAAAAAATGGGAATTCGAGATATCCGACTGGCTTGGTTTTCCAGTGTTCTTGGTTCAAGGCGCCGGATCTATATGTGGGGGATCGGATACGCGAATATCGTTGGACTGATACATCGAATATCCAGGTCGTAAATAGCCTTTAGGAGATCCACCTCCCTTCGAATTTGGTACATTCGCAGTTAAATCTACCTTCGAAATTGCCAGTGTCTACGCTGCAATTCCTTTGGCTATCATCAACCACTTCTTCGATATCGTCAAGTCCATTATCAACCATGGAATACAAATTATTGAAATGATGAAGGTGACTGATTTCTTCTACTGTATGGCTGTGAGCTCGTGAAGCTGATAAATACATAGTTACATCACAGCATAAATATCCGAATACGATCAAGGACGAATTCGGTATCCTGTCAATTTTTATTGTGGCACTATGCACTAACGCACGCAAGAGAACTGCTCTTCCTGCAACGGCTGGACCATGGACTGAGCATGGGGAACGTAAGCCTGTCAAGTGGAACGTCTTCGTCATCACAGTGAAGCGGTTCCGATGAATGCAAGAACGGAAATTCTGGTCGCCGATCTTTCCTGATACCTCAAATGAGATATTTTGGTACTCGGAATTCCTATGGTGCAAATTACCCCAATCAAAACTTCACCCCAATTTTCTAATACCTTTTTTGTGTAGTGTCTCCAAAGTCGCTCTTACATTGTACCATCGCGAGCTTGTTGACTTCAAACTACTCAGATTTGTCTTGTGGAGTGTCTCCAAAAATAGAAATGGAATTGGTTGATGGACCTTCCCGGCGAGTATGTTTCCCTCGAGCATCTGCTTGTTTTCTTTAAATTTTTCATCTCCAAACCCACATCTTTGTAAGTTGTTGTAACCATGGTCAATCACTGTAATATACAATGGCAGACCAATCAAAAAATCTTGTATTGAATGTATTGGTCGCGTGCTTGTCAGAAAGAACGGATCTGACGCCCATATTGCCTTTGGGATTTTATCTGCATTGCAATAATGCAAGTTCGGATGCAATACTTGAGTTCGGTCTCTGCGATGACCTATCCTAGTCTCTGTGGCGCGATCTTGGCGGGAACTCAGTCATGCAAAAGTTCAAATTGTCTCGACATAATCAAGAAAACGTTCATCGATTGTGTCTGTGACCACGGGCTAGCAGAATTGACAAAGACACAGTCTTTTGAGGATACTCAGGTTTCAGGATTAGGAATGTTGTTCTCAAATATGTTGGATGAAATTCGATTTGTTTTTAGATGGTCCTAAAACATATGGTCTTCATGTAATGTCTTTGGACCAGAGGTCAAATCCCCATTTTCAAGCCGGAGAACAGTTTCAAATCACAAAAACATCGATTTTTGCAATCCATCAACCTTATCTAGCTCAGCAATTCTCGGCCCACCGTTAATACTGTGGAAAGAAAGAATGACAACTGATCTTTTTGTCCCGTATGTGGCTCGTCCGCGAGCAGGTACAGCCGGTAGAAACGGCTGTTCTTTACTGGTATTTTGACTTACTCCGGAGCTACTGGCCCCTCAGGATCAATTGATCCAAGCGCCACACAAGGACGAGGCGGCAAGCATGAAATTTAAACGGTCACGAAATGCCGTGGTCAATGATATTCTTTCCTGTTTCTGGTGTGGTCAATTCCAACCCTGGATATCACTGCCCCTCTATACCGTTTGTGACCCAGCCATCAAGAATGAAGTATGCCATATCTTCTTGCAGCTATTTCATGTTTCTCGCGATCTCCGACGTCATCAATTCTTCCTGGGCACAATCAGCATCTTATTGGCAGGGCCGCCCTTACGCAACAAAAACCCTGTTCAGGTGCTTGAGCCAATGGAAAGTCCATTCCCTAAGCATAAGGCATCAAAGTTGAGGGATCAATATGAGACGAAAATGGTAATAGTCGGAACAATGTCATTGAACCCCAGGATTGGTACTGCTGGTAAACTCCGAGATTATAAGGAGATACATACATGGAAGATACAGGGCTGTCCTCTATAGGCCGTGGAAAATAAAACACAGAAAGCCTTGCCACTATTCTCGGACATTTAGATGTATCGATATATTTGAATTGCCGCACTGCAGTTTGAATCTCTCGGAATCTTCCGTGGGACACTTACTAGCCTTTGAGGACACCAGGGATCTAACTCATTATTGTCAGAGGGCGACCGGAGATGCAGTAGTGATATTCGTTCAACAGCCATCCAATTTCTCATCTGGATTTGCTGTGTGCTGCTTGCAAGATGAATGTACGCTGTTGAGAAATTTTGAGACGACGTCCATCAATCTAGGGAGATGTATCTACTATTACGGGTTTATACTGACATTCATTCAGGTTCGCCAAAACCACTTCACATAGCTACAGGATCACAGCTGAGATGTAAAGCGGATGTCCACAATAAAAAAAAATTCCTAACTATTCAAAATGGCTCCGATTCGTCCCATCAACAAGCTCGATTGTCGAATTCTAAATAAGCAGCTCCCTCTAGCCCCCGTCTTGCTTGGTCAGAGCTTTATATTTTGGAGGAAGCCCTGTTTTCATGGGGCCATCGAAAGGTTTAGTCCATTCGCATAGTTACCTCCTGAGTCTCATGTCTGCGAATCGAGATTCGGCTAAAATCCAAGAATGAAGTGGCATTCATGATGAGAACCACGAGATTGAAATAGTCGTCATCCATCACATACAGCTTCCGCTGAAGAGACACCAATATTGGAATGGGGGATTTCTGAAGATAATTCAGAACAACACCAATTTACAGAACGATTATCATTCTCCAAGTCAACAGCAAAATTATGGTAACAGATTCCGTGGTTTCTTTCCCAACATAATTTTTCCGAACATTAAATTGTTAAGGTGCCCTCACTTGGAGCAGCCCCAAACACACAACTCTCATTAATTTGACCGAACTCTCGAGCAGCGACTCGTTCCAACGTTTTCTATTGGTGGCCTCAGAATTCGAATTAAAACCACCCGATGATACTGTCTATCGCTTTTTCGGACGACTACATGACAACGCAAGTTATTCATCTGCTAAGGCAAACCTTTCTACGCTTCGACATCATCGAAATTCAGATGGATGAGCGAGTGGTTCGAGCCTTGAGCAACAAATATGGGCCTGGTATATCAAATATCATCTGGGAGATTTATCGTTAATATACCCTGTTACTTCTGTCCCAAGGTTTGCTTTTGCCATCCAGCCAACGTTGCGGTTTCGTATCTATTTCAATATTTCTTGGTGAATGGAAAACGACTCATCAAAGTCCGATTATAACTAGATAGGGTGCTTTGGAACTAGATTGCCGGACGTAAGGGTCGGCAAACCGGCAACGAAGCAGGATTAGAAGTAAGTCTTCCAAAACGTCACGAACTAGCAAGACTGCTTCTGGAAGAATACTTATTCTTTATTCGAGGAGGTCGGTAGAACTCTCAACGAACGATGCAGAGAGAGCCGATATCTTCCAAAAGTTCAGGCAAGAGAAGATTTGGATAAAGTATTGAAGGTCAAAAATATGAAGTTATTTTGGAATTGAATTATTGAGCAGGGAACCTCTTAGTTCGTTGATACTCCAGTATTTGTGGCCACGAAGGGGCAAAGGATTATTTTAAATTGAGAAAAGTTTCTTTGGGGGGGATAGATCTACGTTGGTCTATGAATGAAAGACTAAGACAAGAGGAGATTGGTAGATGGAGCCCGAGACCTTCATGGCCTTGTCAATTATTACCCGATGATAAAGTTAAGATTGAAGCTTTTATGCCGTCTACAGCTTCAGATACAGATAAAGAGTGTGAGGATAACCTTCACCTTGGTGGAAATGTACAAAACTGGAAGGACGTGATAGTCATTGAAATTCCTGGTGGATGAATCCTAAAGCTAGAGTACTACCAAAATTATAGATGAGTTGAAACTTTCATACTGTAAAGTCTAGTTTATGATTAAGTCGATGAAATATATATTTTATGAAGTGTTTCCATGTGAATAATAGAGTAATCAGTTCGCTCTTTTTGAAATCGAGGTTCGCAGACTGTCTTCTTCTGTCCGGATAGGTTATGTGACTTGAATCTTCGTACGAATTGACAATATGAGAGTTTTTTAGTCTCATGATTATGGAAGGGAAAATCGAAGGGTGGACGGAAGCTCAGTAAACGACTGTGTATTTCACCTAATGTCACAGAATTCCGGGGTAGTCAGTTCAAAATTTCAAGAGTAATACCCAATGGCTCAATATTCCATCATTATGAAATGGCTTTCAGGACAAATTATCCATAATACCGCTCAATATATACATTGTCACCCACTACAATCACTAATCTTGCCCAGTAGACGAGCCAGGACAATAAATTAGTCTTCCGGGACTTACAAGAAAGAATAATCTGCAGGAATTAAAGACATCAAACTCTTTTTCTATCTCCTAGTCACCTGTATAAATCCAACTCTCTATTCCTCATGCGCCATCAATCCCACAGCAACATCCTGCTTCCCACCCACAAACCTCATAACCATCCTAACACAAAACTCCGAAAAGCCCATAACCCTCAACCCACACTCCTCAAGCTGCATCCCCAACCTATATTCAGAACCCCAAAGATAACTATCCTCAATCGGTCCACATTTCTTCTCATCTCGTTCTACATTATGGAGCTCGATACCTATTTGCTCATTGCTCATGGATTTCTCAACAAAGAGCATCATAGCAAATCTTTGTATCTCAATGAATTTTCGTTGCTCCTCCTTCGTCTCCATATTCCTCTCCTCCACCTCTTCTTTCCCCGGGAAATCCCCCTCCCTCCATCCTAAATATCCCCTGCAGTAATAACTCCGTTTCCAAAACCGCTCTATACAATTCCTCCAATATCGCCGCACCATATCCATAAAAATATGAAATTCCTTCAACAAAACCCTCATTTCCATGACTCTGCCCCTAGCATAGGGTTGTGGATTGACCGTCTTTTCAAGTTGCCTGTCAATTTCTGCCTGTCAATTCGAATTTACTCTGGAAAGATTCTTCTACCCTTATTATAAATCATAGGTCTAGATAGGATAATACGGTGACATAGTCAGCAATTAAAAACAAGATTATCTTACTCGTCCATACCAAAGCTCATTTCCAAAAAGGATATCATATTTAATCTCATGGGGTCAGATATTCTAACATAAGTTTAAGAACAAGTCTCCTAAATTCTAATCCTACAATAATAAATTAAACATCAAAAGCCCTGAGATGAGAAGAGAGATGTGTATATATATAAGTCTTACTATTCACCTTTCCCCAAAACACAACAAACCATAAACATTCAACACCAACCACAAGAAACATGCCAATTCATCTCTATATACGTCTTACTATATCCACCTCACCAGATCATCGCTCACAAAATACCAATCTAGAGAACGAAAATAAGAAACCAGCCACGAGAGAATCAGTGAATTCGAATGCTTGGGTGGAAAGATAGGTATACATACATACTTATCCAGACATGCAACAAAACAAAACAAAAGTCTTCAAGCTAAATCACGAGATATGATTAACCCCCATGATAAAGATAACACTTCTATCATGACGTATTCTTGATTTTGTAACATTGCATACTACACGGATTGGAGTCATAAGGTAACCTATGAGACATCTCGTCAATAGCCGAAAAGGAGTCACTCGAGTCTCTCTGGTCTATCTGCCTGCCTTTTAATCGCAGATTTCTATCCTCTGCATACCTAATTCAAATCATACAGTAACATTAGTCCAAACGGACTCCCGAGAAGACGAGGACTGTATCTGTCTATGCATTAACATTAAGAAGTATTGAGGGGAGGGACAGTCCAAGGATATTCGATAATAATGATTGAATATTGTGTGATGCTGAATATTAATTAGGTTTTAGCTGAAATATCTCAGCAGAATATCACTTAATTCCATGCAGTGTTTAGAGATATGTTCGTATTTTGATAGATACTGTCCAAAGTCTTTTGAAAATAATATGAAGTGATAGCTCAACATTTGGACTTTGCGAGGGACCGATCTGGAAATCTCGGTGGACAACTTGTTGAATTCTGGATGAGCGTCCAACCATCGAGAAGAGCAAAAATTCGCTATCATCACTTTTTAATTCGTTAAACATGGATGCAGAGAAATGAAACTATCATTTTCTAGATGGTTGTAAATCCAATGCGTAAAAAGCCTCGCTGGGGACCATGGTCCCTCTCTTCTATAAACGCCGTGCCTTCTATATCTATTTCCAATGCCCACTACGCCGCTGACCATCAGACCATCAGACCCGCTGATATTTCTAATATAATGTCTATGCCTTGCCCATCTAATGTCCCATAAATTACACCCCAAAATACAACGTGCACTCGTTCTAACTAAGCCTAGGCGCTCTGCTTTTGAGCCTCACTGGCATGTTCTTTCATAACGGCAACTTCTTTCGAAACTTTCGCGATGGGAGCTCTCATAATTTCTTTTTCTGTATTCTCGACGCTTCCGGCCATTTCACCCTCCACTCTTTTATTCAAGAAACTCAAATATGTCTGCCACCCAATTGCGATGACTCCCGCGAAAATACTCCTGTATTCTTGTGGTACCCATGCGAAACTGATAGCTGTGACCGCCGGCCAGAGTTTAATACTGTTCATCATACTAGTCGGAACCGTTCTCTTAACACGCTCGACGACGTCCGGTATGCTGTCTCCTGAAAGTAATGATTGCATGCCGAAGAAATATGTGTTGAAGATAGGAGTGAAGAAAATTTGATTGACACCGACTTTTGTTGCGAGAGAACCGGCTTTCGAAGAGTAGTTGAAGTTTTTAGAGAGAAACATAAACCTTTGCTTTGTTAGTCTATTTCGGCATCTTGTCTCCATGGACAATGGAGTAATAGGGGGCCGAACCATTTGTAAGATGGAATACTACTCCCCATGCTGATAACCAATGCTCTCAAAGTACGTTTCCAATCATAATCATCCCCGCAGATGCTTTGCGCCGATAGGTCTCCCAGGAAATATATCACCAGTGAGCTACAAAATTGTGTAGTATAAGGGCGCTTCCTTTGTGATCGACCGTATGCCTGGAAGGATCTAGTTAAAGGACCCAGTCGTTGCCATAATGGCAGAGTCGCAATAGTCGCAGGAATTGGAATTGCAGTGCCATTAGCGGAGTTTTCTGGCAAGGGGCTTGAATGAGGTGAATGGGTGGAATTATTGGAGGTGTGTCTTTTCGAAGTGAAGTTTGTTTGTTTCCGAGGGGTTGGAAAGTGTGAACGTCGCAGTACTGCTCGACTAGTTGTTTGGAGAGCTAAGAGAACCATTATGTAAAAGCAATTATTACTGAATTACGGTATAAACATGTTGTAAAGAGAATATATTGTTTGAACGAAAGGTGTTTCGAATTTCAATCCTGAATTTGGATCAGATGGACCGTGAACGTTGGTGAGTGACAACAGCAACGGTAATAATACGGAAGCGTGTTAAGGCTAGAATTTTCATGCAAGGAACGAATCATACTTTAGGATTTGGTAGATCTTTACGTAAGCACGCGATGATCAGGGTCCAATCTCTATTTCGGGGAAAAAAGAACATTCTTGGCATATTCGACATAATGTAGCTACAAGGATGACATTGAAAGATTGTAGGTCAAATGAATACATAGGATTCTTGATTGAGCCTTGAGCTACGGATTACGATCTCTATTTCGATTACCATCTGGCTGGTCCGAATAGATTTTGATGCATCACGTGCCACCACCCCCTTTTTTTTCAAATTTATCATTATTCCACCGCACAACAATGAAAGTATTCTTGTAGCCATCAGCAAAGTGCATAGATAGTTCCACTTCCCTATTTTATATTTGCTTTTGATGATTCTAATATGAAGAGAGAACTCCGTTTCAAATGGGTGCGGGGCATAAGCTCAGATACGCGATGTCAGACAACATCTCTTGTGGGTGGATATGAAGTGTGCATCTAAAACGGTGTATTTTTCTAAGTGCTAGAAACTTCTAAAATTCTTCTGGTAGTTTATTATTGCAGACTGTTAGATTTGATTTATTTTAGGGCTTCCATTCCCCGCAAACTAATGTTAGTCATTCAGTCTAGTCTCTATACTAGTGCATTAGATTCGAAGTTAGCTCCATTAGTCCATTCGGATTCCAACGTTATCCATCAAAGATTGGCTTGAATGTGTTAATACTTAAAAAAGTTTTCCGCAATAATGCGTCATTTATTGACTCGTGGAATCCAAGGATAACGATAGGACATGTATGCTGATGGATTAAACTTGTAAATTAGGAAAAATCGGATAGATAGACACTTTGTATGGGTAATTTATGATAAGAAACGTGACCTAAAGAGCATGTCCATGAGCGCGCAATGCTCGAAAGTGCTGATGTGATCTGCCCACACCGGATCCAATTTGTGGATTGGAAAAAAAAATGAAAAATACTCTGTGGCAAATACCAAGAAGCTATGGTTCACAGATGCCAGATTCAACGGAAATGATGCAGGGTGTTCGACTCAAATTATTACTGTAATATTTTACATGTAAGTTGAATTCGTGACATGAAGTGACAAAAGTCTGGACTGGCACCTGCGTCTGATAAGTAGCTTGTACCAAATGCATCTATCTAGTGTGATAGAGGACGAAATTGAGGAGTTTTCTCTACATACTTATTAACCTGATACCGCTTAGAATGGCATGTGAAACCGTGAGATAAACTTGAATAACAATTTATATTATATAGAATGCTGTAAACATAGAAAGACTTTGAACAGTTTTCTATATATTCTTATTTATATACCCAATACTACTCTGAATAACCTCTGATATTGTAAAGACAAACTTGAACAATAACTAATTCTATATATAATACTGTGAACACGAAAAAAGTATTTTGCAAGACAGTGAAGAATTACACGGCCTAAGAGATAAAATATACAGTTTTACATGCTGAAGAACTAAAACCTTAAGCAGGATGAGGCCATATACACGTAAAATAATATCATGTAAAGCTTCAGAAGCAAAAACACGGGAGGAATCGGGAGTAGGTGGAGATGAAAATTAATGAGGTAGATCAAGCTCTAGAGAATACCATTCCCATTTTGATCATTGAGAAAGGTTAGAAGAGTGTCAGTGGCCGATTTCTATTCAGACTGGGAGGGAGTCTCGGATCACCAAGCTAGCATTAGCATATTCTAAATGCCTATAAAAAAGATCCCAATTTCCCTCCTCCTTCAAACAATCATCTTCCCTTCATTCAATCACCTTTTCTACGCCAGGACTACCTTTGGGTAATTTATTCTTTCTTTTACTCATTTTACCTTTAATTTTTCGATTTCGCCTTAGGATCTCGTTTGCATCATCGACACGTAAACACATCAACAGTTATGTTTTGACTGCCATAGTTAGTTTGACTTTATTATCCTCCACTCAGCGTTTCTCTTTTGATGATATTACAAGTAATGCACCGTGTATAGTTTACAGGCCTCGACTTGTGGGCACCTAAGCCCCACTCAGGACGACTCGAACGACCCGAACGACCTCGATGAACGACCCGATCAACCTCGAACGAACGAACGACCTCGAAGGACCCGAACGAACCAACACTGGACGGAAGGGAGGAAGCTAGATCGTACAGGCGGCAGGTAGACTTACTTGTTCGGGTCAAATGCGATTTGGTGGAGGAAGGCCAGGGCCGGGGGGGGTGGCCTCAGATTGTACAGGCAGTAAACAGGCTTGTTTATCCAGGTCAAATGCGATCTGGGTGGGAGGACAGGGAAGGAGGGGCGGGGATCCAACGCACGAATGTGCATCACCTGCCAGGGATTGACAACCCCAAGGCTAAGTTTTATGGATTCCAGTGTTTTAATTAACACTGGGTGATGAAACTTAAATTCGCCCAGTATTGCACTGTCGCTGGGTGGGTTTCATCCTACTCCTGGGCTTGCCTGGGGTAGGAAGAAGCCCTCTAGTTAGTTCATTAGTTCATCCACTAATAAAATATTTTTTCAGATCATGTGCATAGTAGGATGTGATCTAAATACTTAGCTGAATTGAGTTTTTTTTTAATTAGAACTAGACTGTACCCTTTGCTTATCAAGCGTGAACCATAGTCAATCTAGAATAGGAGGTTAGTCTTAGCCCTAGGCTAATCGACATTGGCTTACGTAATCTCATGCTTTGACATGTCTGTCATACCAATTAGTCTACACTTGCCATGATTTTTAGACTAACTATCATGTACTAAGATTTCTTAAGTCCATTGAAGCACATAGTGAAAGTTTGGTACTTTTTGTTGCACGTCTGTTTGCTACTTAATAAAGTTAGTCTTACAAAGTAATCTATTTAATGATTGGAATAACCTGAGAATCAGTTCCATAAAAGGTTTTCTCAGCTCCAACTACTTGGGAAAGTGATAATTTATCCTTGTTTAGTATAATGTATACATCCGTGCCTGAGTATCAATCTATCACATAGTAATCTGGAATTTTTGTGATCTCAAAATAAATAACGTGTATCGTTATTATTGAACTCTGACCATCGCATACATCTACTTTCACAACTACAAGATTCGGTCTCGCGATAAATAATTCAGTCATTCTATCTGTTTCGTATATATTCTAATGCGGAGGCCGGTTGGTAAGTTGGCTCAACTTGGAAATTAGCAGAAAGCTAATCTACAATCTAAAAGTACTGAAATCACTCGTGACCTGAAGTTTTTCCATATGTTTCAGGAAAACTGAGTCGCTACCACTTTAAAGCTTTCGGTGAATCTGAGGTTAGGACTCAATATCAGGATACCATTGGGTTGTACTCCGCATTGTGAGGAGAACTTGTCCAAACGCCGATGTATTACACTGCAAATGTCCGTGGTCTATGTCATTCGCTAAGAGCTAATACCACTACTCCGCCCATACTAGAGAGATTTTCATCATTTCATATGACTCACTCTGGTAAACTAGTACTAGTAGATAATGCAATTTGTATAAAAAAGGCTGCTCTTCCCTCTTCACTCATTTTTCTTTTCTTCATCTTCATCTTTATATTCGACACTGGAATCTGGATGCTGGATGCCGGACTGAACGGCACTAAATTGGACGACACTAGATTGTACAACACTGGACTGGACAACACTGGACTGGACAACACTGAACTGGACAACACTGAACTGGATACAACATTGGACTGGACGACACTGGACTGATTGGATACAACACTGGACTGATTGGATACAACACTGGACTGATTGGACACAACACTGGACTGATTGGATACAACACTGGACTGATTGGACACAACACTGGACTGATTGGACACAACACTGGACTGATTGGACACAACACTGGACTGATTGGACACAACACTGGACTGATTGGACACAACACTGGACTGATTGGACACAACATTGAACTGGACACAATACTGAACACTGGATTCTTTACTGGACTTTCCACAGGATTCTGAAGACTGGACACTAGATACTGAATACTGAATCCAACTCGACCGGATAGCCGATGGACTTTTTTCTAACTCTTTCTACGAAATTTCACCTCTATTTTCCCCGGATTCTGGGTTTTCTCCCCTACTCTTTTAGGATTAATTTTGGAAAATTTCTGGCCCCACTCTTTTCATTGCAATTGCTTACTTGTTGGGTGTTGTGAAGGAGAGAAAATTTTCCGGATCTCACATATCTGTCTTTTCCCTCTGGTATTACGCAATTCTATTTCTTCGATTCATGATGTCACGATGTCCATATCTCCAGGTGGATCATCCGGAAATCTCGGTTGGGAAAGAATGGTCTAGTGTCTTGTGCATCGGCGTAAGAGATTAAACTCTTTTTTTAGTCAAGAACGATGGTGCAATCGGATTCTAGATCTACAGCAGTCAAAGGTTTGATATTACCATCTCCCCTTCTCAACTCCACTTTTTTCTTGCACACTTACTAACCACTACTGAGCTTACATGAGACAATTAAACATGTGATCCTTTCATAGAATCTCCTACATCGGAACACTTCCAGTTGTCACGGTGTCATTTGAAATGGTAATCTTACTGCCCCATCTATTTTGTTACCACATACATTCACTGACTCCATAGACCCAGTGGTAATAAAACTTCAGCCTCATTTCTCTTTAAAAAAAATCAAGTTCATCGGCAATATCACCTAGAAACTTATAGCGTGGTGGTGATTGAAAATTGAAGGCTGCTTAGCGAGTGTCACTAATTATCACGCTAATTTAGGAGATTCTCGCCTAAATATTCAGACTGGGGTAATTAAACCTAATATCACATTTGAGTAGGGATGTTTAAGCATGGACTATTGGAAGAGGAATTTGGAAGACTTTATTTAACACTATTATCCAGCTAATAGTTGAGTGTCTTTTTTCTCCTCAAGAAGAAAAAAGAACGGGGACAAAATGAAGTACGAATTTCTACAATCTCAGAGGGGCGATGTGGAGCTAATAAATGATGTCACGGTACAGGAAATCATATTTTAGATGAAAAAACGGACGTTTGCGAGAATTTTACGATCTATTAACGAAAAATTCTTATCGAAGGCGACATCGTATGGGTACTTTATCAATACTCACACGCCATACGCTCGCGAGACAAATCTATCTCGTGTCATCATGTTGCGACTACTTTTTCTCTGCGAATTTTCACGCCAGAAGTTCTAGCCTAGAACTTAAACGCCTAAAATGTTACATTGCGCACCATTGTTTATTTAATCAAGCATGACCGTTTTCCTTATCTAAATTGGGCAGTAATCGACTCGTGTTACGAAAAAGCGCTTGATACCAGGAGTGTATTTACAGCCGGTTGCCTTACCTGCCACCATGGTAGAACCTCTTCCGACAGCCAGTGATTTTTTTCGTCGAATGCCTCAGGAAGGACTGGTCAAAATTTAGAAAGTTCTGATCGAAGACATTATCGTGCTTTTTCATGTGCATGTTTTTATAATAAATATGTCAGCATATACGGGAGAATTTTTGATTTAAAATCACATTAGCGTTAGAGAAAATATGACTATTATGGGGCGCTTTATAGTCGAAGGCAACAAAATTCACATATGTAAATAGTAGCTGGCAAAGAGTAAATTTTAAGTGGTACAAAGTCCACCCATTAAGAAATTAATCAAGAACCTACCTCTAAGCTTTCGACAAAGAATTCGAGAAGAGTAAATTTGCGGTGTCATCACATTGTGTCTTCTCAAACCTGTCTAAGTGTTGACCTCCTGGGATCTGGGCAGCATATGCATATATATTGCATGATGCATATAAGGAGCAAACAAAACTCAACTTTTAATTCATTCTTTCCTTTTTGGTATACTGTTTGTTTGCTTTCAATATTTTGATTTCAAAGCACTTTAATTCCGAAGGCCGAATACCTAACCCTATTCCTTCATTTTTTGAATATATACTCGCAGCTTAACTGCTTAGCTAGAGAATCAATCAATTCAATCGGATGCTCTTTCTGGTTTCAATAAACCCAATACTAAGTAACGGGAGAAGGCGATTGAACTTCGAATCTCAATCCTCTCTCGGGCATTTGTACTCCTCCAGTTCTACGTAAACTCCTGTTCTACAACAGCTCTGATTGGCACTAAATGTTTCTCATAAGTATAGGTGCTATTATCTCTAGCTAAAGATTTCATTGGTTCAAGTTGCTGTTTGCGCTTACTATCAACTAGCTCCCTCTATATGACTTCAATCTCCAGATTGAGATGCAACAAAGCAAAATCTCACTGTCCAGATTTCTTCAGATCTCGTGCTGTTCATGCTAGTCTAAAACCCGAAACTGATTCTCGCAAGTTCCACGAGCATGGGGTAACTACAGGGTTGGCTAGAGTAAGTAATGACTAAAATATATAACTATGAGGTCAATTCAGAGCCTAATCATCATCTCTCTAGACAGCGTAGTCAGAAAACTTTCGAATACAACGATGAGTAGGATACTCCAATGCTACCGTTAAGCTAAGTTATCGAAACGCAATTTGGATTGGGAAAAAAAATCGAGTCAGCTTCCCCATGAGCGTGCAAGAGGTCAAGCTTCACAAATAGTTTCCTTCAGAAGAAGAAGAGAAAATGGATCTGGGGCTTTGCAAGGCTTGTTCTTTATTGTAGATTTGGACTTCTCTACGTATTTACAGCGTATGAATAGGTGCTTCTGGACATACATTGGTAAAATCTCAAAAAGGATTGGTAAAGTTCCGGCAGCAGAATTGTTTTGACTCGTGTGCAATATTGCTAAGAATTGTGCATTGTATTTAAAAGCAAATGGTGCTTTTACGATGAGTGCATTGGCTGGACCGTAATTGATGGTATGTGAAAGGGGAAAGCTCGGGAGCCGAAAACGGCTACGGATATTGCGAGCAATCCGGCAAGTAGAATATCCATAAACTAAAATGAAAAGTCTCGGTATTGGATGCTGCATTGAATCGTTGCACATCTTCGACCTTTTCCAATGAGACATAAGCATATAAGAATAACCAATTATGTTACGAGAGCAAGAGTAGGCTGCGCAAGGGGTATCCGCGGAGCGGAATATTTTTCCTAATGGATAGTCCGTGAATAACCCGCTTGTGGAGCGGACATTGGAAAATCTGAATAGATATCTGTAGAGCGGATTATTGCAAATAATCAAAAACGTATTAATTAAAACCTCAGTGGATAATCAACAAATTGGGTAGGAGGTTCAATAGACTATTCACACGGCGGATTATCCATGGATACTCGCAGGTTGCGGATTATTTCTGTGCAGCCTAGTAAAAAGGCTGTGTTGTGGGTTTTCTCGCTGCGTTCTAAATTGCATCTAGTGCGCGATAACTAGTCTTTCTTATTTAGAGCTTTGAATAAGGTTTTAAGATCTGTCTACCTCCACACCAATCCACAGCTCCTTTAACCTTAATTACTGGCGACTAAAGACGATGGTAGATCAAAGCTAAGAGGCAGGCTGGCGGCCGTACAATGGGGGAGTACTCGTTCTGAATTCCAAGGCATAAAGAAGGGATGATAGGTGCCGGAGAAAGGATAGTCAAGAAAGGCACAAAATGGTGGAGGGTCTGACTCGATCGAAGCCCCTTCGAAGCAATATGGATATCTATAAATATACAGCCTCGCACCATACATTATTTTTCGCGAGTCATTAACATGAGGAGAGTAAAAAACACATCTTCATACGCAAGTGCCCGCACTAGAGTTCGTTCCAGTACCATCTCGACTATACGGCATATCAAGAGTCCGGGAAAGAGCGAAGAGCTAATCGAAGGATGCTATGACGATATTCCACCATTCTTGTGCTGGGGGAACGGTAGAAATCTGCATAAAATTTGCTGTCTTTATCGGAGAAGTGATTAAAATATCGACGCAGAAAAAGTCCGAAAAGTGCTCCTGTTTTTATCGTCTACCTATTTTTGTATTTTTGTGACAAGTCCTTTGACATATCTACCAGTGTTGTTGGTAGGTTTGACGTGGTGAATGCAGGTACTAGACAGGGTGGGTGATGATCTAATAAGCGCGGCAGAATTATTACCAATCTAGCGGTCTACGACCCCGCATTCTCCGTAATCAATCGGTAACCCATTTGATACTTCGAAAAGAATGAAGCTATGGACTCAACATATATATCTCTTGCTCTACCTCCATCTATACCTACCTACTAACATCTGCTAGTCTAACTTTAGGGATTTCCTTTCTCTTCCCGCCTTCTCCATACCTCATGCGCGTCCTCCATCGTGCGACCACCATACTAAACGCTGTTTGCCACCAATATAGCAATATATTCCAACCCACCTGTCTTGCTCCCATTTCCTCACTATCCTCCCCAATCTCGAGCATGTCGGCCTCAACTTCGAATACTGTTGCTCCTGTGATAGCTGTCTGCCATGGCGGAGGTCCTATGCCCATTCTTAATGATCCTGGCCATGCCGAGCTCATAAAGTCCATGAGCACACGTGTTCCCGAACTACTAGGCATCTTGCCCAATTCTGCCAATTCGAAGCCCCCAAAGGCTATTGTATTAGTTACTGCACATTGGGCTGAGACACGTCCTCATATAAGCAGTGCTGAGCACCACGATTTATTGTATGATTATTCTGGATTTCCACCCGAAACATATAAATTGAAGTACCCTGCGCCCGGAAGCCCAGAAGTAGCGAAAGAGGTTTTCGAGTTGTTGGACGGCGCAGGATTGAAACCGGTGTTAGATGAGAAAAGAGGTTTGATTTCTCGTCAAAAAATCTTTGATTTATATAACTGACCACAATCTTCGAAAGGATGGGATCACGGCGTATTCGTTCCTCTACTTCTCATTTCTCCCGCGGCACAAATCCCCGTCGTTCAAGTCTCAGTCCTACGATCGAATTCGCCAGCCCAACATTATGCCATGGGCCAAGCTCTTGCACCTTTGCGATCCCGCGGGATCGCCATCATAGGTAGCGGCATGCCAACGTTTCACAACCTCCGATTCATGTTCAATGGTGTCGCGGAAACTCCTGCATTCAAAGCACGCAATAAAGAATGGTCATACCGCTTGACTGAAACAATGAAAGTGCCGGATGCTGAACAACGGGGTAAAAAACTAGAAGACTGGAGGAATTGGTCTGGAGCTGATGAGGCGCATCCCGAGAGAGGTCAGGAGCACTTCTTACCACTGATTGTATGCGCAGGTGCTGGAGGCAATGAATCGGGTAAGGGCTGGGTGGATGATGTTATGGGTTCACCACAATGGTCATATTATTGGGATTGAGGATTTAGGACATGACTCTTTGATAATATGGCGAAGTAATAGTAACGCAATATCCCATATATTCCATATCATATTGGTCACTCATGGAATTAATGATGATTGTAATAAATTTACCCCTAACACCAACAATTTATCCTTAAATAAGAGCATCTGGCACTGAAAGGAACATCACAACGTTTATATAAATCAGAGTTACAAGTCAGACCAGGATATCTTTCACAGTTCGAGTTCGAAGCGTCAATTCTCCTTTCTTGTACGCTTTTAATCCTCGACAAATCGCTACCAAAAACCTTAAACAACTAAGCTCAGGATATGTTACAATATACCCCTGAAAATTTCCAAGCTACGAACACGAAAGAAAAACAATAGTGAAATGAGAGAGGAAAGGATAGAGTAAATGGCCGAATCCGAAAATAAAAAGCAGAGAAATAAACGGAGTTTCTGAAACTAGAAATAACAAAGGAGGGCTAAGGATGAGAATACTCAGGGGGGAGATAAAATCATGATTAGGTCTTGGAGTTTCTGGTACGCAATGGCAATGGCAATGGATAGCTATGCTGGGAAGAAACTAGTATCTACCTCGATCATAATTTTCCTGTCTCGAGTGCTTCGGAATGAAGAGAAGGGCCCATTCAAGATAAGATTACATCTTTCAGCTAGTGCTACAGCGGCATCTTGTCGGAAAGCAGGCGGAGAAAATAACATGTTCAATACATTTCTTTTGCTGAACGCTTGTTTATCCTAAAGCGTATCGTTTATCTAAATTACTTGAATCTAATATCAGATTTTCAAACTTTCAGTCTAAGATAGTCGAATGCACATCCGGGAAGTTGATCCAAAAGTCTATGCTTGTGAGGATGAGGACCGCTACTGTCGAGTTTACTCAGATCCGGTTTCGAGGTCCCAGATATCAAATGTGTCCATGAGGATTTTGTATTGGTTTGGTATATCTCGTGGGTAGTTGGAGCTACTTATATGGAGTATGGAGTTTTAGTTATCATAAATATGTTAGTGGGTGTGAGAGCCGCTGTGCTGAATACAAGGGGGATTATGTCGATCCCGCAGTTATGTATGTGGATTCTTCGGTCCCGGTAGTACTAGCAATATCGATGTTTTAGTCATCATTGAAAGTAAGTGCAGTATGGTATTATGGATAATTTTTGACGAATTTATCGGAGCTCTTGCGGGAGTTGTGGTAAGCTTACAACAGCCCAAGATGAATGGCGCATCTGGAATTCGGGAGGCTTTACTTGGTGTTTGGGTAGAGGGAGTTGAAGCTACAGATATCATTATGGGATCTAATGTACAAATTTTCGCTTGGGAAGTGATGGAAATGCTAGGCTCGATGGAATAATAGAATGTGATACTATTTGTGTTGTAAAGATACACTTATGGATATTGCGTTAGAAGATACATACATAGACTTTTTTAAGGGATCAAGTTATATATGGGTTGGTGGTAGTGGTTGTGATAATAAAGAATGGATTATTGGGTATCGTTCCATGAAGTTCTTTTCCACTATTTTTCACTCAGTCAAATCTCACCAATACAGTAGTTAGGGCGGTAATTACTACAGTAATCTTATTTGGTGTTTCCGACATGGTCAAAGAAGCAATAAGCACTTTTGTTGAGCACGAAGTTGTGATAGTAGGTATAAATTTCATGCTAGCCCCTTAAGGCTCGAAAACGGAAAATGAAGTATCATAGACTTTGGTGGTCAAAATAGAAGAACAAATGAGTAACTCTACTTGGGCTAATTGACCCCCTAATTCTGTTGCTATGTCTATAGTAAAAGATTTGAAAATAGCAAGCTCTGCTCAACCATATACCTAGAACCTCCATGTAATCGATCATATTACTCTAAATTCCCACGGGGTTGAGGGCTACTCCGCTTAAACCTCAAATATACCCTTAAATCCAGAAATAACAAGCTCAAACCCGAACCCAAAATCTCCATGGGTCAATACTAGCGAATAGAACTAGCAATGTAAGATAGTAGAGAGGATAACCAGCGAGCCTTCTGTACGAATGAGTCATAAACTCACTGTCTATACTGTAATACAATATCAGAGATTCCGAGATTATAGTAAACATCATCTTTTTCCAATTTACCAAGATTAATTAAGATTTACAAGAATGATAAAAATAAAAAGTCCTTGATGTGGAGACATGAAGATATGAAGCTAACTAGCCACAGTCAAAGAAGGTCTTGCTATTTTTCCACTTATTCTCAGAATTGGTATTGTATCACGAACGGCTGTGTAATATATATCTTTTCCTGCGATACAATACACTAGGAAGAAGAGAAAGAAAAGAAAAATGAGGGAAGGGGGGATGTGTCAAATTGAAGTTATTGTAAGCTCAGCGAATTAGAGGAGGAGATTTGAGGATGAATTATGAGAATTTTGATATGCATTTAGTAGTAAGAAATGTTGAAATGATACCTCTGTGTATATGTACTAGGTATATAAAAAGATCTAAATAATTAGTGATAAAGTGATAAAAACGAAATTGAAAGGGAAAGTGATAGACAATAATTACTCATACCATAATTTTACTATTCAAAATAAGATATGAAGTTAGCCTTAACGTTTATCAATGTATAACAAGTACGATATATGAGAATACGAGCACTTCAACTCATCTCGGATTCTGAGTTGAAGGGGTGAAGGGGTGAAGGGGTGAAGGGTTGAAGTGTTGAAGTGGTGAAGTGGTGAAGTGGTGAAGTGGTGAAGTGGTGAAGTGGTGAAGTGGTGAAGTGGTGAAGTGGTGAAGTGGTGAAGTGGTGAAATGGTGAAATGGTGAAATAATGAAACAGTAAACCGACGAAGTGCCACTTCACCACTTCAGAAATGATGAAGTTGAAATGATCAATCTCCTTCTCCCTCTCCCTCTCCCTCTCCCTCCTCATCCTCCTCCTCCTCCTCCTCCTCCTCCTCCTCCTCCTTCCCCTTTCCCAAGCCTCCATCATAAAGAACCAGCAACATCAATTCGCACATCATATCCCACCCCACTCTGCCCCACCACACCGCAGCTCTATTAATCTGGTGATTCTTCCTCAAACTTCCCCTCACTTGCTCTCACACTTCCCCTCACACTTCCCCTCACATATCCTTACATGTACTCCTTCAACTCTTTCCATATCTTCCATATCTTCCACATCTTTCCCAAACCATCACAAATCACTCAATAAACCCTCCCTCCCTCCCTCCCTTTCCCCAACAACTAACTACAAGTCTTCTCATCATACAGTACCTCACCCCAATCCTAATCCAAAAATATTTACAATATCTTCTTTCAGATCTAAAGCTCGATACGTCACATCACATCACATCACATCACATCACACCACAATCCGAACATTCTTATTCTCATTCTCATTCTCATTCTCATCTATAAAATCCTAAATCTTATCAAAACATCGAATCAATCAATCTATATGAATAACCGAAGTATCTACTCATCTACTCATCCATCCACCTTCTAAGTTTCACATCACAAATCATCTGATTAAAATCAAGCATTAAACATTAATCATTAATCACAGTGGGAAATCCTATTTCCTATTATCAGAAATACATATAAATCTTACAAACACCGCCGCCATCACCTCGCCACATAAAACACAACCCCATTCATTCAATTAAAACATTTAAAACATTTACACATCCAATTATAACCCCAGCATAAAGGTATCTTCTAGGTAATTATAGGTAATACAGAGTAAGTCTTCTTTCTTTATCAAGACCATAGTTATAGTTATAGTTATAGTTATAATTATAGTTAAAGAAAAAGGATTCTAGGTTAGGTATTTCAGGATTCCCGGTCAATCTGACCTTGCACCTTCGTTCCTTCCTTCTCATTCATTTCCTCAATTCTTCTTTCTCTCCTGATTTACCTATATTCCAAATCGCCTTTGAGGCCCCATTTTCATATACAAAGCTTTTAATCATACAAGTGTAATGATAATGCATCCACCCATCCAAGCAACCAATCAATCAATCAAATAAAAATGCCAGGAAGAATTTCTTAGGTATTCGCAAACGCCAAAACTCCACATGAATCATATCATCTCATCCCATCGTATCCATACCCCTATCCCCATCCCTATCCATATCCCCATCCATATCCTTTATCCTTAAAGAAAAGCCCCCTTTTCTCCCAATGCAGGATCCCTTCTGGGAGGGGAACGATTTCTCCTATATCCTTTGTTTTCCGAACTCCATGGTTCCAACTCCTCTTCTTCTTCTTCATCAAATGAAGGAGTAGCAGAAGTACCGGATGGACTTTCAGTTCTCGTATTACCTTTAACGAGTCCAAGTCTTTCTTCTTCAGTAGCATTCTTGATGATCTCATCACTTCCATGTCGAGAACCGATACGCTTTCGATCGGGTGACCTGATTTCTTGAGGGGGTCCGTCATTTTGTTGAGGTCCTCCATTCTTTCTGAAGACATTTTGGAATGAGAATTGTCTTCTGGCAGAGTGAGGTGGGGGTGTAGGTGGAACGAGGTTGCTAGATCTAGACAACGGACGATGTGCATCTTCCGCGATAGTTATATGTCTACCTCCTGAACCAGTATATTCAGTCTTTTGATCACGTAAAGCAGTTGGTAGGCCGAAAGTTTGATTATCATGAATGTAGTAAGCTTCATCACTATGTTCGCTTTTGTAAATTTCACCATCACCACCTCTGTAGGTACGAATGTCGGTCAAGGGAACAGGATGAGTAGGACTTCCGACATTTGCCGCAGGATTTGTGGCTGATGAAAGTGATTTTCCGCGAGTTACACGGCTGCGAATAGTACCAAAGATGGAAGAACTAAGACCAGTGCCCGGACGATCTTCTTCATCTCGTTCTTCATCTGGATCGGGAAAATGGGACATGCCAAGAGGTGGATGTGCAATAGGTGTTCTAGGGAGAGTTGTTCTAGTGGTTGGTGTATGGCGCATAGGTTCAGGTAGAGGAGGAACGGCTGAGTCAGCACGAGATCTCATACTCATACTATAGTTGGAGCCAATCGTTGTTCTACGTCTTCGAAGACCGTCCCACTCAATGACATCATCTTCACCAAGCGGCTGCAGAATCGATTCTTCATGGAGCCTCTTAGCTTCCTCCATTTCCATCTTTTGTCTAGTAGTAGAGAATTTTCTAACAATAGCAGCTGCTCCTCTAATAGCATCAGCCTTTGGTTCAGTTTCTGGTTGTTCCTGTTCGGCAATTGTACGCATTTGGTCGAGATCACCTGCAAAAATGGCAGCATCAGGAACATCTTTGGCTGACTTTGAGAGCTGGAGAAGGACAACTCCAGAACAAATAACAAGGAAACCCATGACGACCGTAATGATAGAAGTTGGAGTTCCTTTGAACCCTCTAAATAAAATGGCGGAAGTGACGATCGTCGAGCTCGTAAACATGACATAATAAGTTGGAGTAACCAAGGCCGCGTTGAAGATATTGAGAGCTTTGTTCAAAAATATGATCTCCGTCAAGAGTGTACAGATGACGAAGACGAAGAGAACGTAAAGAAACCATTGGTCATACTGTTTCGTTCCACCAATTTGAGTAACAATTGCAGCTCCCAGACCTTGTGTCGCAACAACGCTGAGTCCACCAATCAAACTGCAAATTGACAGATACACAAGCATGGATTTCTTTCCATATCGTGGTCCAGCCCAAAAAGCAAGAAAGGTACAACCGATGATGATGACACCGGCGAAACTTAGAAAACCCGGGGCGATAACAAAATGTTGCATTTCCTGAATCGTTGCCGCAGAAGCCTCTGCCGGCGCATTCATTACGATAACCACCGATCCAACGATACATAGAAAGCATCCAACTTTCCCAACCATACTAAGACGTTCTTTCAGGAAAATTGCGGATAAAATGGTGGTAATGACGACACTCAGTGCGCCAAGCGGAGTAACCAAAATTGCATCAACAAAAGCATATGCAACAAAATTGCAAATTTCTCCCAGAATCATCAGGGTCATTCCAGCCCACCAAAGGGCATTCTTAAGGTAGGCAAATCCTTCCCCAGCTTCTTCATTATATTTCTCATTTGCTTTCAATAATCCAATCTTCTTCACGACAAAAGATATTCCAATGAAAACCCCTGAAGCCACGGCCAATGATATTCCAATTGCTTTATATATAGGTGGTCGAACTTCTGTATCCGCATTCGCAGAGGTTGTGCCATTCGTAGTATTTGCTCTAGCATATATGAGGTTGGCAGCCAGGAGAGCATGCCCGGCTTGATCCATGATGGAGAATAAGTTGACGGAAACCGCCTAGAAAGGATATGGGTAATCGAAGTTTGGTATCTCGCTCAATAGAGATCTTTATAGTTTATTCGGTATTGGAAAAGTTAATTGGTAGGTGATATTCCTTGATAATTGAGGAATTTTTTGTTCTGATAGTCGCGAGGTTATTGTTTGAGATTGCATGAATTTGGGTGGGAGATGGTCTCTGAGATACAATCTTCGAGAGGTTTGCTGTGCGAAAGATGCGAGGTATTAGAGCGTGAAGATATTTACGGGATAACGTATCTCTGAAACCGTAGTCGTCGGAAAGATGTAATGTATTTTGTATTTTGGTTATCTGTATTGTCAACAGAAGAAGCGTAGGGGAGAGCCAAAAAATGTGGCTTGTATCATACAGTACTCGAACTTGATTGAGGATTAAAAGTTAGTGGTTGTGAAAAACAATGTATTCACAATGAAATCTAGTGAACAATTGATAATAAATAATTAAGTTATCGAACTCCTTTTGCTTGAATCATTTCAGAATCATTGAAATGATTCAGATGTTCAATTAAAATGAATAACGAAAGCATGAACATGAAGAGGAAGGAAACATGAAAGTGGATTGATGATGTCGTCCTTCAATTATACTCTATGTACACCAATGTGCAAGTGAACTTGTGGTAGTCTGCTCCGTAGTGGTAGAAGTAGTTGGAGACTTGGAGTAAGTGGGAATAGGTGGGAGGTGGGAGTAGGGAAGTGGGTGGATAAGGATGTTCGAGAAGTTAATAAGTTAATAAGTTTGGTACTGGACTGGATAGAGTGACAGTGGACTGGACCGCATTTTAGTTTCTGACTACGACAGAGAACTATGCACAGCACTAAGCAGGGTATCATTCTATCGTTAATTTGTTGGTACCACCGTACACTACTCTATCTGTTCTTTTCCAAATTCGAGGTGGCAGGTTTCCGAGGGGCTGGGCTAGCAAGGTAAGAAGGCTAAGAAGGCTAGGATTAAAACTTACTTACAGTAGCAAGTTTTTCTTTTATCTTTTCACGGCACAAATCGACACTTCATCATCCAATGATCATCAATAAAAGAGGGTAGGAGGCTATGCTAGAAGTTACAATGGATCTAGAAGCTGCATGTACCGTTATGCAGGCATGAAACAATCTTGGAGTGGCGATAGTTACTCGAGAAAGACTGAATTAGCTCATAAGGAGTACTCTAGATGTATGTTAGTATGTTAAGATATAAGTCTTTTCTCTAGACCTACGAGTGGTGAAAGAAAAGGGCACGGTAGTATATATATACTAGAGACTCCTCCTCTGCTTTAAACCATCGAATCTAGTTGTATGCATATAATTCGATCTAAAGAAGTACACCATTAATCACTCCGAGCATCCCGGTCTGTGTGCCCTATGCACTTCTAACTGATGTCATTCATTCATTATCATTGAATACTTGATATACCCTGATGCTGTCTGATGGCTGATACTGTCAGGAGATACTTCAGTACACTCAACAAATGATTTCTATCGATACCTACCTGACCGAGCCTACCAAGCTCAAAGGCTTTCAAGGTTCATCACCACTTGATTTCGGGATTTTGTCGATTATCATCTTATCAACTCCATCCCTATAAACTATTGCCCCCTTTTATCATGATCAACCAAAGGTTTCATGAATATTAACCAAGTTTGATTGGATGAATCAAGTCAATTCTACTTTCTCTCTGCACTCAAACTACCTACTCAAGTATTCAACATTCCCTTCCCTGCATATAGTAAACAAATCCCGTATGAGCCACAAATAATACATATCCAACTAATCAATCCATCAACTCACCCAGCAACCAAGAACATCATCAACCAAAATAAAGTTTCCACATCACTCCCTCTCACATAACTTCATCACGCTACTTCTCAACATATCAAAATGTCTTACAAATAAGAAATCACAAGATGTATTTAAACTATACGATAAACATCGCTTGCTGCAACTTATTCTAATTCCATCCTATAAAATTATTCCCATCGCAAACTTTGTAAACTTCTTCGTGGCAGAGCGCATTCATTTAATACGAGGTTAGTTAGTGCTCTAGATGCAAAAAGCATTCATGTTACAATCATAAGATCTTACATTATTCGATGAATGCGTACTCCGTATTATCATGCGCAAACCTCTGCTTACCAATACAAATACACAAAAAGCATCCACTTGTAACGGAACGGAGTATGATATCTACTAAATACTCCGTAAAACCCCATACATAACAAAATCCTGAATCATAATCACACAAAACCCCGAGGAAAATCTCTGCATCTAAACGCGCAATCCACCATCCACCATCCACCATCCACCCATCCCAAATGCGCAAGCAAGGCTCCATTCATCGCGTCGTTGCATCCATCCATCCCACGCTTGCTGCAGGCTGCGTAAGAGCTAAGCCATCCCCATATTCTTTCCATGAACTTATTATTCGACCAGCATTCCCTGTTTGATATTTTGATGTTTCATATGTGTGAGGTTCTGGAAATTTGGTAAGATTATATTTTCGTTGGATGGTATTTGATTGATAACTCGATCTACAATTCTTATCATTTTGATGGACAGGCGCATTTATGAGATTAATGGCTGTTATGAGTGATGAGGGAGGGGGCTTTTTGATGTGCTATGCTAGAGATAAGCTGAGAGATAGGTGATGTTTTAATTTGTGAGTAAAGAAAGCTTTTGGTGTCAGATCGCGAGTGCGCGACGCGAAGCTTCCTCTACTTTTTATTCAAGTACTACGAGTATACCGATATCAAGTTTTCGACGCAAGTTATCTCGATTCTTGGATGGTGGATACTGCAGAAATAATCCAGCACCATCAATTGCATCTTTTGGTTTTGAGATGTAAAGCACTAAACCACGTGACGAAAAACATCAAGTGATCTATTCTTCATCAGAATCCCATCTTAAGTTTCAAGAACAGAACTTTATTGCTTTCTACACTATTTCTTCAAGATGGGACTAATCCGAGCGACTGGAATGGCTGACAGCACGAGGTACATACACTATATATCTATGGTAGTGGGCTATATTAGTTCTGTGTATTTGCAGTATAGCCTAATAGGAAATACATATGGGAATCACACGCAAGAAATATGGCAATATCAATACTAATGAGAGCTTATGAAGACTCGAGGATTTATTAAATGACTTGCTATAGTCTGCGATTTGTAACTTTATTATGACTATATCTCTATCTCATCACACAGAGCCTGGACAGTGGAAGTTCAAGAATCATCAATTCTATTCCGGGTGCATGATATCTGGGATGAACATCATTCGCTAGAGTGCTTCCCATATAAGGTTAATGGACAAACATCCATATCACTGAGTAGCAACAGTGTTGAAAGAGTGAAGATTACAGCACTCTCATAGATTACTATAAAAAAGCATTACTACTTTATTCTAGCTCCGGTTTATTTCTACCTACTATAATTAAAATTAAAAATATATCCCTGTGCATATTTATACTATTTTACACACTCTTGACAGATAGTAAACTCATCATTCCACAGAGAAATAGTGGATAGATAGATATATAAACACACAAAACCCCCAAACCCCAAAAGCACCTCCATTAATTCTTCCAAAAAATTCCCGAATATGACACTTACAAACCAACCTAGTATCCTTAGCAATTCATTATTAACACTACCACTACCACTACCACTATCACTACCACTATTCACTACTAGCATCACTACCAGTATCATTACCAGTACCTTAGTGGGGCTCGCGAGTATTTTATGATAGTGTTCTTGTTCTTTATAGGCTCTAATACAATAATGTATGAAATGCTTTGGATTGCTAGTTTCTAATAGGGTAAACTATATATAGAATATAGATTGTATATATAAGTGAATATATGTACGAAAGGTAAAACTGTGTACAGAGTGTTTACGAGGTTTGCCGTCTAGATCACGTGGAAGTGCTCTAGGCTCTCGAGGTGGTTTATAACTAGGCGTCAAGCAGGGACTTAAGTAATGACAATGATGCAATTCGTGACTAATAGTAGAGTATACTAAATGATTGATCTTGAGCACGAAGCTCTATACAAAGGAAATCCATCTTGATTATATAGACCTTCGTGCTCTGAAAGTCGACCGACTCTTGAAGAGCCGATCGATTCTCACGAAGTCAGTCGGCTTTCGGATCAGGTGACACTTGTCACATGATCCTGCTAACTAATTGGTCACCTGATGCGGGTCATGTTACGCCGTCGTAACATATAATTTAATATATATATATATTATACAATCTTATATATATAATATTAATTCGTATATATAGTTTAAAAATCTTGTACAATGAAAATATTATTTTTCAAAATCAGCGACCTCCACTAAGGTATCTCTATACCTCTATATGTTACGACGGGCTACACAACTACCAAGGCACGTGATCACGATATAGGTGATCACTGGTGATCATGAAGGATCACCAGTGATCATAGAAGCATGAAGGACTATATAATCAAGATGGATTTCCTTTATATAGAGCTTCATGCTCAAGATCAATCATTTAGTATACTCTACTATTAGTTACGAATTGCATCATTGTCATTACTTAAGTCCCTGCTTAACGCCTAGTTATAAACCACCTCGAGAGCCTAGAGCACTTCCACGTGATCTAGACGGCAAACCTCGTAACACTATACCACCACAAAAATAACATCCCAAATCACAAATCACACATCACATCACACCACCACCATTAAACTATATCCTTAGACTATTTCTTTTTACATCCTAACCAAATCCAACAAACATCCCCGTCACTCCCATCCATATCATCCAAGCTACAGCCTCCAATTAAACAATCAGACAATCCAATACTTATTCAAATTTCACATAAACCAAAAAAATACAAATCCAATCCAATCTAATCTAATCTAATTTATATTTAGAGTTATAATCAAAGTCAAAGTCAAATCCAATATATAAAACCAAAATTGGAACATTGGAACATTAAAAAAATATTACGAGTTCCAACTAGTGAATTCTACCACTTTACTTTCATCTCATCTAAGCCTACTCTATCAATACCACAATACGTGCTTCTTCCTTCTTTCTTCTTCCCTCTGCCTCTGTCTTCTCCCATCTAAACAACATCCACCAATCTAAGCAGACTCACCACTTCGTTTCCAACTAACCCTCTTCGCAAGTTCCTGCCTAACACCCCACCGACCCTTGTGAGGAGTAGCAATAGCCATCTCTAACGGAACCTCAGGCTTCACACGTTTATGTTCCTTCCACTGAGCGCGATAATAACCCGAGCCACGACCGGAAACCCCAGCCGGCAACAAACGTCTCATACCGTGAAAATCCACCTGACCGTCATTTTTATCCGGCATATCGCTGAAGATACCTTCGACTGTTCTTGCGCCTTGGGTTCGAATGGCGAGTGTGCCCGTGCCTTGTTCGATTGAGCCCGAGAAGGTTCCTCGTCCGTACCATTCGAATTCGATGGGACTGTAGTGTTTTAAGGCTTCCAAACCATGGTTCAAACAGAGGAAACCTTCAACGATGCCTATGTCAAAGGATCCCATGACTTTTCCTTGCTGCTGATCTACATGCAGACGAACCATCAATCCCTTTGAACTCGACACCCAATCCTCTTCTATCTCCCTGCTAGTGATATCATAAATTCCAGTAATCATTTCGATGAAATTTTGTTGGTCTTTCTCTGTCCATTCCTTAAGTTGAGATGTATCATCCATTAGCGAACCTGTTGAATGAGCGCCATCATGTTCAGACGGAGACTTTGCTATCGTGGATCTTGGAGTCGGTGATCGTGGGATTTCATCCTCCTCAGTCTCGGCATATCCATTCCATTTATCAATAAATTCTTGAACAGACATGTCTACAAGACAAGGTCCATGAGGTATCTTCCCATGAAACTCACACCGACCACCTGGATAACCAACTCCCGACATTGCTTCAAAGTGACCCCAAATCTTGCCATTGCCAAAGCGAATTTTTCCGATAGTGAATGTAGAATTAAATGATTTGTGAGGTATTTTTGCATTTGTTCCACGCCATTTAAAACGATACTCCTTGGTCGCGGCAATCTCATCATCTCCACCATCATCATCATCCTCATCATCCGCAGACTCTTCACTCGATTCTTTATCTTTCGCTCGGGCCTCATGGAACTTTGAGTACTCAATATCAGCTTTGAAGTGGTCTTGACCTGGACCAGGATCAATGACCAAGGAACCCTTGAAAACGTCCAAATCGAATGTACCCAAAAGGCGATCATGGTCCCAGATCAGCCGAATGCGTGAAGTGTATCCTAGACCGGGAGAATTATCCTGTTTAACTTTGTATGTAGCCTGGATGTTTCGCATGCGTTCACGATAGTATTCATCATTAAATACCATTGCATTGATATGTTCGTTCTCTCGTCTGCTTTTATTGGCAGCTAAGCAGTTGGCCATAATAGGGAGATCATATTTATCGGACGCCGTAGGCATTCCGGTCTTCTTTTTTATGAGTCCATACATGATTTCCGCCCCTGATTGAGATTTCTGGTAGGAATTTGAGATGGATGTATTGAAGGCGTATAAAAATGGAATTCGATGGTTGTTTACTTGACGTAACAGGGCACCTACTTATTATGGCAAACATATGATAAAAGTGGCAATGACACTAGGTACATTATCGCAACTGCCATTTTTAAGAATCGATAACGCTGTTTCCAAATGTACGTGAGCTGACTTGGACCGTCATGAAAAAGGTTAGTTTTACCCTACTGATTCCCGTCGCCGTAATGGTAATTCAGCTTAGTACGAGAGGAACCGCTGATTCAGATAATTGGTTTTTGCGGCTGTCTGACAAGACAGTGCCGCGAAGCTACCATCTGCTGAATAATGGCTGAACGCCTCCGAGTCAGAATCCGTGCCAGAAACATTGTCGAAGTAAGAATTTCAGAAGTTTGTTCCTTAGTCTTCTCAAATCGACCGTCGTTCTATTCTGGTTGGTTATGTATCTAAACCTAGGTTATTAAAATCATCCTGGACGCCCAGGATACCAAAAGCATAATGAACTCTCTGGTGGGTGCTAATCACTACTCTCTTATCCGCAACTTGCTGTTCACGTAGTTGAGTCGCTTCGGCATGTCGTACAGGGTTCCCCATTTGTGGAGCTACTCGTTCTTCCCTCGTCCTCTCATATGGTGGACCTCTTCCCATCTCTGCAGCCTTAACCCAAGATGTCTCGCAACCGGTAGCAACTGAAGAGATCAGTAAAGGCAAGAATAATTTTTGAGGCTCATAAGGAAATGAGAGTTTAAGAATTTACATACTTGCAAGTGCCGTTTGCCAACCGGTCAAACGAGCCACGTCTTTAAGCCGGCATATGAGCCATGTCCTTTGGTCCACATTTTGATACTGCAAGTGGTGAGTAAAAGATTATAGTACTCTGAATTTTCAAACTTACTTGGACGCCTGCCAGAAAGAGGCAAATGGTACTTTCCATAAGTGCCGCACCAACTCCTGGATTGACTTGTGTTGTCATGCTCAGGTCAGGTGCAATACCAGCAGCAATCCGACCGAGTTCATTTGCGAAGAACGCTGTCTTACGAGCCGCCATACCTGCAGCTACCATAGCCGCAGGTGGCATAGAAGGGTGAGCTCGATGACAAGAAATGAGTCCCATGTAATAATTCATCCAGATGCCGGCAATACCATAAGTTCGATATTGCAGAGCCGGCCCAAAGGGAGTTTGGACTGGCGTCGAGAATTCCTCACCTAAAGGTTGAAAGTCTTCACCAAAATGATCTTCAAGCACACTAAATGCATTGCGAATATCTTGCCACTCTTCTTCCGCCTCAAGCCTCTGAGCTTCAAGATCAATATCTCCGCCTTCTGAGCTTTGAGAAGAGCTACTGTATGTTGGTGAGAATCCCATGGGAAGCGTCGGCTCTTTGACATTTGGTACCATGCCAGTGAAATTTGGCATCTTATTACTCATGGGATTATTAGCAGCTTTTAACGCTAGTGTCTTCCTCTTCAGGTCTTTTGAGGCAAAATCTGCAAGCCGTCCCATTAAAAGCATGAGATGATCAAACGTGCCGTATACTGCATCCAATCGGCCAAGCGGAGCACGTGGAGGGCAAAGACTCCACCTATCATACTCGGTAAAAAGCTTCCCTCCGCCTAATACACTCTGGTAAACGTCTTGTTTGAAGTACCACCACACAAGATCGCGTTGCACCTCATAAGTTTCAATGTCCTTAGGGCTGTAAATCCTATCTTCAGTGTTCTCCCAGACCTCATCGATGATATGTCCATACTCATCGTAACGAAGTCTTCGGCCCATCAAAACTCCAACAATATTTTCGTCCACATCTTCTAATGAGGCTGCGAATTTGTGTTTTTCTTCAATAAATGTTGCACCCATATGTATCTGCTCCTGGCGATGGCGGGCACAGTCTTCATTACGCATCTGTGCCCTCATGGCCTTCAAATGATGAGTCATGCCAGTGAAATCGATGTCTCTCACAAGAGTCCTCGTTCCAAGCAAATGGTTACTCCACTTTTGGTGGTCCGCACACCAACACTCATAGAATGAGAGTAACATGGTCGCAGCCAATATAGCAGGTTGCTCTCTGCGGCCAGGTATGCTAACGCTCTTTGCAATCCTTCGTAAAGCGATTGCATAATGCTTTAGAGATGCAGTTACGTGGGTGTTTTGCAACTTCGCAATATGTAGGCTGGCTAGAGCGAGCATTGCGTGAAGGAGCGCTTCATTTTTCAAGGCAAGCATGGGAAATGTGTAGGTCCAGATATGTTGTTGAGAAGATGGCACAGATCTTCCCTGAAATATTAAAGAAGGATTAGCAGGATTCCTCTCAAACATTGATATACTCGGTCCAGTTACGTTGATAAAATGACAGAAGATTCTTGCCGTCATAGAGTCATTGAGTGGAGACGACCGGAATGAAGGGTTATAAGCCGATAGCATATCAGATCGATCAATCAGCGAGGTAAAAGAACGGAGACTTTGATTCTGCGCATCTTGCCGAGCTTGGCGTGCGATACGTTCCAAAATGCCAGATTCTACATTAGGGATATTGAAAGTATCATTTTCGAGGTCATCTGCTGCGTAATCGTTATCCAGGCTCATTTCATCATCGTCGAATATTCTTTCATCTTGTTTCTTAATTCCGGAATGATAGTTGTTGTCAGGATGATTGTTGTTGTCAACAGAACTTTGGTTTGGACTGTTTGACATGAGTCGCGGAAAGTCCCCCCCTGGTGCAGGACGCTGCTGTGTCTCAAATCGAGATGTATAAGCTGGTTCCATAGCCTGTGTTACTTGTATTGTGATCGGTGTGACCGGGATATGCGACGGACTTGAGCTTAAATTGGATGGATGAGAGAAAGCAGTTTGCTGCCAGTTTGGATCACTCTGGGTGGTCACCATAGGTGGCGTGAGATGCGGAAATTGTGTGTTTGAATTATGTGCATGTCCTTGAGAATAGGTATGAGATGCACTATTTTGACTGGAAATCCATTGCGTCGGACTGAGTTGCGAAGCAGACATGGAAAGCTCGCCAAGTGGTGACTGTTTCTCAAACAGAGCATTAAAATCATAGTGGGTAGGCCCAGGATTTGGGGGTGATTTATGTTCGGGAGTTGGTAGGTATGAGCGATCCACGGTATCTCTGTAGTTTGACGTTGACTCGGACGCGTCTCGAGAATTACTCCTCTTGATCGCCACATCCTGATTCGACCGACCTGAAAAGACGTGCATGCCTTGCTCAAAGCCTGGATTTGTCTCGTTGACAGGCCTGTGTTGAGGGCTATTATTTGTACCCAACTCACCTGGTTTTGGTGCAAGATTTGGTAATTGCCCCTGCGCCGAAGTCGAAGGTTTCGGGGCTTCAACTCGACGCTGATTTGACCGGCCGGACCTGGATGATGAGAATTTGACCTGGGATGAATTGGCAAATGGCCCCCGGGTCGCACTTAAAGGGTCCTTGAAGACAACTCGCTGGTTGTATCCCTCGCAAAGTCTTTTGGACTTGGAACAATTTTGGCATGTTGGCTTTTCCTCACCACACTTGATACGCCGCTTTCGACATGCTAAGAGCAAAGTAAACATGTCAGTCGCTCCATGTACAAACCTGAGATTTTTTACCTGGAAAACTCACTTAAACATCCAGTTTTCGTTCGTTTCTTAGCCTGAGCCCTAGAACCAGGTTTCCGTACACCGGCAGGACTTTCCTCCTCTTCCTCATTCTCAGAATCCAGCGGCTTCTCCGGAGTCATGTTGAAAGTGTTCATGGGCGTGAATTCAAAGGTAGTTAATCTCCCCTCTTCAAATTGATAGTTCAAGGTTCGGATCTCATGATTCCAATTCGGTAGTACCCGTCTTTGCGAAACGTCAATTCTCGGTAGGTTCACCTATGAGGTAGAAGATCATAGTATATACTACAGTAATTGAAACAAGTCGGTGAGGTTGAGGCAAATTGCGGAATTGACACGACGAGTGATTATTAACGATGGGTAACTACTTTGTGTCTCCCAGTGATAGAGGCTCTGGTGATTTGGAGCTTAAATCCAAATCAAATGTGTCATGTCAAATGAAGTTAAGTTGGGTTATGCGTCAATGTTTGGTAGGGTATATAATTGCAGGTACAAGTCTGCTATGGTTCCTTTCGGCACCCAAGTATTAAAGGTGGGATTGAGCCAGGATTGATAATGGCTGAATAAGATGGATTTTTCCAAGGTGAAAAGTGGTTGTTGCTCAGCTTGGTAAGGTAGAAGATATATTACCAATTATCCAAGTGATATATATATATATAGGTAATATAGGTATGTGTATATTTATATATATATTATAGAATGGCGGCAATGCGAGTGAGGTGGAGAGAAGTTGGTACGATGGCAATGTCGATGACAAAAAGGGTAAAAAGAAAAAGAGCGTTGAAACCTGGAAGATCCTTTATGGAAAAGAAGCATCTAGTTTTGCAATCAGGTTGATGATATTTTGGCGGGACCGAGCTTGACCCAAATAAGAAGGATGGTAGCCATATAGACAAATAGGAAGCCGGCACATATATGTAGATTAGGTACATCGGTGGTACACCAGTAGTAATCTTACACCAGTAGTACACCAGCATAGTGGCTAAAGTGAAAGTGATGAATATTTTAGATGCTTTAGTGGCTTGCCAGGCGAGAATGATCCCCCAAAACTTAAAAATGTTTTTTTAGTTACAGGGCTCAATGGGATGAACATCGATTGGCCCCCGGCTTATCATACACTATACACCCATGAACTTGGGGCTTATGGGAAAAGCTTATGGGCTTGGAAAATGGCATATACGGCGGAGGGTAAGCTTATCATCAAACTTAGGCACCCGAATAAAGTTTAAATCCTCAACCTTGATACCGACCTCATCTGCTGCACATCCGGATATACGAAAAGGAGAACAAACGACTAGTCAGGGGTTGAAGTATAATATTGTGTTCCATTGCAGGAAAAGACTATAGCAGGCGGAGAAGTGTCTGCCACTTGGGAGTTTGCAATATATCACTGTATTTCCATTGTGAGAGAAATGTCTATTACTCGTAAGTCTTACAATAATATACCGAATAGACGAGCTACCGGTTAATTAGTTGATGGTTGGGAGTTTGGCCTATGAAGATAGATTACACCGCCCTCAAGTATGTATCCAAGGGTTGCTTGCCTTTTGCCTTTTGCCTTTCAAAAATAGCATATTTGAAAACCTTCTATCCCCCTCAGGCACTGAGCTTTACGTGCTATGTCTGCCAACCCTGCCATATTTTGTTTACCGCTTCGAACGCTCATACTTTTCTCCAACGAAAAAAGAATACAGCAAAAAAAGGGCTTCTCGCGGACTTGACCATCTAGACTATGATGTAACTAGTGCCGACATTTTTATGCTGCAGTACTCCAATCTATGCATCGTCTATCAGGGGATGAGGACTTTCAATTCATATCAAGAACGGCAGGCTGGTGGCTCCAATCCTTATTGGTTCAGATCCATGTTCCTCAGATCACTAACAGAAACCGGTTCGCCCGTCTACTAATTGGGCCTTAGCTGACCGTTGTGACTTACAGTGATCTATTCTAGATTAGTAGGACAGTACATGAGTACCTTGAGTACATGCTTAATTGCTAAGTATTCGCCGCGGAAGCCCAAATTGTCACCTGGGCAGGTATCAATAGAGGTGATGTAGGGGTCTTTTATCTTGATTTAGTTTAATACTCACTTTCCCGAGGGAAGTATACATCCTCAATCAACCAGCTCATACGAAAAGGTTACACCACCAGTGAGCTAAGGGAAGTGAATGACGGGCAAGCACACATTGCCGGCCTGCCCATAGAGCGCGCATAGTAGTATTTTCTACAACGTAAAATCGAGACCAATTGGTGTCGACTTGGCGCACAAATCAGATCCCTCTCAAGCATTGAAAGGATAGACAATAAATCGAAGAATAACAAATCAAACAATTTGGCTTTTAAAAATTGAGCTTCTATGATCATCACTTGGTTCAGTCGATCAGTACTCGATCGAGTACATCGTAGGTAGGTAGCTCCCGGCAGTAATGCGCTAGGGATAAAATGTGGGGTAAAAATTCATAAGTTGTTATCAAGTTTATCGCAGCAGAAAAAAAAGGTAGAGAATAATTACATATTAATTCTCGACCTCATATCTATCAATTCTCACAACATCGCACATTGATAATCCATCGCAATGTTCGCAGTTCCAGGATGGTCAGTCTCGTCGAGTCTGCTAAAAACACAAACCGCAGAGTCTGTTGCTGCTGCGCCAAAAGCTGAAGAGGAAGGAGTGCCGGTTGAGACGAAATCCAGCAAGAAACGCAAGCGCGCAAAGAATCCAGACGTGAATGCAGCGAACTTGTCAGAATTGTGGGAGTCAGTCATTGAAGGCAAGCCAAAAACGAAGAAAGTAAAGAATGCTGAGAAGGATGGCGAAGCAAAAGAGAAAAAAGATAAAGTAGTCAAGGAAATCAGCACAGATGATATTCAGAATGGACCAGCAGGACCTTCGAATGATTCGACAGAAACCTCGGAATCTAAGAAAGAGAAGAAACAAAAGAAAAAGAAGAAGGATAAGGACTCGAAACCATCCGACAATGATCAACCCATGAAAGACGATACCGCCGATGCTACCTCGACCAAACCTCCCAAGCCTATTGCAAAGTTAACACCACTTCAAGCTTCTATGCGTCAGAAGCTCATATCCGCCCGCTTCCGTCACCTGAATCAATCTCTTTACACTACCCCTTCCTCCGAATCTCTTGCTACCTTTCAACAAAACCCAGAAATGTTTACCGAGTATCATGAAGGTTTCCGCCGCCAAGTGGAAGTTTGGCCCGAAAACCCAGTTGATGGTTACTCTCTGCAGATTCGCCAGCGCGGTAAACTCAGACGTGATATGCGAGGCCAACCGGCCCAGGAAAAGACTGATCTAACGCCATTACCAAGAACAGACGGCACATGTCGAATTGCCGACCTGGGTTGTGGCGACGCAGCTCTCTCCACTGGCCTTCAAAAAGATCTCAAGAAACTCAACCTCAAAATCCACAGTTTCGATCTCCAAAGTCCCAGTCCCCTCGTCACTCGCGCCGATATCGCGAATCTCCCTCTCGAAGATGGAAGTATCGACATTGCGATTTTCTGCCTCGCACTCATGGGCACCAATTGGATCGATTTCATCGAAGAAGCCTTCCGCGTTCTCCGCTGGAAGGGCGAACTCTGGATTGCCGAGATCAAATCTCGCTTTGGACGGGTAGGAGGAAGCAATAAGAAAGTAGTCGAGCACAGCGTGGGGCACCGCAAAAAGAACCAACCCATCAACAAAAAAGCCATCAAAGCCGCCGACGACGAAGCAGACGAGGCAGATCTCATGGTGCACGTAGATGGCAACGAAGACAACAAGCAAGAAACCGACGTATCGGCCTTCGTCGAAGTCCTCAAGAAACGAGGCTTCGTCCTGCAGACCGAAAAATCGGTCGATTTAAGTAACAAGATGTTTGTCAAGATGCATTTTGTCAAGGGCGCAACACCCATCAAGGGAAAGTGCGTACCGATTGCCAAGGGTGTGCCGACGGGAGAAACATGGAAGAAGAAGCCTAAGGCTAAGTTTTTGGAGGAGCCGGAGGATGTCGACGTTTCGAATGAGGCGGCCGTCTTGAAACCGTGTGTTTATAAATTGAGATAGGTTGGAGCAGGAGGTATTAGGTAGTCAAGCGTAATTACTATGGCAAGGAATCAATCTTATATTATTTGACATATTCATACCGACTTGCTTAATCTTGACATCACATCACAAAGATAGCAGATATAAAATGAAGGAGAAATAAATCATAATAACCCAGGCACGCATCTGCTATGCTAACGCCAGTTTTGCTATTTAAGATTCATCAACAGGCTGCATAATTCAAAGATCAAGTCCTATGTTCCCTGACTCTGCTTCATCTTGCCTGTTTTGCCTCCCTTCCACTATGTTAAGCCATGTCCGACCATACATAGAACGTATTATTCTACCAAACCTAGCCTAGCCTAGCCCATCCCACCCAATCCCATTTTAACCTTGGAATAAAAGACCGGCCGCATACTGAACATCACCCCCACAAGCCGCCAACGCATTAACAGCTTCGTCACGCGAGAATCCCAATGCTATAAGTTGATCTATACTCTCGGCCGGAAATGATGGCTGCTGCTGTTGTTGCTGTGGCGGAGCTGATGAAGCAGAAGTAGCTGGTGTATGTGCCGCGGCCTGAGGTGCTTGTTGTCCTGTAGAGGGCCCGGAAACGGCCCCCGATTTTGCTCCAATGGTCGTTCCTCCCGGCCCGGCAAGTTGTGGTTCTTCGGCTCTCTCATCCTCCATATTCTTGGGAATATCAGCCTCACCCAAGAAGCTGACCTCGACACCCTGGATGATGAGTTTATCCTTCGACAGATCTATACAAGCTTGATGTCTTTTCAACATGTCCAAACCAAGTAGTAAATCGACATCTTTCCCTTCCATGACCGTGAAACTGCAAGGTAAAAACATGCTACCAATCTTAATCTGCGCCGAGTGTACTCGCCCCAGAATAGCGGCAGTTCCAACTCCTCGAGCTATTCCCGCAAAACGTTTATCTACAAGTCGCATTATGCCACAATCTTCGGCACACTTAGGAGACATGATGGTAGCTTGGGCACCGGAGTCGACGAATGCTTTGACTTTATGTCCGTTGACCTCGACGTCTATGTATAACATATGGACACGGCCGAATACTGTTGATTGACTGGGTTAGAAGCTAGGTGCTGATAGAAACTAAAGCAAACCACGTACCTTCGGGATTATGCTCAATAGCATTTTGTAAATTCTCCTGTACTCGTTCTTCACGTATCATCTCTGCAATCCTCATCTGTGCCTCGATATCAAAAGGATCAGCATTTAAATCCGCAATCCGCTGTCTCCGCCTGGCCAACTCCTCTGCTTCCCGACTTCGCATCTGGTTAAGTATTACCGCAAATCGCTGGGGATCTTCAGCAGCAGCCGCCAGTTCTGGGCTCTGACGAGCGACCTCTTGTCTCATTTCTGCATTGCCAAGCAATTGCAATCGAATCGTTTCTGGATCTGGTTGTTGTCCTCTTCCTTGAGGTTGTGCACGAGCAGGTTGCGAAGCCCGATGAGCTGAGGCGGCAGGAGCAACCCGAGTTTCCCGAACGTGTAAGGCAAGCATTTCCCCATCACCGATCTGTAATTGTTCCATTGTCTTATTATCGTCATGGAGCAGTTGTCCATTGTGGTATAAATGTTGATCTTTCTTAGGGATGCGAGCTTCGGATTCGACCATTTCCTTCAAAGTGCCCACCGTGGTCTCTTGAGGAATTTCGAGAGATATAAGGTCGCCATCATCATCTGTAGGAGTGGTGATGGTCAAAGTGATACGCCTAGGTACATGAAAATTAGCTTTAGCTTATAGAATGAGCACTCGGTTTGTGTTTTGGACGAACATATTGAAGATTGTGTTGCTGTTGAGCTTAAGTGGCGGTAGATATGTACTTCAAAAGGTATTGAAAGATGGTAGAAATTAGAATATGTTGTAAATATTATGATAACTGATTTTGGAAAAAGTGATTGACTGGAGGGTATATGGAAAGATTGGTATTTGGAGATGAGATGAGTTAGAGGGTAAGAGGGTAAGAGGGTAAGAGGGGTTATTAATTATTTAGCTTTAGCTCGTAGCTCGGGGCTGTTTGACGAGGCTGACAGTTTACTGACATGGCCCGAAATAGAAGCGGGCGGGCCTACCTGCTCCGTAAAAAAAAATAGATGGGGAAGTCTTGTATCGCATATCGGTAGCCTGACGATTATGAACAGTATATGGCAAACTTTGTACATCTGTTCCTCAAAGAACGCCTAGTCTCATCTGTTTGCCTCTCCGGCGTTGAGTCCGGAGTACTCTATACGGATGGTATCCTTCTTTAATTTGCTGGCAAAGTCTTCGGCAGCAGGAAGGCTTGAGGTGTCTTCCAGTGGCAATGGCAGTGGCAGTGCCGTGCAGTGAGTGCAGTGAGCGCAGTGCATATCAACATGCTTTGATGAACTTGTCATATTCCGAGGGGAGCTATGATATTGACCATCACATGGCATCATGTACCATGATACTCAAAATAGATGAAATAACCTACCAAAGATCTACTGATTTACCTGGTACATGGTTACTTTAACGCGCTACGACCCCTACCCGCACCCACCCACAAGCATGGCTGATAAAAGAGGATATAGTTCTACATTGAAACATCCACGTCAATTGGTGACGAATTCCCTCCTGCAAGTAAGTACACTGGCCTCCTGCGGCTCATGAAGCTATGATAATGCGACAGTGACGATGAGGATGTGACAATTAAGAATAAGCGGGGACCTGTGTGGGTGCTTTGATGCTTTGGTGCTTGGTTGCTTTATTGCTTGATCTGATAAGAGATAAATATAGCATTCTCGGCGTCTCGTCTTATATACACAAAGTAGGTAGATGCAGTGCTCCATACCTAGGAAGTGTGCCTCAGTAACTACTTAATTATATGCTACACATAAATGAAGGGTATCTGAACAAGTATTATTTGATCAGTATATTTCAACCCCGTATATTATATGTGATTGTCCAAAAGAAAGCTTTCTAGGGCCACCATACCTTCTTAAGTAAGTCCCAGCAATACCTGCTAGAAAAGTGCTTGGTGTATAGAAGCAGTACGTATGAGATAAATCATGGAATGAATTGTATAGAAATCAATAGAAATCAAGATTATTCAATCAGCAGTAATGACGATTGTCCAGGGCTCTAGTTCTAGTACTTATAAGGTTATATAATACAAAGGCAGGCAGCAGACAGGCAGCAGACAGGCACTCAGCCTTGTTCGAAAAAAGCTGTTTGTTCTGTTGCCTTCTCTCTTGCTTTGGTCCTGTCCTGCCTTAAGGCTTCCCTGCCTCGTCAATTTATTACTCTCATCAGATTTCATGATCATTCCAAACTCACATTGAATCAATACCATGAACGGATGCCCATGCAATCTCTAATATTATCAAGCATAAGGTAATCCGTGATTGGAACGAGTCGAAATTCCAAGAATCACACTTAGGTAATCGAAGCGATCAAAATCTAGATCTCTCCCTGTACCTGGTATTATTATCGGGTCCCATTCTAGCTTAGAAGTTGAAATTATGTCGGAAAGCGAACAACGTGAAGGTACACCTCAAACACCACCTATCTTGTCCGAGAGTCCCAATCCAGTCACGCCACGACAATTTGAAGATCAGCAAGAAGCTCAAAGAAGTTTTGTACTTATACCTGAACATCAACAAATCAAAGACTTCGAAATGTATTCCAATTCTCATCGGGATATTCATCCGTATACTCGTCCTCTGACCATCTCCGATCTGGAGTCGGTTTTGACCCTCGAGAATACCGCCTTCACAGATCCAAACGAAAGAGCATCTAGAGAAAAGGTTGGCCATCGATATCTCAACTCCACTTCTTTGAAATTTTTGACGTGGCTAACCTTCATACAGTTGAGATATAGACTTACCAGATGTGGTGAGCTATGCTTGGGTATCTTCTGCACTATGACGCCCGGCTCCGATCCCAAAATCGAGACTCTTGCCACAGGTCGTCCTGTTGAGACAAGTCGAAAGAATGGAGCGATTAGTGTTCTGATGGGCCATGTTATTGCAGCCAAGACACATGACTTGACAGCTTCGGATGCATCAATGGGGGTTCCCGAGGGTTGGGAGGCTACCAAACCTCCACGTACAAATCTAGGCCATCAAGAGGATGGTCGTACGATAGTCCTTCACTCGGTTGCGATTTTACCTGCATTTCAAGGGCGAGGTCTAGGAAAGATACTCATGGCTGCGTACATGCAGCAGATGAACGGCGCTGGGATTGCTGACAGGTTGGCTCTCATTGCACATGATGTAAGTTTAGTTGCTCTTACTCAAAGCATGGTCCATGAAGATGGATTGTTTGCTAACATTTCATTTCAGCACAAAATAAATTTTTATAAGATGCTTGGCTTCATGGAGAAAGGTAAGAGTGAAGCTCAATTTGGTGGTGGCGGCTGGATTGATATGGTAAGTCAAATATCTTTAAAGCCTTTGGATATACTCTGACCTATGACAAGATTTATGAACTTAAGACACCTGAAGCAAGAATAGCCTACGGTTAGAGAGATACCCTTTACAAATTGGTGCACACAGGTCTTCCATTGTTACTTGAAGAAAGGGCACATAGGAGTTTCAAATCTTAGTGAAATGGTATATCTACGGGTATCTTGATTTAGGAATTGTGAAACGGATATATTAATCGCTGGCCTTGTATTTAGCCCTGTATTCTTCCATATTCTTGATGTTTTCCTCTGACGCAATACCGTTGAGACCTCCAATGATATCGTCCAATGTCAAAATAGACAGGACAGGAATACCATATTCTTTTCTGATTTCTCCAATGGCACTTGGCATTGGTGCGCTATCGTCTCCAGCTGGGGAAGGTAGTTTCTCCATACGATCCAATGCCACCAAGATACCAGCTACAATCCCACCCTCCTTGCGGATCTTGTCAATTGCCTCTCTCTTCGCAGTCCCTGCAGTTACAACGTCGTCCACAATCAAGACCCTCTTCCCCTTCAATGGAGCTCCCACGATATTTCCTCCCTCTCCATGATCCTTTGCCTCCTTTCTATCGAATGAATAACACATAGTATTGTACTTTGAGTCCAAATCTGCCAACTTATCCACCGTAGCTGTCGCCAGAGGAATACCCTTGTATGCGGGTCCAAACACAATATCGAAATCAAGTATCTTTGCATCCTGTGCCTCGATAATAGCCTTTGCATATGCGGTAGAGATAGCGCGAAGAAGATCCGCACGGTAGAAATCGCCGGCGTTGAAAAAGTAGGGGGAGATTCGTTTCGATTTTAATTCGAAGCTGCCGAATTTGAGAACCCCGCCATCGATTGCGGCTTTGAGGAATTCCGCTTTGTAGGGAGAAAGAGTAGACATGCTGGACTTTATATGGATGTAAAAGATGCGTGAGGTTGAGGTTGAGGGTGCTTGTGTGAGTGGAACTCGAGGATTCTTGTGTTATCTTGGAAGTTCGCAATAATGCCTATCCTATGTCATGGAGGGGAAATAATTTTTTCGTCTCCCCTCATCGGATCGGATGCACCTTAAATATTATAGTGGGGAATGAACGACCCTGAAAAATGAAGAGTGGTAGAAATGGGAGAATTTAATATTAAATCAATGCAGCATTTTCTTTGCTTCGAACTTTCAGTACGGTTGGTAGATTTGTGAGTGTATACTTAGATTTAATTATATGAAGATTTACTATCACAGAGGATTGTTATTGAATATTCAGAATCAGCCATTTCGAACCCTTCTCTCATATACAGATGGGTCGACGCCGGGAGATCTTTTGAGCCACACTACATGGAGATACTGTTATGGGTGTAATTAATTCGCTGATATAATTCAACTTTGGCCTCTTGAAATAGTCTAAGCAGGAACTTTCTCATAACAACTAAGACACAGCAGATTCCAAGGTCCTAATTTTCCATCCTTACCAGCTCAAATCATTTTGATATGGTTGAACCGTTGAGGTGAAAGAAATAAATTGTCCTAGGATTTGCATCTAATATGAATGAGTCCGGATAAGCTCACACCCCCTTCACTCTCCAAATCGAAATTTCTCGCTAGCGATAAGCTGCACTAGTGCGTTTATTCTCTAAGGCACTAAGCAAAAAAAATTATCAAATTCTTATCGAAAGAACTTCAAATCGACTTCTTGATTATCCCCATCAACACCTCCATTACACTTCATTGATACCATTTGCCCATCATGAAGACCACATGGAAGGATATTCAACCAGTTCCAACCTCTCAAGAATTTCTTGATATTGTGTTGAGCAGAACACAACGTCGATTGCCTACACAAATTCGTTCAGGTTTTGCCATTACCAGAATTAGAGGTATAAAATTCATTGACTTCTCAACAACGATAATTTTAACTAACATCTGTCAGGTTTCTATACCAGAAAGGTAAAATTCACAGCAGAGACGTTCTCTGAGAAGCTCTCCCTCATTTTGGACGGATTCCCACGACTACAAGATATTCATCCGTTCCACAAAGATCTCCTTAATACTCTGTACGATGCCGACCACTTCCGAATTGCTCTAGGACAATTGTCAACCGCTAAGCATCTCATTGAAATCGTTTCTCGCGATTATGTTCGGCTTCTCAAATATGGTCAATCCCTTTTCCAATGTAAACAACTTAAGCGTGCTGCCTTGGGACGAATGGCCACCATCTGCAGAAGACTCAAAGATCCTCTCTTGTATCTCGACCAAGTTCGTCAGCATCTCGGTCGTCTTCCGTCCATCGACCCAAATACAAGAACACTTTTGATCTGCGGTTACCCCAATGTTGGAAAGTCTAGTTTCTTGAAAAGTGTCACCAGGGCCGATGTAGATGTTCAGCCATATGCCTTCACCACTAAGAGTTTGTTCGTCGGACATTTCGACTACAAATACCTACGATTTCAAGCAATCGATACCCCCGGTATATTGGATCATCCTTTGGAAGAGATGAACACAATTGAAATGCAATCTATCACTGCCATTGCGCATTTGAGATCTGCCATTCTCTACTTTATGGATTTGTCTGAACAGTGTGGCTACACGGTTCAAGCACAGATGCAACTTTTCCAAAGTATCAAACCACTTTTCGCCAACAAGCTCGTTTTCATTGTCATCAACAAAATTGATGTTACACGCCCTGAAGACTTGGATCCCGAGACCCAAGCTCAACTCCAGGCACTACTCAAACCTGGTGACGTTGAGTTATTACAACTCTCATGCACAACTGCTGAGGGGGTTCAGGAGGTAAAAAACGCTGCATGCGAGCGTTTGATCGCGGATCGTGTTGCTCAAAAGCTCAAGGCTGGTACGAACAGCAGTGGTGCTGTCGGTGGTAGATTGGGTGATGTTCTTGCAAGAATCCACGTTGCAAGACCTATGGATGGTATTGTCAGAGAATCTTTCATCCCAGAGGCTGCTTTGGCCAAGAAGAGGTACGACAGAAATGATCCAGAGCGCATTAAGCTTGCTCGTGATATCGAGGAAGAGAATGGTGGAGCTGGAGTTTACAACGTCGACTTGAAGGACAAATATATGCTCGAGAACGACGAATGGAAGCACGATAAGATTCCCGAAATCTTCGACGGAAAGAACGTTTACGATTTCGTAGACCCCGATATCGAGGCTAAATTAGCCGCCCTGGAGGCAGAAGAAGAGAAGCTTGAAGCAGAAGGGTATTACGACTCTGATGACGATCTCGAGGATGCCGAGGACGCTGAGATCCGTATGAAGGCTAATCTCATTCGCGAGAAGCGCGAACTTATCAAGAATGAAGCCAAGATGAAGAAATCCCTCAAAAATCGTGCTCTCATTCCCCGCTCTGCCACACGCAAGAAGCTCTCTGAGATGGAAGACCACCTCGACTCTCTCGGTCACGACACTACTTCCATTGTCGCTCGTGCACGCTCACAATCTAGAGGCCGCAGTCAAGTACGCAGCCGCGCACAAACTGAAGATGCTATGGATATTGATGATCCTGATTATGAAGCCAAGATGCGCGCTAAGAGCAGAGCAAGAAGCCAGGCCAACAGAAGAGATGATGGTGTTGCAGGAAATGAGGAAGCCAGGACAAAGGCTGAACGTGCTCAGAAACTTGGCCAGAGAAAGATGAATCGTATGGCAAGACAAGGTGAAGCCGATAGGCATGTTGCTGGTGTCAGGCCAAAGCATTTGGTATGCTTATTTCCCTCTCACCCCCTAGTCACTCTTACATTTCTTACGATGTTTCAAAATGACCCTCTCAAACTCTATATTAAGTACCCTTCTAATACATGTTCGAATAGTTCTCCGGAAAACGCAGCATCGGCAAAACAAACAGTCGTTAAAATACCCACTGACATTCAAGGCACAATTCTATTTCAAGCTTACTATAATGGAATTATGCATGGCGTTTTGGAGGTTTTGGGGAGGGTTCTCTTTGGTCATTTACGGCATAATGTATTCAGACGCAGTATCAGGTGTTGCATTACGTACCAAAAGCAAAAGGAGACAATGATGCATATAGATAAATATGGAAAAATTTGCAACCTAAAACAAGAAATATTTCTAGTCGCAATAATGTTTCGGTGCCAAGGTATGAATGAAGGGAACATCAAGCATGAGTTATAGGTATCAAGCGATTTTGCCTCGATATCATGCGATGCGATCCGATCCATCCCCCCTTAATGAAATACACTCTCGGAGCATTCGGAGCTTCACCCGTCACCGCGAATCCCACGGTGCTCCGTATGTACTCCGTAAACTAAGCGATGATGACCAACCAATAAAGCAGAATCACCACATCATACCTCACGGCGAATTTAAAGAGTACAGTAATCTTACTTATATCCATCTCATGATATAGCTAGCTAGGTAGGTAGCTATGACATATGATATTTGATATATAATATATAATATATAATATATAATATATAATATATAATATATAATATATAATATATAATAACACCAATTGCAAGTCGCCCATCCCACATCCCCCATCCCCCTTTTTATGAAAAACATCCCCATCCCCTCCTCTCCTCGTATATATGTAAGATCTTATGTATATATATATTTATATATATGTGTATGATATACGCAAAATAACCAATTCATGAAGGAAAGACTTTTTTAATTTTTTATTATTTATGATTTATGATTTCCGATATCCTTTTTTTAGATTTCTAGAAATCCCACCAGTGGAGTTCGTACAGACTGACTGACTGACAGACTGGGAGCCGAGCCGAGTGGAGGGGAGTGGATGATTTATTAATGAAGGAGATGGATGGAGATGGAGAAGGGAGGAAGGGAGATGAATGATCTCGGTAAACTTTTGGACTTTTGAACTTTTAAACTACTATACGGAGTACAGTACAGTACCGAGTACTCGCCTCGAACTCCACTGCCGTCTGTTTTCTGCTTTTTGTATTTTGAGTGCCGAGTGCATGGGTTGTGCGTTTGTGGGTTCGGATTGTATGGGTGTGTGTGTGTGTGTATTTATATGTGTGAGTATGTGTGATTTCTAACTATTATTATTAGCCGAGAATTATGATGGATGGGTTTATATTTATATTTATATTTGTGCTTGTGCTTGTGTTTATGTTTCGTATTTGTGTTTAGGATCTGGTTAATTAGAGGTCGATCGGGGAGTAAGAGAGTAAGAGGGGTGAGAAAGGGGGGTTAGAGATGAGAAGGGATGTACTATTTATTAATTTACTATTTTTACATTTGTTTTTATATTTGTAACATATTTACTACCTACTAGCTAGTGGCCGTGACTTCGTATATCATATCCCAAAACATATAATATGTCAATTTCTTGATTTGATACTCCCGTTAAGGAATTATGCCGATATATTACATACATAGGTTAATCTAACTAATGGAAATAGCTATGGTGAATTATATGGGTATTATCTATTGTATTAACATCTTATAATTACCTAGCTAGGATCAATGATGATTAAGGGATCGTATAGAGAGGGGTAGATATATACGATACGATATACACGATATGAAATAATAACAAGAAATTTCTCATACGAGGTAAGACAAGACTTAAGATAATACAGTACACCATCCAAATAAAACCCAAGCAGGAAACAATACCCTTAATTATGTAAACCAGCCACAAAAATGGCATATATATATTACAACAACCCTAAGAAATTCCATGACAAACAGCCGCAGCAAAAATTAAATGAGAATCGAAGAATGTCTCGTCGTTGATGAAGTAAGTACTAGGGATATCTAGAATTGAGATCTTTTGTTTCATGTGCCGAGTTTCAGCAAAGAAAGGTTGAAGAAAGTAGATAGCCGAATAATGGGTAATATAATGGCAGCTGTGAGTTAAATATTCCAATCTGCTAGACATAATTACCTAGCTTCTTTGGGTGGCTAGATCGGCCGTCGATATTGGTGATATGTGGCGCGGAGCGGATCACTGGTAGCCGTGGGAATCAATAATGTTAGTGTCTATGTCTATGTTAGTGTTAAGATAGGTGCTTGAAATGCACTCGTCTGGTAGATCTTGTGAATCGTCAATGATGCCTTGCGTCTGAGAGACATAACATTGTGCTTGATTGAGATATGCATGCAAGTTCACAGCTTGATGCAGATATTATACAGGAGTGTATCTGTAGCCTAGGTATCCAAATATTCATCTCCTCGTCGAGGATAGTGCTCAGTGCGAATGTGAGCTATGCTATGGTGGAAAGAGCTCTCTATTTTATTATTATAATTGACCAACGAATATGGTGTTGCAATGGGTGATAGTGAACATGAAACTCCAAATTTATCGGTAGCGAGTCTAGTCGAGTCACTCAAACCCCGCATTAATTCTTCCTAGGTCCTTACTTGTGGTGGTACGGAGAAGATGGGCAGCTTAGCTGAGGAAGGATAAAAGAAGTCAAATCGTTAAAAATAGAATGGCTGATGGCGTACCAACGTTCAGAGCATGATACGTACTATATCCAAGTGTTGTTTTGCTAGGAGTTGGCTGAGATTCATAGAAATGTGCTAGTCGGATTTTACCACGTGCTGTCTAGTATGTATTGAAGCAGAATTTGCGTGGCTAAAACTTTGTCTCGGAGAACTTGAATTATCATAACAGTTTTCTGTCATACATAGACTCCGGTCTATTCAATGTCATTTAACTGATCATGTAATCAAAAACCCTAAAGAGTGATAATTTTCTTGGAAGAATTGCATTTCATTCGACCTAGGTCCTCTAATTCCTTTTCGGTAATAATTAAGATGCCCCCAATAGATCCGGATTATTGGTATAATGCGATTTATGTGGTTGTTGATACTTTCATGATATAATTCCACAACCTGTAACATAACCTTTGGGCAGAAGAGAATCTGCTATACATTCATTCTCGTGGCAATGGATTTTGGCTGATCCATCCAGGAACGGGAGCGGCGTGCGCTCACAGACATCAGACTTTAGATTAAATGACAAACTCCACAGCTAATAATGCAGTAATTCCACAACTCGAGAGTTCTTCCAAATCGGATAAGCTTAGCATTTAAAGCAGCTCTATTGGCTCAACTTTATGCATGCCTAGGCTCCTGCCGTCTTCCGCGCCTGCCCGGAAAATCCAATGATAGTATGAAAGAAAACCGGAGCATTGGCTAGCTAGCCCGTGGTGGGAATTTTTTCTATTGTTTCCCAATACCACGGGCCGTGCTATCACGGCTGAGCATCAGAAACCTGTAAATCTTGACCTTTTTGATATTCGTTGTTGCGGCCTCTATATGCGCTGTCTTGTGATTGAAGGAGTACCGAACATCCGAGCGCACATCTTTGTCGTATGATATGGTGGGGGCAGAGCAAGTAAAGGTAATTTGTATCTTCAAAGTGGGTCGAATTCCAATTATTGGGTTGTTCGATATATTCCACGGGTGATGCTCAGTTGTGCCATCAATGAACCACAAAACCTCAAGTATGGTAATTCCCCAGGTCGACCGTTCCAGAATTGGTAGATTTATGGTTTCCAGTCACCATCATCCAGTAAGCGTATAATACGTTTCTCCAACGAGAGGTTTTCTAAAGCAAGAAACATGATCTGCTTTCCTCTGTGGTTCGATGCGATATCAACATTGCTTGATGTATTTTAGGGGTGTGGTTCCAATGAGCCGGTTCGACTGTTTGGCCCCACTAGTATACCTAATGTATGTCGTAGCTCGGCTGCCCACAGGGTAAATGATTAGTTGAAGATCTCTGCTGTAGTCCTAAAATCAGCGGTCCGAGCCAGTATAGACTTTACTCCTTGGTGTTACCAATGTCATGTCTAATACCAACATGCAATAGTTTTAAACATGCAGTCAGCAGAACATTCCATACATGTATTAGATTACCTGTAGGTCATAACTATAGATGAAATAACAAGGTTATTGCTGTAAGTGACATCCACTAGTGATCATTGTATACCCCATTCTGTTTCCAAGCCATACTCTCACCAAGGCTTCACAGCCTGGGTACAAATAGCGTAATGTTCGCCGTTGCCAACAGGAACCTATATTTGCTGGAATAATAGACGGACACAGCAGAGAGAGATTGAATGCTCCTTGACGGTGCATCGTAACCTGGTTGTTTTTGTCGTCATAGTGAGACTGCTCGGAATCACGTAGGAATGGCCAAGTGCCGAGTTGGACAATTAACCTCGCGATCATTAGCCAGTAGTAGCGCTGAAAACATATTGCAGTGCTTGCAAAGGTGGTGTGCTACTCAATGTAAATTTGAAGCCCTCACTGCCCCGCTCCTACTTGATTGGTGAGCTCGGGGAAGTCGTAGAGCACCCGCGCTGGCTTTTCATATTTTGAGTTCCATCAACGTGGGACAGAAAGAAATTTACTATTTTCCAACCTTGCAGGAAACCTTGCATGAATAAAAGAACCAACCGACGACCTTATTGTTGAAGACCCATAAATTAATGAACAAATTCGATAGGCTTGCGATTTTTTTAGCTCCTCGATCAGTCTGAAAGAAGTGTGCCGCGGGAGACGCTTTCAATAGGCCTCGTCTATTGTTCTCAAATGCCGTTTTTGTTCTTGATATATATGATGCGTACCATGAATCCACTACTATTCATGGAGGAATGGATAGAGGCCGTTTGGAGAAGCCTCCGGACATGGAAACAACCGCTTATGCCTGCACTGCACAAGGTTTGGAAGAGGTAGCGAATAGTAGATGGAGATGCATGGATATTTCTACTGAAAGAATATACAGCATGAGGCATTCTGGTAGACCAAATGAAGCATCATCTGATTGGCTAATTTGCTTCAAAAACTAATCTAAATATCGAACTTTCATACACATATATTATGCAATTTTCAACCCCCACCAGTTATCCAGAGCAGACTTTTTCATCCAAAGCAACAAAAGTACGAGGCTAGTTTTCAGACGTTAGAGAAGAATCAAAATGGCGAGGTAGGCTCTCTATACACTGTATGCCCCAGAAAAATAAATCGCTAAGGGGGAACTCTCTACCCAGCCATCCAGAATCTCAAACAGTTGAAGTGGATAACGCCTATTTCGAAACAGTCACATACTACAACAGGCACTTCCAGCAGTATGCCATAACGAATCTATCTTATTTTCAGCCTGTCGACGAGGTAACAGGACCAGGCGGCACAAAGTACTCAGAAGAGATTGAACTAAAACATCTACGCAGGACGAGCTAGAAAGGCTGCGTGTTTGGCATGCAGTCTTGAATAGAGTATTTGATAATCGTCTGCTCTTCCCGACTTTGGGCAGACCTAGAAGAATTTTGGACTGTGGCTACGGAACAGCCAGCTGGGCTATCGACGTTGCAATACAAAATCCTGGATGCGAGGTTTTCCACCCACCCCTTTCTTCTCCAGCACGATGATGGCAGCATGGTGTCTAAACTGTAGCGGAGGAGGATCCAGATCCGTGCAGTAGATCGGTCTGGGCTGATGAATGAGCATCTTTACGGATGTTAAAATTATCGAAATAGTTGAGTGCTGATGTTTGTGCAGGTTATAGCGATCGACATCTACCCGTACCAACCGGAAACAGTACCGGAAAACTTGTATTTGCAAGTGGACGATCTCAACAATCGGTTCGTACTCGAAAGATAAAAGGTGGAATAGGACTGATATCGACGAGTAGATTCACTTTTCAAGCCCACAACTTCGATCTCGTCCATAGTCGATTGATGACTGGCGCTATACATGTGAACAGGTGGGCTGGTTACCTCCGTGATATGCTTCGTGTGCTCCGGCCTGGAGGGTGGGCTCAGCTGGTGGAACTGTATCACAATGTCCAGTCAGACAATGGGAGTCTCACGGACGGTGAGTTTCTCCACAGTTATGATCCGAAAAGGTTGAAACTAATCGAACCAAACAACAAGCCCATGCACTTAGACAGTGGAGCACCAGATACATCGAGAGCTTGAATGGTGTGAAGGATCTTCGTGTCCCGCCCCGGCTCCCAGATATGATGCGAGCGGCAGGATTTGTCGACATTGAACATAGAATGATTCCCCTTCACACTTGTGGCGTAAGCATTCCATTCCATTTAGTCAAAAATCCAGGCAATGTGGGAAAGTTACCCAGGTAGTGTTGTCTCATCTCCACTTGAGAATGAAGACTTTTCTTATGTATATATATATATTCCTTAATGCTTATATGGTGACGGTGAAAGGCTAACTAAAAGTAATTTCCAGTGGTCAAGCGGTCAGTAAAAAAGAGTTGGGCAGATAAGTACGCTAATAACAATTACAACAGACCCCAGGGAGTATGAGATTGGCACTGCCAACAGAGTAAACGTGCAACAGTTTTTAAGTTCCATTGCGCTGTATCCATTCGCGGAAAGACTAGAGTAATAATCTCTACTCCATGTACTACTGCTGTCAAATCTGACGAATGTTAGAATGCCAATTCAAGATGTCCAACTTCTTGTAGCACAAGCTCGAGTAGAGGCTGATGACCCACGGCTGAAGGTGAAAGCGAAGTCCAGACGTCCTAAGTAGTAGTCATTGCTAACCTCTTGCTTTTACAGGCATACTTTCCGTTGTATGTGTGCATCGGAAGGAAACCGCGCTTGCATCGATAGGTCGTAGACGTCGAAGTATGCTTACAGATACATAATGCGCACTTGTGTATTTTGTGGCGCCGAGGAACTATACAGTAGAAACTGGATGTCAGCAGGAGAAGGGGGAGGGGAAGTTGGTCGTGGTCAAGAGTCTGGAGAATTGAATGGAAAGAATCTCTACTGCCTATTCGAGCACTATGAAGATTGAACGTACTTGATCGGTTCTTGCAGCAGCAGTAGTTCAAGTGGCAGGCCTCATTGTGAAAAAGATGTAAGGGATTATTGAAATTTTGTGATGGCGAGGTCGGTTGGTTATGCGAGGAACTTGGTATATCTTTATCGTGTCGCGCGTCGCCCGTTCTTTCCATATTGGATGAGATGTAAGCAGTTCGACTGAATTTTCATTGGCCATTCCTTCTATGACTTATTTCCAATAACAAATCATCAAAATATTATCAATTGTAAGGTCATCTCGGCCTATATGTGATGGAGATGGAATCAGACACTCAGCAGACGCCGGGTCACTTCAGCCTTTCGAATTCAATCAAGACAATAATTGGATAAATTATTTAGGTTAGAGATGGCTAGATGCAAGTGCTTTGAAGATTGATGGATTTAGAAAAGGGTGACCAGCTGAACGTGTGGATAGCTCAATAATCTTGAAGGGATACCGCTGCAAGGTAAATATATTGTCCGGGCACCGCTTTTCCCAAAATCTTCAAGGATAATAAGGTTAATGAGGTTAAGGCTTGGTTGACATGAATCTTGAGGTTCATATATGCTTTTTACAAAACAAGTCGCTACCAATACATCGGGATTTTTCAATGGCACCCTCGGTGCGTGAGTACCCGGGGTAAGGAAGCAAGAAATATCGATTAAGTTGTCCTCCCCAGATAGGAAATGACACCAGAATCCCGGCAGACACATTTCAAATCCAATGCCATTTTTAAAGTGCTAGCTAAGGTTACGACCAACACACAAGACTACGCAGTTGACCTTTGCAAGCTGAGTCCTACCACTACCACCGGTGCCCCTACTACTACTACTACGACCATGCACTACTAGGTAACAGCCGTGGATGGGGGAATGCAATGTCATATCCGTGTTAATATGTCAGCCCCGTTCTTCACAGACCAGGAAGTCACCCATCAAATCCTGAGTGGCCCTTCACGAGTGTGGATATCCATAGTAAATCTCGCGGGGGCTGCGGTCCGTTTAGGTCCGTCTAGGTCCGTTGCACAGGGGAGGTAAAACCGACGGCTGTGAGGTATCAATTAGACAATACGCAGCTTTTCGGCCCGCGTCTTAGGGATGTTACAGTATTTCACATGCGTGTCAGAATGTATAGCTCCCGAGATAGCCTTGGAATTTCCCGGTTGTATTTAGCCTAAAGAATTTATGTTGTTTTCTGAGGAATTGCCCTTCACTAATAATAACCGGTTCGCTAATACTTGTCGCTCGAGTATTTTCTCTTCAGATACCTACCTACCTAGGTAGACTATGAACCATGCGTCAAGGAGCCTGGGGCAAGGACCAGTTTAGTCATGTTACACAAATAATTAATGGCTTAGACAGGGCCAAGACAGGGCCAAGAGTCCAAGACAACGCAGAATGGTGGGAGCCAAGCAATCTATCCCAGTAAAATGGTGCACATTTCAGCCAATCAAATATCAGACGTCAACGGAGCTTTTAGATGTTGTGCATGGAAAATATCACCTAAATGCCCAATACCTGGACATGAGAATTCTAAAGCTGTTCTAGCCCCGGGAATGAAACAAACGCGCACCGCAATATGAATACCTGTGGTATTTTGCCAAGGTATTTTACGAGCAAAGAAATAATTCCTACATTTGATTTACGCTATGGATGAATAAAAACGATTGGGAAGAGAGAATTACATGTGTGTTTGTTTATACGACCCTTTGCGCCAACGCCCCCGCCATGTATGTCAGACGCACCCCAAAAGAAACCGAAGGATATTATTATACATCAGGGATTCTCCCGTGGAGAAGTTGACGGTTCTCCACTACCCCAAACGTTTTCGAACGCCTCTCCATCAACTCCGTATTTAGGCTTCAATAACACACTTGCCTCCCGGGCCTCGTTCCAATGACGCGATTCCTCCGAGTCATCCCGAGTACTGTTATGATCCTCATCCCCATCGACTGCAAACTCGTCGAGACCTGGTTTAGGATCGACAGCTTCTACATCATCAGTGGGCTCGAATCCTTCTCGGATGTCTTCGCCCGTGCCGTCTCCATATGTTCGTCTTTAACAATCAGCCCAGAATTCTAATTTGAATGAGAGGATAACTTACACATAACGTCGAGGCTCAGCAGCATTCCACCCGGCACTTCCTTCTTTTCGCGCCCGAACTCTTTCGGTTTCCTCTGCAACAGTGTCTTCGACAATGACATCAACCAATTGGCCCCTTTCGGATTTGGCTGAACTAGAGGCAGTCGAGTGTTGTCGCAACATGCCTTTAAGCATCGGCGCTCTCCCCTCTTCATTAAGAGGAGAGTTTTCTTTATTTTTGCCTTTGGAATCTCTGCTGTGACTATTTCTTGAGGAATTTCTTTTAGTTCGGTTGGTGACATCCTCAACCGTCTCTCTAATGTTACTAGCTCTTCGAATACGATTGTCGTTAGTAGGTTGGAGAAGGTTGCGGTTAGCTGAAGTAGTCAAAAGATCAGGCTGCGCAGTGAGCCATCGTTCTCTTGACGCTTCATGAGCAGTGATTACTGGATACTACAGACAACGAGTTAGCTTTGAAGAACTAGTAGGTAACACCACTCACGTTCCAATCCCCATATTCCAGCTGTCTGGCTCTCTCGTAAAGACCTTCTTCGTCGGCATCTAGGCCTTGTTGCTCCATTCCACCATCCCCCCACCCCATATAGTCAGAATCGCCATCACGGGATTGCATAGGGGACCGGGTTCCAGGAGATCCAGCATTGTTACCAAGCAATGGTGTCCTCGCATTTGCTTCTCCAGGTTTTGGAATCCAGTATTTTCCTTTCCCGCCCCGCTCGTACCGCATACCTTCCATCATTCGGGCTACTCTTGATGACGACCCTTCATGAGCTAAAACATTATCTCCCGAATCAAATAGCCGATATTCATATTTCTTCCCACTAAATGTTTCTTTCGTATCTTCGATAAGATCACGAATACCAAAAGCGTCCCGAATAGCGTAGCGGACAGGCATCCTAGCTGCAGAGATAGTGACATCTGCATAGTCGTGCCACGAAAAGGCATACCAATGTCCGATTGCGAAAATAGGCATCTCAATACAGATCAATGCATCCTGAATCGCTGCAGCGAGACTGTCGGCTGTGTAATCCTCCACATTGTCCGGAATTGCTCCAAGAAAGACCAAGATGGAAAGAAGAAATCCTTGCCAGTATGAAGCAAATATGATGAGCTTAATACACAAGAATTTCGGCACGGGGCGAAAGGGTTGTAAATCCTTAGACATGATAACCCAAAACATCCCGAGGGAATATAAACTCAGTGTGACACTAATGTTGTAGATAATCCCACTCCACATGTAGCCAGAAGTTAAAGAAATAGTGCCTTCTTGATAAACACCCGTAGCTTTCATAATGATAGCTGAAAGTCCAAGAAGAGGCTTCAGCCAAGCATATTGCAGAATTCCACGTTTGATGGCCAAGAATGTGTGGGGATCTGATATATCGACCTTAGGGAAGACGTGATTCAATGGCCAAAGGTGATGAACCGGTGCTCGTCCATGCATCATGATAATCAAAGACCGTTCACCTCCGAGGAAATTGATAAGGAGTTGGAAAAAGGTGTAAATTGTGAAAGCCTGCTAGCACTTAGTTCCGCGGCACTATCATCTGGAGACTGTAACTCACCTCGTATACATCACGAATAGGATCGAGGAATAGTGCTGCTTCTCTCGAAACAAGACTGGTCCATGAAGAGATTGAATATATCGGCACCCTAAGCATGCTTATTAGAACAGAAACTTTGAATGTGATTGGCAATTTCAACCACGTACATAAGTAGGATTCGAATAACATAGCGTTGCAGAAGGGGCTTTCGATAGTTTTTCCTACGCACGGTTAGACATATAATCTGTTCCTTTGTTTTTCAATAGATAACGTACGTCTGCAACCAAACTGACCTGTTGAAGAGACATTAGCTTTCGAGCAGATGAACAAGGTAGTTGCTGACAAACATACACGATAGAAAGTATAGACGCTAGCAATGCAGCAGAACCAGCTACCACAATTGTTGCATTTGTCAACTTCTCGCCGGTACCACCAGAAAGATCATTGTTTCCTGCCATCATCTTGAAGGGTGGAAAGGTATCAATGACGCTGGCACACTCTCGTGGTCAAGATGATCTGTGGCGAGTGGATTCGAGCTTGAATGTCTCAAGTTGTGCGACTGGCATGATCTGCAAAACTCTCCTTCATACTGTAAATAATGAATGATAAGTCAAGTGAAGGTTACACTCTCTGCAAGTTAATTGCTTTAGAGCTATTTACATAGTGAAATAGGCAGACTGCATAGCTTGTCGACAGAACCAGAGGCGAAGCATGCGTAATTCTGCCAAGGCGGTGGGAGCTTTCTAGAGCGGCAAATGCGGCCGGCCCCTATCACTTCCACTTCATGGGATGCACTATTCAATGTTTTGCGCTTCATCAATTCAACGAAAGAGATTGATGCGACTTTGTCCACCTCATCTGCCAGATCTCTGATTTAAGGCGCGATCAGTATCGAAGAGAAGGTTCGACCATATTGGAGAGAAAATGCAACGCGTAGCATGGAGGCCGGAATCTTTGCAGTCATGAGCATTTCAGTCGGAGTTGCATAGGACTTTACATCACAAAAGGACATTAAAAAATGGCGAGCAGTAGTGGCTTGACGGCGTCCCCTTTGCGACCTGATTTGGCCTTCAATTGGTAACTCTTTTCATTCCTGGCATAAGAGAAACTAACTAACAGTTTAGGGTTTTCCTTATTGAGTTGATTGTCTGCGGAATTGTGTAGGTCTTATGCTGAGATTTGGTATGGCATAGCTAATTTTCGGCACAGGACACTGTTCTTCCTTTTCTATTTCAATCGCGTGTTCGCTGCCGTCGTATCATGGGGTCTTCGAGTGTGGGCATGGCGTCAATATCGAGTTTATATCGACATTCAAGCCTTACAAATCTCCCTCCTTGGGGGGCGCGTGTTCTTGAAGGGTGTTAGATATCATGGCAACAATGAAACTATATTGATACAGAATGGATATATCACATGGACATATTGGCTTCGCAACGTGAGGGAATTGGATTTGAGGAATGATGATTTTACGAAGGGGCATGAGTCGACGGTTAATACTGATATTGATCAGGAAGGGGTCCCAAAAGAAAATAAGAAACTGCCGTGTCGAATCAATGTCGTCTTGCATGGGGTCGAATGGTTTGTATACAACCGAAGTGCGGCATACGATGCCATTATTTCTGGGATTGCCGGAGAGCGTGAGAAATCAGATCATGTCGCGCATAGTCATGGAGATGATTCCTCTCAGCACGTGAGACTAAGGAAAAAGGGCATTGTAGACGATCATGGGAATGCACGAGATTTTTCCAAAGAGACGAAAAGCGATTCTCCAACCGGGCCCTCTCATATGGAAGAAAAGATTGAGATTGGAACACCCCATGTAGAAGGGAGGCCCGGTAGATCCCCAGCGCGCTCCCAAACAGTTGATGCTATTGGAAGTAACTCATCCCATGCTACCGTGGAATCCACTTTCTTGCTTAGGTTTCTCCCTGTCCACGTTGATTGTTCCAAAGCTGCATTGGTACTAGGAAATGAAAACACTAAGAGCGTGCTCGTTGCTAAGATGGACAAGGCCGAGGGTGAGCTGGACGCCTCGGCGTCCACCAAACTGGATCAATATAGGCAACTCATAAACTTTCGCTTCCACCATCCTGTTATACAAATGCAACCGAATCATGACTACAAGGAAGATCAGACCTCGGCTGCCTCCCGAATTAAGCGCGGCGATCTTAATCATTCAGATCCCAGTACACGTCGCGCCCATTCTCACAACTTTTTCCATCACCAGCGCAAAAGGGCATGGCATACTATTCAATACCTCGTACCTTATTTTAAAACTTCAGTGGAGTCTCTCTCGTCGATCCATGACAGCCGCTTAAATTCACCTACTCAAGGATGCCCTAATCCAGGCAACTGGCAAGGACTTTCTAGATATCTGGATGAGAGTGGGCAGGACGACAAGGCACAGTGGTCCTCCAACGAATATGCAACAGTCACCACTATAGTTGATAGTCCTAAGGCAACAATGAACTTTTATTGGGATGTCCCAGGCAAGGTTCAACGACGTAGTGAGGTGTCAAAATCAACATATAATAATATCAATGGCGATGTTCCACCTGAATGGGGGATTGAACTTTACTTAGAAGGAGCAATTATTAATTACGGTCCTTGGGCAGACAGGCAGCGTGCGGAAATACAGCGGGTGTTTTTTCCAAGTCTGTGCAAAGATGCTTCTCCTGCCGAGATGATTGAGCCTGGTGAATACAGAGTCCCAACACAGTTCAAACTTTACATCGAGCTTGACCACGAGACAACGCTTCGAGTGCCAATTAGAGAGGAATCAAAAAACTGGAAATGGACAAAGCAAGCAGACACCACGGGTGCCCGCCAAACTGAACGGAAACGGACTAGTAATAGAGGTCGCAGGAGGAAAGATGATAAGGGCTCCAATGGGCCTGAGGTCCAGGTTCGTCCGTTTGGTTGGCTTGACATTAAGGTTGGCGCAAATGCGACAGTTCGGTACCTTATGGATATGGTGGCGGGGGAGTCTGGATTTTCAAATAAGCTTCAATTGGATCTGCCTAACACGGAGATCACTACCAGTGTCAACCACGGCCTGCTATGGAGATCTAGTGGTAATGTTATAAGCTGCGATATGTCCAACCCTTTGCAGTGGAATGGCTTCCGAACATGGAAGTTCGATATTGGTAGTCGCGGATTGGAACTTTTCATCTTGAGGGAACATGTCTTCCTCCTCACAGATCTTGTCGCTGACTGGGCTACTGGGCCGCCGCCGGAATATCTGACATTCACGCCATTTCGGTACTTGGTGAATCTCAATCTTCAAGGGTTTAAAATCTACCTCAACGTCAATGATTCCAATATAATCAATAATCCTGCCGATTTTGACGACAATACCTTTATCATCATTTTCGGAGAGTCGCTTATCGCAGACATTTGCATCCCAATTGATACCTTTCGGCCCCATCGAAATGATATATCATTTGATGTTTTGGCTAAGCAGGGTGGACTGAACTTGCATGTACCTCCATGGAATACGCAGGCGACCTTTGTTAACTCCACAGAAATAGCCCAACTCGACACATTAAAACTTGGTGGGAAGTATCAGTATTGTGCAACTACTTCGTCCAGCAATACTGATACACTTATACTTGATGTGTATGGTAATGGGGCTACAGCTCAATTCTACGGCTTCGTTTTACGATATTACCTTAAGGTGAAAGACAATTACTTCGGCGATGATATCCACTTCAGAACCTTGGAGGAACACCAAGACGCCATTCGTATAAAAACCGCTAGCAGTCAAGAAGCCACAAATGTTCAACCTCACAAGAAGAGCAATGATTTAGACGTGATCTTGAGCGTATCTGCCGACGAATCTAGTGTAATTTTACCCGCAAATTTGTATTCCGCAAAGAGCCATGTGCGCATAGATATTGCGACACTAGCTGCTGATCTTCGCTTCACTAACTACTACATGGACTTGGATGTAGAGCTGAGCACATTAGCCTTCTCCTTGGGTACGGAGAATGATGGTAGAATGTCCGTTGTGAGCGCAACGTCTGGAACCCAACTTTTCGTGGACGGTCTTAACATCTCAGGCAATCGACTTTTTGGTCTACCTCCTACTGAACCGACTTATGTCTGTAATTGGGATTTTGGAGTAGGTGCAATAACTGGTGAGTGTACAAGTGACTTCTTTGTGCGATTACTTGGAGGGGCGAAGGCGCTTGCATTTTCCTTTGATGATGATGAAAATGCTCTACCACTCACTGCTGAGTTACTGTTGCACGACGTAACTTTTCTTCGCGCCTCAGTCGATTCTATTCGCATTTGGATACATGTTGAAGAGGCAGCCTTTCTATTTTCTACCTCTAAGATCACTCTCAATTTTGACGATTGGGCTGGATCTCATTATTCCAAAAAACTGGATCTTCAAATACCAAACTTGAACATTGGCTGCGTTGATGCGGAATCAGCTTCAAGGCACAGGTCAAGAACACAACATCCTGTGGAGACGCACGGCCTTGTCCAGACAACCATCTCCTTTGGAATGATCCAGAAGAAGCTTGCATTTGTGGAAGATCGCCGGTTGCAACAAGAGCACTTAAGACGCCATGATAGAAGAACACACAGAACCGACTTCCTCTTACATGATTATGTTACGACAGATATAGACCGAGACAATATCGACCCGCCTGCTATGTGTGTTCCACCAATGCCCCCTCCAATCTCCTGCAATGATGGTCTTAGTCAAAACAGGTCATTTACTTCTGAATTGTCCTCCAAGGTATCGTCGGTGCGCAGGAATCGACCTAGGACGGGGCTTAAGAGTTCGTTCTTGACCGCTTCTAGTTCAAGTTTAAGAAGCGATCGGAGCATTGTTCGACCTCATTCATTCAATAATGAGGGAGCATCGATTTCGGCTTCCCGTTCTAGAAGTAGACAGGCCGGTCAATCTCATCTCAGAGATCTTTCTGTCTCAACCGGTCGTCAATCTTCATTCTATAGTGCCGTCGGCGAGCCCAAAGGCCTCCCACCTTCCAGCGTCACCTTCTCAAGCTCCTACATCGCACCATACTTTCCACTCGCGGCCGTAGAACCAGACCTTAAGGATCTCCCCGTTCTGGACCCTGAAACCCAAAACGACAATGCCATGAAATCACCTCGCATGAATCTAGGAGATATACAGCCAGATCGAGTTGGTCAAGATGCGACGCACGTCAGCTTTATCGTGGAAATGCCTTGTGGCATCAAGGCAGTGCTCAACCCGAAGGCTGTAGGAGCTGTTGCGGACCTACTTTCAGCAATACAACCTGTAGATCCTATTGATATGATAGATGATCTACAGATCAGTTCTATTGGTGAAATATTTGGTTTGGAGAAAAAAGACAAAACGAATGGCGAGATTCTCGATATAGCTTTGCGGACTCCAGGCATATGTCTTCGCTTCTTAAATTCACCAGATGTGCATGACTCAAGCACTGGTGAGAATGATATGCATGATCAGTATGACCTCTCTTTTTCGCAGCTTGCAATTACTGCAAGAAATGAAACGACTGGAACGTCGAATGTCCTCGCTGCCCAATCAGATCGGCAATCCTCTGCGATACATTTATCCCTCGGCTCTGCTGTTGTCGCCGCCAAGGAACGGTTTGGCGATCTGAACGATCCACAAGCAGCCGTCAACGCCATCTTTGAGGATGTCGTGTTTTGGGTTGCTTCTGGCAATAACACGGCGGCAAATGTGATATTCAAAACTATTGAGGTCAATACTGCTAGCAGCAAGATCGAATACCTTGCCTCATTGGTTCATCGCACCAATGTCCTCGCTGATCGTGTAGCTGAGACATTTACATCTAGGCTAAGCCAGCAACGTAATCGCCTCCAGCTTTTTACATATCTCGTTGCAACAGCAGGGGAACATGCAACAGACCCATTGTTTTTGACAAGGCCGGCTTATGTCCTCCGGAGTGCACAAAAACATTTGAGAACTCATGATTCCTGGAAAGTGATTGCTCGGCTTCGACATATGTATTCCATTCTTGGTACATCTGCACAGCTCGATATCATGAACCGTTGCGCAAATAATGCAGAAAGTGTGCCCAAAGATGCTGCACAGCGAGTCATTGCCAGCTTTGCTCAATGGAGGAGCTGGGATCTCACTAACCTCTCCACCTGTGTTCTCATGAGTAATGTTTTTGGTCTTGCCAAGGAGAGTGCTACCACAGCTATCGCGGAAGCACCAAGCATAAACGTATCATTTAGAACAGAGCTTGTAAGGCTTGTGATTGATCCAGGCCCAAAGCAGAATGAGATTGCATTGTCTTCTTTAACGGCTAGTGCGTCAGTCACAACTACGTCTTTTCCCATTGCGCCCGAACTGTCTGCTTCACAGAATCATTCGAATGCAGACACTATACAGAATACCGTCCTACATGTATTTTGTGAAGATGTATCAATCAATCTGAATTGGGAGCTGTGTGAGCTCGCACAAGATATTTTAAGATTATATCAGCAAAGTGAGTCGAAGGTACCAGTACCAGAAAAACCTTCGCCAATCACGCTAGCTCGCCCGAAAGTAAAACCAAAGGAGAATCTTCAGATCGTGATTGCAACAGATAAAGGCTCTATCACTTTAGACACAATCAACCTTAAAGCTGTTTCCATTAGTAAAGGCTTGAAAGTCTCCATCGTTCTAACAGAGGAAATCGCCAATACGACTATGTTGAATGTCATGCTCGCCGCAGAAGCTGTCACCTCAAAGTTCCAGAGCCATTCACAGCCACTAAGTCTATACCAGTTGCGAAATCCTAGTGTATATGCCTCATATGAAAGTTCAATGTTCAACGGAATTCCTATGAACGTTTTCAAAGTTGCGGCAAATTCGCAAGAGTTGTCATTCATAGTCCAGCAAGATATCGTGGCACTCATTGAAGTCCTAGACCTAGTAATTGGAGATGAAGTCGCCCAGCTTCACCGTTTAGTGACGAAACTGCCAACAGCTAAACGGCCTAGGTCACCATCGATTGTATCGCCACCCAGCGTTCAAGAACGAAAGCCGATCAATAAAATCCACCTAGCACTGTTCCTCGATATGTATCAAATCAGCATACCTCTGATACAATCTTTGACCTATACTATTTCAGGTATTATCGCTAGGGCCTCCTTGGCTGCTCAGATTGGGTCCGAAATTGTTTTCGATTTCGATATTAAGGATCACTCACATGATTTTCAAACAACGCAAAACGATAAAAAGCAAAGTATTTCGTTGTTGCAAATGCCGCCAACGAACGGCCGTATAGTTAGCAGCATGTCTGAGGAAGAGAATAGGATTTCAATATTTGCTTCCGTAGAACCCATAGAGATCGATGCAGCTGCTCTTCATACTCTCTCGACTGCTCTCAATCGGCCAGAGATATCCAGCGTCGTCTCAGATATTCGCGACGATATAAAAGCAGTACAAGCACATGTTGAAGAAATATTCGACACAAGCGGCAGTCCAGTACCTGCTTCACCCTCAAAAGTCGGCCCTGCCCTTATTTACGACGCTCACCTGACCTTTGCAGGCTTGGATATCTATGCAAATGCGGAACCGTCGCGAGACGGGAAAACAACGGCAAAGTTGGGATTCAATGTTGAATGCATGCAACTTCTAGTTGCTAACAGGCTGGAGACACGTGGGCCAACATATGAGTTTCCGGAGATTCATATCAATCTGCACCGCATATTGTTCGAATTATCTCGTCTCAACAACGGGAATATGGAACCCTGCGGGAATCTCGCATTTGCTGCTTTCTTGACTGCCACGAGCAAGAAGAACGAGATTGGGGATGACGTGAGATCGTTCAACCTTACGAGTAATGGCCTTGAGATTAATCTTTTCGCCGAAACTGCATCTTCCGTGGTAGAGGTCATGGGTCATTTGCAAAATAAAATCAAAGATATTGACTTTACGCGCGAGAAACAATATTTCAAAAAATTTCGCAAGTCAAAACCAAGGATTACAGTTAACGACGAGCCTAAAGATTACGATAGTGTCGCGGCCTCAACCTCAACCGTTATGTTCGCCTCAATGTACACTCTTGAATTGCTCAATATCCAAATTAGCTGGTTAGTTGCCAAGGCAGAAAATGATCGCGTCTCACACTCTGAAAAAGAAAACTTGGTTCTGTCATTGAAGCGAGTTCATCTGTCGACAAGAAAGGAGAATTCTGCTCGGCTTACGATAGAAGACTTACAACTGCAAATGGTGCCCTCTTCACATGATAAAATCCAACGGTCACTTAATTCAGCTTTGTTGCCAGAGGTAATCTTTAATGTTGGATATATTTCTGGACAGAATACTCGTAGGTTAGCTTTTCAAGCGGCAGGAAAATCCCTTGATTTGCGACTGACTTCTCGATTCATCATACCTGCCGCTGAACTTCAGCGATCAATAGGATCTGCTGTGGAATTGGTACGGGTAGCATCAGCTACCTGGAGCACAAGCTCATCACTAACACTACCATCTCCAACGCTAGACAACAAGAGACAACCCTTCTTTGGTAAGAAACGGATGGAATCTCTACTGGTGGATGCAGATTTTGCTGGAGCTGTTGTATATCTGTCAGGTAAGAAATTGACAGAGAGCACACAGCCAAATCAAGCAGGCATCGCGAACCAAGGGGCCCAGACCGGGAGATACGGGCAATTTACTCACACAGATGCGGGCAGCAGCACAGTGTTACGCGCGCCTGGCCTAGCTTGGAAGGTGGAGTACACAGATAATGGTCTAGATGACCCTTCCTTGAATGCTGAGGTGAAGGTCGATGCTTCCACAAATATACTCTATCCGTCCGTAGTCCCTCTTATTCTAGAGATATCTTCCTCTGTCAAAGACATTGTAAGTGAAGATGGCAAGGATAAGAAGTTGGTGCCGAAACCGTCACCTCAAAAATTCATGAGCTCCGACGACGACAACATATTAGCAGCCGATCCGAGTACTGTTCTCGGCCGCACCAAACTTAATTTAGGACTTAGAATTTGTAAGCAAGAGTTCACCCTTAGCTGCCAGCCTATAGCACGCGTCGCTGCCAGTGCTCGATTTGATGAGATTTACATGACGATTAATACGGTCCGTTCCACCGAGCATGGCCATTTCTTCGCCGCATCTGTCGCTTTTACGAGGCTGCAAGCTTCAGTACAGCATGTCTACTCCAGGGAGTCTACTGGGAGTTTTGATGTCGAATCAATCTTCCTATCTCTGATGAATAGTAAGCATGTGAGTGGCACCAGTGGATTGTCTGCAATATTGAAAATCAGTCCCATGAAGGTCTTATTCAATGCCAAGCAATTACAAGACTTTCTACTTTTTAGAGAGATCTGGGTGCCCCCAGAGATGCGCGAAGGCTCTACAGCTCCAGTATCGTCACCTGATAACTCGCAATCGTCAACGTTCCTCGTGCAGAGATACCAGCAGGTGGCAGCTACTGGTGCCTTCCCTTGGAACGCTACAGTCTCTATCGCCGAGCTTGATGTGCAATTGGATCTTGGTCAGGCTATTGGCAAATCCGCCTTTGTCATATCCAACTTTTGGATCTCATCGAAAAAGAACTCGGACTGGGAGCAAAATCTATGTCTTGGCTTTGATAAAGTCGGGGTTGACAGCTCCGGCAGGATGAGTGGATTCGTGGCGCTTCAGGATTTCAAAGTACGTACCTCGATACAATGGCCAGCACGCGAGAAAGCCTTGAATCAAACACCGCTGGTACAAGGCTCTTTGGGTTTCAGCCAGCTACGAGTCAAAGCTGCTTTTGATTATCAGGCTTTCTTGGTCGCGGATATCAGGTCTTTCGAATTCCTCATGTATAATGTTCGCAATGGCTCCCAAGCTAAGGGTGATCGGCTGGTTGCCATTTTAGATGGGGAAGCAGTACAAATATTTTGCACCGCAACAACGGCAGCACAGGCGCTTGCACTCTATCAAGCCTTCCTGAGACTTGCCCAAGAGAAAAAGAGTAATTATGAAACGTCCCTGTCGGAAATCGAAAGATACATAAAGCGTAAATCAGTATCGCAGACGATGCCACCTCAATCCAAAACACCCTTGATTGAACCGAAAATAGAAAAATCGAAAATACCAGTCTCGTTACACACTGATGTGATCGTCACACTGAAAGCCTTGAATGTAGCGGCATTTCCCAGCACATTCTCAGACCACCAAGTCTTCAAGGTCGAGGCACTCAACGCACAGGCAAGATTTGCCGTAACCATGGATCAAGGAAAAATCCACAGTATCTTGGGTCTCACTCTTGGTCAGCTCCGAGTCGGGCTTGCTGGAGTGAAGCAAGTTGAGGCCCCAAAGTCTGTTAGCGATCTTTCTGTGGAAGATGTGGTTGAAAGTGTCACTGGATCTCGGGGAGGCACTATATTAAAAGTTCCCCAAGTCGAGGCTACGATGCAAACCTGGCAAATGCCTGGCTCCAACCATATTGACTACATATTCAAAAGCTCCTTTGAAGGGAAAGTTGAGGTTGGATGGAATTATTCTCGTGTCAGCTATATTCGTAGCATGTACGCAACACACACCAAGGCTCTCGCGCAACGACTAGGGAAGCCTCTCCCACCATCAGCCCTAAAGATCACCGGTGTACCAAATGCAGAAGATCCAAAAAGTAAGGAAGGCAAGCAACAAAAGATCACAGCCGAAGTCAACGTTCCTTTGTCGAAATATGAATATTCAGCACTAGTACCTCCAATCATAGAGACACCTCTCCTTCAGAGTCTGGGTGAAGCGACGCCACCATTAGAATTTTTTGGGTTACAACGAGAACGACTTCCAAATCTTACACATCAAATAGTGATTGTGGCGCTGTTAGAATTGGCTGGAGAGGTAGAGGATGCTTATGCAAAGATTCTAGGGTCCTCTTGATTGGGTTTCTTTCTTCTCTATTATAACGCCCTTTTCATGTATCTGTTTCGGACGAAATGTTTATGAATGATAGCGAAGGAGTTGGGGAAATGAGTCTTTAAATGGAGGGGTTTGTTGGTTTTTGACTGGGTGGTCGAATGTACACATAGATAGGACCCTCCCATAGCTTCGATAATACGACATGATCACTTTGTTGTCCTTGATATGAATATCACTTGGTTTGGAGTAACATGAATGATTGTAATATACAATGACTCATTCTCAATCTTTTTATAACGATTGAATACAGAATTTTACTTGATTGAATTCACTTCAACTCTTGATCAATCTGTCAATTGATGTGATTATCCGGATTTGTCATGCCGGTGGGTTGAGTCAGAACGAGGGGCAAATGAGATTTGAACATGGTCCTTTGTGCTATTAGAATTGATTTGATACCCAAGCAGAGATACTCCTAAAGTGGTACAGTGGAAAAGAACCTTTTTTACAGACATCAACAACTTGAGAACTTTAAAGACTGGGAACGTCATGCGCCAATCAAACTTCGACATATTGATTCATGTACCCCACCTATTATGAAGCAAAGAGTGGGAGTTTATGGCTTATTATTAGTACACCATAGAGAATGATAAGGTGCTTTCCAATCATCTATCATATCGGAGTAGGTAGGTACACATAACAAGTCATGAATGCATGCATATATGTACTCAGTATGAAAGAAAGGAAAGGAGTGATAATATTTGAGAATTCAAATATCTAACAAATCAATCAAATATACCCTAATAAGATAAAAATTGATTCACTTTATAAACTTTGTGAAAACTTCATAGATGAGATAAAATACTCTCTCGCTGCTATACCTTGATCATATATTCCCCCATTAAAGCTTACGTACTAGGGCACTTACCCTTTTAAGGCATAAAGTGTAGTTGCCTGGTCACCCGCAAAATGAGTGAAAATTTCCAGATTACAGTACAATTCTAATAAACCCCGCCACTTGAAAAGCAGAGCTGCCCCACCCTGAGATCTTTTCCTACCAAATTCTTGCCCACCTTTTAGGAACTTCCTTTTCTTCCCCTCTTCTTTTTTCCTCTCATTTTACATCGAAAGTATCACCAAATCTTTCTTTGTATTATCTCTCTATCCCCATTTCCTTTTGGGTCTGTAGCAGATATCTACAATTTTATTCACGATACTTCAAGTGGTCCAACAAACCACCTCAAGTATCTAATCGTTCGAGCGTGTGTCGAACGACAAATCAATACATCTTCTTTAACCAGCTTACTGAAGCACCACCGCCAACATGGTTAAGTAAGTATCTATTCTCTTACATTATACTATCCAAGGCAGATGGAAAGATCAACCGTTTATCGCAAATTCTCAAGAGCACCGTTAAGTCTATTGCTGTGAAGGATTCAAAATCATGAGATGAAAACTGCAGATGGAGGAATCGGAGATAAGCTCATACATGGTCGAAAATGGATTGTTTGCTAACCACTCTTCTCTTTCTCCAGCTTCACCGTTGAGGAGGTCCGCCAATTGATGGACAAGGCTACGAACGTTCGTAACATGTCCGTCATTGCCCACGTCGACCACGGAAAATCCACCCTTACCGATTCCTTGCTCTCCAAGGCTGGTATTATCTCCGCCGCAAAGGCTGGTGATGCCAGAGCTACCGATACTCGTGCCGATGAACAAGAGCGTGGTATCACTATCAAGTCTACTGCCATCTCCCTGTATGGTAACCTCCCAGATGACGATGACTTGAAGGACATTGTTGGCCAAAAGACCGACGGAAGAGATTTCTTGATCAACTTGATCGATTCACCCGGTCACGTTGATTTCTCCTCTGAAGTTACTGCTGCTCTCCGTGTCACTGATGGTGCTCTCGTTGTCGTCGATACCATTGAAGGTGTGTGTGTGCAAACCGAGACTGTCCTCCGTCAAGCTCTTGGTGAGCGTATCAAGCCTGTTGTAATCATCAACAAGGTCGATCGTGCTCTCCTCGAATTGCAAGTCTCCAAGGAAGATCTTTACCAATCTTTCTCGAGAACCATCGAGTCCGTTAACGTCGTCATCTCCACCTACTTCGATAAAACTTTGGGAGATGTTCAAGTTTACCCAGGTAAGGGAACGGTCGCTTTCGGTTCCGGTCTTCACGGTTGGGCTTTCACCATCAGACAATTCGCTCAAAGATACGCCAAGAAATTCGGTGTTGACAGAAACAAGATGATGGAGCGTCTTTGGGGCGACAACTACTTCAACCCATATACCAAGAAGTGGACCACCAAGTCTTCCCACGAGGGTAAGGAATTGGAGCGTGCTTTCAACCAGTTCATCCTTGACCCTATCTTCCGTATCTTCGCTGCTGTCATGAACTTCAAGAAGGACGAGATCCCAACTCTCCTTGAGAAGCTCAACATTAAGCTCTCTCCTGATGACAAAGACAAGGAGGGCAAAGCACTTCTCAAGGTTATTATGCGTACTTTCTTGCCAGCTGCCGATGCTCTTTTGGAGATGTTGATTCTCCATCTCCCATCCCCAGTTACCGCTCAAAAGTACCGTGCCGAGACCTTGTATGAGGGTCCTCCAGATGATGAGGCCTGCATTGGTATTCGTGACTGTGACCCCAAGGCACCTCTCATGTTGTACGTCTCCAAGATGGTACCAACATCTGATAAGGGTCGTTTCTACGCTTTCGGTCGTGTCTTCGCTGGTACCGTCCGTTCCGGTTTGAAGGTCCGCATCCAGGGTCCTAACTACACCCCTGGCAAGAAGGATGACTTGTTCATCAAGGCCATCCAACGTGTCGTTCTCATGATGGGTGGTAAGGTCGACCCTATCGATGATGTCCCAGCCGGTAACATTCTCGGATTGGTCGGCATCGATCAATTCTTGTTGAAGTCTGGCACCCTCACCACCAGCGACACCGCCCACAACTTGAAGGTCATGAAGTTCTCCGTCTCCCCTGTCGTCCAACGTTCAGTTGAGGTTAAGAACGCTCAAGATCTCCCCAAGCTTGTCGAAGGTCTCAAGCGTCTCTCCAAGTCCGATCCTTGTGTGTTGACTTTCATCTCCGAATCTGGTGAGCACGTTGTTGCTGGTGCCGGTGAGTTGCATTTGGAAATTTGCTTAAAGGATCTCGAGGAGGACCACGCTGGTGTACCTCTCCGTATCTCCGACCCTGTCGTTCCTTACCGTGAGACCGTCACTGGTAAGTCTAGCATGACTGCCCTCTCCAAATCCCCCAACAAGCACAACCGTCTTTACATGATTGCCGAGCCTCTCGACGAGGAGGTTTCCAAGGAAATTGAGGCTGGAAAGATTGGTCCCCGTGATGATTTCAAGGCTCGTGCCCGTATTTTGGCCGATGAGCACGGATGGGATGTCACAAGATGCCCGTAAGATTTGGTGTTTCGGTCCAGATACCAACGGTGCCAACTTGTTGGTTGATCAAACCAAGGCTGTCAATACTTGAACGAAATCAAGGATTCCGTTGTCTCCGGTTTCCAATGGGCTTCAAGAGAAGGTCCAATTGCTGAAGAGCCAATGAGATCTTGCAGATTCAACATCATGGATGTTACCCTCCACGCTGATGCTATCCATCGTGGTTCCGGACAAGTCATGCCAACTACCCGTCGTGTCTTGTACGCTTCAACTCTCTTGGCTGAGCCAGGTCTCCTCGAGCCAGTCTTCTTGGTCGAGATTCAAGTACCAGAATCTGCCATGGGTGGTGTATATGGTGTTCTCACCAGAAGAAGAGGTCACGTCTTCGCTGAGGAGCAACGTCCAGGAACTCCTCTTTTCACCATCAAGGCATACTTGCCAGTCGGTGAATCTTTCGGTTTCAACGCTGATCTCCGTTCGCACACCTCTGGTCAAGCTTTCCCACAATCCATCTTCGATCATTGGCAAATTCTCCCAGGTGGATCGCCAATTGACGCCACCTCAAAGACTGGACAAATCGTCCAAGAGCTCCGTAAACGCAAGGGTCTCAAGATTGAGGTTCCAGGTTACGAGAACGTAAGTTTAAACACTATCCTAGGAAAATACTTTTACTAATTATTTCAATAGTACTATGACAAGCTATAAAGAACGAATTTCCAAAATAAAAGATACCGTCCTTTCCATATTCCAATGCACATTTCACATCAAGATTATCTCCAGCTCCCGGCGCTTTCATGATTTTCTGAGCGAATGCTCGTTGATCATTTCGACTTTGTAGTCGATTTGGTATAAAAAGCAAGCCGCACGCCATGTGATAGACAGATGAGCTTTTCTAAATTTCTTGAGCTTCTGTTTTCATTTCGAGTCGTCATGTATTTAGCTGCATGGGGAAATGAAGGATTTTAAAAAACATGATTTATGACCTTTAATGATGGTTTTTTTTGTGAAGTGATGATCTATACAACATATTGTGTGAAATGCTTAATATTTCCTATTGGTCTTAAATATGCATACCCTGATGGGCATAACAGCTCATTGGAAGCTTCAATGACGCTTTGAGTTTTTAGAACAAAATATCTCTCAAAACTTCTCTTGATATCCATCCAAAGTCAATAAATCGTATACTATAACATTATACATAAATATTCAGATACCCCAATCAATTTATTCTCATTCTATAACTCTATTCTGATTATCACACAGAAATATCATCATCATCCCCTTCCTCCCTTCCTTCCTCCCTTCCTTCCTCCCTTCTGTTACGATGGTAACAGCTGACTTGTTTTCGTAAGCTTGGGCCATGTGCAAATCGGTTTCGATTCGCTCAATTTACTATGAGATTTCGGTCACCCTAAGAACTCATATGTATGCACCTGTTACGACGGGCTACACAACTACCAAGGCACGTGATCACAAATGATCAATAGTGATCATTAAGGATCACTAAGGATCACGGTATAGGTGATCACTGATGATCATTAAGGATCACTAAGGATCACGGTATAGGTGATCACTGGTGATCATTAAGGATCACTAAGGATCACGATATAGATGATCACTAATGATCATGAAGGATCACTAGTAATCATGGAAGCATGAAGGACTATATAATCAAGATGGATTTCCTTTGTATAGAGCTTCGTGCTCAAGATCAATCATTTAGTATATCCTACTATTAGTTACGAATTGCATTTCATTATTGTCATTACTTAAGTCCCTGCTTGACGCCTAGTTATAAACCACCTCGAGAGCCTAGAGCCCTTCCACGTGATCTAGACGGCAAACCTCGTAACAGCACCATCATCAGAGCATATAAACAAGTATGCTGGATCACTCAGGATCACTGGTGATCCAAGGTGATCCAAGGGACATGAAGATCTATATATTCAATATGAATTTCCTTTTGTAGAGCTTCGTGCTCAAGATCAATCATTTAGTATACTCTACTATTAGTTACGAATTGTATATCATTATGGTCATTACTTAAGTCCCTGCTTGACGCCTAGTTATAAACCACCTCGAGAGCCTAGAGCCCTTCCACGTGATCTAGACGGCAAACCTCGTAACACTTTATTACCTTATTGAAATAATGGAAATAATTATATATGTATGATAAAAAATTTGTTTTGGTAATTTTTTTTGGTAATAACTTGAATATTCTTTATAATAATAACGATAATATTTAATATTACTAAGTATAAAAACTTTTTAAATTCAATAAATAATATTATAATCTGTTAAAACGAATGACCTTACACAGGGGAATAGTGGGAAGCTGATAGGGCAGAACTGAGGCTATATTGGTCTTATATATAAATCACACGTTGTGACGCAATCCTGCATACTGCCACCGTATATATAGAACTCAGTACATACATGTCACACATGATACGATTACTCGGGATTAGTATACGATTTAGGTGACCTGAGGATCAGATCCGGACAAGTACTAGGTATCAATGGTTATCGGTAAAGTAAGATCATTGGAGGGATAAATATGACTTCTTTTTGCCTAGCCATTGCGGCTAGGCCATTCATTTGTGTATATATAGAGTAGCTATCCCCATCTACAGGTGCTCTTCACCTGTAGATTCTAAGTTAAATACAATTGCTGGTCTATAAACACCCTTTTGGTCACACACGTTATCTGTGACGCCTCACACCTCCGGGTCACGTGGCATGCCCCGTTTGTATTTAATCATAGGAAAACTCTCTACTCTTGTTTTCCTTCTTCTTTTCTCCTTAGCTTAGTATTTTCTAATACAAGATACTTTACCCAGTATTCTTGAGTGTGACATTATCTTAGTTCTACGGAAGTGCGAAGCTCTCCTACAGAGAGCTTCTCAATCTAGTCCTAATAGGACTAGTGCCCTGTGCACGTGCTACGCAGGAACCATTCACTTTAACATAATCTTTTTTTACTTTCAATATTTTATAAAAAGATATTTACTTATATGTATTTATAAATATATCAAAAATCTAATTTTTTCAATCCAAATTTTATTTATTTATTTTAAAATACCCTACCTACAATCCTAGCTCATCCATCTATCTATCCAATTCCCTCACCAACTACCATCTAAAACCCCATCCAAAAAACCCCTCCCCAATATCCTCTGAATATATTTCCAAATAACTTCATCAACCATAACAACAACAACAATAACGATTTAAAGCCTTCGTGGCACAATGGTTAGCGCGTGGGCCTTTTATATACAGATACAAGTTCTTCCTTGCTCTGTGAATGTGAAAGCCCAAGGTTGTGGGTTCGAGACCCACCGAGGGCGAATTTTTTCACTTTTCTTTTTTCTTCTGAAAATATCCGGGGTGCTATTGACTTTGACCTGCGATTTGGAGAATAGGGAGTGCCAGTATGTGAGTGATTGATGTTCTTTTGATGGGGGTTTATGATATTTCATTGTGGGTTGGTTGGGATTGTTTGGGACTATGTTATGTATTTATTGAGTAATTTTGGGTGGGGAGTGGATTGTAGGAGCGAGTGAGTAGGCTTGGCATGTATACATACATGCGCACACGATCAGATCGTTTTGCGAATTATATACACATACATACATACCTAGTACATACATGCACATGAATATCATGGAGTATAGGGTCAAAGTCAACCTCAATATCTTCTTGTGCATCGAATCTTGAATGGGAGAAAAGCCAGTTCTTTTATTGAATGTCCAGTTTTGCTATTTGCCTTCGAATTCATAAATCCATTAATATACCCATGATGCAATGCACGCATCCATGCTCCCTTGTCCATGATTGAAAGAGACACCTATATTCATGGTATCTGAGAAACACATCTTAATCAAGACTTTCAATTTTCCGAGATGTAGTGTCCACCAAACTCAAGTGAGGTTACTTCTCAAGTGTCCACGGCCAACTTGGCTCTGTTTGCAGATTAAATCAATCACTTTCTCAGCCTATTAAATCCTAAGTCCCTTCTATTCCGGACTAAGTTTTCAACTTCCCCTTCCTATCGTCCTTCTCATCAATTGGAACCCTGTGCGCTCGGCTTCTACTTCTCGTCCTCTGTCTCCGCCGTGGAACATCCATGTCAGAGGAGTGACCCTTGCTACGCGAGCGAGAGGGTGATTGACTTCTCCTAGTCTTTGAACGTGGAGAATGGATTGAGATAAATGATGAGGGGGAAGAAGTACTCGTTGTGGCTGTAGAGTGAGTTTTTTGGTATTTGGGATTAGGAGCTGTGGCTGCAAGTGATGTTATGGTTGGGTTGCTTGTTTTGGGGTTGAGAGGTGAGGATAGTGGTCTCGGTGAAGATGCAAGTAGATGAGAAGTCTGAGGTGATCGATGACGAACTCGGCCTCGAAAATTGGTGGATGTGCTGGTTGTTGGGGGTGGAGGAGAAGCAGCGGAGGATCGACGTCGTTTACGGCCGCGCTGCGGAGAAGGTTCGCTGGAGGGTGGGTGTGTTGCGATGGGAGATGCAATAGATGTCATTGTTCACGATGCTTATAGAGTATTAGGTTGTGTATTTGGAGTCTGTTTGTCTCAGGAAAGCCAGTGTCCCAGCTTGTAGGATTCAAGGATGAAGTCTTTTATGGTGGTTGGTGTCTGTTAGTCAAATCAACTATGATTTATTATCAGTTCGTTTCTTGAGAGGGACACGACAAGATAATTCACATGGAAAGAGTGTCCACCGAGGAATGATACTCCTATGAATGATGAGAGGGTTGGGAGAATGATGAGTTGATAGTGAATGGTGCCAGCGAAGTCAGAATGTTGTTGATCAATGGTGATCCATTTTTTGCACAATGCCGAGGGATTAGATATCAAAGTATATTAGGAGGATCAGAGTGGTCAAGGAGAGAGATCGTTGATCTTAAAATAGTGAGATGTTAATACTTGAGGAAAGGGTTGAACGCAAGGAATCAATTAGTGAACACTTTGCATTGAAAAGGGATGAGATATAAACAAAGTGAAAATGGATTCATACTCTGTATAATTGTTATGCTTGATAGAACTTTTTGTTTGTGTTATTATAGAAAGTACGTACCTTGAGAAATAAATGAAAATGTATGGTGTAGAATTACGTCCTCCTCGATAGTCGAATCTATACCTAATAGGTAAGTGCGGGGAAGTTGATGATTACCCAAAGGGGATTTTGACGAATGAAAGAACTTGCCTTTTTGTTCTGTATGTGGACTGATACATCTATCTGATGCAAATGTATATATATCTGGATTTCACAGTAGCATAACTCGGTAGGTACCTTTATACAGCCATAATACTAATGTTATGTTGTGCAATCGACGTATGGGGTCAGCCAAATGCTGTGTTATGTGATAAGGTGAGGCGGCGGGCAGCATTGCGGAAAAGGAAAATTAAAATTGGCGAGCCTCGTTTGCTTTGCAGGCAGGGGGACTTCAGTAAAAATACAAATTATACCTAATACCTAATACCTCCAATCTTAAGAGGGATAACGTCGCACAAGATCTATATCAAAAAATCGAATTCGACACTCCCTTGCATATTCAACCATGTTTTCACGACCTGTTGTTAGAGCTTCAAGGCTTTACTGCCGCTGCTATGCAACCTCTACCAGTACTCCTCCGCCTATGCTCTTGAAGATCAGGTCAGTACTCAATGCACATCACCAATCGATCTTTTCCCTGCTGATGATACTGATATTTGCCTGGTAATAGGAATGATATGAAGACTGCCATGAAAAATAAAGATACGAATCGACTTTCCGTCCTTAGATCACTCCTCAGCCAAACACTCAATGCCTCTAAAACATCCTCACCTATTAATACCGATATGCAAATGTTAGCTTTACTCCGGAAATCTGCGAACGCAAGTCGGGCTGCAAGTGAAGAATTTAAAGCAGCAGGTAGAGAAGATTTGGTGGAGAAGGAGGAACAACAATTGAAGGTCTTGGAAGAATATGCCGGTGGTGTGGAGACAGTTGGTGAGGATGAGATCAGAAATACGGTTAAGGAACTTGTGAATAGCATGAAGACTGAGGGTGTAAAGATGCAGATGGGAGATGTATTGAAAAGAGTCTTCGCCCCTGGAGTGTTGGGAGGAAAGAATGTAGAGAAGGGAGAGGTTGCAAAAATAGTGAAGGAGATTATGGCCGAATCATAAGGATCTGATGTCGATTGTATAAAGATTAAAAAAGGTATCTAAGTATTACTTAAAACCTTGTTATCAAAGAACCCAATTCAACTCAATCCCGATTTGACCTTATTTGCACAGAGGATTCCAATTCAATTGACTTCCTTTGTTTGTTGTATTGGTAATGAAAACACAATTGACAATCTTATCGTCTATCGTGTTTTTTAATGATTCGGCATTTTGGGTGCTGTGTATCGTTCAGCCTTGTCCTCCGCCTTTTAATTGGTGCCTAGTTAAAGTGACGCGACCCGGACTTACCTGGCATGTTGCGAATGTAGAGCTTGTAACACACCTACCAGCCCCGGGAAATGCCTCAAAACCATAATCATAACCATAATCATAACCAGAACCATCATTATATTTACCTCATGGCGACTTCGATAATAATTCAATCACATACTTAATATGCCGAGATTTCGACCAGCTACCACGGGTTATGCCCAAATTGCCCAAGCAGAGGAGTTCAGCGACGATGAAGATGAGGACCCCCTCGCTGCCAGCCATGCCTCCTTACAACCAACATCCGCACCACGATATGCATCTATTTCACAACCTCGGCCCCATGGTGGAATGTATACAGATGGATACAGTTCACCGACGAATAATCGAAAGTCTGGGCATAAGAGGAGAAGGAGTCGAATGGGAAGCAATGCCTCCGGCGTGGATATCAAAGCTATAAATGCTAGACTAGAACGATGGGCCGACGAGATAGCGTCCAAATTCAAAATTAATAAAGTAAAGGGAAAACCATGTCAAGAAGAAAAATTGGAAATCCTGCATTCAGTATTCCAAGCACCGGATGGCATACGGCCGGTCACCGCTGATACGTTGGCATCGGAGCCCGACCATGGACGAATGACGAAACATGAATTCGATGACATCGTAGAAAGTGTTCGAGTTGCGATTGAGCAGGGGATGCATCCAAAAATGATATCACAGGGGAGCTCTGGAAGTTATTTTGCTCGAAATAGCGATGGCAAAGTAGTCGGTGTGTTCAAACCGAAGGATGAGGAACCATACGCCGCAGGAAACCCAAAATGGAACAAATGGATACATCGCAATTTATTTCCATGTTTCTTTGGCAGAGCATGTCTAATTCCCAACTTGAGTTACGTCTCCGAAGCTGCGGCTTACACGCTCGACTGTAGATTACGAACCCACCTTGTACCCTACACCGACATAGTCCACTTGTCTTCGAAATCTTTCCATTATGACTTTTGGGATCGCAGGAAGTTTTATAGAAGTAAGAAGCCTCTACCTCCAAAGGTCGGCAGTTTCCAAGTCTTTCTCAAGGGTTTTAAGGATGCGAATATCTTCCTTCGTGAACATCCTTGGCCCGACCATGCAAATGGAACATTCAAATTCAATGATCCTCACAGGAACAAACGAGGGTGGAAAGAGACTTGCCGCCCAGGTTCGTCGAAGTCGGATGAGGGTAATGAAGGGGCGGGGGCTAGCAGTCCTATAGGATCTGGAGATGATAGCCAAAATCGACAGTTTGTTTGGACAGATGCATTACAACAGTCATTTCGGGAGGAGTTAGAGAAATTGGTTATACTAGATTACATAATGCGAAATACGGACAGAGGTCTTGACAATTGGATGATCAAAATTGATTGGGAGAATCAGGGCGTTTCCATAGTTTCGGACCCTCCACAGATGAGGAACAATCCAGACTCCGAACAGTCACCACGCGTGGTCTCTACCTCTGATAACATCAGTATGTCACATCTTCCGGCATACCCTTACCGTAGCCAAGAGCCTATGGAAGCTACAAGTAGATCGGCAACACCATCTAGAATGACAGCACCAACCATATCCATTGGTGCGATTGATAACAGTTTATCATGGCCTTGGAAGCATCCTGACGCTTGGCGAAGTTTTCCTTTCGGATGGCTATTCTTACCTGTATCCCTGATCGGGCAACCATTCTCTCAAAAGACCCGGGAGCATTTCCTTCCCCTGCTGACTTCAAAACAATGGTGGAGTGAGACTCAGCTAGAGCTAAGGAAGGTCTTTAGTCAAGATGCAGATTTTCAGGAGCGCATGTTCGCTAGGCAAATCGCTGTAATGAAAGGGCAAGCTTGGAATGTTGTCGAAACTCTTAAGACGGTAGATCATGGTCCTTTGGAGTTGACTCGAAGGGCAAGAGTTTGTGTTTGGGATGATCTTGTTGATGTACCTGTTGCAGTTCCTATGAGAGTGCCTTCCGCTGAGATGCGCAGGCGTAACGATATCCGCAACAGCCTTGATGAAGAGGAGATGGATATTAGTGCCGCCAATGCAGCAGCACCACAAACAGATCTTCTTGGACTTGCAAGCCCATCAGTGGAATTACCAAATCCGAATAGATTCGAACTAGCCAGTCCGCGATATAGTGAAGATGCTCCCCCAGAACTTGAGTCTTCACAACCAGCAACGACATTTGCAAATTCGGGATTCCCTAGAGAGAACACTTCTAAGGACGGGGTCAGGTTCTCGGATCGACCACATCTTCAACACTCTAGGAATCGTATGAGTTATGACGGGCCTGCAAGGTCTCCAAACCGCAATCGTCATGAAGCGAGAAGGTTCTCATTCGGATCGAGGAGTCGTGGAGCAGTTCAGACATTGTACGATGGTGATGATCATGAAGGCGATTTGGGATATGCAGCAGCGGAAGGAATGGAAGGGCATCAAAGAAAGGTCATAGTAGAAAGACTTGAAACAGTCAAAAGCAAAAACCCGGTCTTTACCTGGTGTTAATGGGAAAATGAAATTATTGGGAGCGGGGGTAAATGAGTATGCATTTGTATATTATAACTCGGAAAGCGGCGCATGATTTTGCAAATGGGGCGTCAACATAGTCTCAAGATATAGATGTTCTGGGACGGTAATCACATTGGGACACAGCGGTTAACGAATTTATTTTATTTTTACAGAAATTAGCTTCGTAGCTTTCATGCCTTTACTTTACAATGAATATATCCAAAACTTGTAGCAGACTGCCTTCTCGAAATGATCATAAATATGTACTAGGCATTGTACAAAAGTCTCACCAGATCTGATTGATGATATCAGTCCTCCTTTTATTTGATAAGCCTGTAAGCTGATTGGACTAGCTGATAAACTAAAAAAGTCCCGATGGGATGGATCTTAGTGTATTGGCGAACATCTCGCATTTCTTTCGTATTTCTCCTCGGTTGTATACGGAATGGGTGATTGTGTAAGTAAGTGTGTAAGTGCGATGAACATTTCGTGTACTTTCGATTTCCTAATAAGTTCATTATTACCTTAGGTACCTAATGGGACTTGGGAAACTAACTCCTTAACTCCTAAAAGATTTGTGTCCGGGGGTGTGTTGTGTTGGAGAAAAAGTAAGTATGATTACTAGGGAGCTAAGATTACTAATACGCTTTCTATGAACGATGGATGGAGTAGTTATAAATGATATAAATTATATATATTGATTCGATATAAAGGGATGAGGCCAAATAGGATTATTAATTCTTACAGAGATAATAAATAAATAACTAGATAATATATATATAATACCTAATAGGAAACCTTGATGCTGTTGTACCATTCGTTACCTAGCCTACGGAAATTTTCTATCGCATCTATCTATCATTCCCTATGCCTTCCCAGGTCCACCAGTGGTCCTTCCACATAAGATCTGACAATTCTAAACATCTCTCATCCCCTCAACCTACTACTGATTCACACACACAAGAAATTCTATAAATATCTTCAAAAGTTTACTTGTAATAATTTCTTCTACCTGGTGAATATAATTCAACTGAAATGCTTATTTCCATTTGATTTCCGATGATTCGAGGTTCTACTTTTTCTTTTTCCTACGTGCCCTTACTTTTTTGCAAATGCAATCCTCCCTGGTAATTATTGCCCCTCCACCTTGTGAACTATCGGCTCAACCATTACTACAACTACAATCACAACTACAACCACAAACAGTACTTACGACACACAACTTATGCATGCGACCGTGACGTGGGAACATTCAAGGTTGTCTGCCATAAAGGAGAAAATATGGCTTCAATGAACAACAACTTTTCCGGTAAATTCCCAGTCTTCGCAAACGAAGAGTCCCTACC